>NC_049238.1:35884268-36528476 GCF_011100685.1 Canis lupus familiaris
TCAAGCTCCCTGCTCAGCAACGAGTCTGCTTCTCCTTCTTCCTCTCCTCTCCCTCTGTGATATCTCTCTCTCTCTCTCTCAAATAAATAAATAATCTTTAGAAGCAAAAGATAAAATCAGGACAGCCCCGGTGGCTCAGTGGTTTAGCTCCGCCTTTCAGCCCAGGGCATGATCCTGGAGACCCTGAATGGAGTCCCACATCAGGTTCCCTGCATGGAGCCTGCTTCTCCCTCTGCCTGTGTCTCTGCCTCTCTCTCTCTCTCTCTGTTTCTCATGAATAAATAAATAAAATCTTAAAAAAAAAAAAAGATAAAAGCAGATGAAACAGAAGTTTCTTTCTCTTTGGATTCCAAGAATTATGCCAATTTTATCCATAGTCTAAGACCTGACGTGATCTTAAATATGGATTTTTACCTAAATGTGTAATTCTACATATATATTATGCTTTTTTTTCTAAGGTCAACTGCAACAACAAACCCCTGACAGCAGTGAAAACAACACCAATGGCAAGACCCTAAAGCTTGGTGGTTGCGGGCAGCCAGCCCTCCGAGCCTCTGGTGAGCAGATGGCTGCTGGGCTCCTGGTCTGAGGGGCCTTGGTTAGCGGGATGACTCAGCAAAGCAATGGCCTGGGGAGCATAGAGAAGGCTGGCCAAGATTAATTGCTGTCAGGAGGAACATTCTTTTTAGCTGGCTAATTGCTCTTTTAAGATAATGAAAGTGTTTTAGGTTTCTTTTTGTCCATATGCAAATAAACTGGTGAGTTAATGTCCCTCCCAGTGCAAAAGGGAGTGTAAAACACACATCATGAAGATGAAGTGGTTTCCCCTTCATTTTGCATATTTTCTTGTCTGCACTTGACTAAAAGATACTTGCCTTCGCCTGATTTACATTCAGGTTGGTTTCTCACTTTGTGGAGTATCCCTTCTCTGTTGCCCCACAGATTATGGGTTCTGGCCATTTCAGCTACGTTGCCCTGATTTTGTAACATTCGCCCTAAAAGAACATCAGATGAGACCCCAAGAATAAGCACCTTTGTTGGGGGTAGGGAGTAGATGGGACCTCCCTGGGATAACAGAATTCTTTTTGTTGGACTTCTTTTGTAGTGTACAAAGTGTAAGGAGCTCACGTTATCTCCATTCATGATTTCTTTTTTTTTTTTTAATTTTTATTTATTTATGATAGTCACAGAGAGAGAGAGAGAGAGAGGCAGAGACATAGGCAGAGGGAGAAGCAGGCTCCATGCACCGGGAGCCCGACGTGGGACTCGATCCCAGATCTCCAGGATCACGCCCTGGGCCAAAGGCAGGCGCCAGACCGCTGCGCCACCCAAGGATCCCTCCATTCGTGATTTCTGGATGATCAGTATATTTTCTCAGTAGGGATTACGGACAGTTCCTGATTTAGATCATTTGACTTACGATTTCCAACTTTAGGATGGCCACCAAAGCAATAAGCACTGAGTAGAAACCACACTTGAAATTTGGAATTTTGATCTTTTCCTGGGCTAGCGATGTACCTGTACATGCTCTTTCATGATGTGGGACAGTGTCAGGGAGCTGTTGCTCCCAGTTAGTCCCGCCATAAGGGTAACCAGTGGAAACAATCATTTGGCTTTTCACTTTTGGTGCAGTATGCAAGTAAGTGATATGAAATAATCAACACTTGATTATAAAATAGGCCCCATGTTAGATGATTTTGCCCAACTATAAGCTAATGTAAGTGTTCTGAGCACATTCTGAGCTCAGAATGTTCTGCTTGGTAAGTTAGGTGTATTAAATGCATTTTTGACATGATATTTTCTATTTACAACGGGTTTATCGGAACATAACCCTATCTGAAGTTGAGGAAGATCTGTATCTAACAAAACGATTTGATGTTTCTAAGAGCTAGTTGCAGTGACACATGCGAGTGACATAGGTGGATTCTGATGGGACAATGGTGGATCCAATTGAGACCATGTCATTACACCCCAAGAAAATGCAAGGGCCTTGTCCTTTCTTCTGTACCCAGCCTGCACACTGTCCAGTCCACACCAAAGCAAAATGCAGTCCCTCAAAGGTCAAACCACCCTGCCTTTCCTGAAATGTTCCTTCCTGTCTCCCTGGGGAGGGTTCTCAGGTGCCCTTTTTATCTCCACTTGGCAACCCTCAAGTCTCTAATGTAGAATTTTTTTTTAAGATGTTATTTATTTGTTTATGAGAGACACACAGAGAGAGGCAGAGACACAAGCAAAAGGAGAAGCAGGCTCCTCGAGGGGAGCTTGTTGTGGGACTCCATCCCAGGACCCTGGGATCACTCCCTGAGCCAAAGGCAAATGCTCAACCACTGAGCCTCCCAGGCATCTCTCTAACATAGAAGTTTGATTATCACATACTACATTTGAAAAAGAAAGAATAATCCCACACGCAGACACAACCACAGTTATCATTTTGGTGGATTTACTTGGGTTTCCCTTTCCTGGGAAGGCTGTTTCACTCACTTGTCATCCTTGTCTACACATGGCGTCATATCTTCTGATGGCCACAGCCACCCCTCCTACATTGTTCTCACAGTCCTCATTTCAATATACAACACAGAATTAAAACATTTGTCATGAACTAGAACTTGAGTGCTTGATACGTCTATCAAAATGACAGTTAACACTCTGATGAAGATTTCCTCCATATCTTGGGTTATTTTCTTGGAGAGAGGGTCATGAACTCTTGCAGTTCTTGACACATAATGATAAATTGCCCTCCATGGGAGATTGTACAAATATACACTGTCAAGAGCAATGTGCGAAGATAGGAGTTTTACCATATCCTTGCCAACATACAAATTATCATTAAAATGTTAAATTTTGTTAATGTATGAGATCAAACATGGTTCTTTGTTGATATTTCAATTTGATTACTAATGTGAATGTTGAATACTTTCCTTAGACTAGTTAAGTCACCATGGCTCTAAGCCAGTAGAGTGCTTTGCTATCTTTCCCTTCAGTTTTTAGACCTTTGGAAACCATTTTTTACAGAATTTCTGCAAGTTCATCACCTCTAGCCATTGATGCCAAGCCTGCCGTGCTTCAGAGAGCCTTGACAGACTTGTCCCTTTTACTCATCGATGCCAGGAATGTCATGTCTTATAGATCCAGCTTTATTTTTGTTTTGAAGTGGTTACCCCCTCTCTCAGAGAGGACTTGGCAAGGGTTCTATCCTGTCATGGTGAATTAGGTACCCATTTCCCTTTTCTTTAGGGATTGACCTGTTGGGCTGGACTTGGACACCAGATGCCACCTCCATCTTGGCTGTCCTTTTTGTGACATTTATATCTGGACTACCATGTGGGCACTAGCCTGGGAAAACATTTGATCCACCTGGACTATGTCTGGTCATTGGCATTTAAGGGGTGACCCAGAAGCAAGGCTGCTCAACAGCTGGTGTCCTCACCAAAGAAAACTCTAAACCACTCATACCTTCCAACTGCCACCATAGCCCCATGCTTGACCCTCAAGTGCTGAGAAGAGAAGCCAAGAAGGGACCAGAGTCTCTCTAATTCAAGCATGATGGGGCAGAAGGGAAGTGCTTGCCATACAAAATGTGTCTGCTGCTTGAGGCAGAGATAACTGCACTTTTTGTGTACCATCAACAAATGTTTGCGGTACCTTTATGCTGTGCAAGCACTCACTGACTACCTTCACAGCAGGACAGACCCTTCCAGTAAAACCACCTTCACTTGCTGGGATAGCCACCTCTTTGAGCAGAGTACAGAGGAGATAGAGTAAAAGAAATTACATCTTCCCCAATTAGAAGGAAAGGCTGTACATCCTTAGATTGCCTTTGCCTTAAGTAGTTGCTCAGCCACACTGTGGCTCCTTTGGACTTTGGGGATTCCCTGTAAGGCATCCTAGCTCTTCCTCCCACACATTGTCAAAGTCTGTACTGGGATATCATGAGCTGAGAAGTCTCATGATTTTCCTGTTCTCTTTATGAAACTTTATCAAATTTGTACTATGTGCTAGACTCTGGAGATGAAGCCAAGTTAAACTTGGCCTGCCCTCTAGAAGCTCACAGACAACGAAGTCCATGACCGTGGACTTCGTGTGGGCTGAAGGAAAGGCGAGTTTCCAAGAAGACATGGAGCCTAGGCTAAATCGTGAGTTGGAGAGAGAAGACAGATGTTAATTTACAAAAGGCCCTGTGTGTTTGAAAGGTTATCTCAAAATCTCTGAGCCTCATAAAAGATTTCAGGCAAGCCAGGGGAGGGAGGGTATGGCTAACTTTGCATTTAGGAAAGTTCCATTTGGCTGTGTTGGGTGTAGATTAGAAGATGGAAAGGCCAAAGGTAATGGTCTTACCCCAAGGAAGAAGTGATGAATGCCTATGCCCAAGCAGAAGCAGTGGTAGGGAACATGGAGGGAACATAAGAGTTGCTTTCATTAAGGAAGAGAGCTGCCACCCTGCTTGTATTTGGTGGTGATAGAAAAGGTATCTTCTTGGTTTAGGCAATGGACACATATTTGGGGGAAAGAGGATGAATTCAGTTTTGTATATGCTGAATTCTAGACAACAAGGAGACAACCAAGCATTGTTCTGAGTTGCCCAGAGACTGGGAGAATGACCAATAACCCAAGACCCCATAGCAGCATGTAAGACGTGGTTAAGTACCTGGGTAGATGGAAACACTCAGGGCCTGCTCATGTAGGAAGTGAGTCCTAAGGTGGAAGCCAGGGTTCTTGACCTTTAAGAGGGTAACAGTAGAAGAGGATAACACAGAAGAGATCAAGAAGCCCTGGTCAGAGCAGTTGGACAAAAAGTTTCTGGAAATAGGTGTCTACTTAGTTCAAATGTTGCAAGGAAGTCAGGTAAGAAAAAGATCAGGAAGTGACAATTCCGTTGGGACAAAAAAGAAACAGTGAGTATTAGTCTAGGAAGCCTGGCTGGGAGAAGTCAAGATGAGAGGGGAACATGAGGCCAAGAGAGAGGTTGTGTAGAGATGGGGGACTTCAGGGCATGTAGAGATGGAGGATTTCTTTAAATTGCAATATATAGAAATACAGCCACCTTTTCCATCTTGTAGGAGTGTGGCATGATTTCTTTTGCTTGGTGCAACAGCTTCAGAAGCCTGGTTGGCTCTCAAAAGTGAGTTTTCTGAGATGCCTGGGTGGCTCAGCAGTTTAGCACTTGCCTTCGGCCCAGGGCATGATCCTGGAGTCCCGGGATCGAGTCCCACATCAAGCTCCCTGCATGGAGCCGGCTTCTCTCTCTGCCTGCATCTCTGCCTCTCTCTGTGTGTCTCTCATGAATAAATAATAAAATCTTTAAAAAAAAAAAAAAAGTGAGTTTTCTCCTATCTGTGTGTGGAAATAGAGAGCAGGCAGAGTGAGGGGTGTTCTACAAAAAAATCTTTTTTTTTTTTTTCTACAAAAAACTCAACATGGAAGGGGTGAAGAAGGACCAGAGGGAGGAAGAGTGAGCGGCGAGGAGGAGAAGCTGGTAAGGGGACAGCCCAAGCAGCATGCTGGGGAGAGAAAGGGGGGATGAGAACAGCCCAGGGGCCGCCAAGCCAGGCCTTGGAATGGCAGGATTGACTAGGATTCTACTTGAAGTTACCTGCCTGGCCAGGTAACCTCAAATCTCAGTAAGAGCCAGCCATGCCCACTCACTTTTTGAGAGTAGAATTCAGAGGTCTCAGTTAAGGACAGGAGACCTTAGATTAATGTGAGGAGGAGAGAAAGGGAAAAAAAAAAAAAAAAAACAGTCAGAAGCATTAGGATATGAATGAGGGGTTGTTGGTTGGGCAGAAGAGGTTAGAAGGTGCTAGGTCAAAAGTGCTTCCTTGAGCACTCCATCAGTGACAGGGTGGCTGAGTCCCTCTTCCCACTACCTGGGAGGAGAGCCCAGCACAATTCATGGACTGTAACAGGCAGGTGTGGGAGCCCTTGATACTTGATGCCTACCATCCGAGGAAAG
Organism: Canis lupus familiaris; assembly: GCF_011100685.1. Taxonomy (NCBI): domain Eukaryota; kingdom Metazoa; phylum Chordata; class Mammalia; order Carnivora; family Canidae; genus Canis; species Canis lupus. The sequence goes on from NC_049238.1 coordinate 35,890,219, forward strand.
GTGGAGAGGTGGAAGAAAATGGATCAATTTGCCAAATAACCAATTTGTTGAGAATCAATTTGCTGGAGAACTAATTTCCCTGATAAATGATCCCTGGAATTCACCCAAAAGTTGTTTCAGTTAATTACTTAAAAATTATAGCAAAGTGTGTGCTAGCTATGGTTTCCACAACACTGAAGATTTCCCCATAGATTGATTTTCCTATTTCCCGTATGTCTAGCAGTTTCTTTCTTTTGGTTTACAAGTTGTCAGGTATATTTTCACCAGATGTTTTCCTGTAGATATTTCAATCCATCTCTGGTAAATGTCAGTTTTATGTGGGTTTCCATATTTCAGAAGCAGGGCACTTCTTGAGTGCACAATATGTTTTTGGTGCCAGTAGATGGGCTTTCCCTTAACCGCATTTACTGTCAACTCTAATTTTAAAGACTTGTGCCTAAATTGAACTATAACTCCCGCTTTGGGATTTTTGCCACTGCGGGAGTTGTCATGGATATGTGAAAATTAACATGCAGGAGAAACTTTTATCTGGCTGGCTGCCAAGCCACTTTAACAAAATTGAGAAAATGCAAATTGGTGTAAAATTACACTTGAAGGACAAAACCACTTTTTTTGCAAACCAAAGGTTAAAATTTACAAAAAAGAGGGAGGGGGCTCATGCATCACCCAAACCTTTATCAGTAACTTTTGAAAAGTAGGCAGCTTCAGAAACGTGAATCTCATGCCTATAAATCCAGTATAAAACAGTGGTGGAGGAACCAAAAGTAAAACTAATGAACTAAATAAAAACCAAAGGCCAAAATATTGAGAAACATCATTAACAGCTTTCAAAACTTCCAATGCAACTCATATTATTACACATTTTGTAAAAAAATATATATATATATAAATAAGTTTTGGGGGATTTAGCAATCTGTGGAATTGGTCACTTGGCAAGTTGATTGTTAGCACATCGCTTTGGGGAGTGGGTCACTGTGAGATCTGGCATTTGGCAAACTATCTTTCAGCAAATGGCTCTGTGTCTTTTTTTCTTTTGTTTCCTTTTCTCTTCTTTTTTCTTTTCTTTTTTTAGAGAGCGAGATGCATAAGCAGGGGGAGGGGCAGAGGGAGAGAGAGCATCTCAAGCCAGCTCCACGCTCTGCATAGAGCCCAACACAGGGCTCCATCCCACAACTGTGAGATCATGCCCTGAACTGAAACCAAGAGTCGGTCGCCTGCTTAACTGACTGAGCGCCCCATCAAGCATCTCTGTTTCTGAAGAGGGTGAGAGGTTGAGAGACTAGCTGGTTCTGAGCAGGGGGAGGGATACGATCCAAAGGTTTTGACTCTGCTGGAAAGGAAAGGAGGGAAGAAAGTTGGGTTCTGCACAGAGATGGGCGTGAGAGGAATTCTTTCCAGAGAGTGGAGAGCTGAGCATTTTGCAAAGGACAGAGGGCCTGGGAGAGGGGGTCCCTGGGGCCACAGAGGAAGTACTGAGGCGCCGTCCATCTAGGGCAGGAGCCTGGAACCTCAGCCCCAGCCCGGGGTGACTTTCTTCAGCAGAGCTCCCCATCCTGGGGGCAGCCAGCAGGATTGCTTCTGGGGCTTGGGGTCTCTCTGAGCAGGTGCTTTGGGAAGACAAGAGAGAAATGAGATTTTAGGAAGATGGAGAGCTGCACTGGAAAGGAGAGGCCCTGGGCGGGAGCGGGGATGGTCAAGAACACAGCAGGGACCCGGTGAGGGAAAAACCAGTGTGGCCAGGACCAGGGTGGGAGCAGAGCAGGAGCAGGGCTGCTGGGAGCCTGGCGGGGAAGGGAGAGGGTGAGAAAACTGGGCAAGAGGCTCCGACAGACTCTCACGGGGGTGCAGGGTGGGGCTCAAGGTGGGGCTGGAGGTCTGGGGACACTGGAGGGGGACCACAGACCCTAAACTTGCTGCGTTAAGGCTGAGGAAGGATACTTAGTGCCGTGCAGGCGCTTCCCCACCTCCACACGACACTCGTAGCCGCCTCACCTGCACCCTGTCCCCGGCCGCCACCGCCAGCGCGAACCCTTCTCCCACAGAGATGGCTTTGAAACACTCTAACCTCCCCCCTCCCCATCCCGATGTCCTTCTTCCCTGTCCCCGCCGGATGGCAATTAACACAGCCACAGCTCTGGAACCTGCTCTGTTTCTGGGCAGACACGGCCATTCATCCATGAGAGAAGAATAAAATTAATCTATTCCTGGCTTTGTGCCGCCCATTCTGTCTTTCCTCCCACTCCTAGGGGACAGCCCCCCACTCCCACACACCTCAATTCCTTCCCAGCGTCCGCTCCTCTGCCCCCCCCCCCCGCACCCCCCAGGCGGCATCAGCCCTCTGCAGGTGACTGGGCGCGGCTGGGGGCCTTGGACCGCAGCACCTCCCATCCCCTCTCCTGTGGCGCAGCAGTGACTCCTGGGGTGGGGGACTGGAAAGCCCTATTAAAATGCTAATACGGCATCTGGAACGGGAAAGCGTTAAGAGAGCATTGAACATTCCATCCGGGGGCTTCCTCCGCTCTGAGCTGAGCTGTGCTTCACACACAGAGTGACATTTCCAACGTCCTTCACCCGGTATGATCCCAACGTGGGTTCTCGCGCTCTCACCAGGCCGCAGGGCCCTGCCAGCTGCCCTGTCCAGTCTCAGAGCCACAGTCTCAAGTGGTGCCAGCTCCAGGACTGCAGGAAGTTCAGTGATTTCCAGCACCTTGAACCTGCACCCCTTGCCCCACGTGGCCCACTCCTCTGCCCCCACTGGTCCTGCTACTTCTCATACTCCAGGCCCCGCGTCCCGCCTGCTATCGAGGTACATCACACCGTACTACAGTCCTGGGGGTAATGCATACTTCCTCTCCCGTCTGCTGCCTCTGAGAGATGAGGACACGCCAGTCCCGTTTACCACTCACACCCAGCTTGATGAAACTGGCTCGGTTGGTGATTTTAAAAGTGCAACACTTAAGGGGATCCCTGGGTGGCTCAGCGGTTTGGCACCTGCCTTTGGCCCAGGGCGCGATCCTGGAGTCCCGAGATCCAGTCACGCGTCGGGATCCCTGCATGGAGCCTGCTTCTCCCTCTGCCTGTGTCTCTGCCTCTCTCTCTCTATGTCTATCATAAATAAATAAATAAATCTTAAAAAAAAAAAGTGTAACACTTCAAGACTTCTACTTCTGGAAAGATGAAGCAGATACACTTTTCTCTATTCTTCCCACTAAGTACATGAAAACCCAGGGCATCAAATAAAACAAACAGGAAGACCTGGAGAGGTTTAGAAAAGAAAGCAGACTGCCTAGGACCTCTGCACTCCCAAGTCCCTCCCCCCCCCCCACACACACACCTGGGGAGGTGTCACAGAAGATCAAGTGAGGAACCAGAAGTTAGGAATTTCATCCCAGCAGGGCTGTATGACAAGATGTGCTGACCTTCCTCCCTGGCAGGGCAGGTGGAAATCACATTGAGGAGATTGGACGTCCAATCCTCAGCTGAGAAGGAGCATCCAAATTCTGTGAGGCAAAACAGAACTAAGGAGACACAGACAAATTCACTGTGATGGTTGGGTGCTTCAGTACCTCTCTCTCTGTGACTGATGGAAAAACCAAGCAGAAAATCAGCAGAGACACAGCTCAGCAGCTGACCAAAAGGGTCTAGGTGACATTTATTGAATACTCCACCCCAAACCAGCAGAATACACATGCTTTTTGTGTGCCCGGGGGTCACGTAGCGAGATGGATCCTACCTGGAGCTGTAAAACAAACCTCAGGAAACATAAAGGAATTGAAATCATATAGAGTATGTTCTCTGACTATAATGGAATCAGAATAGGAATTAATACCAGAGATATGGGCAGCCCTGGTGGTGGCTCAGCAGTTTAGCGCGGCCTTCAGCCCAGGGTGTGATCCTGGAGACCCAGGATCGAGTCCCACGTCGGGCTCCCTGCATGGAGCCTGCTTCTCCCTCTGCCTGTGTCTCTGCCTCTCTCTCTCTCTCTCTCTGTTTCTCATGAATAAATAAATAAAATCTTAAAAAAAAAATACCAGAGATATTATGGAAAAAACTCAAATACTTAGAAACAAAGCGGCCCACTTCCGAATAATCCATGTTTCAAAGTGGAAGTCTCAAGGAAAATAGAATCTTAGCCGAATGAAAATGAAAACACAGCACATCAAAATCCATGGGATGCACTAAAGGAGCACTGAGAGGAAAATGCTTTCATGAGAAAAGAAGACAATAATTTCCAAATCAATGAGATCAACTCTCACCTCTTCAAGAAACTAGAAGAAGAGCAAAATAATTCCAAACTAAGCAGAAATAAGAAAATTAAAAGATGTAAACAGAAAGCAATGAATATGGAAGACAAAAAAAAAAAAAAAGGGAGAGAGACAATCTATGAAACAAAAGCTGGTCCTTGAAAACCTCAATAAAGCCAACAGATTTCTAACAAAGCTTCAGCAGATGTCCGCAGTTGATATCACCTGTTTCATTCCTGGGATTGGTAATTTATGTCTTCTCTCCCTTCTCTTACTAAAGGTTTTGTTCCTAGACTTGCAGCTAAGTATTTCTTTTTTTCTTTTCTCTGTGTGTGTGTGATTAAAAATAGCATTGTATTTTATGGGGCTCCTGGGTGGCTCAGTCTGTTAAGCTTGTTCCTTCAGCTCAGGTCATGATCTCAGGGTCCTGGGATGGAGTCCCCATTGGGGGGTCCCTGCTCTGCGGGGAGTCTGCTTCTCTCCCCTCTGCCCTTCCCCCTGCTTGTGTGTGAGCTCTCTCTCTCTTAAATAAATAAAATCATTTTTTAAAAGATTTTATTTATTCACTTGACAGAGTGCACAAGCAGGGGAGCAGCAGGCAGAGGGGAGGGAGAGGGACAGACTCCCTGCAGAGCAGGGAGCCTGATGCTGGGCTTGATCCCAGAACCCTGAGATCATGACCTAAGCCAAAGGCTGAAGCTTAACCCACTGAACCACTCACTCAGTTGCCCCATAAATAAAATCTTTTAAAAAAATAACATTATATTTTTATTTTTGCTTTCTATGGGCTCATTGCTAGTATATAGACATCTAATCGATTTTTGTAATGTTAATCGATCTTGCTGAACTCACTTATTCTAAGAGTTTTTAGGGAAATTCCTTGGGATTTTCTACACACACTTTTATGGAATCTACAAAGAGAGACAGATTTATTTCTTCCTTTCTCATGTCTTGTATTTCCCTTTCTTGCTTTGTTGCACTGTCTAGAACTTCCAGTACTGTGTTATTAGCCTCGACTTGTTCATGGTCTTAGGTGGAAAGCATTAAGTTTTTCATTGCTAAGTAGATGTTAGCTATAAGTTTTGGGGGATGTTTTTTATCAAGTCGAAGTTTCCCTTTATTCCTGTTTTTTGAGAGCTTGTCACAAAGAGTTTTGTTTATCTTACCTGCATTAATTGAAATGATCATATTATTTTCCTCTAGCTTTGTTAATATTGTGGATTACATTGGTAGATTCTAGAATACTGAACCAGGCGAACCTGGGCGGCACAGCGGTTGAGCTTCGGTCTTTGGCTCAGGTCGTGATCCAGGGGTCCTGGGATCGAGTCCGGCATTGGGCTCCCACCATGGAGCCTGCTTTTCCCTCTGCCTTTGTCTCTGTCTTCTCTCTCTGTGTCTCTCATGAATAAATAAATAAGTCTTTAGAATACTGAAACAGCTTGCATCCGTGGAATAAAACCCACTTGGTCATGGAGTGTTATTCTTTTTTATGGTGATGAATTCTATTTGCTAATATATCCTTAAGAATATTTTTGTGCCCAAGATTGCGAATCCGAGAAACCACCAAGGAGCCGACACTGATGCAAACACACGAGAGTTTATTTACAAGCTCGTGCTTGGGTCCAAGTATACCTGACACAGTGGAGCAGGGACTTGGACCCCAAAGTGGGTTACAGCTGGGTTTTTATAGGCTGGTCTAGGGGATTTTCAGAAGGGGTGGAAGAATTCCTCAAGTTCTGTTTACATTCTGATATGGGGCTTACATTCTGATATTGAGCTCTGTTCTCATTCTAATATGGGGCTTTCTACCATGGGTATGGGCTCTGTTGTCTTTCTAATATGGGATTCTCAGCCGAGGGCTATTCTGAGCTCTATTGTCTTTCTGATATGGGATTACCTGCCGAGGACATTGAGGACATTCTGCAGTTTTCCCCATAAAGTTCAGCTCTTATTCATAGGGGCCTAAGATGGCTATACTTGTGCTAATGCTAAACTTGAGGTGGAATGGCCTTGATTTTTCTCGGCCTCCACAATCTTTATGTCTATATTCATGGGGGATATTAGACTGTAGTTGTTTTTTTATTTTTTATTTTATTTATTTATTCATGAGAGACACACAGAGAGAGAGAGAGGCAGAGACATAAGCAGAGGGAGAAGCAGGCTCCATGCAGGGAGCCCGACATGGGACTCAGTCCTAGGACTCTGGGATCACACCCTGAGGCAAAGGCAGACATTAAACCACTGAGCCACCTGGGCATCCCTAGACTATAGTTTTTTGCACTTTGTCTGGTTTTAGTATGAGGATACTATTAGCTTCATAAAATGAATTAAGAAGTATACCTTCCTTTCTCTACCATTTTGGTGTTAATTTTTTCAGTATTTGATAGAATTTTCCAGTAAAGCCCTCTGAGACTGGAAATTTCTTTCTATTTAATTTTTAAATAATGAATTGAACTTTGGTAATAGTCATAAGGATGTTCACATTGTCTATTTTATGTTGGTGAGTTATGCCTTTCAAGTAATTTGTCTATTTCATGTAAGTTGCCAAATTTATATAGAGTGAATCATAGTATTTTTGTGGTCATGGAATAGTACTGTATCTTGATTACAGCAATGGTGACAGTAATCTACATCTATGATAAAAAAAAGGCGTAGAACTACACACACACACACACACACACACCACACACACACTTTACCAATATCGGTTTCCTGGTTTTCATATTATACTATAGTTAGGTAAAATGTCACCCACTGGGGGAAATCGTGGAGAAGAGTACATGACACACTATCATTACGACTTCACACGAATCTGTGCGTACTTTCTCCATCTCTTTTCTGTTGATTCCTATTCACTTTGTCTTTTTTTTTTTTAAGTTTTTATTGAGGTATAATATGCATACAGTAAAATGTATAATTCTTAAGGGTAGAGCTTGATGGATTTTTATACAAACATATATATTTGTGGCCACCACCCTGAGGGAGATCTAGAACATTTCCAGTAGCTCCGTGGTGTTCTCTGTCAATCCTACCACCCTTTCCTGCTCCTCAGTAATCAGCATGGCATTTCTTAGTCAGGTCTAGAACTTTATACAAATGGAATCATGTCATATACGCTCTTTTGTGTCATTTTTCTTTCACACATGATGTCTGGTGGATTCATCCATGTTTTCTTGTCCATCTGTAGCTCATTTATTTTTGTTGGTAGGTAGTATTGCTCTGGGTGAATATACCATTATTTGTTTATTCATTCCTCTTCTGACAGACCTTTGAGCTTTTTCCTCTTGTTTTGTAAAACCCTTCAGTATCTTGTCTTCATTTTTCTCCAAGGTAGCTCACTTTTCTTTAAAATGGTCCAGAACAATAGGCATTCAGCCCTCCTGGGAACCTACCCTTTCCTGAGGCAAGAGCCGTAGCTGATCCACATTCTGACATCAGAAGGTTAAGTCAGGTTATCAGTCAGAAAACACAAGGAGAGGAAGTGGAAGTAAGTACGAAGCAGTGTGTGATCAAGCAGTCGGAGGCTGTGGGAGGCTCCATGGCGAGTCTCAGGGCCTACTTCCAGAGCTCTAAGTTTCTGTAGGCCAGAGTCTTGCACCAAGGGGGTGCAAGCAGCAGCAGACAGCCCATTGCTGGCATTCCCTGAAGCTCTGCAAGTCTCCGGCTGGACTTGGGCTCCCTGGCCTTCTGCCCAGTGCCCTGAGGCAACCAAAATGAAGGCCCAAAGAGCCAAGAGCCACAAGGTTGTTTTTCTAAGACTTAAAGGGATTATGTCATCCCTCCAGTCTTGTTTGCCCCAGGGAAGAACCTCAAGTCTCCTCCTTCGGGACACTCTCAGATAAGTCTTCCCTGAGAGGAGAAGAGGAAAGAGAGAGGAGGAGAAGGGGGAGTGGCAGGTCAGGCTGGAACAGCTGGGGATAGATGTCAAACAGTGGACAGGCAACAGCACAGGGGCCCAACTGGGCACTGTTCAGAGAAATCCAGATGGGTAAACTGAGCTCTGTTTGAGAACGCCTTAGGGCTACAAAGCTGAATGTTTATGTGAATATAATCAAAGGAAAGGAGAAGGGTTTGGGAGAGACACCCGAGAAAACCCAAAGAAAGCCACAAGACCTAGACAAGAACTACCAATCTGGTAATGATGGGGTGTGCTGTAGGGTTAGTGTTTATGCTGGACAAAGCCAGTGCTTTCCTGAGATCTGGTGACAATTTGGGGCACATATAGTTAGGAGGAATGGCAAGCCCTGGGGAGAAGCTTTGAGACAAGAGACCAGGGTTGAGTGTCAGCCTAGTGTTCCTCTGCTCTCTCGCCCTGAGCAGCCCTCTCTGTCCCTTGGGCTTGTAGAGTCTGCCTATGAATGGCAGCTGGACCAGCCAAGTTTTGTTAGCCTTGTGGGCTCAAGAGATCTGGCTTCTCGAGCCCAGACACTTGCTAAGGCACTGGCCAATATCAGTTGTCAAGACCCTGAGTCACCCCCAGTGCTTTGGAGATATACCCAAACCTCTGGCAAGGTTGGCTTTGGTTTCTAAACTCTTACTACAGAAGAGAGGAAGTCACTTTAGAATCAAATCCTCATAAAACCTTTCATATAACAGGGCATTGATTTGCCTGATGATTTTGAACAATTTATTCAGAAGCACAAGGTCTGGTCTGGGAAAGAACTATTGGCTTCAGCATCTAACAAGACTAGTTTTAGATGCTGATAGGGGCACTAACAGAAGGGAGACACACACACACACACACACACACACGCGCACACACACACACACACACACACGCAGAGCCTGGCAGTTGAATATGGTAATTCAGCCTTTGAGGATCCATTTATTTATTTATTTGGTTGGTTGGTTAGTTAGTTAGTGAGCTAGTTAGTTTTATTTAAGTAATCTGTATACCCAACATGGGGTTTGAACTCACAACCCCAGGATCAAGTCAGATGCTCTTTCTTCTGACTGAGCCAGCCAGGCACCCCTGGAGGATCCTTTTGAAAGCCATGCTGTGAGGTACTGTTACAGTGCAGACAACCACTGAAAACCTAAAGGTCAAAGGCAAAACTCAGTCACCCCAGTGCTCCATCAATGGCCATGTGACATGGTCTTCTTGGGGTACATCCTTCAGACTGTGAGTCTCTGCATTTTAAATGATACTACTAAAGTGAGCTATTTGTGAACACACTGTGACACAATCAAAATGGAGGGCAACCCTGGTGACTCAGCAGTTTAGCCCCGCCTTCAGCCCAGGGTGTGATCCTGGAGACCTGGGATCGAGTCCCATGTCAGGCTCCCTGCATGGAGCCTGCTTCTCCTTCTGCCTGTGTCTCTGACTCTCTCTGTGTGTGTATCTCTCATGAATAAATAAATGAAATCTTTTTAAAAAATAATCAAAAAGGGATCTGATTAGGCACCTGGCTGGCTCAGTTGGAAGAGCATGTGACTCTTGATCTCGGTATTGTGAGTTTGAGCCCTATGTTGAGTATACAGATTACTTAAATAAATAAACTTTTAGAAGGAGGGACCCAGTGATGACAAAGATGCTGGTATGAGTATGGAAAAAGCAACATTTCTAAACTCGTATTATTTTAAATACGTATATGTCACTATATCATCAGTTAAACAGATAACTGACTCCTCTCCACATTCCTAAATATTGATCAAAACATTGCTTAAAAAAACAAAAAAAAAAACATTGCTTAAAAAAGCTCGGGGGATCCCTGGGTGGCTCAGCGGTTTAGCTCCTGCCTTTGGCCCAGGGCATGATCCTGGGGTCCTGGGATCAAGTCCTGCATCGGGCTCCCTACATAGAGCCTGCTTCTCCCTCTGTCTGTATCTCTGTCTCTCTCTCTCTCTCTCCCATGAATAAATAAATAAATAAAACCTTTTTAAAAAACAAAACAAAACAACTCTGACCGAGAAAATCATATACAGAGTTGATCTTCAAATCAGCATATGCCATATTCTTTAGTCTAGAAGATGGTCAAGATTATATTAGACCCACCTGTGAAGCTCACTAGACTCTACCTGAATAAGCTACTACCCAAGAAGAAGATCCTACACATTAGGTGGACTGAGCCCAGCTTGCCTCTTAACCCAGGCCTTGGTGTACCAGACTTCAGTGTAGACCACTGCCCAGCCATCAGCTGGCTTAAAGTGGTCTTAGGATCATATCCCTGCAGGCCCTGTGGCAGGCACTGTGCAGGTTGCTGAAGGCAGATACTCAGATGACTCAGTGCAGGCTCATGACCACCTGGATGTGAGGTGGACTGTCATATACCAAACAAGGGCCATGGGACCAGAGTGCAGATGTGTGCATGTGAGGTTGGAGTGGTAGAAGGAAGGCAGATTGGCTACCCCGGAGTGCCTGGCAACAAAGAACCATAATGTGGTTCTTTGTGGAGACCAAAACTGCATTTTGGGTCTCCCTTTCTCTTTCCTCATTGGCTACTTCTATCCATAAAAAGCTCCAAGGCCTCATACATAGAGGGTGTTCAATGTGAGGAAATCCAGGTCTCTGCCCTGGGGGAGTAGTACCTGTCTCCAAAGTTCAGAGACCCATGACTTATAAAATGAATTTTCCCTTCCAGCTTTTCTTCATCATTGCCTGGCTGCCCTTGAAATGTCACTGATTCTTCATTTTGGGGGAGTGGGGAGGTAAAATTCTAGATGGAATGGTGGAAGAGAGGGATAGGATTGTGTGAAGGGTTGTTCTCTATTTTCAAAATAAAGAACTTTAGCCTCTTCACTTCCTCCAAATGAGGTTTTCTCTGTAGGCACATTTTCTGGTTCAGCAGCTGCTCAAGAAGAACAGGAGGTCATCTTGAATCACATCTCAGTGTTCTCCAAGATATGGCTTCCTAGAGATAAGGAATGGTCATCTAGAAAGCAGCCTGTTGGACAAGTGAAGTTCTACTGTAACACATTCCAGAAACTCTTAGGATCCTTTGTTCCTCTGAGATGGACTCCCATTAGCAATTACTGGAAACAAGCAGGCAGTTAACAAGGCATGGCCAGGAGTATGGTGTGGAGTGGAAGGTGTCATACGTTAGGCCATTGGTGAGTTGCAGAAGTTAAGCCAGAATCCAACAAGGCAGCAGCCATGGGCCTGAAAGGATCTGAGGATTCCCTTCCAGGTGCTCTTGCTCACACAAGAGCTACCTGCAAAGATTTGGGCATCTATGTGTTCAGCATTGAGAGAGTTCAACCTAAGACCTAGATTCTTGTCCATCAGAGAAGCATGGGAACCCTAGCTGCAGAAATCAGGCAGGGAAAGCTGTAGTACAAATCATGAGAGAAGGTTTCTGAAAACATCTAGATGCTTGCTTCTGAAAAGCCATGCTGTTCTCTCAAACACAGCTCTTTTGGGTGCACCCCAAAAATAGCCTGGGTAGGTCCTGTGTCTTTCTATCTATGCCAAAGTCTAGATGTCTGACCACTGTGAAGGCATGCCCTGCACACTGCTGAAGGACTGTTTACAACAGAGCAGCGCATCCTTTCTGAAGCCAAAACTGAAACAACAAAACAACAACATAAAAACCCCTTTATGAACCACAACTCTGGCTTAGAGTGTAATTTTTGAGAATATACTTCTCCATTCTTTGAACCGTTACGTTTGTCTTTATGGTCCTGCTATTTATGTGTTCTGAGAACTCTCTGGAAATCCCTTTTCCAAGAAATGAACAAGTTCTTTAGTGACCATGTTTACTGGATCTCCTGTTTCAGTCATATCTGGAGGGGCTGGCAGGTTGAGGGCACTTCCAACATGTCAGGGGTTCTGAAGAGTCTTGTGAACTGATGTGCCTCATTAGCACACCCTAGCCACATGGACCTCTCACATAAAACTTCGAAACTTGGCCCAATCCCTTACTCTGATATTTTCTCTCCTTTCCCCCAGGGCCACAGGTGTGGTCTATGAATAGGTTGTTGGAAGGATGAAGATAATGTGTGATCACAGGTGATGGGATCAATAGATGGATGCAGCTATTGGTGACGATGTCATTGCAATCACTGTAATTGGCATTGTTGCCTCTACTAGTAAGCCTCAAAGATCTTACAGAAAGAGTTCCTGAGCTATTCACTGTAATTCCCGACTAAAATCTTTACTGAGCAAAAATAATGTTAGGTCTGAATCTTTCAGGCACTGGATCTGACTCCAGGGATTTTGAATGCTGCCCATCACTGTCAGCAAAGGCTGTACTCTTCCTGTATGTGAATGCATGTAAGTATGTACATGAGGCCCTCCACAGAGAATGACAAGACCTGCTCCTGCAGCTCCAGTTAAAGAAAGGAGAGTGAAAATTTGTATTTGCTCTTTTCAAGGCTCTCACCCTCAGATGAGTCACCATTTGACTCCCAAGAAATGTCAGAGTTTGAAAATAATCCACTGGGATCCCTGGGTGGCGCAGCGGTTTGGCGCCTGCCTTTGGCCCAGGGCGCGATCCTGGAGACCCGGGATCGAGTCCCACGTCGGGCTCCCGGTGCATGGAGCCTGCTTCTCCCTCTGCCTGTGTCTCTGCCTCTCTCTCTCTCTCTCTGTGACTATCATAAATAAATAAAGAAAAAAATATTTAAAAAAAAAAGAAAAAAAAAGAAAATAATCCACTCACACACACGCTGTGGTGTTAGATTTTATTCTGAATAATATATATATTTTTAAAAAGGTTAAAATACTCAGGATTCTATTTAGGGTGAATCTTTAATTCAAAAAAATAATATAAACAAATCTTACTAAGAACTTTAAAATCATGAACTTCCTCAAAAATCTGTATTAAGTGGCAGATTTTTTTTCCTTTTATTCTTCAGATTGAGTTTTTCTTTTTTTTTTTTTTTAAGATTTTATTTATTTATTCATGAGAGACACAGAGAGAGGCAAAGACCTAGGTTGAAGAAGAAGCAGGTTCCGTGTGGGGAACATGATGCAGGACTCGATCCCAGAACCCCAGGATCACAACATAAGCCAAAGGCAGATACTCAACCACTGAGACACGCAGGTGTCCCGATTTTTTCATTTGAGATTTGAGAGTTAAAATAACTCAGAAGAGATCATGCCTTCAAAAGCAATGATGAGAACTTTATTTAGCACCCAAAGAAATACCATATCATAAAGCTGATCTAGGACTCACGTCATTGAACCTCTGAGCTACCCAGGCATCCCGATGAGATGCACTTTAAACAGAAAAAAAACATCTACAGACATGTTGAGAGAATGAATGGATAAAGAAATACCAATTCTGAGACCCGGATCGAGTTCCGCGTTGAGCTCCTTGCGTGAAGCCTGCTTCTCCCTCTGCCTGTGTCTCTGCCTCTCTCTGCGTCTCTCATGAATAAATAAATAAAATATTTTTTTAAAAAAAGAGAGAAATACCATGAAGACAGTAAGTGTTAAGCAGGCTGCAGTGGGTATATCCATATCAGATGAAGCTAGCTTTGAGATAGAGTGCTACGGATACTAAGAGGGACATGTCCTAATGATAAACAGACTTGTCATATGGATGATGTTATAATTATCAACCTGTATAAGCCTAGTAACAGAGCTTCAAAATACATGAAACAAAGATACTAGAGCTCAATTCCATAATCACAGTTAGAAATGTTAACACCTTCCCTTCCCAGTCACTGACAGAAAAACTGAGTCTAAAATCAATAAAGACATAGATGATCCATACAAAACCATCACCACCTTGACCTACTGATAATTATAGAACACTATACCCAACAACTGCAGAATAGACATTCCTTTTAGGTGCATATGGAGCTTTTGTCAAAGTAAACCATATGAGGTTTATCATAAAATAAGTCACGGTAAGTTGAAAATGATTGAAATCCTAGAGTATTTTCTCTGACTGCAATGGAATTAAATTAGAAATCAGTAACAATGAGATATCTCAGAAGACCTCAGATATTTGGAAATCAAACAATATACTTCTAAATAACCTAAGGCCTAAAGAAGAAATCATAAGGAAAATTTAAAAATTTTTGAGCAGAATTATAATGAAAACAACATATTACATTCATGAACTGTAGTTAAAGGACTAATATTTAGAGGGAAATTTATAGTTTTGTATTCTTGCATTAGAAAAGAACAAAGATAAAGATTTAAAAAGAAAAGAAAAGAAAAGAACAAAGATCTGGGATGCCTGGGTGGCTCAGAGGTTGAGCATCTGCCTTTGGCTCAGGGTGTGATCCGGGAGTCCCAGGATCGAGTCCCACATCGGGCTTCCTGCAAGGAGCCTGCTTCTCCCTCTGTCTGTGTCTCTGCCTCTCTGTCTCTCATGTATAAATAAATAAAATCTTAAAAAAAAAAAAAAGAACAAAGATCTAAAATCAGTGACTTGGGATCCCTGGGTGGCGCAGCGGTTTAGCGCCTGCCTTTGGCCCAGGGCGCGATCCTGGAGACCCGGGATCGAATCCCACGTCGAGCTCCTGGTGCATGGAGCCTGCTTCTCCCTCTGCCTGTGTCTCTGCCTCTCTCTCTCTCTCTCTCTCTCTCTGTGCGACTATCATAAATAAAAAAAATAAAAATAAAAAATAAAAAAAAAACAAAAATAAAATCAGTGACTTAAGTTTCTACCTTAAGAGTATAAAAAAAATGAGGACAGGAAGAGAGAAAGAAAAGTAAACCTAAAGTAAATGGGAAAAAAAGAAATAAAAAATATTAAGAACAGAAATAGGTGACATAAAAACAATCGGTTCTCTGAAAAGATCAACTCTAGCTAATCAAGAAAAAGAGAACACAAGTCACCAGTATCAGAATAACATTGAGTGTGCTACACACTAAAAGGGTAATAAAATAATATTATAAAAATCTTTGTTAACAATTTGACAACTTAGATGAAATGGACAAATTCCTTGAAAGATGAAACTTACCATAACTCACATATGATAAAACAGAAATCTGAACAACCCTAAACCAATTTAGGAAATTGAATTCATTATTAAAAAAAAAAATTGGGGCAGCCCGGGTGGCCCAGTGGTTTAGCACCACCTTCAGCCCAGGGTGTGATCCTGGAGACCCGGGATTGAGTTCCAGGTCAGGTTCTCTGCATGGAGCCTGCTTCTCGCTCTGCCTGTGTCTCTGCCTCTCTCTCTCTTTGTGTCTCTCATGAATAAATAAATAAAATCTTTAAAAAATAAAATTCCACAAAGGAAACTATGCCCAAGAGAGTTTCATCAATTCTATCAAACATTTAAGAGAAAAATAATGCAAATCCTTAGCAAACTCAGAAAACAAAGGAGGCAGGAACCATTCCCAACTTATTTTATGAGGCCAGCATTGATTCTAATATAAAACCTGACAAAGGTTCTAGAAAAAAAATGTAAAAACACAGGTGCAAAAGTTTTTTTATAAAGATTTATTTACTCTTTAGAGACAGAGCATGTGCAAGTGGGGGAAGGGGCAAAGGGAGAGAGAGAAAGACCTTCTCCAGGAGACTTCCCACTGAACATGGAGCCTGATGCGGAGCTCTATCTCATGATCCTGAGATCATGACCTGAGCAGAAATCAAAAGTCTAACGTTTAACCAACTGAGCCACCCAGGTGTCCCTGGGTGTAAAAACTTTTAACAAACATTAGTGAGTTGAATCTAGCCATCTACGGAAAGGATAATACATGCTTAAATAAAATTCATACCAGAAATGCTAGGTTGGGTTAATATTAGAAAAATCAATCAGTGAAACCCACCATATTAACTGAATGGTGGAAAAAAATTGTATGATCATTGCAACAGAGACAGAAAAAGCATTCAATACTCATTTATAATAAAAACTCAGGGATCCCAAAACTCAGCAGTTTGGCACCTGCCTTCAGCCCAGGGCATGATCCTGGAGACCTGGGATCGAGTCCCCCACATCGGGCTCCCTGCATGGAGCCTGCTTCTCCCTCCGCCTATGTCTCTGCCTCTCTCTCTGTGTGTGTCTCTCATGAAAAAATAAATAAAATCTTAAAAAAAAATAATAAAAACTCTTGGAAAATGAAGAATAGAAGAGAATCCTTCAATCTGATAAAAGGCATTTATGGAAACCTACAGCTAACATTGTATTTAATGGTGAGATATTGAATGACTTCCTACAATATTAGGAACAAGACAAGGTATCTACTCCTATTCCCACCTATTCCATTCAATAATGAACTGGAAGCCTCAACCACTGCAGTTTTGCAAATAAAGGAAACAAAGGCATAAAGACTGGAAAAGAAAAAGAAAAAAAAATACTGGAAAAGAATTTTAACTCCATATGACATGATTGTTTATGTCAAACATCCTATGAAATCTAAAACAACTATTAGAACTAATAAGCCAATTGAACAAGATTGCTGGATACAAGATTAATGTTAAAATATCAACTGTATTTTCATATAGTAGCAGCAAAAGTTTGGAAAATGAAATTAGAAAAATAATTCTATTAATATCTTCAGAAAGCATAAAAGAGGGGTATCTGGGTGGCCCACTTGGTCTAACGTCTGACTCTTGATTTTGGCTCAGGGTGGTTGAATCAAACTCTGTGTCTGGCTCTGTGCTGAGTGTGGCATCTACTTGAGATTCTCTTTCTCCCTCTCCCACTGCCCCCTCCCCTTGCTTACATGCACTCTCTCTCTCTAAAAAGTAGATAAATAAATCTTTTTTAAAAAGCATAAAAGACTCAGGAATAAATTTAGCAAAAGATGGGCAAGACATTTATATTGAAGACTACAGAACATTATTGAGAGAGAGATTTTAAAAGACCCAAAGAAATGGAGAGATATATTCATGTTCACAAATTTGAAGACTCAGTGTTGTCAACATGTCCATTCACTACAGATTGATCTACAGGGTCACTGTAATCCTGCTACTCTACTAGTGGGAATCTTTTGTAGAAATTTACATACTAATTTTACCTTTGCATAAACATGCAAAGAGTCTAGAATATCTGAAATGATCTTGAAATAGAAGAACAAATTGGAAGTGCCCAGCTATTTGACCACTATTTGTGGTTTTATACCACAGTACAAGATAATGTGATAGTGACGTAAGGATCGACAAATAGATCATTAGATCTAAACAGAGAACCTGGAAATAGGCCACACTTACAGAGTCATTTTGTGTCTGACAAAGGCGACAATCTGTCAGGGAAAGAAAAGTCTTTTCAAAAAATGGTACTATATTAATTGGATGTTCATATGGAAACCAACAAACAAAACCTCAACTCCTTTCTCACACCATAAACAAAGAATAATTTGAAATAAATCATGGACTGAAAAGTAAAGCCGTAAAGCTTTTTTAAATTATTTATTTATTTATTCATAAGAGACACAGAAAGAGAGGCAGAGACAAAGGCAGAGACAGAAGCAGGCTCCCTGTGGAAAGCCAGATGTGGGACTCGATCCTGGGACCCCAGGATCATGCCCTGAACCAAAGATAGGTGTTCAACCACTGAGCCACCCAGGCATCCTAAGCCCTAAAGCTTTTCAAGAAAAACATGAGAATATCTTCATAACCTAGAGATAGGCAAATGTTTGATAAGCAGGTCACAGAAAGCAAAAAGAAAAAAAGGAAAATCAATACTTTAATCTCTATCAAAATTAAAAGCTTCTGTTGATAAAAGATTCTATTAAGAAAATAAATAGGCAAGCATTTAAGGAGAAAATATTTGCAAAACCTCTGAAAAAAGACTGACATCCTGGGTATACAATAACTCTTTTAATTAAATAATGAAAAGACAATGCAATTAAAACAGACAAAAGAGTTTAGAGGTGCCTGGGTGACTGAGTTGGTTAAATATCTGCCTTCAGCTCGGGTCATGATCTCAGAGTCCTAGGATGGAGCCCTGAATTGGGCTCCCCGCTTCTCTCTCTCCCTCTGCTGCTCCCTCTGCTTGTGCTCTCTCTCAAATAAATGAATAACATCTTTGTAAAAAATAAAAATAAAATACAACCGACAAAGGAGTTGAATGAACACATCATGAAAGCAGACAGACAAATGGCTAATAGGGACATGAAGGGCACTCAGCCGTTACTCAGCAGAGAAATGAAAGATACCACTACAGACTTACCTAAAATTAAAAAAAAAAAAGACTGGCATTACCAAATATTAGTGATGATGTGGCAACTTCTTATAAAGCTGTATTACCATCTACCCTGTGGCTTAGCAATTCCACTCCCTCGTATTTTCCCAAAAGAAATAGAAACACCTTCACAAGACTCTTCACAGAAGCTCTGTTCATTGGAATGGAAAAACTGGGACATATCAGCTGTTCAGGAACAGGAGAATAGACAAGTGAATTGTGGTATCTTCATAAAATGGAATGCTATATAGCAATAAAAAGGAAATGGGCATTGCGAGCATAGGAAGGATGGATCCCAGAAGCATTATGCTGAGCAAACTAAGGCATACACAAGGGACGCCTGGGTGCTCAGCGGTTGAGCCTTAGGTTCAGGGCGTGATCCTGAGGTCCCGGGATCAAGTCCTGAATTAGGCTCCCCATGGATTCGGGGAGTCTGCTTCTCCCTCTGCCTGTGTCTCTGATTCTCTCTGTGTGTGTCTCTCATGAATAAATAAACGGAATATTAAAAAAATGAGTATGCTTATGTTTATAGGAAGCTCTAGAACAGACACAGCTAATCTACAGTGGAAGAAAATCAGAACCATGGTTGTTCCTTGGAAAGAAAGGATTAACTGGAAAGAAGTACAGAAGAATTTTTTCAGGCAGCAGCAACATTATTTTTGTATTTTTTTAAAAGATTTTATTTATTTATTCATGAGAGACACAGAGAGAGAGAGAGAGAGAGAGAGAGAGAGGCAGGGACATAGGCAGAGGGAGAAGCCGG
The DNA here is from genome assembly GCF_011100685.1 of Canis lupus familiaris. Classification (NCBI taxonomy): domain Eukaryota; kingdom Metazoa; phylum Chordata; class Mammalia; order Carnivora; family Canidae; genus Canis; species Canis lupus. Next base: position 35,909,257 of record NC_049238.1, read on the forward strand.
CCCCATGCAGAGAGCCTGATGCGGGACTTGATCCCGGGTCTCCAGGATCATGCCCTGGGCTGAAGGCGGTGCTAAACCACTGAGCCACCAGGGCTGCCCCAAACATTCTTTATTTTGATATTTGTCAAAAGTCACCTCAGGTACATCTAAGATGCATGTACATCAGAGTTTGTAAATTCTGTATTAAAAAGACCCTAAATTCGGGATCCCTGGGTGGCGCAGCGGTTTGGCGCCTGCCTTTGGCCCAGGGCGTGATCCTGGAGACCCAGGATCGAATCCCATATCGGGCTCCCGGTGCATGGAGCCTGCTTCTCCCTCTGCCTGTGTCTCTGCCTCTCTCTCTTTCTCTCTCTGTGACTATCATAAATAAATAAAAATAAAAAATAAATAAAAAATAAAAAGACCCTAAATTCAACTTGACCAAGTATTTGGGAGACTACAAAAACATAATAAAGAGGATATAAAAAACAGACATGGAAGAAATGACAATTTAAGAGAGGAAAAAATAAATTCTAGAAAATGAGTAACTGTCAATTTCACCAAGGTAAGTCAAAGTTTATTGTATTGAAACGAAGTCTGGGGATCCCTGGGTGGCGCAGCGGTTTAGCGCCTGCCTTTGGCCCAGGGTGCGATCCTGGAGACCCGGGATCGAATCCCACGTCAGGCTCCTGGTGCATGGAGCCTGCTTCTCCCTCTGCCTGTGTCTCTGCCTCTCTCTCTGTGTGTGTGACTATCATAAATAAATAAAACTTAAAAAAAAATTTTAAATGAAGTCTGAAAAAAATAAATAATAAAAAATAAAAATAAAATAAAATGAAGTCTGAAGTGTTAACAGTGGTACCTCTGGGGAGTATAATGGAGGAAGAGAGGGCCTTGATTTTCCCACTTGTCTGCTGCTCATTCACTGGGCATTTATTCGTTTATAAAAATCATTTATTTTAAAGTTAACATGTTGCAGTTCCCAGATGCATAAACCATGCACACTCTTTGCCCTAATCATCTGCCTGAAAATAGTAAGACATTTTCAGGGGATCAGGCAGGTCTTTGGTTTACTTATTAAGCATTTGATTGTGTAAGATGGATACGACGCAGTGAAGTTCGTACATACACAGTGGTCCCCACTTTCCGAGAACTTAACCGCAGATGGAACCAGCAAACTGAAACCACCGATTTAAATGATGGGCTTTAAGAGTGTTATATGCATCTGTTTGGAGAAAAAAAACAAACAGACCTCATTCTTGGTCTCACTCACAATCCCCTTCCTGTCTTTTTCCCACCCACCCATCTACCCATCGCTACCTCAGCTTTGCTGGGTACTAATCTCATTGCTCTCGTGATTCGGGGAGCTGCCTATGTGGCGGGATGGGTGCCTCCTCTTCAGTGGATGTTTGAGTGGGCCCAGAACCCTCTCTGGAAACATGTTGGCATCCTCGAGGAAACTTCTGGCCTGTGTCCACATGCAAGGCTATAAACTACAGCATCGCTTATGGCCTTCCAGACCCTGCCTGCAGCCTGCATGGGAAGGAATTGCCTGGCAGAGATTGTGTTGCTTTGTTCCAAACACACAGCTGTTTTCCCCTACTATCCAGGTTCAAAGACATGATGTTGGTCTTGTGTCTCCCCAGAGACCCTGATGCAGAAGGCTGCGTGGTACTTGGATTCTCAGGCTGCTTTTCACTGGAGGCTCCCTGCTCTCCCTGGAACGTGGGCTTGGGAGGGTGCGGGAGCCCCTGAGGGAAGCTCCTCCCAATGTCCTGTGGTTGAGGGAAGAGGAATAGGCTGAAGTCAGACCTACAAAGGCCAGGCCCAGTGGGATAAGGGACGTCACCTGCCTATCCCTCATCACTGGGTCGGCAGGCCCTAGCCCAGATGCATCCCTCGAGACACCCGGATTTACAAAGCGGTCTTGGCGGTCATATGGGGCATGTTTGTGGGACTCAAGAAGGTATCTCACCAGAGAGATGAACAGTAACAGCAGCTGAGCACTTGCTGTATACCAGGTCTCAGGCCAACTGCCGGTCGGGGACGGGGGTGCTATCTTACAGGAGGCTTCAGAGGTGACGTGTCCTGCGTGAGGGAGTTAGGCTGCCCACTCAGGCCCACGGATTTTCGAGTATGCTGGCCCAGTATAGTTAGGGGCTGAAATTATAAAAGTGCCTATCGTATAATTTTTGTTGGTTTGGCAGCTGTGGGTGCTGTTTTTCCACCGTAACTACAATCCTGCTGGAAGTGCACAGCATGGGAAGGTATTACACAAGCACGCTTCAGCGTTTGCCCCTGGTGGCCACCGTGTGCCTCTTAGAGGCTGCCTGCGCAGCTTTAACAAAGCAACAAAACTGAAGAAAAGAATGTGTGTTGCTTTCTGGGTAAAATATTGTTTTTTGATTCCAGTTTGCTCATCTTTTATCCTTTTAGGATTGTAGCTTTTTAAAAATGCACCTGTGATTTATATTCTCTTTGAGGGTGAGGTGGAGTCCTGCATTTCTGGGCCTTCTTCTGTGTCTTGCACACACAGTGCTTCAAATGAAAATGCAGTGCAGGCGGGCTGGTGCCCTCACCAGGGTAGCAGAGGCCCATGCCGGGCTCAGAGTCAGTGGGTGACAAGGAAGGAGGTATTGACTGGGGAATCTGGAAGAGAAACAGGCAGAAGTAGAATGAGCCAGTTCTCATTAATGGGGTGCTCTTGGGGAGAGCATGGGCTCTACCCAGTGATTCAGAAGGGGTCTTGAGCCCTCAAATGAATTACATCCTTCATGCCTATCACTTGCAGCTCCTCTCTGGGGCAACCAACTCATCCAGACTTGCTTCTCCTGGCTTTAAAACCCCAAGTCTTGCATCCTGGAAAACCTTTCTGTGCCGGGCAAACAAGGACCAGCTGGCTATGGAGTTTCACAGCAAGATGATTCGAGAGCCTTGTGCTGACCTTGGGGGTGTGAATGTGGTGACCTGAGCTGCAGTTTCTTCTCTGGAACCCCGGGTTTTTTTTCAGTGACAGGATTTGGGAGCCTCCTGAATGCCATCGTCCTTCCTACCTGTGGGTGCTGTCGGCCCTGCATAGGCTTGGGGAGGTCCTTTCTGGCTAAACAATGCAGACAAAGAGGGTGCAGATGGTGCCCCTGCTCCTGGTGGCTGGGGTACAGGGACTGTCCTGAACCTCACATGCTCCTCGTTTTTGATCTTGGGCCCGTGGCCATGAAACAGAGAGAATTTGGAGCTCTAGCCAGAATGGAGTTGGCCTCACACCTCCACTCCTTGATTCTAGAAAAATCAGTCTGGGCCGCCGCAATGGCGATTTTTAGTGTGTATGTGGTGAGCAAAGCTGGCGGCCTGATCCACCGGCTGGACAGCTACGCACCAAGGGCCGAGGCTGAGAAAACTTCCAGTCACCCTCTTGATCTGCTGCTCAAGCTGCACGACGAGCGTGTCCTAGCTGCCTTCGGCCAGCACGACAGCATCCGGGTGGGCCACAGTGCTGGCCATCAATGGCGTGGACGTGAACGGCAAGTTCACGGCTGATGGGAAAGAGGTGCTGGGGTACTTGAGCAATCCTGCCAATTACCCGGTGTCTATTCGATCTGGCCGACCTCGCCTCACCTCCAATGAGAAGCTTATGTTGGCCTCTATGTTCCACTCGCTGTTCGCAATCGGTTCCCAGCTGTCTCCAGAACAGGGCAGCTCAGGCACTGAGATGCTGGAGACCGACTCGTGCAAACTGCACTGCTTCCAGACACTGACAGGGATCAAGTTTGCGGTGCTGGCGAATCCTAGGCAAGCGGGAATAGATTCTCTTCTCCAAAAGATTTATGAGATCTACTCAGACTTTGCCCTCAAGAATCCATTCTACTCCCTCGAAATGCCCATCAGGTGTGAGCTGTTTGACCAGAACCTGGAGTTAGCCCTGGAGGTGGCAGAGAAGGCTGGAACTTTTGGGACCTGGATCATAGGCTGAGCCTGCAATGGATCCCCCACATTTTGGGATGTCCTGCAGCAGGGATCCTGTTGTATCCATTCCAATGGAGAGGCCCACAGCTTTGTTAGTGCCCTTGGAGATGGGAGGATGCTGAGCCTGATGACATGTACTGATCCCTGAGCCTTAATACATGCTCTCTGGACTCCTGTATTTCTTGTGGGCCTACTTCCCAACTCTGTACAGGTTTATTTATGGAGGCATTAGGCCCATAAATGCTAAATAAATAAACATTCCTTTTACCTGGAAAAAAAAAAAAAGAAAGAAAAATCAGACTGAAACTTAGGCACATTGCATAGCACCTGTTCCCCACGTGATCATGTGTTTGTTAAGCACTGGACCTTTTCTCTATTGTCCAGTGAGAGCCATCTTTCCCATTCCCCAAGCTGTCCTGAAAGCTGGAAAGGCCCCTGAGAAAGCTGACTTTTGACAGTATCCCTTTCTAAGGGAGCCACAGTATTAGACAGGGTTCTCTAGGGAAAGAGAATCAATAGGATGAATATCTATGTATGTATTTATGATTACAGAAATGGGTTCACACGGTGATGGAAGCAGGGAAGTCCCACAGTCTGCCATCTGCAAGCTGGAGAACCAGGAGAGCAGGTGGTGTGGTTCTGTCTGAGTCTGGAGGCATGGGGGTGGTGGGGTGATAGTGTAAGTCTGGTCTGAGTCTGAAAGCCTGAAAAACAGGAACAGTGATATCCAAGACAGAAGATGGATGTCCCAGCTCAAGCAGAGAGAATGGATTCATCCTGCATCCACCATCTTGTTCAATACAGATGGATGAAGCCCAACCCATGTAAGAGTGATCGTCTTTACTCAATCTGCCAGTTCAAATGCTGATCTCTTCCAGAGACAGCCTCCCAGACACACCCAGAGAGACTGTTTCACCAGCTCTGTGAGCACCCTTAGCCCCAGTAAGCTGACACATAAAACTAACCACCATAGCCATTCTGTATCCCTGGAAGCAAGAAACATCGACTGGAGAATAAAAAAGTTATCAGTGGACCTGCCTGAGTACAGTACATTCATACATACAAACACAACATTAATCTTTATTTTTTTACAGATTTTATTTATTTATTCATGAGAGACATAAGTAGAGACATAGGCAGAGGGAGAAGCAGACTCCATGCAGAGAGCTCAATGCGGGACTCGACCCCAGGACCCCAGGATCAGGCCCTGAGCCAAAGGCAGACACTCAACCGCTAAGCCACCCAGGCGTCCCCAACATTAATCTTTAAAACATTAATCGTAGTAAAAGCATTTGTAGCTTTAGTCCTCAATTTAAATCTTAAAAAGTATATAAAAATACTCTGTGCAGGAAGAGAAGTTGCCACCATTTAAATAAGCTTAAACATAAAAACCCCATCTGGATTACTCCAGGAATAACCCAAGTCCTTTTCTTTTTTTTTTTTTTTTAATTTTTATTTATTTATGATAGTCACACAGAGAGAGAGCGAGCGAGCGAGAGAGGCAGAGACATAGGCAGAGGGAGAAGCAGGCTCCATGCACCGGGAGCCTGATGTGGGATTCGATCCCGGATCTCCAGGATCGCACCCTGAGCCAAAGGCAAGCGCCAAACCGCTGCGCCACCCAGGGATCCCCTAACCCAAGTCCTTTTACAAAGAGCACAGCCTCTACTTCCCAAATAAAAAGACAAGATTAGGGTCAGAGATTTCACAGCCTCCTTGATAAAACAAAGTTAAAGACAATATCATTTAAAACCATGTATTGGGGATCTCTGGGTGGCTCAGCAGTTTAGTGCCTGCCTTTGGCCCAAGGCATGATCCTGGAGTCCCAGGATCAAGTCCCACATTGGGCTCCCTCCATGGAGCCTGCATCTCTCTCTCTCTCTCTCTCATAATAAATAAAAAATCTAAAACAACAACAACAACAAAAACATGTATTGATCGGATTTATGGGATATGGTTCAGGTTATGAAGTCATGGTGCCTGTTGAGAAATAATAGCCACCAGCTTCTCCCCTTCATGGGCCAGTAGGGTCAGAATGGGGAGATATAACAAAGTCATATTACAAGGTCACATTCTGATATACCTAGCCTCAGACTAACAGAAGTATATTTAGTGTGATGTTGGGTTTTGAGTAAGCCAAATCATTAAAGTTAATGTTCAGGGCAAGTAAAGTTAAAATTGGCCTCAGTATTGAGGGCAATTGCAAGGAGGTAAAGGGAAAGAGAACAGTCATATCCCAGGCATCTCAGATAGTTTTCAGTGTGTGGAACTAAAAACTATGCATTTATGTTTGTCGATTGGTGAACGGGGTCATGTATTTCCAATTTGGAAATTCAGGTATAGTGTCAAACCACTGAATAAGTGGGCCTTGCCAGCTCCATCCTCTCTTTCCAAACTGTTTATGTTCTCTTTTTTTTTTTTTTTTTTTTATTTATTTATGATAGTCACAGAGAGAGAGAGAGAGAGGGAGAAGCAGGCTCCATGCACCGGGAGCCCGATGTGGGATTCGATCCCGGGTCTCCAGGATGGCGCCCTGGGCCAAAGGCAGGCGCTAAACCGCTGTGCCACCCAGGGATCCCAAACTGTTTATGTTCTGCTAGAGGAACTAACTAGTTGAGGAACAACTAGAGCCAACTCACCCATGTCATTAGGGTAAAAGGAATATGTCAGCCAGTAGAACTCAAGGAATCTGGCCTTCTCTGAGACCCCCACAAGAAAGAAGTGCAAACTGCACACGTGTAGTGCCTCCGGACCCAGATCTAAGGGCATCCAATCCAGACCCAAGACTCTCAGGCACAATCAACCAAACCACCATGTGGGCAGAGTGTGCCGTTTGCTGCTGTATGGCTCAAGACACTCCACGCTGGCTTAACTTGTACCTCATGACCCTTTGCTTCCTTTGAAGTTTAAACCATCTTTCTTCTTCCTGCTATGATTCCTTCAGGGGCTGGTTTAAGGAATGTACAGTCAGAGTTCTTTCACTCCCCTCAGATCATGCTCTTAGCTGTCATCTGCTTCTCCTGTCCCCAACACTGGTCCCTTTTCTGGATTCACTGTGATCATGGCAGTGACAGTATATGCCAGATATCACCAGTTCTCTGTCTTCTGGATCCTGCCACCATGGGCTTAGTCTATTTTTAATCATATGCCTAACTCAGCACAGGACTCAAACTCTCTTTGAGACTCTGGTAATAACTTTTCCAAAACCTGTGGAGGAAAGCATAGACTTTACAGATGATGTTGAGGAGCCCAAGAAAAAGGTTAACCTCACACTTCAAAGCCAAAACAAATTGCCTACTGGATACATTTCTTTTTTCCCAAAATTGTTTCTCTTTTAAGACCTCATCCCTGACTCTCCTCCTTCTGGAATCCCTATCTTCACCCAGGAAAATGAAGTTCCTACTCTCTTATATAGAGTAGCTTTTCTCCCTTGGAGGCCGAGGTGCCCTGCCCTGGTTTACACCCAAGTGAGCTCCTCATAACACCTGCTCAACAAATGTGAGTCTGCCCTAGAGTCTCTAGAGTCTTCCCTGAAACATCACCTCCACCTCCACCACCACCATTTATTGAGTGCTTATTTTGTGTCAGATAGAAAACTCAGCATTTACAAATATTTTTCCAGTGATCTTATTATGAGTCAGTCAATACAACAACGGTACAACAAAGGTAATACAACACTTGAGTTCTGAGAATCTCTTGACAAGAGGCAGTGTTCACTCCACCATGATTCTCTACCTCAGGTGGGCCCTTCTTCTTCTTCTTTTTTTTTTTTTAAGATTTTATTTATTTACTCATGAGAGACACAGAGACACAGAGGCAGAGACACAGGCAGAGGGAGAAGCAGGCTCCATGTAGGGAGCCTGATGCGGGACTTGATCTTGGGACCCCAGGATCATGCCCTGAGCCAAAGGCAGATGCTCAACCACTGAGCCACCCAGGGATCCCACAGGTGGGCCCTTCTTGCAGCTGCCAAGCAATTGATTTCCTCCCAGTGTATTCCTTATTGCATTCCCTCTAATTGTTGCCCCAGACCCTCACAAAGCTCTTAATCCGAGGCCAGATGGCCTCTGTGGTTTCTGCAAAATAGTTTCCTCGATGGGCCTTCTCTTCTGTAGACAGCTGTTTTGCTCCATGTTCTCATTGCCAAGGCCAACACTTCTTGAGTAGCAGCTGTTCTAAGCACATTTGGTGCATGACTGCATTATTTCATTAATCCTCTCTACAACGTGTGGACTAGGGTTATTCATATCCAGAGCCTCTGCCCTTGATTCTGTCTCTCCAGCTTTTAAACCCCACAGCACATTTGACTCCACCCCCTTCCATGGCCCCTTATCCACGCATGGGAGGAAGCCCTGCATTCCACTCCTGCAGGGCTTAGTCACTCTACCTGGAAGAGGGGCCAGCAAGACGGCATGCTGCTGGCACCCATGGTGTTAGGGCAGAGGGACCATCACCAGGAAATGACTTGAAAGCCTGATGAGAACACCACTTGGGATACATGTCCTACTAACTTCATAACCAGAGAATGAGACATTCTGGGGCCCTTCATTTAGAAGCACCAACAGGAACAACAAGGGCAGCAAGAGTCAGAGAAGAGAAATGGACCAGCTGAAGCTCCCTGGTCAGTGGTTTGTATACAGAAATTTCTATCATACAGATGAACAAATGAACAAAAACTGACCCTAAGACCTCGATTCTAAAAGATTTTAAGGAGTCCAGCACAAAATGAGCCATCTAATCTTTTTTTTTTTTTTAAAGAAGTTTTTTTTTTTTAATTTTTATTATTTATGATAGTCACACACAGAGAGAGAGAGAGAGGCGCAGAGACATAGGCAGAGGGAGAAGCAGGCTCCATGCACCAGGAGCCCGATATGGGATTCGATCCCGGGTCTCCAGGATCGCGCCCTGGGCCAAAGGCAGGCACTAAACCACTGCGCCACCCAGGGATCCCGAGCCATCTAATCTTAATGAGAGCAGCAGGGGGCTTGTTCTGGAACTTGCTGCTTTAACTCATAAGCTCTGGGGTCTGTGGGCTTCTGTGCAGGGCCACCGGTAACCACACACAGCCCAGGCTTGGCAGCGCCCCAGGAGGGGGTTTCCAAATGTGGTCCTTGGCTGTGTATTTGGTCTTTGTTGACTGTGGCCCAGGGCAGGTCAGACCATCTCTTTACCTACCTGACTCAATTTAAGCAGTTCTCTCAAGCGTCTTCAGGAACAAAAATGTTCAGAAGAGTGAAGGCTCACCTGTATGTGTATATCTTCACCAGGAATCATATAACCACAAACTCTTCTAAAAACAAAATGCCAGGCAGATACTGGGGCGCTTTGGCCAAGACCCAGATTCCCCGAGCACAGATGAGACTCAATTTAATTCCAGTGCCTTGATCTGGATTGGACTTGATAAAGACTGCTTACTGATGATGATATAATACAATTAAATATCATCACGTTAATACTTATTATAGACAGCTACCTCATGTTAATCTGTAGGGTGTGTTAATCTGCAGTAAATTGTTCCAGAATGTATAATATAAAAGGGGCTCATAGATTGTAGTCAAGAACACATGCCTAAGAAAAAAGCAAAATTCAAAGCAGTGTGCAGAGGATAAAAAAGGGAAAATAAGTGCATAGAACTACATCTCAAACAACAAAAAACTTTCTCCTTGATGAGCACACATGTCCAAAGGGCTGCAGGGGTGATGGGCAGCTTCTCTCAGAGGAAGAAGGAAGACTTTTCATTGCTGACTTTTGCGTCTTTTGAATTGTGAACCATTAGACTGCATTATCTTTTTTAGAAGATGAAGATACACATACTATAGCATTCACCCCTTTAAAATATACAATTCAGGGCAACCCGGTGGCTCAGCGGTTTAGCGCTGCCTTCAGCACAGGGCTTGATCCTGGAGACCCAACATCAAGTCCCACGTTGGGCTCCCTGCATTGAGCCTGCTTCTCCCTTTGCCTGTGTCTCTGCCTCTTCCTCTCTCTGTGTCTCTCATGAATTAAATAAATAAAATCTTAAAAAAAAAAAACAAAATAAAATATACAATTCAATAGCTTTTAAATTCCTAAGGTTGTGCAATCATCACCACTACCTAATTCTAGAACATGTACATAATCCACAAAAATATCAGTACCTATTAGCAACCACTCCCCATTCCCTCTCTTCCAGCCCCTGACGACTAGGAATCTACTTTCTGTCTCTAGGTATTTCATATAAATGTGACCTCTTGAGACGGGCTTCTTTCACTTAGCATAAATTTTTCCAATTTCATCCCTGTTTTTTTTTTTTTTTTTTTTTTTAAGATTTATCTATTCATGAGAGACACAGAGAGACAGGCAGGGAGCCTGGTGTGGGATTTGAAGCGGGGACTCCAGGATCATGCCCTGAGCTGAAGATAGATGCTCAACCACTGAGCCACCCAGGCGTCCCCAATTTCAAACTTGTTTTAGTAATAGACATTAGAACTTCACCCCTCTTTACGACTGAGTAATACTCCATTATATGGATATATCACATATCCATTATATGGATATATCACATATATTTTATCAGTTAGTTGATGGACATTAGGGTTGTTTTGACCTTTTGGCTATTATAAATACTGTTGCTATCAACATTCATGTACAAGTTTTGGTGTAAATATGTTTTCACTTATTTTAGATATATATATAGGAATGAAAACACTAGGTCACATCGTCACTCTATAGTTTTGAAGAACTGTCAAACTCTTTTGTAAAGTGGCTGCACTCATTTTACATTTTCCACTGATTTACTGAGGAATCCTCTCCCTGTACCTCAACAACACTTGTGTTTATGTCTCTATTAATTGTCCTAGTGGATATGACATGACATTTCATTGTGGTTTTGACTTGCATTTATCTAATAATAATGATATTAAGAATCTTTTCATTTGTTTTTTGTATATCTTCTTGGGAGATATGTCTATTCAGATCCCTCCACCACTTTTTAAATTGGAATAATTACCTTTTTATTGTTAAGTTACAATAATTCTTTATATATTCTGGATGCTAGACACATTACATATTGAAATAATTTGTAAATGATTTTTGCAGATATTTTTCCCTTTCTGTGAGTTTGCTTTTTACTCTCTTGATAGTGTTCTTTGAAGCACTAAAGTCTTTAGTTTTTATGAAGTTAAATTTATCTATTTTTTTCTTTGGTTGCTTGTGCTTTTGGTGTCATATCTAAGAAATCATTGCCTAATTCAAGGTCAAAAGACTTATACTTATATTTGCTTCTAAAAGTTTTATAGTGGGATGCCTGGGTGGTTCAGCAGTTGAGCGTCTGCCTTTGGCTCAGGGCATGATCCCAGATTCCTGGGATTAAGTTTCCTATCGGGCTCTTTTCATGGAGTCTGTTTCTCTTCCCTCTGCCTCTCTGTGTCTCTCGTAAATAAATAAATAAATAAATAAATAAATAAATAAATAAATAAATATTTTATAGTTTTAGTCTTTACATTAGGTCTTTGATACGTTTGGAGGTAATTTTTGTGTATGGTCCAAGGATGAGGTGTAAATTCATTTTTCTCCATATGGATATCCAGTTGTCTCAGTATCATTTGTTAAAAAAGCTATTCTTTTCCCAATTGTGTTTTTTTTCCCCAATTGTTTTTGAATTCTTCTTGAATATCAACTGACCATGAATATATGGGTTTATTTCTAGACTATCAATTCAATTTCATTGATTGATACATCTAACCTTATGCTGGTACTACATAGTCTTGATTATGGTAGTTTTGTAGTAAGTTTTCAAATCAGCAAGTACAAATCCTTTACCCTTGTTCTTTTAAAGATTATCTTGGCTATTCTGAGTTCCTTATGTTTTCATTTGAATTTTAGGGTCAGCTTGTCCATTTCTCCAAAAAGTCAGCTGAACTTCAGTAGGGATTGTATTTAATCTGTAGGTGTCTTTTATCAGTTTAGAGAATGTCCATCTATTCCTAGTTTGTTGAATGTTTTTGTCATGAAAGGAAGTTGGATATTAACCAATGTTTTCTGTGTGTTTGAGAAGATCGTGTGGTTTTTGTCCTTTATTTATTATATTAATATAGTGTCTTATAGTGATAAGCTTATGTATACTTAACCAATCTTGCATTTCTGGGATAAATCTGACTTGGTCCTCTTTGGATAAATCCTTTTTATTTGTTGTTGGATTCAGTTTGCTAGTATTTTATTGAGGTCTTTTGCATTGGTATTCATAGAGGTATTGGTCTATATAGGTTTTTACAGATGTCTTGCCTGATTTTGGTATCAAAGTAGTATTGGTGTAAGAATGATTTGGGCAGTGTTCTTACATCTTTCATCTTTTGGAGTAGTTTGTCAAGGACTTGCATCATTTCTTCTTTAAACATATGGTGGAACTCACCAGTAAAGCCATCTGGTCTTGAGTTTTTTCTTGTGGGAAATTTTTTGATTTCTAATTCAATCTCTCTACTTGAGATAGACAATATAAGTTGATATTCTAAAACCAGTTTTGGTAGTTTATGTCTTTCTAGGAATTAGCCCATTGCATCTATGTTATCTAATTTGATGATGTAGATTTGTTCACAGTATTTCCTTACACTTGATTTTGTTTCTCTTTTTTTTTTTTTTTTATTTTGTTTCTTTAGGATTGGTAGTAATGTCCTTTCTTTTATTCCTGATGTAGTAATTTGAGTACTCTTTTTTTTTTTTTTTTCTTTTTTCTCTCTTTTTTTCTTGGTCGATACAGATAAGGTTTGTCAGTTTTCATGATCTTTTCAAAGAACTAACTTTTGTTTCTATGATTTTCTTTATTGATTTCCTAACCTTTCTTTCTTTTCTCTCTTTTCTTTTTTTTTTCTTTAATCTTTATTGTTTCCTTCCTTCTGCTTGCTTTGGGTTTGATTTTCTTTTTTTAAGCTTCTTACAGAAGATTACTGATTTGGAAGTTTCTTTGTTTTTTTTTTTTGTTTTTTGTTTTTTGTTTTTTAATATAAGTGTCACAGGTACTAATTTACCTCTAGGCACTGCTTTTGCTGCATCCCGTAAGTTTTGGTATGCTTTGACTCTCATTTATCTCAAAGTAGTTTGCATTTCTCCTCATTATTTCTTTTTTTGACACATTGGTTATTTTCAAGTGTCTTGTTTAATTTTCCTATTTTGTGAAGTTTCCAGATTTCCTTCTGTTATTGATTTCATGTTTCATTCTATTATGAGCAGTGAAGATACCTTAGTGATTTCAATCCTTGTAAATTTACTGAGATGTTTTATGATCTCACATATGATCCATCCTGGAGAATGTTTCCTGTGTACTAGAGAAGACTGTATGCTCAGTTGTTGTTGTTGGGTGGAGTTTTCTATAGATGTCTGCTAGATCTAGTTGGTTTATTGTGTTGTTCAAGCATTCTGTTTCCTTGCTGGTCAACTGCCTAGTTGTTCTATTATTAAAAGTGAGTTATTGAAGACTCCAACTGTAATTGATGAATTGTCTATTTTTCCATTTCTGCCAGTTTTTGCCTCAGTATTTTGGGGCTATATTGTTAGGTGCATATATGTTTATATTGTTAGGTGCATATTATATTTATATCTTCTTGAAAGATTGACCTTTTTTATCATTATAAACTGTCCTTTTTGTCTCTATTAATAATTCTTATCCTAGAGCCTATTTTATCTGATATTCAAATAGCCATTCAGCTCTCTTTTGATTACTGTTTGCATGATATCTTTTTTCCATTCTTTACTTTCAACCTCTTTGTGTCTTTCTTTTTTTTTTTTTTTCTTTGTGTCTTTCAACTTAGGTTGTGTCTCTTGTAGATAGCATACAGTTGGATCATGTTATTTTTTAAATCTGGCCTGCCATTCTCTATCAGTTGAAATGCTTGCTCAAGTTATAGGGTTTACTACTACTATTTTGCTATTTGTTCTGTATATGTCTTATGTCTATCTTGTTCCTTTATGCCTCCATTATTATCTTCTTTAGTGTATCCTTAGAATTCATGGGTGAATTTCTTGGGTGTGTTGTGTAATGTTTTTTACAAAACTTAAGTTTACAACATTGGGGCACCTGGGTGGTTCAGTCAGTTGAGTATCCAATTCTTGGTTTCAGCTCAGGTCATGATCTCATGGTTGTGGGACTGAGCCCCATGTGGGGCTCTGTGCTCAGCATGGAGTCTGCTAAAGTTTCTCTCTCCCTTTCCTTCTGCCCCACACCCATTCACACATTCACTCCTTCCCTCTCTCTCATAAATAAATAAATAAATAAATAAATAAATAAATATTTTAAAAGAAGTTTACAATGTTATTTCTTCAACTCTTTTTTCCCCCCTTTCTCTTTTTCTGATCTTTCTGGGACTCCCCATTATGTGTATTTTAATATGCTTAACGGTGTCCCACATGTCTCTCAAGCTCTGCTTATTTTTTTTCATTTTTTTCTTTCTGTTTTTTTAGCATGGATAATCTCAATTGACCTCCCTCAAATTTGCTGATTCTGATTCTTTTTTGCACCAAGTCATATCTGCTGCTGAGCCCTTTTAGTAAATTTTTCATTTCACTTAACTGTACTTTTCAACACCAGAATCTTTTTATTCTTTTTTATATTTCCATCTCTTTATTGATATTCTCTGTTAAGTGAGACATAATTCTCATGTTTTCATTTAGTTCTTTAGACATGGCTCCTTTTAGCTCTTTGAAGTACATTTAAGATTTTGTCTAGTAAGTCCTGCGCCTGAGTTTCCTCAGGGACAGTTTCTATTGATTTCCATTGATTACTTTTGTTTTCCTTTGTATGGATCATACTTTTAAATTTCTTTGCATGTCCTACAATTTTTTTAATCAAACAAGAGACATTTTAAATAATACAAGATGACAATTCTGGAAATCATTTTCTCCCTTCCACTCCCCAGGATTTGTTACTCTTTGTCCAGTGACTTTACTTTTTTTTTTTTTTTTAAGATTTTATTTATTTATTCATGAGAGACACAGAGAAAGAGAGAGAGGCAGAGACACAGGCAGAGAGAGAAGCAGGCTCCATGCAGGGAGCCTGACATGGGACTGGATCCCGGGTCTCCAGGATCATGCCCTGGGCTGAAGACAGCGCAAACCGCTGAGCGCCCCAGCTGCCCTCCAGTGACTTTTCTGATGTAACTCTGTAAAGTCTGTAGTCTTAGTATTGTATAGGTACTAAGGTTTCTGGCTTCGTTAGCTTAATGGTCCGCTAAGGATTGGACAGAGATTTCCTTAAAGGTCTAGAACCAGTAAGTCTCCCAGTCTTTGCTGAGGGTTCTGTAAGCAAGTCAGCCAAACAGTTGACAATTCTACTCTGGCCTCTGCTTGTGCTGAGTACCAAGATAGCCAGAGGTGAGAGGTTAGTGCCCTCTTGATTTTTTTCTGAGTATACACACAGCTCTGTTTATATGCAAAGTATTACTCATCCTCATGGCCTTTGAGATTCCCCCAGAATATGTCAGAGCTTTTCAGAACCCCCTAGGCACATCCCATTTCCCAGTTTTTACTTTAAATTTTTGGATTAGTTTATTGTTTGCCTCAACTGTTATCCCTGGCCTCAAGTATCTGTGAAGTTAAACAATTGCCTCTAAATGTTTTTAACAAATGCACTAGAGGAAATGGCTTTTCACACTGAGCAAACTTCAAGTCAGATTAAATGACAGATTTTCAAGTGGGGTCTTCCAGAGAACCACCAGATTGGTTTTTTCCATGATTGGAAGCAGTTGGTTTTCAATGCTACTATGTAGTTAGAGAGAGGGTGATGGGCATGGGGAGAGTTAAAATGCCACAAAGCTCACTGTTCTTAGTGAAATACAACTGCTTTGCTTGAATAAACATTCTCTGGATGACTGCAAGCCTTTGGTTAATTTCCAGAGTTCTGAAAAAGCTGATTCTAACTTTTTTTTTTTTTTTAAATCAGTTTTATTATTGCTTTATAAGAGAATAGAATTTTCAAAGGTCCTTACTGCAGGATTTTTGCTGATGCCACCAGATTGCATTATCTCTTCAAACACTATAAATGAAATTTAAAATTAAAAAGGCCTTAAACAGGATGCCTGGTCCATATGAACAAACTCTGTGAGTTTCAGTGTCAAGTGACCCATATACCTTTTCTGACCAACATCTTTGGCTACTCTCTTGACCTCTAGTACCTCCGCAGTAGTATGCTTATGTCCCCTCTCACCTGTCTGAATGCTCATCGAGTAGCACCAAGCTGGAGTGATGCCTCCACTCAACTGTAAGTTATCAAATCTCACATATAATAAAATCCTCTGAGAATTTAATGTAGAAGAGTTCACTACACATTCACACACTAGACATTCAAGAAAATTTCACAAAGAGCCCTTTTCATTTAGAGGGGAACTGTCCTAATTGTTAGCAGGCTTGGAAATTTCCATACACTGTGGGCTGCAATGTTAATGCTGCAGGATTATGGTGGTGTGGGATAATGATGCTCATTCTTAGGGAGCTGGGTACTGAGGAGGCCTTTAGGGTTCGCCTTCTAATTCCTAGTCCACATCTCTCAATTATTTCACTACTTTGATGCACATGTACTATATCAATCCATATAGCATTGTGCAAGGGCAGCCTTGAGGCAACCTCAAGCTCTCCTTGTTAAGGATGCCTTCTCAACCCCTGCCAAGCATTCCTTCTTTGAGAAAATTCAGCCTGCCAAAAGGCTTATTAATTAATTCTGTTTCATATCAATTTTAATCAATTCATGTGAACTGTATCACCTATACATGTATTTTTTTTTTTTTTTTTTAGATTTTATTTTTTTATTCATGAGAGACACAGAGAGAGAGACAGAAGCAGATTCCCTGCGGGGAGCCAGGGGTGGAGCTCGATCCCAGGACCCTGGGATCACACCCTGAGCCGAAGGCAGAGGTTCAACCACTGACCCACCCCAGGCATCCCACCTATACATAGTTTTATGGAACAAAATAAAACCTACTGAGGTTTCTATTCAGTATAACCAGGTCTTGGGGCAGGTGGCTGGTTTAGTCAGTAGAGCATGTGACTCTTGTATCTTGGGGTCCTGAGTTCAAACCCCATGTTAAGGGCTTACTTAAAAAAAAAAAAAAAAAAGATAACCAGGTCCCTCGCTAGCTCTGAAGAAAGAAATGTGGCAGTAAGCTGTACCACATTCTTAGGGTTCAAGTCATAGTTTCTAGCAGGTGTATTCTTCAGTGTAGTATTTCAAACCTACATGAAAATGAACCTAGGCTCAACATTTGTCAACCGGTGGCCCATCTTTTGTATCACCCTTGTATTGATGTCACCACCCACTTCACAACCTACTCCTGTATTATCTTGAAGCAAATTTCAGTCTTTTTTTTTTTTAAGAGTTTATTTATTTATTCATAGAGACAGAGAGAGAGAGAGGCAGAGACACAGGCAGAGGGAGAAGCAGGCTCCACGCAGGGAGCCCGACGTGGGACTCGATCCCAGGTCTCCAGGATCTCACCCTGGACTGAAGGCGGCGCTAAACCGCTGAGCCATCCAGGCTGCCCGCAAATTTCAGTCTTTAGATAATTTTGTTTGTAAAACATTCAGTGTGTATCTCCAGAAGATAAGCGTTCTTTCTTTTGTGACAGCTTTATCAAAGTGTAATTGCCATATAATAAACTTTACATAATTAAATTGTATATTTAGAAGTTTTGACATATTTATACATCTCTGAGACTATCATCACAATTAAGATAATGAACATATACATCACCCCTAAAAGTTTCCTTCTGCCACTTTGTAGTTCCTCTCTCCAGCTCTACAACCCTCTGCCCCGGACAAGCAATCACCAATCTGCTTTCTGTTACTATAAATTACTTGTATTTTTTAGAATTTTATGCCACTAGAATCATAGTATGTGTGTACTTTTTTTGCCTGTCTTCTTTTATTCAGCATAATTATTTTGAGATTCCATCATGCTTCTATGTGCAACTATAGTTTCTTCCTTTTTATTGTTGAGTATCATTCATTTGTATTTATATGTCACAATTTGCCAATCCATTCATCTACTGGAGTTCATTTGGGTTGTTTCTTGTTTCCGACAATTTCAAATAAAACTATTATGAAGTATTTCTGTGAGTATATGCTTTCATTTTTTTTGTGTGTGTGGAGTGTAAATAACTGGGGTGGAATGGCTGAGTCATATGGTAGATATATTTTTAACTGTTTAAAAAAACTGACAAAAACGCTCTTCAAAGTGGTCATACTATTTTCCATTCCCACTAGCAGTGAATGAGTGTTCCAGTCGCTTCACACCCTTGCAAACGCTTGGTATGGTCAGTCTTTTTCATTTTATCCACTCTAGTGGGTGTTCAGTGGTATCTCATTGTGGTTGTAATTTGCATTTCCCTACTGACTAATGATAGTGACTTCAAATGCTTATTTGCCAGTCCTATACATTCTTTGGTAAAGTATCTGTTCAACTCTTTCGCCCTTTTAAAAAAGTATGTCTTCTTGTTTGCCTTCTTATAAATAACTTCTTTTTAATATTCTAGATATAAATCCTTTGTCATATATATGTTTTGAAAATATTTTCTCACAGTCCATGGCTTTCCTTTTCATTTTCACAAATGTCTTTTGAAAAGCACAAGTTTTTTTATTTTGATGAGATCCAGTTAATAAATTATTTTTGTGATTTGTGCTTTATTTGTTGAATGTAACACATTTGTACCAAAAACAAAGTCACTAAGTTTTTCTCTTGTCTTTCCTTCTAGGAGTTTTATGGCATTAGCTCTTACATTTATGTCTATGATCTACTTTTGAGTGAACTTTTATATGATGTGAAGTAAGGATCGAGTTTCTTTCTTTGAAGAAATATGCCTATTCTGGTCTTGAATTCATCTGACCACCATTTTTTTTTCACATTAACACCCAGAGTAACTAGCATCCTGAGGAATATGCTTTAGGAAAAGCTGCTTTAGAATACACAGGAGTTTGGCAAGAGGATCTTCGCTTTGGTGAAAATATCTTTGGCACGGTCGGGGTACATCATTTTCTATTTTATTTACATTCCACGTTTCTATGTCTTGTGTTTCTCATGGCTTTATAAACACTTTAGGGAAGGCAAGTGTGATTTCTGGTGTCCTGTTGAATCCTTGCCCCATACCACCCTCTAGTATTCACACTAGACACTCCAAAAATATCCAAGTGGGGCTAATGATTTAATTCAAATATTGCAACAAAGTAAAAAAAAAAAAAAACACTTACGAAGGTGACTGAAGTGCCAGGCACGGTCCTGGGTGCTGGGGATACAAGAAGAAGGAAGCCAGGGTGGAGCTGCCTGGAGCTTACCATCCAGTGGTGGAGATTTAGCTAAGAGCCACACATGGAGGCACCTCTGCCTGAAGCCTTAAGTTCTAAAGTCATCCAAGGCCCATTTTTCATGTAGCCAAACTTCTGAAAATCTTAACGGAGGCAACCACATTTGAGACAAACTTTCTTGCTGCTGGAAAGTCCACACCACCCGTCTTTTCTCCAGTGTCAGGTAGGAAAGGTGCTTCCTCTTTGCTCGCAGGTGCAGATTTGGTACTTGGGAACTACAGTGGCCAATACCAGGTCTCCTGAAAGACGCGCCTGCTGCTGGCGAGCAGAGCAAAAGTGTGTCGAATTTGCTTAAGTGACAGTAGGAACCTGTAATGTGACTCCCTATCCTAAGAGCCAGGCCCGAACTGCAAAGACGGGCCTTTGAGGGAAGAAAAGCGCCCTGGAGACCAAAAGAAGGACAATGGCTGAGGAGGTGGCAGAGGCTGGGCGGAGGTGGGGGGTGGCTGACCGGGGCAGGTAATAGAGGACAGGGACAGAGAGGACACCGTCCTTGGGTCTCAGGAGACCACCCCGTGGACACGCGGGAAAGGTACCCAGGGGAAACCACGACAGAGGAAAGTGAGTGTGACCAGGGGGCCCCCGCTGAGGGCACTCCGCAGGCCTCCTGTGCCTCCGAAGCAGCAGGAAGTGCCCCCCTGCCCCCCGCCGGCTTAAGGGTAAGGTTTCCAGCCTCCGGGCCAGTACCTGGGGAACCGGTCTTACCGGCTTCTGCAGGGTCAAAGGGCAGTCGTCCCGGCAGGCTGCCTGGCTCTGGGGAGGCTCTAGGCCCCAGGGGAGCCGGGCTGCAAGTGGCGGGCCCGGGCTCCGGGGTGCCCCCCCCCCTGCAGCGGGCCCGAGGGCGCGGGAGAAATGCAAACGCGGGGCTCCAGGGGGCACCTGGCCCCCGGGCTCGGGCCCTGCAAGCCGCGGCGTTTCCCGGTGATAAAGACCCGAGGGCGGGCCGAGATTCAAAGCCCGGAGTCTGGGCTGGAGATAGGAGGCCGTCCCCGTCAGATGGCTTTGTTTTGCTTTTCCGCAACATATGGGCCTTAGAATTTGCCAAGAAAGGTTACGGAGGCTGAGATTGTTTGGTTTGGAGAAGAGAAAGCTCGAGAATGACTTAACTACTGTCTTCAAATATGCAGAGGCATTTATTACAAGGAGGGAACGGCTGGCTATTTCCTTCCGACAATGCGACAGGAGAAAGCTCAGTGGGAACCCTAAGGAAGGCCCGCGGGCTGGAGGCGCCCCTAGCCTGGAATCCCAGGAACCCCGAGCCTTGAAGGTTAGGCCTTCCTGATGTCTGAGCAAGGGGGGCCCAGCGTCTGTTTTAGGTGCGGCCAGTAGGTTCCGCCTGGTGCCTGGTAGCCGGGACCCTGAGTCTGGGGCAAAGATCTTCCCCCCACCCCCCAATATGCCTCTTTGGCATAAGGATTATTTTTTAGCTGGTTCTTTTACAAAGGAAAAAACAAAAAGCAAAAAGCAAAAACAAACCTCCAGCAGGCTCTGGAGAAGCTCTGAAAACCAAATCGAAGTTATCCTTTCTGTAATGTCATTTACATCTATAAGGGAAATCTCCATTTGCAAGAGGGCTTCTCGGTACCAGGAAGTGGGGCTGACTAAATTTCTAAAGACTCTTCTCAAAGGAGAAGGATGTACTTCATCTGCATGACAATCAACCCCGTGGGGACCGTGCTTTGCCTGCAAACCTCCCAGACCTGGCTCTCCCGCCGCTCCACGTCTTCTTTTGTCTTTAGCTGGAAATGGTAGCTGCGGTGATTTGCTTGGGCCGTTCTGGGGAGTGGACTCCGTTTTCCTGTATGTCCCCCAGGTGTACCGGAGGTATACAGGTTACTAAACTTCTGTTCTTCTTCGGTTAATTTTTTATGACCGAGGGATCCCTGGGTGGCGCAGCGGTTTGGCGCCTGCCTTTGGCCCAGGGCGCAATCCTGGAGACCTGGGATCGAATCCCACATCAGGCTCCCGGTGCATGGAGCCTGCTTCTCCCTCTGCCTGTTGTGTCTCTGCCTCTCTCTCTCTCTGTATGACTATCATAAATAAATAAAAAAATGTTTAAAAAAAAATTTTTTTATGACCGAGGTCTTAGTTAACAGCCTAGGATAGAGGGAAAACTACTCTTCCCCTCCGAACAGAGGCATGGTGGGAGCCTCAGTGTCCCTGCTCATCTGCCTGTGCCTCTGACCAAGGCCACGTTCCTGGTCCCCACCTTTTCGGGGCGGACCATAGGAGAGAGGCCCCACTCATGGCTGAGGGCCTGGGCAGACAGTTCCAGGGCGGAGGCTGGAACTGAGCTGACCTACTCTGAATGGTGCGAGTGGGAGGCACGGAAGCTTGCGGTTGTGGGGGAGAACGGGGAGTTCAGGAGGATCCCTGAGAGGCCTGGGAAGCTGGTGCTGGCAGAAGGGTCGCAGACTTCTCCGGTCAGTAAGAATTTCTGGTGAGCCACTGAGAAAGGACCTCAAATGATGGCAATGCTTTCTAGGGATTGCAGCCTATCGCCCCCACCCCCACCCCCACCTTGAGTTCCTCTCCCACACAAGGTCCTAGTGAACGGGATCAGTTGTTATTTCTTAGTCCAAAGTAGTTCGAGATCCTTCACTGAGAGCGAGTTTTGGTGTGGATAGAAGAGGGAAGAGTTTTGTGGAGGGAGAGTCATTGTGGCCACCTGTAGATGGTTCAGCATCAATGGAATCACCCCCCATAAGACAGCCCAAAATCTGTTTGGTCAGAGCGCAGCCCCTGCTCTCCAGCAGACAATACTGGGGTTAGGAGCTGCCCTGCAACCAGCAGAGTGCCTGGCATGTGGTGGGGAAGAGAAGTATGGGCATGAAAAGTGAGTTCCAGACCTCTGTGATGTTGGGGGAGGGGTTTTAAGTGGGGGACTACTTGGAAGATCAGGGCCAGGGCCTGTGGTTGAGTCTGTGGCCCCCTCTCCAGCTCATCTGCCCCCCATATTCCCCATATTCCATCTGTACCAGGAACTAGTGGCCTGACCTTGAAACCGCTTCTCACTTCCAACTGTTTCTTTTCCCCAGGGATCAGTTAGGTCTTTGGGGCCTCTGCCCAGCTATTCCACAGGATCTGCTGTTCCTTTTTTTTTTTAAGATTTTATTATTTATTCATGAGACACACACACACACACACAGAGAAAGAGGCAGAGACACAGGCAGAGGGAGAAGCAGGCTCCATGCAGGGAGCCCGACATGGGACTCGATCCCAGGTCTCCAGGATCACACCCTGGGCTGAAGGCGGCGCTAAACCGCTGAGCCACCCGGGCTGCCCAGGATCTGCTGTTCCCAGTTTCTATCCCTCTTCAAGATGCAACTCCAGTGTCCTCCTCCCCCACCACACCCCCACCCATGCTGCCCAGCTGCAGCCACATACCTAAGGTCAGCTCTTCTGCAGGTAGGATTGGATATAGGGGCAAATGGCCATTTACTTTGGTTTTGCCTTCCCAAATGGAGGTCCCTTGAGATTGGTCATGTCTGGGCTCTCTCTGGGACTCCAGTTGTAGCTGGGCTCTGAACCCCTTATCTCAGCCCTGATTGATTCTCAGATTCTCATCCCACATTTTCAACTGCCTATTGAATATCCCCAGAGAAATTGTATTCTTTTTTTTTTTTTTTTTTGAAGATTTATTTATTTATTCATGACAGAGAGAAAGAGAGGTAGAGACACAGGCAAAGGGAGAAGCAGGCTCCATGCAAGGAGACTGATGTGGGACCTGATCCCGCGACTCCAGGATCATGCCCTGAGTCGAAGGCAGACGCTCAACCACTGAGCCACCCAGGCATCCCGAGAAATTGTATTCTCTTTCAAATTTGTTCTTGTCCTGAAATCTCGCATGCCGGGGTCAGGTCTTCCCCTTCCTCTCCCTGGCTGCCCCTGGCACGCCTGGTTTCTCCCTCTGCAGTCTCTCTCTCCTGTCCCCAGTGGGCCCCCCTCCCACTCCAGAGCAGCCTTCCCTCCTCCCCTGGCACTGTGGGAATGCACCACTTCTCCCACCAGAAACTCATTTCCTATAGCGCCACTCTGGAGCTCTCTTCAAGTGTGGTTCTGACGGTGTCATTGTCTGGTTTAGAAACTGCGGTGGCTCCCATCCCCTGCCAACCCGAGATCCTGCCTCTGTGTTGGGCAGCTCAGGCCCCCACCTGATTTCCTGGAGAGGAACTCTCTGCTGCAGCCCACAGCAAATGTTTGGAGTTGCCTCTAGGGGCCCCCTTCAGTTATGTCACATTTCTTCCCTCTGTTTCTCCACCCGGGAAGCCCCCAGGATCCCCGGAGTCCTCTGCCAGCTTCTCATGAGCCAATCCTTCCCACCCTGCATTCAGGGGCAAGTGACACCTGCTGCATGAAGTCTTCCCTGATCTCCCCACGGGAGGGAAGCCAGACCCTCAATTTTCCACAGCACCTCTGCTGAGTCTGCCTCTGTGCTTGAGGTTGTGATGTCCCACCCCATAAGGAAGGGCTCATGTTGTTGGCGGCTTCCTGCTATAGCTTCTTGGGACTGCCTCCGACATAGAGAGCCAAGGTTAGACCCTTTCCTATAGGAGTATAAATGCAAGCACATTTGGGCCCAGTTTGGGACAACTCTGAAGGGTCATTCTAGCACGAGAGTTCCCTTTGGGGTCAGCTGAGGCTCTTGGCCTCAAATAGTCTTGTTCTATTCTCTCACCACCTATTCTGATTCCTCCCCCTCTTTCCACAGGCATTAATCTTGACGATGACCCGTGGTAAACATGTGCCTGCTAACCCCTGTTGTGCGTTGAATATTGTCCCTCTCAAAAACCCTATGTTGAAGTTCTAACTCCTAGAACCCCAGAACCCCTCCACATGTAACACCATTTGGAGATAGGTCTTAGTGAGCTAATCAAGTTAAAATGAGGTCATTAGGGTTGGCCCTAATCCAACATGACTGGTGTCCTTAGTAAAAACAGGACATTCGACATAGACACACATACAAGGAGAACATTGTTGAGCACAAAGAGGGCCACCTGCAAGCCAAAGAGAGCAGTCTACAGCAGAGCCTCCCCTCACAGCTCCCAGAAGGACCCGACCCTGCCAACACCTTGAGTTCAGACTCCTGCCACCAGAACCATCAGACAATATACTTCTGTGGTTTAAGCCATCCAGTTTGTGCTACTGTGTTACGACAGCCCTAGAAGATTCATACAATCTCCTCAGAGCCCACTGCCCACAGAGCTCACACTCCAACCCTGTGTGTATCTGTGGTCAACTTGACCCTATGACCTCAAGTGCTGGCTCCCTGAAGGGCAAGGTCCCTGCCTTCTTACTATTCATTGTATCTGCAGCACACATAACAGATGCTCAATTAGTAATGTGCTGGTGGCTTGAGAGTCCACAGAAAGATATAGCTGTCCAGAATGAAAACTGACTGAAGCTTCAGAAATCACCATATGTTCACATCTTTGCCTTTAATTGAGTAATACTGCCTTTTCTGGTCACGTAGCAAACATTCGTGTAATACCGAAGCTGTGGCAGACTCTGCTAGGTTTTATTGGAGACAGCCTATTAATTAGACACAGGTCCTGTCCTTGAATCACTTCCACTGCATTAGAGGCAGTAAGACCTGCACACAGGGTCGTAGCTCATGCTGAAAAGGCTGGTGCCCCAAGAGAGGGGAAGACACCAAACGGAGTGTCAGGGGGACAAGAGATGGCTTTTAGCTGGGGATGGAGTGGCTAGCCCTTGAGGTGGAGAATGCAGAGCGTATGAAAGGATGGCACTGTGCCAGGGGCTAGGATCCATCTAGGAATAAAACCAGCCAGGAGTCCATGGGGCAATCAGAGGAGTAGCCGCAGTGAGTAATGTGATGGGAGGGCGCCAGGTCTGGTGGGAGCCTCAGCCTGGCTTTCTAGTCTAAATTATTCCAACATGTAAAATTTTCTCACCATCTTCCCCTGAACTTGGTGATTTCTGGGGGAATTTTTCTCAGCCATTCCTCCTAATTTCACAAGTTGATCAATTTGACCCATTGTTGGTTTTTTTTTTTTTTTTTGATTTTTGTAGAAGGGATTTCTCTCCTTGTTGCTTCCTATCCTTTCAGTTGCGTGCAAAGGTAAATCCCCCAGCCCATTCCCCACTCCTTGCATTTGACATTTCCTGCATGGTGAGGTCAGGCTGCAGCCTCCCTTGCGGTGTGCCCATATACACGTGCTAGCACGTTCAACCATGTGCAAATGAGAATAATGAGCAGAATGTTCCAGACAGGCTAAGCCTATGTTCTGGACCCTCTTCCGTCTTTCCTCCTTCCTTGAGCCCCTCCATTCCTGCAGTGCCAGGACCTGCCCAGGCTCTCCTGAATAGTGAGAGCACTTCTGTGCTCAGAAGTGTGGAAGGAGCCAGGGAAGACCAAAAATGTGAATCATAATTACTGTCCCCTCCCCCCCAGCAGCAGGAAACCAGGAATGCGATTTCTTTCTAAAGGTTCCCCAGACCCAAACGTCCTTAGCTTTTTCTGTCCCAAAGTCTTTCTGGAAAGCCTTTCAATGTGTGATCCTTGAGACTGTCTTAGAGGTAAGACTTTTTCCATCTTGGGTTTGCAGCATCTTGGATGGTTTCTGCTCCTTTCTTTTGAAAAGGGTGCTCTCACACCCGACTTTCCACTGAGGCCAGTACCCCATCAATGCCAGGGATTGTGGCTCAGTCTCTGTGCTCTTCACTAGGAGCTCATCTGAAATCTCAGATGTCTCTGAGTAAGTCACACAGAAGGGGCTTTTCCTACATCACCATTCTTCCTTCTGTTTTCCTATAAGAGCTGCCCTCTCAACATTTATGATGGACCTGCTGTGTGCAGGGTGCTAGTGGGGGTGGCAGGGAAATGAAGTCTTTGTTCGCAAGGAGCGTTGGGGTTAACACACTTTAGAGGGACAGGGGAAGGAAGAGGGCGAGAGAGTGCACCATATGTGCCTGTCTAGTCTTCCAAACCCGGGTCATCTGTTCCAGCCAAGACACACTCCTCCTTCATCAGGTTAATGGGCAGGACCCATGTGGATTTCTAGATAGTGAGACTTCAAAGATCTAGTTATGTGTCTTCCTTTTTTCCAGTTTTACAGATACAAACATTCAACTAGGATGCTTTCTTGCCCTAGATTTCTTTGTTTTTGAATTGGGCTTCTCTACCAAGTCTAGTTGCTCAGTCAAATCCCAGGGGATGGTCTCACCAGGGATTTCCATCCTGCTGACTGCTACAGAGGGTGGAGACAGTCTAAGAATCAGCTCTTCCGTAAGATCCTGCCTTCTCCTGCCCCACCTTTGACTCACTGTTTAGTAGGCTTGCTCTGCTGGGCTGTGTCCTGGCTGGAGGCGCGGGACAGCAGAGGCCAGACAGCAGGCTCCCTGGGCACCCTTGGTCCTGGTTAGCAGATGCAGCCTTGGCCTATTTCCTGCTTCCCAGTTCTGTTTCTACTGGTTGCTGGACACAGGCCATGGCATTGCTTTGCATTCTATTATCTGGAACTCTCCATTCCTTTGGCTCATCCCATCTCCAGCCCTATGGCACTCTATGTGGGTTGCATTTGCCAGGCCCAGCCCCCATGGCCGAGGAAGCCTGCCCCAAGTGCAGGGATTTAATACCCAAAATAATCTCAGTATGGGGAACGGCAGGGGAGCAGGTTATATTGGGAGAGGTTGTATTGGCAGTGACACAGCAGGCATTCAGAGAGAAACTTTGAGAATTCATAATGTATTGGTAAGTGGAAAAGAAAGCTTACAAATAAATGTACAATAGGATCTTGTGTATTTATATGCATGTGTCTATATGAATATATATGTGTATGAATTTTATAAATGTGTGTACATATACATCTGTATCTATGGGATGAATGCATCACTCTGTAATTACACACCACTCAGATACATAAACAGAGGGGAAAAAATGCCTGGGAAGACTCTAGAAAGATACAACACGGGATCCCTGGGTGGCGCAGCGGTTTGGTGCCTGCCTTTGGCACAGGGCGCGATCCTGGAGACCCGGGATCGAATCCCACATCGGGCTCCCGGTGCATGGAGTCTGCTTCTCCCTCTGCCTATGTCTCTGCCTCTCTCTCTTTCTCTCTCTGTGACTATCATAAATAAATAAAAATTAAAAAAAAAAGATACAACAATTTACAACAGTGTAAATGTAAATAACAATGGTTAGATTATAGGTGACTGTAATTTTTCTTTTTATGTAGTTGTATTTTCTAATTTTTCTGAAAAGAATATTTATTACATAACATAAAATTGTAGGAGAAGAAAAACCAAATTTTTTTCTATATTATATAACCAAATTCAACCATGGTTCTTGTGAATGTGAGTTTTGTGTCTGGGTCCAAGGCCAGGTGGTGGATGTGGATAGGGGAGTAAAAGGGAGGCTGTGGCAGGCAGTTTTTGACTGCTTCCTGGGAGAGTCTCTGTGAGCTGCTCAGGCTCCCATGTAGCTGATCTGGATTCTAGATTATGCCCTGCCGCTGAACTCTGGCCCTCACTTTCCCCTGGAAAGAGAGCAGATTCAGCTGGAATCCCAGGATGGCAAATCAGAGCCGATGTATAGGAGCTTCTCAGGTAAGCTGAGAAGGATGCTGAGCTTGCTCCAGCTTCCTTGGGAAGGAATGCTGTAATTGATTAGTGATGTCTGCTCCAGATATGGTAAAACAAATGCCTCAAATCCTCCCAGCTCACCAGATGGTTGCAAGCTTGCCTTCTCAACTATCCCTGACTCTCTTTCAATACCTTGATTTTATCTTTATTTATTTATTTTTAAAGATTTTATTTATTTATTCATGAGAGAAACACACACACACACACAGAGGGAGGAACAGACAGAGGCAGAGGGAGAAGCAGGCTCCATGCAGGAAGCCCGATGTGGGACCCGATCCCGGGTCTCCAGGATCACACCCTGGGCTGAAGTCGGTGCTAAACCACTGAGCCACCGGGGCTGCCCAATACCTTGATTTTAACTGTCATTATGGTTAGCAGTTACTCAGTGGGAGCTCTGTGTTATTTATTTTGTAAGTGTCAATACCAGAGTCTGGCTCACATGGGCACTTAGAGATCAATGAATGATGGATGGATTACTCTGAAAGCAATTACTAAATATGAATTCGATCACTAGATATAGGTGCGCAGCTTTTTTTTTTTTTTTGTGCGCGGCTTTCTAAGGTACTTGAGATTGTTGTTTGGGTGTGTGAATTCTGCTGTATTAGTATACCATTTAGTGCACACAGGATTGTAAAATGAACATGTTAGAGACCAGAGACCACCAAATGCCATCATTCTAGGTGGGTTCCAGCAAGTGTAGGAGGATGGTGTGGGCAGACTCATCATGGAGAGACCACCAGCTGCCAGTCCACCTTCTATCTTTATCATATATATTTTTTTGAGGTATAATTGAGATTATATGTGTTTCAGGTTTACAACATAATGATGCAATATACCTTTATCATATTTTTGAACTGTCTTATTATAACATAGTGGTTTGAACTAAGGGTTTGAATTCAGGCTGGATTATTTGGGGCAAATCCTTTTAATGTCACTGTGATGTCCCCAGGCCTCAGCTGTCTCATTCATGAGAAGTGCCTCAAGCTCTGAAAGCAATAGCACCCTGAGCCTGTTCTCAGCCTCCATGGAAACATCATCTTCCCTCCTGAGACCTCCCAGGCCCATTCAAAAGATGGGTAAGATAGTGGCAGCCTCTCAGGTTGTGGCTTTTTTGTGTGTGTGTGTGGCTTTTTTTTTAATGTTGAAGCCTTAAAATTTTTTTTAAAAATATTTTATTTATTTATTCATGAAAGACACAAAGAGGGAGAGAGAGAGAGGCAGAGACACAAGCAGAGGGAGAAGGAGGCTCCTATGCAGGGAGCCCGATGTCAGGACCCCAGGATCATGCCCTGAGCCAAAGGCAGATGCTCAACCACTGAGCCACCCAGGTGCCCCGGTTGTGGCTATTTTAATAAGAGATCATTTGCACCTGAAAATTTGAGAGGACCTTTAGAGACCTCACATCTTTCCTTTCCTCTCACATCCTGCACACTCTTCCTTTAAGGGGCTTTTGCCCACCTGGACCTGGACGTGTGTCCCCCACGCCCCCCCCCCCCATTCACTCCCCCCACGCATCTGTCTCAATCTTCTTTTTCCTTTTTTCCATCCTTCCCCAAGGCCCTCAAGCTGCCTTCTCTCCCCAGCTCCCCAGGGAGGGAATGCTCTTGTTCTACCCTGCTACAACGACAGAGCCTTTTCCACTCCTAGTCCCTAGCCTCAGGCTCCTCCCTCAAGAGTGCTGGCTCCTCACAGTGGCCTTTCCTCCTTGCTGTGTGTGTTGGGAAGAGGGGGGTGGCAGAGATGGGTGCCCGGACCATGTCTGGTTAGGAAGAAACAGCTCAGCCAGAAGCCCCAACTACTATAACTGCTTTCAAGTGTTTGAATGTGTGAAGGATGGGATCTGGGCCATGGGCAGGGGCCAGAGAGCTTTGCATATTCACAGGGTGTACTTGGACAAACAATCTAGGATGACAAAGGCCTCCTGGATGCTGGAGGCTGGAGAGGGATCTCCTGGCTGCTCCCGCCCCCCACCCCCCTACCCCAGCCTCACCGACCTGGCACTTGTCAGGTCTGTTTCAGCATGAAGTGGTGTTCTTTCTTTTTCTTTTAAATAGATTTCCAATATCTTCAAAAAAGATGCTGGCGCAAGATTCAGGTTTTCGGTATCTTCAAGGTCACTGGAGCAAGGTTCAGCAGCTAGGGATTAATGGTCCCCTCCAATGTGGGGCTGCTTCTGGAGGATGGCTAAGCCCCCACACCTGCAGGGCAGTGTGTGTAAGTGGAAGCTGGGATGTGGGCACAGGACTCCTATTCTCCCCAAGTCCTGATCGAAAGGGCGCCTGGGATTTTTTTTTAAAGATTTTATTTATTTATTAATGAGAGACAGAGAGAAAGAGAAAAAGAGAGCAGCAGAGACATAGGCAGAGGGAGAAGCAGGCTCCATGCAGGGAGCCCAATGTGGGATTCGATCCAGGTCCCCAGGATCACGCCCTGGGCTGAAGGCAGTGCTAAATTGTTGAGCCACCTGGGCTGCCCGCTCCTGGGATTTTGTAATAAGCCTAGCAGTGATCCTAGGGACAGAGAAAAAATAACAATGTGACCAACTTGGCCTGGGACACAGAAGCTTCTGGGAGAGCAGAATGGCTCAAAGTATGGCATACTGGGAGGCCATGGGGAGGCAGGGTCAAGAGCTACCTGCTGCCTGGGACCATCCTGAGACTGGGAGCTGAGGGGTCACAGTCAAGCTTTTAAGTGGCTTGGGTGGGTGGGAGAGTGTAGGCTTTTCCCCTGGTGGCTGGACCCTTATAAAGGGCAATGCTTCTCTGCAGAAGCAGCCAGGAGTTCCCTGCCCTCTCTTTTGGGGTGTGTAGCTGTGCTGTAGATGAGTTGAAGGAGCTGCCCCTCAATCCTATCCCTGGAGCCTAACTCTGCCCATGGGCCCATTGCCAGCCTTGCTCCCTGCCTGTGGTCAGCAGAGACTCCCTCTGAATTGTCAGGGATTGCCAAGCCCCAGACCTGAGCCCAGCCCACCTATGTGTCCCTCTCTGAGACAGGACAGAGGAGCCACAGCTCTCCCACAGGGTGAGGATTCAAAGAGCAAATGTGTGTGAAATACTCAGCCCAGCCCAGAATGAGACAATAGTTGTTAATATCAGTATTAAGGCAGTGGCCTGGGGCCAATCACTTAACCTCTGTGAGCTTCCATTTCCTCATTTGCAAAATAGAGAAATAAAAATAGCTACTCCACAGGATTGATGTGAGCCTCAGAAGGAAAATCTTTGTATGCTGTTGTAGATGGTTGGACCCCCAGTGGCCGCTGATTCAAATCTTCTCCGTGCTTTAAATGGCCCAGGTAGACGCTTGCTGATCATTTCCCAAAGCTGAGCATTATTGTGCATTGGTATCCTGTTCTCTGCAGATTTTTTTTATTAAGATTTTTAAAAAACTGGGACGCCTGGGTGGCTTAGCAGTTGAGCGTCAGCCTTCGGCTCAGGGTGTGATCCTGGTCTGGGGATGGAGTCCTGCGTTGGGCTCCCTGCACGGAGCCTGCTTCTCCTTCTGTCTATGTCCCTGCCTCTTTCTGTGTGTCCTCTCATGGACAAATACATTAAATATAAAAAAAAGATTAAAAAAAGTTTATTTTTAAGTAATCTCTTCACCCAACCTGGGGCTCGAACCTACAACTGCGAGATCAAGAGTTACATGCTCTACCAACTGAGCCAGCCAGGTGCCCCCTGTTCTCTGCAGATTTTTTAAAGTCCCCAGAAAATTGTGCCTGAAAATGTAGTCCCCACCTCATTCCCAGCTTTCCAAGTTGTTCTCCTTATGGGCTACCTAGTCCCCTGTGGCCAGTGGAGAACTCAAACACAATGCCAGGGAGAACTGACAAGCAGGGCCACCTCTCATCCAGGCATCTGTGTGTGAACAGAAAAAAGGATGTCCTCTAGGACTGACACACCAGGCAGCATGGACATGGGAGCAAGCTGGACTTTCCCCCTCCAGGTCCCTCCTGTGTGCACATGATCTGCATCCAGGCAACAACCCAGAGTCTGTGGGCCAAGGCAAGGGTATAAATGCATGAGAAGAGCCGCCTGGGGGTGAGGCAGTCAGAAGAGTAGGGAGTGAGGAGACTGCAGGGCTCAGTCTCGGAGTCATAGGAGCCACTGTGACAGGCTCTGGCGTGCACAGCCAGGTCCAGGCCTGTGAGGTCCAAGACTTTTGGTTGTTCAAGATAAACCAGAAATCTAGGTATCTGTACAGTTTTTCTGGTCTTAAATAATCATGGTGCAGGCCAGGAAAGCACATCTGTGCTGGAATACTGTGTGGAGGCCACAGTGGGCCCCCTGCTCCATGCAGACCTGCATCCTGTAGCCCCACCACCAGGGAGGGGGTATGCTTCCCCTCCTCCTGCCGCCGCTTCTCCTTGGCTTCTGCTGCTGATCTGAGACCTATGGGCTGATTCCTAGACTTCTCCCTACCCCAGCTCTCTCTGCTCACGGGCTTTCCTTTCACAGCCATGCCCTCCCCCCCATTAAAAAAACGGCTGCCCCACTAAACTCTTTGCCCACATCCCCCTCTTCTGCCGAGATATCCTTAACCCCAACCCAGCACTCAGTGGCTCCCTCCTGACTACAGGCTTCCTGAACTCAAGACACCTGCCTAGCATAGCATCTGGTACCAAAGAGAGTCCTCTATGAGCAAACCCACGCTCCCTCACCTGCTGTCTGCAGCCCAACGCCCCACTGGAATCCCAGGACTCCCAGTCACCAGGCCACTGCCACTCTAAGAACAAAGGCTACTGTCCTGCTTCCATGCTTTGGCTTTTGCTGTGCTCACCGCTGGCAGTTCCCTTCTGTGCTTGCCTATCAACCCTTCAAAACTTAGCATGAGTCTCAGTTCTTCCACTACGTCTCCTGGAGAGACCTAGCTGCTCTTTCCCTGAATCCCTGCTGCCTCCGTCTCCAGGAGGCTGTGAATGAAACCAGGGATCTCTTGCACCTGCAGTTCCTACCTTGCCAAGTCTGCAGCCTTTTCCCCACTGGAGGTTGCTGGGCATTGAAGACACGTTTGCAACCAAAAGGACTCAGTAGTACTTTTTGTCCTGCTCACAGTAGACGATTACCAAGGGCTCTTCGAGAAGCTAACACTCAAGACTAACTTATCAATTAGTGTTTCCCACTATTTTTCCTTTCAAATCTCCAGGGAACCCAAAGCAGCACCTGGATTTCCCTAATTCAGGGAACACCAGCTCCATACCCCATGCCCTAAAGATCTGTCCTGGGTGTGCAGGAAAAACCTTAGAACTACCCTTGTGGGTGAGCATGACCTTGTGTTTTGCTGTTGTTTTTGTGTGTGCAAGTTCCTGTTCAAGCAAAACCTTTCTAGAAACCACTGGGCCCATGTGCCAAGACCATGCAGGGTGCAACCACCTGGCTTGCACACCTGTCAGGCCAGTGCTGGCAGCCCACAGCCCTGGGGACACTTGTGAGAGCCAAAGCCAACTTCCTGAAGGAGGTCAAAAGAGGGCAAATGGGGCCCCCAATGCATTTCTATGCCCAGGGCCATGGACTGGGGCCCCAGAAAGAATCTCTTTTCTAGTGTTGCCT
Source organism: Canis lupus familiaris (assembly GCF_011100685.1). NCBI lineage: Eukaryota > Metazoa > Chordata > Mammalia > Carnivora > Canidae > Canis > Canis lupus. The sequence goes on from NC_049238.1 coordinate 35,942,667, forward strand.
TTCACTGCCTCACTCTCTTTTCTCCTTTCCATGATCAACTGGAGAGTGATAAAAGTGGCTCTCAGTTCCCAATGGTTCTGATCAGATAGGACTGTTGCGCAGTGGCTAATCTGCAGAAAATTCATGTCTTAAGATTTTATAAGGTGTTACTTAAACAACAGGGTTCTGTGACCAAATAGGATTGGAAAATACTACACAAAAGTTCATCATGTTTCTTTACTGCAGGACTTCTCAGTGCCTTTAATGTATATGGTTGTCCAAGACAATGACCGGTCATAGAGCACTTCTGTGCTTTTTGAGAACCTGAAATGCATTTGTTTAAGGAAAATTTGAGGGAGTACATGGTGAAGAGCATACTCTGGAAGATGTGGTTCTGCAGGACATGCAACCAGCACCCAGACCTGGGCCTGCTCTCAATGATGGTTCCTCATGCGACTTGCCCTCTTCCCCCTCTAGCCACATTCGCTTCGCTTTAATTGTATTCCCATGTGTCCCGTCTGGCTCAATACAACTCTGGCCACTGACTTCCGCAATTCTAAGGCCTAACAGAGGCCTGTGTCCCGAGATTACCTCTCATCGCTGGCAGCCATCTCTATGAATTCCAGAATGAGAGTACAAAAGCTAGTGGCGAGACTGGCACGGCTGACCACATGTGGGCAGGGACCCGGCGACTTTCTTCTTCATGCATCCTAAGCTCCTGGCATGGCCAGGGGACCTGGGGGGTTCCAGCAATCCAGTCACTCTGGGTTCACACCAACAGATATTTAAAGCAGAACAAAGCACGATTTTCACAATGGCTCCTAGGAGTCTGACATGGGTGGACCATAAGCTGCCACCCCATGATTTTAACTACTATTTTCTTTGATTCTAAGATGTCATCAATTGTAAGACACACCATTGTTTTAAGAACTGCTATTTTGTGTGTGTGTGGGAGGGAGAAGGAAAAAAGAAACACCACATGTAGTACACCAACCAATTGTAAGACATATCCTGATTCCAGAATAATTAAAATCTGAACAATTGTGTGCCTCGGAATTGAGGAAATCAACTATTTCTACAGGTCAGGGTTGGCTTCCTTCTTCATCACTCATGAGGAAGCTGGGATACAGGCTTTAAGGGAGAAGGAAGAAGACTGGGGTGCTGGGCAGGTGTCTCATCTCAATAATCACTGAACCCCCCTGTTGCCAGGCTCTGTGCTAAATGGGGGGCCAGTGGGGTAAAACATGCCTTGTCTTCACCCACTCGCATGCAATCATGGAATCCTGCCAAGAGGCGATGTGTCTCCTACCACGTACCAGCAGGAGAGGTGGTTGGTGCTGAGTGCCTGCGTTTTGTAACTCTCAGAAACAGAGTGGGACTGTCCAAAGGTACATGAAGCCAGTTCCATGAACTGTGAGCCAGACCATCCCTCTTTTTTTCTGCAATGACTAAAATCATCACTAATCATGAAGATAAAATCAAAATGGAAATTTTGCTAGGAGTATTTTGTAGTAATTCTGAGCTGACAGTGACAACCCTCTGGTGGTTCCACATCACAGGGCAACCTGCCTCTGCCTCATCTGGGGAATCTATCCCCTGCCTCTTTGCCCCACTTCCCACAAACACTTTGGCACACTACAGACCGGAAGTGGGTCTGGAGAACCTCCCAGGGACCCGGGCAAGAAGGATTGGGGTGAAGGCTTGTTCAAGGGCAGGAGAAAGCCTGGGTGGAGTGACCAGCTGCCCGGATGAATCCCCAGGAGGATGGGAGTCTTTACGGAGGTGGTGATGGTTGAGGAGGTTCTTAGAAAACAAGTGCCATGGTGGGGCTGGGGAGACTTTAGATGGAGAAACGGGGGGCCGGAGGGGAGTTGGAGAGCAGAGGGAAGCTTGCTACTGGACCATGCAGGCTGGGGTTGGCGGACGCTGGGAGACAGGTGAAGGGGGACAGTGGGGCATGGGGCTGGAGCTTGGCTGGGCCATGAAGAGAGCTTGGACTTTGACTTTTGTCCTGTTGATCCGCATCCCCTTCTTGCTGAGTGATTTTTATACTTTATTTTCAATAAATCAGCCAAGACTCCTTTAAAAGCTGCCAGGGGCAAGTGTCTTCGTAGTGCCACGAACACCCTGCGCTGTCCCATGGATCACACCGCTCCCCCAGGACAGCATGCCCACATTGACCTCATCGCCACACATACCCTCCCCCTCAGGAACCTGGCTGTTCCTTGAGCTGGAACATTCTTTCCCCAGGTAAATGCATGGCTCACTGCTCATCTCCTCCAGGTCTGAGCCGCCTTCCTTCCCGACCCTCTTACTGAACACAAACTCTGCCCTCTCCATTCCATCTCCTCTGTCTGCTTGGTTATCCTGCAGATTGCGACTCATGCATTTGTTTGTCCTGCCTTCCTGCTAGAACCTGAGCTCTGTCTTGGCTTTGTGCTCAGGACACAGCCTGACACTTAGCAGATGCTCCATGTTTATTGTTGGTGAATTACACTGTTTTCCAAGTCCTTCTACATGTATCATTTTGTCAGATTCTCAATATTTTTCTGATTTATAGTTGGGAAGAATTATCTAAAAGAGACTAAAGGAATTATCCAGGATAGTATGGGCTAGGAGGAGGAAGGGGGTGCAGAACCCCACACATCTCCCCCCGCCCCCACCATGGCATTAACCTTTACAATGACACGCCTTGATGCTCACTTGGCATTGGCCTTGTGCCTCCTGCCTCCTGGGGAAGCCCCACATCTCAGGCCCTACCAGCCTCCGGCTCTAGCCCAGCAAGCCACTGCCCCTTGGGTGGGACTGAGCTTGATGCACTAGTATTCCATCACTTGGGAAACAGGACCCAAATGTGATGTGAGGGGCAAGATTTGGGGGAGGGTAAAGGATGGAAAACTGATGAGACTCTATGGCAAAGGCTAGATTCCATGGATCTACCCAGAATTAGCCACTCCTTTAAGGGTTTCTCCAGCTAGGAAGAAGTGGCCAGGTAACTCACCCCTGAGAAGGGTTACAGGAGGTGGGAGTAAAGCAAGAAAATATATGGAGATGACTGGGATTGAACCTGGCCATTCTTGTTTGGACTACTCTCTCCTTTTAGACTTTGGGAGAGCTGCCCAACAGAGTGACCAGGCCCTGAGCCCTGATGTGGCCCACTGTGGCCCAGCACCCACTTGTACCTGAACATGAACCCTGGGACAATCACTCCCCATTACAACACCTCTCTAGGGATGCCTGGGTGGCTTAGTGGTTGAGTGTCTGCGTTTGGCTCAGGGTGTGATCCCGGGGTCCCTGCAGGGAGCCTTTTTCTCCCCTGCCTTTGTCTCTGCCTCTCTCTCTGTGTTTTTCATGAATAAATAAAATCCTAAAACAAACAAACAAACAAACAAACAAACAAAAACTCTTCTCTAGACCATAGTTCCTGGCCACTAGGACCTCTGAGAGCCTCCTGTAGAGGCTAGGATAAATGTGTGCTCAAACCTCCACCAGGATCCACTGAGCCCAGTGATGAGACATGGTCTTAGAGGGTAATCTACCTTCTAGTACTCCCATCTAGTGCATTGTACACCTACCTAGAATATTCAGACTCCAGTGTGACTTTAAGGGAATCACAGACATAATCTCTCAGTTAACTGAAAGACTAAGTTAGACTTTCTAAAGGCCAAGTAACTCCCCACCAAATCGCTGATAGCACTGGGGAGAAGACCCTGATACGTTGACCCCTCTGGTCTTCTCTCAACCATCACACTGTGTTTTCCATGGAGCCCAGACCCAATTTCCTTGGATATCTAGCACTCCCAAAGCCAGGCAAGCTTGGAGCCTGGTATACAGCAGGCACTCAAACTGTTTTTCATGAGGCCCTTCCTCTCTCTGTTTTTAAGCCCATGGGTTCCAACAGAGGCCCCTTGGGAGAGCCATCCACCCCAAAACAGCTCCGGAGAGGTCTAACCAAATGAGGTATCAACCAAATGAGGTACCAAAGCATCCTTGAAAGTAATTCCTCTCTTCATATGACCATTTGAAAACCACACAGTGAAGTGAGACTGTGAAAATAAACACTAGCCCTGCTGCCAGGACTCCGAGGGAAACAGAAACATACAATGTTGTGTCTTTTTCTCACCCCCCCCCCCCCACTTCCAGAGATACTAGGTCATAAAAAGACTGTGGCAATAAATAAATAAATAAATAAATAAATAAATAAATAAATAAAGCCTTCCACCTTGGGTGCTCTCCCTGGGATCACACAGCCTGGGGGAAGCCAATCCCAATGTCACCAGGCAGTCTAGAGATGACCAGGTGATGAGGGATGGAGGCCTAGGAACAGTTACATGTGTGAGCTTGAAAGAGGCCCTCATATCAAATCTTCAGATGAGCCCACAGCCCCCAGCTGACAGCCTGAATGCAACCTCATGAGAGCTCTTGAGTTTCAGATACCCAGCTAAACTGTGTCCACATTGTTGACCCACAGAAAGTGTGACAAAATAAATGTTTGTTGTTTTATTTTTTTTATTAAAGATTTTATTTATTTATTCATGAGAGACACAGAGAGAGAGAGAGAGAGAGAGAGAGGCAGAGACACAGGCAGAAGGGAGAAGCAGGCTCCATGCAGGGAGCCTGACGTGGGACTTGATCCCGGCTTTCCAAGATCACGCCCTGGGCTGAAGGCAGCACTAAACTGCTGAGCAACCTGGGCTGCCCAAAATGTTCATTGTTTTAAGCTGCCAAGGTTTAGGGTAATTTGTCACAGGGTGCGAGATAACTAATACAGCTTCTTAGCCTGGCAAGAAGTAGAAGGGGATGAGGAATTCAGAAAGGGTGATTCTGATAAAAATGAGAATGGGGCAGATGTCTTGGACAAGCATCTAACACCTGAGGGATTCAGAAGAGGATTTCCAGAGCAACTCAGAGTTAGCATAGAGAGAAGGAAGGCCATGTGGAGGCACATGTTTGAACCAAGCACTCGGGGTAATCCCAACATGGAGCCACTCTGCTTCCCCCTTAGCTTTGTAGTGGGGCTTCCGTTAGCAATATTTTCCACCCTGTGGCAATGTGACATCACTGAGGAAACTTCTAAATCAGACTACCGCCCCACCCGATTAGATCAGAACTCCAAGCAGTGATGTCTGGGCATTAGTGTTTTGTTTTGTTTTGTTTAAGTTTTATTTATTTAAGTAATCTCTACACCACACGTGCAGCTTGAACTCACAACCCCGAGATCAATGTCGCATGGTCTTCTGACTGCACCAGACAGTGCGAGTTTCGTTTTGTTTTTTCCTATCTAAATGCTATTTTAATTTTCTTATTTCTTTCTTTTAAAAAATGCATACAGCTCACCGAAAGGTGTGTGTGCGTGTGTGTGTGTGTGTGTGTGTTGTGTGTGCACACAAGTGCATGTGTATTCATATGCCCAGTGCTACTACTCCTTGTCCAGGAAATCACTATTCTGATGTCTACCACCATCGATCAGTTTTGCCTGTTTTTAAGCTTCATATAAATGCAATTTCACAGTAGGTGGATCTGCTTGCTGAGTGATTGACGATGAGTTGGTGGCTTTCAACACCTCTGTTTCCTTGTCTATAAGGAGATGATGGGAGCACCTACCTCCTGGAGTCATTGGGATGCTTAAGGTGTTAATCCTTAAAAGCACTTAGTCATGCCTGGCAAGCAGTGAGCACTCGATATATTAACTGTTAGTGCTCATAAGCTCTAAGTTGTTTTCTATTTTATGTGACAAGAAATCCTACCTCTGATGCAGGTGGTTGTGTGTCTGTCCACAGCAGCTTCGTGGTGCTGTAGTTTGGTTAGTCTCTGCCAGTTTTCTGACAACAGGAGAGCTTGATGGGACATACAGGAAGTTGGAATGGGAGCAGCAGGGATGGCTGACATTGATGGAGCCCTGCCTTTAGCGGGTGGCCAGGGCCGCCCACGGTGGTGTCTGCACCCTGCCCAGGCAATGCGTGCATGTGCCACCGTGTGTTGGCGCAGGGTCCCGGGAACCCCCTGTGACACAGACATTATTGCTGCCATTTTACAGACAAGGAAGCAGAGGCTGTAAGAGGCTAAGTAACAACCTCAAAGTCTGTAAGTACAAAGGGGTGAAACCATGATTCAAATCAGTTCTTTCTGGCTCATTCTAAGATGAAGAGGTTTCCTCCTCATTATTATTTTAAAGTAACCTTACAGTTGTCATTTTGAGCATGTTTTCCCCACACCTTTTTTTTTTTAAAGATTTTATTTATTTATTCAGGAGAGACAGAGAGAGAGGCAGAGACATAGGCAGAGGAGAGAGTCAGGCTCCCTGCCGGGAAACCTGATGCAGGACTTGATCCCGGGATCCTGGGATCACGACCTGAGCCAAAGGCAGATGCTCCACCACTGAGCCACCCAGGTGCCCCTCCCCACACCTTTCTGCAGTCTTTCAGTCCTGTAAACCAAAAACAGAAATGGCAGGAGACACTGCAGCCTCTCTCATCGCCCTGGTGAGCATCAGGCAAGGGATTGGGCAGTGTCCTTGCCTTCACAGCCACAATCCAGTGACAGAGAACATGAGGGCCGGAGGCTAAGGTTGGAGGCGAGCAGCTTTTCACATTTCAAGATGTTGAAGAGCAGGGGTGCTCGGCTGGCTCAGTCGGAAGTGCATGTGATGCTTGATTTCAGGGTTATGAGTTTCAGCCCCACGTTGAGTGTAGAGATTACTTAAAAATAAATTTTAAAAAGTATGTTGAAGAGCAATGGATTGAATAACCCTCCAACGAGAAAATTAGTGTGCCCAGGTTTTGTGAAAATTCAGAGGTTTTGAAGAACACTATAAATGAATGGATCAATGAGTGAATGAGAGAATGAAGGAATAAATAAATATGTATATGTACTTTATTTTATTTTATTTTTAAAAAATATTTTATTTATTTATTTAAAGAGAGAGAGTATGCTCAAGCAGTTTCCTTGCACTGAGCTAGGAGCTCTATTTGGGATTCGACCTCCTGACCCTGAGATCATGACCTGAGCCAAAATCAAGAGTCAGATGCTCAACCAACAGAGCCACCCTGTGTCACCCAGGACACAAAGTGTCCCTGTATGTACTTTTTTCTTAAAAATCAGAGAACACATAGCCATACTGGAATACCAAGAAAATCATAAATAATTTCTCCAAAGAGCAAGCAGATTGTGGATTCTCTGACCACCATGGAATGAAGCTTGGGTCCACTACAGAAAAGACGGTCAAGTCAATAAGCAAAACCAAAGTATGACATAGTTCCTGGTGACATGAAAAAATACTTGCAAAGCTGTCAGGTCTACCTATGATAGTTAAGTTAAAAGTGACCCTATGAATCTAGGCACCGATGAGTTTGGGAAGCCCATGCCTTGATGAACAAGAACTGTATTTACAGAGAAAGATAAAAAAAAGAAGAAAGAAAGAAAGAAAGAAAGAAAGAAAGAAAGAAAGAAAGCAAGCTCTTTGTCCTTCATTCCTGGCACAGAGTTCCTAAATAGGGTTTACTGTCTATTGTATGTTCCTGAGATGAGCCACACGGAGGCCCTAGATTGCTTCAGGGTGGGGCTTGTCACCCAGAAAACCCAAATATCGGATTAGAAGGTTAGAATTTTCCACCCTCTGGTGACCTCCAGGGAGGGGACGTGGTTGGAGACTGAATTCAGTCAGCAATGGCCAATGGCTGAATCCATCATCTCTGTGTAATGGAACCTCTCTAAAATTCCCTCAGCAGTGGGGTTTGGGAATTTCTTGGTTGGTGAACACATGGAGGTGCTGGGAGGTTGTCGCTCCCAGAGAGAACATGGAAGCCCTGAGTCCCCCCTACCTCTCCAATACCTTGCCCTACACGTCTCTTCCATTTCTTTGTTCCTGAGTTTGTGTCCTTTATAATAAACTGGTAATTGTCAGCAGAGCAGTTTCCTTGGTTCTGTGAGTGCTTCTAGCAAATCACTGAACCTGAGGACGGGGTGTGGCGGCCTCTGACTTTGCATCAGCCAGGCAGAAGTGTAGATAGCCTGGACACCTCATTTGCAGCTGGCATCTGAAGTGGAGGTGGCCTTGGGGGACTGAGCCCTTCACTGGCGGTCTGGTTTGGCTCTGGGTGGTTCGTGTCAGAATTGAATCGAATTGCAGGCCCCTCAGTTGGTGTTGGAGAGCTGCAGGGCAGTGCTGGAGCAATGTATTTGGTGTCAGAGAACCACACGGGGAGACACGGGCTTCCCAAACACTGGTGGGTGAGGAGGGGGTGTGACTGCTGGAGAGAAAGAGGTGGTTGTCTGGTCCTCGTTCCTATAAAACACCCATCAGAGCCAAGACAGCACCTCACAGCCTCCCTGCTGGTTTCTGTGTTTGATCATTTTCCAACTAGGCACTTTCCAGACATATAAACGGGCATTTCTACAACAGAATTTGTAGGAGAATTCTTTTTTTTTTAATTTTTAAAATTTTTTTTTATTTATTTATGATAGTCACAGAGAGAGAGAGAGAGAGGCAGAGACACAGGCAGAGGGAGAAGCAGGCTCCATGCACTGGGAGCCTGATGTGGGATTCAATCCCGGGTCTCCAGGATTGCGCCCTGGGCCAAAGGCAGGCGCCAAACCGCTGCGCCACCCAGGGATCCCTGTAGGAGAATTCTTAATATTTAACCTTGATGTTCTCATCTTAAAGCGGGTGTTCACTCCCACTATTGTGAAGAGCCATGAAAAGAACGGCTTAGGACTAAAATTTTGGCTTTGTTTGCATTTACTGTCTGCATTTACTGTGCTGTGTGATTTGAATGAGACACCGTTACCTCTCTGAGGCGTTTCCTTATCTGTAAAAACCCAGGTAAGGGGCCCTCCCGGGAGATAACGTTTGCAGGGGCTCCATCTCAGTATCCCGTCCATGTACAGAGCACCTGTGGTTGCTACCATGGTCTTTTGATTACAAAGTGCTTGAAATCTTGTCTGTAAAAGAAATTCCAACCTACAGATGGAACTACACGACACACGAAGGTGATGATGTATTGATACTGAAAGTGTCTGCTTCCCTAGGGACGGGTAGCCTCTGAGGTAGGGACTAAGCAGAAGGGGTCATGTCAGCGGGTGGAGAGGAGCTGCCTCGGCCCGCTCCCACTTCAGCGAAGGTCCCAGAGCCCCAGGCTCTAGGTGTCTGCCCATGGACCCCAGAAGGCCATCAGATGACTTCCCTAAACAGGACCTGAGCTCTGTGTGTGTCTTTGGTGCTTTGCACACTTCCACTTAGGTCCAGCATCCTCTCTGGCCCTGTAACACCCTGCAAAAGTCTCACTAGCTGGCTTTCCCTTGCTTCTTGAGATCTCCCCATTCATTGGGAAGCACCTAGAGAGGCTCCATTCACTCATTACTGGCCAGTTTCTTGGTTTCCAGACTCAAAGCAATTGATTAACATCACCTGGTTTACCCTCCAGATACTCCTGTGACTTCTGCGGAGTTGCACCTCTGGGTTCATGGTTTTGGAGAAGTTCCCCAGCACTGGCATTGACGGCAGCAAGGCCCGAACGTGGGGCCTCACAGTGTGGACATGGGCTGGGTGTCCCTCTTGGGTTTGTTTGATGCCCACTTTTTTTTTTTTTTAAAAGGTTTTATTTATTTATTTATTTATTTATTTATTTATTTATTTATTTGAGAGAGAGAGAGAGAATGAGTGGTCAGGGGGAGAGACAGAGGGAGGAGGGAAGCAGACACCCCAAGGAGCAGGGGGCTGGATGCAGGACTCCATCCCCAGACTCAGGGATCGTGACCTGAGCCAAAGGCAGATGCTTAATCGACTGAGCCACCGAGTCGCCTCTGATGCCACCTTTTAATCAATAATGACAAGGACAAAGGGGGGTAACTAGGGCCAGGAGTCTGAGCTTATCTGAAGGTCCCTGGTCCTTGTGTTGTCCCTCCTTCTCTCATTCCCACGGTCAATCTGAATGCAGTAGGACACTGGCTTTATCCAGGAGACTCATTGCTCACAAAACAGAATTCACTGTTCTTGTGTGCCTTATAATAAAGATGTTAACAAGTTGCTGCTTGTTACCTTTAAACTCACCTTGGGTCAGCAACTGTTTCCCCAGCCCGTCCCAGCCCTGATGGAGGATAGGTCACCCCAGCTCAGGATGAGGATCCCAGGGGACCAGAGGGAGGCAGAGAGACAGCTGGCTTCATAGCACAACTGAGACAAAACAACACACTTTAAGAAAACACATCTGAATACTCTGAAGTGTCTGTCGCCTCCGCTATCTGCAAGGGTTGGAGATGAACATAAACAGCCCTGATTTTGTCCCTACTGAGTCACCTGCACAAAGAAAACCCCACAGTGCTATCCTTTTTTTTTTTTTAAAGATTTTATTTATTTATTCATGAGAGACAGAGAGAGAGAGAGAGGCAGAGACACAGGCAGAAGGAGAGGCAGGCTCCATGCAGGGAGCCTGACGAGGGACTCGATCCTGGGTCTCCAGGACCACACCCTGGGCCGAAGACGGTGCTAAACTGTTGAGCCACCGGGGCTGCCCCCACAGTGCTATCCTGAGGGACCTGTAGCCCCACAGGAAAACCTGGCTTATTTCCTGCTACCACCGTGGGCCTCTTCTCATTTCTAAAACCCATTAAAATATCAAACCCATGTTGGAAATATTTCATACTGTCAAATAAATACTTTTCTTAAAAAGCACTTTTTCCCCCCCAAAACAAAGCACAATAGTAAACTCAGAGCAAGAGAGGGCACAACTCCCAACCTGCTTTGATAACCCCTATTTCCCCTCACACCTCCTTTCTCTCTACCCCTTTGCTGTCACAATCTCTGGGTTCCAGAGCCACACAGAATGCCAGATGAGGCCTAAGACCGGGTTGCTGGGAATAACCGGAACCTGGGAAAATGAGATGCTGACCAGTTCTTGGCAGAATCACACCATCATACCCTTTAGAGTTTTACCAGGCCGGGGTCATATGGGTCAACCTGCACGTGTCACTCAAATCTTTTCTGCCAATAGGACTCTTGGGAGGGGGAACATGAACTCACTTGAACCGATGGGCCAACCCCTCTCTGGAGAAAATACTGCCACGGTGCATAGTAGTAAATTCCCACGGCCCCAAAGCCTCATAAATGGTGCCACTCACAGACTGTGTCCAGCTACACGGGGCCCCTCCTTTGCATTCTTATCTATGTGAGGTCACTGGGCCCTGGGCTCCCACAGCACCAGACTCAACGTACCACAGGGAGTTGATGGCATCTGTCACACCTGTGTTTTGCTTGTCCTTGCCGTCCTGGAGCTCCCGCAGTGCTACTGCTCTGTGAGCATTGTCCTTAGCATGTAGCAGCACAGGGTCGCAGCCTGGCACTGGGGGCACTTACTCTACCAGGACCTTCTGTTCCTACACATGTCTTTCCTGGAATGCCTCACCTGACGCATAGCACTCTCCGAACACTCCTTTGGGGGTAAATATTTTAAACAAGTGTACAGAAGAATGTACCAAACATCCACCCACTCCCATGGTTTCATTAAAGTCTGAATATTTTGTCACATTTGTTTCAGGCCTTCTAAAAAATAGTACATAAAATAGTGTAGACACTGCTGATGGCTTCCTTGATCTCTCATTCCCCATCCCTACTTCTCAGAGACACCACAGCCTTGAATTTAGTGTTTTAATCTCAAGCATGCTTTTTGCTCTTCTCCTATAGTTCTCATCCATAAATAATACAGTACTGTTTTGTATGTTTTAAAATTTTATAGAAATCTACCCTATTCTATGTATCCTTCTGAAGCTAGGTTTTTGTCCCCCACCATTGTTTTTAGATTTATCCATACAGATACATGTTGTTCTAACTAATTTATTTTAACCATTGTATAAGATGCTGTTGTATCAAAGTATCACAATTTACTTATTTCCTATTAATGGTTTACTAGTTCCTTTTTTTTTTTTTTTAATTTTATCTAATTGGGACGCCTGGGTGGCTCAGGAGGTTGGGCATCTGTGTTTGGCTCAGGGAGTGATCCTGGAGTCTTGGGATTGAGTCCCACGTTGGGCTCCCTGCGGGGAGCCTGCTTCTCTTTCTGCCTGTGTCTCTGTCTCTTTTTCTCTTTCATTAATAAATAAATGAAATCTTAAAAAAAAAAAAAAGAATTACAAAAAAAAGATTTTATCTAATTGAAAGAGGGAGTAAGAGAGCAAGCATGGGGTGGAGGAGGGGTAGAGGAAGAGGGAGAAGCAGACTACTCACAGAGCAGGGAGCCCCACTCAGGGCTCAATCTCAGGACCCTGGGATCATGACGCAAGCTGAAGGCAGATGGTTAACCAGCTGAGCCACCCAGGTGCCCCTCTAGCTCCTTTTTAACTTCTCATAGACAAGGCCATGGTGAATTTTTAGGCACACGTGTGTGAGTTTCTCCAATGTGGACTCCCACACTCCAAAGGGATGGCCCCATTCTATATCACTGGTACTGTGTGAGTTCCCAGTGCTCACTAAGTGCCAATACTTGGCATTGACAGACAAACATTTTGACTAATCTGATGCATTAGAGATTTAGACAGCTAATTTTATGTGTCAGCTTGGCTGGGCCCATTCTGGATGTTTCTGAGAGGGTGTTTCTAGATGAGGTTTACTCCATAATGTGGGTGGGCCTCATCCAATCAGTTGAAGGCCCAAATGGAACAATAGGCTGGCTTCCTCAAGCAATAAAGAATTCTCCAGTAATCTGCTCATCAGATGTCATCTGCAACATTAGCTCCTCAGACATGAACTATAGTGGTAGTGCCTCCTTGGGTTTCCAGATTGCTGGTCTACCCTACAGATTTTGGAATTGCCAACTTCCATAATTGCATAAGCCAATTCCTTGTCTTTTCCCACATATACACACATTCTATTGGTTTTATTCAGGAGAACTGTTATTAGTACAGAGATGGTATTTCCTTGTTGCTTGAGTTTGCATTTCTGTGATTACTAATGAGCTTGACCACCTACTCCAATGTTCATTTAACATTTGGATTACCTCATCCATGGCTTGTTCAAGTCTTTTGCCCATTTTTTTCATTGGGCTATTGGGTGTTTTCCATTGATTTGTAGGTGTTCACATATTCTGAATTCTGACTCCTTGTTAGTTATATGACTGCATTGCAGATATCAGAATCTGGCTTGACACTTAATCTTTTTTATGAACAATGTTTTTAAAAATGTAATGTGATCCTATTTATTGTACTAAGTAATTTATTAAATTTTAAATTAAGGTTTGTCCTTTTGTATCCGGTTTGAGAAAATAATTTCTTACCTTGAGTTCATAAAGATAGTCTTCTATATTTTCTTCTAAATTGTTTAAAGTAGTTGCTTTTTCCTCTTAGGCATTTAGTAAACATAAGATTTATTTTTGCATGTGTTGTGATATAAGTATTTAATGACTCTCATTGGGTAACCTATTATTCCCAAAGTGAATATTGGATGACCCACCCTCCCTCTTCTTTTTACTAACCTATAGTAACCCTCCTGTCATATGGCAAATTCCCACATACATAGTTCACTTTCTGAGTTCTCTATTTTCTGGTGATCTGTTTGCTATCTCTGTACTGATATCTTACTCTCTTATTTATTATGACTTTACAATTAGTCTTGATGTTATCAGCTTGTTGAATTTTAAAAAATAATCTTCGAAATTTTGGATAAAATTGTATTGAGGCTAAAGAGTAATTAGGGGGTGATTGCTATTCAAAAACATGATAAATCACTCCACTTATTCATATTTTCTTTTATGCCCTTAACAGCACCTCAAAATTTTCTCCAAAAAAAGCCCCCCCCCCAAACAAAATCAAAACCAAAACAACTTGTACATCTTCTGTGAAATGTACGCAGAGGGATCTTATAGCTTTAGTTGTTACTCTACATGAGATCTTTTTTCCTATTATATTTTCTAGCTGGTTTAGTTAACAACGTAAATGGTACTAATTTGTACGCATAAGTATTACATCCAGCACATCTCTTTCCATTTGAATAGTTTATTTGAAAATTCTCTTGAATTTTCTATGCAGTGATCACACTTCTGGAAAGAAGGACTTTTTTGCTTTTTTTTTTGGTCAGTTCTTATTTCTTTTTGTTTTGTTACCTTCAGTATAGCTCCCAGGATATTGGTACATCAATAATACACACCCTTGTCTTGTTCCTGATGTTGATCTGTATGCTTCCAAAGTCTTAACATTAATTAGAATATTTACATTTTTGGTAGATATTTCTGATCACATTAAGGATGTTCCTTATAATTTTTTTTATTTTGAATACTAAGCTTATTTACTTTAATTTGCCGACATTTTAAAAGTAAGTTCATTTTGTTTTTAAAGATTTTATTTATTTATTCATGAGACACACAGAGAAAAAGAGAGGCAGAGACACAGGCAGAGGGGAAAAGCAGGCTCCACGCAGGAAGCCTGACATGGGGCTCAATCCCAGGTCTCCAGGATCACATGCTGGGCTGAAGGTGGCACTAAACCGCTGAGCCAACTGGGCTGCCCACATTCATCTATTTTTTAAATTAACCTTAAAAATCCTTTTAGTTGCTATCCACAACTTTGATATATAACAATTTTATTATCCGTCTATCTCAAAGAAATAAGAAATTTCAATTGTAATTTCCTCTTTAAAGTATGAATAATTTGGGATCCCTGGGTGGGTCAGCGGTTTAGCGCCTGCCTTTGGCTCAGGGCACAGTCCTGGAGACCTGGGATCGAGTCCCACGTCCGGCTCCCGGCATGGAGCCTGCTTCTCCCTCTGCCTGTGCCTCTGCCTCTCTCTATGTCTATGATGAATAAATAAAATCTTTTAAAAAAAAAAGAAGTATGAATAATTTGAGTTCCCAAACATATGAATGTGGTTATTGATTATTGAATTATTGATTTCTAATTTAATTAGTTTGTACTTAGAAAATATGATCTGGGGGCGCCTGGGTGGCTCAGTTGCTTGAGCGTCAGCCTTTGGCTCAGGTCATGATCCCTGGGTCCTGGGATTGAGCCCTGCATCAGGCTCCCTGCTCTGGGAGGAGCCTGCTTCTCTCTCCCTCTGCCTATCTCTGCCCCTACTTGCTTGCTCACTCTCTCTGTCAAATAAATAAATAAAATTAAAAAAAAAAGAAAAAGAAAATTTGATCTGTATGATTTTGGTGAATTCTAGACATTTGTTGAGTCTTTCTTTGTGACCTACTATGTGGTCATATTTTTAAAGATTGTAATTCATGTTAATTTGAGAGAGAGGGGATCCCTGGGTGGCTCAGTGGTTTAGCGCCTGCCTTTGGCCCAGGGCCTGACCCTGGAGTCCCAGGATCAAGTCCCACATCGGGCTCCCTGCATGGAGCCTGCTTCTCCCTCTGCCTGTGTCTCTGCCTCTTGCTCTCTCTCTGTCTAAAGAAATAAAATATTAAAAATAATAATAATAATAATTCGAGAGAGAGAGGGAGAGAGCAGGAGCAGGAGCAGAGGGAGAGGGATAAGCAGACTCCCCACTGAACTCAGAGCCTCACACAGGGGCTCTGGTCCCTACTCAGGACACTGAGAAAACAAAAGTTGGACACTTAACTGACTGAGCCATCTCAGTGTTCCTGGTCAAATTTTCTTTTTTTTTTTTTAAGATTTTATTTATTTATTCATGAGAGACAGAGAGAGAGAGAGGCAGAGACACAGGCGGAGGGAGAAGCAGGCTCCATGCAGAGAAACTGACGTTGGCCTCAATCCCAGGTCCCCAGGATCACACCCTGGACTGAAGGCAGCGCTAAACTGCTGAGCCATCCAGGCTGCCCTCCGGTCAAATTTTTAAATGATCTATGTATCTCCAAAGAAAATGATGACTATCTTTAGTTGAATGCTTTTACATACACACACATACACAACCAATTGATAATGCCTGTTAATTTTTATTTTCCCAAATCTTTCATATCCTAATATTTTATTTCAGGTGCTTGGTTTATCAATGTCTGATAAAATTAGATGAGTCAAAATCTTTGGCTTAGAATTCTGTTAGTTTGCTTCCTGTGCATGTTAGACACATACACATTTAGAAATATGCTGGCTTCTGAGAGAATTGGAGTCTTGATTATTATGTGGTTCTCTCCTTGTATTAGAATTTGTGTATTATTGCTAGCATTTACATGGTGTATATTTTTCCATCCCTCTATTTTTAGCCTTTCTGTGTCGTTTTGTCCTACATGTTCTCTCAGAAATAGGATATAGCTGGATAGTTTAGAAATCCAATTTAATTATTTCTCTCTTGGAGTAGGGTAAGTTTAGGTCTATTTATAGCAGTTGTACTGATATATTTCAAAGTATTATTATTTTACTATTATGTGTTTTGTGTACTTTTTAAAACATTTTTTATTTCGTCTTTCCTGCCTTTCTATTATTCTGCTGACTAATGAGTAGTGGAGTGAAGCTCCATGAAGAAGAGTATGTCTGGGGGGTTTTGTAATCATACACCTGGCACACCAGGACAGCCTACCTCTCCCTGGGCTGAGAGCAGCTGAGCTGCCTGCTGTTAATACTTACTCCTTGAATAAAGAATGATGTCAATTCAAAACTCATCCTGGCTCCATATCCATAATTTTATTTCTAAAGTCTATTTTGTCACTTGACATTACTGAGCACCTAGGCTGTGCCGGCCAGTAGCAGTAGGACCACTGTGTTGCCTTTTGACAACCACTGCCTGAAGCTGATTGGCAGCCATCCCTTTGGGTGGATCCATGCTCCAATTCACCACTGTCCCCAACAGGTTCAGAGGAGGGTGAGGCAGATGAAGCTGGAGAAGTAAAAGTTAAGGAGGCATTCACTTTAACGAGCCGACCCTGTACTTACAGGACTCTGAGAGTGAGTTCCTCCTTAAAATATGCTGGGGTGGGGCACCTTGCTGGCCTTGCCCTTAGTCCTAGCTCTGGTCCTCACCAGTCCCTACAGTCTCCCCAACAAGGAGGCTATGAGGAAATGGTCACACTGTGCTTGCTGTGTTGTTCTACCACTAGAGTGAAGGGGAAAGTAAACTTTCTGGTATGTTTGTCGCCGTCAAAATTGAGCAAACAAAAACTACACTTCTCTTGATGAATGCTGAGTTACATATGGAAGTGTTGAATCACCGGATTGTACACCTGAAATTAATATGACGGGTATGCTAACTGCACTGGCATTAAAATATGAATAAATAAAGCAAATACACGCAAATCAAGAGAGACACCAGAGTAATTGAAATACCAAAAAGAAAGAAAGAAAGAAAGAAGAAAGAAAGAAAGAAGAAAGAAAGAAAGAAAGAAGAAAGAAAGAAAGAAAGAAAGAAAGAAAGAAAGAAAGAAAGAAAGAAAGAAAGAAAGAAAGAAAGAAAATAAATAAAAAATCAAGGAAACAAAATATAGATCAAAAGAGCCTGGGGCTTCCCCTGTCTTGATCTCCCTCTTACATCCCCCAGCATCTTGATGTTGGGACCCTAAGTCCTCAGCCGGACTGGGCAGGGCCTATAGTCTGAAGAGCAATTGGAACAAATAGGCCTTTCAGGGAAACCCTGGCTTGCCAGGTCGGCCACCTGATGTGTGCTGAGAAATCAGAAGGCTCGTGCAAAGGTGAGGGCGGATGGCAGGCCTTCTGAGGGGTCGCTGGGCTCCCGGAGGGGTCCAGCACCGGGCTGATGGGCCCCTCAGGAATCACTGGATGGTGTTACCAGGGTTTCTCCATCAACTGGGGGTGGGGGGTGGGGGTGGGGGGGGTCCTTAAGCAGGAGGCGGTGGCCTGTCTGCTTGGGCGAAGCTGGGTGGAGGTCAGAGGGTTGGGTATCCTGGAGTACCGAGGGCCTGGGCTGGGGGGACCCCTCCCCACGCCCCCATTCCGGGCTCCCCCCGCCCCCCCGCCCCCGTGGTCGGAGCCCCGCCTGCAGCAGCCCCCTGGGGAGCCGGCTCCTAATTGTTAGCTGAAAAGGAGGCTGTTCTTCTGCAGCAGAGATAAAAGTTAATCACAGATTAGGCCGCCGAAAATATTGATGACTTCATCCACCTGAGGCGGCCCGGGGCCGGGGCGGGGAGGCGCTCAGCGCTCCCTGGTCCCCGGACCGGTCGGGCGGGTCCCCGCCCCCCGCCCCCAGCGCTCCCGCGACCGCAAACAAAAGCCGGGGCTGGGGAGTGGAGAGCCTCTGCCGACCTACTGCGCGCCCCGCCTTCTCCCCGGACCCCCGCTCCCCCCCCCTCCTCATTACAACCTTTATCTGGTGGCACCATCACCCCGGAGACTCCCAAACAGCAAACCAGACGTTCAGGAGCGGAGACAGGGGTTGCAAAATAGAAGTGCCGGTGCTCAGAGGCGGGGCGCTCTCACTCTGGCCCTCCAGGTTTAGCATCAGGGGACCGTCCCGGGGATAACCCGAAAATGGGGCACAATTCGAGCTGTGTTTGACATAAACATTTAACGAGTTATTCTCGTTTGTTCTGAGGTGTAAAGCAAATACTGGACACTGTAGTGGCTCATCGAGAGCCGTGGGGGAGAGCGAGGTCCCTATCCCCACCCCGGGGCGCAGGCACCGACACCCCCCACCCCCCACCCCTGAACCGGGAGGTCCTGATCCTGCATTCAAGTCCTGAGCCCCCCTAGGTTAGCATGCACGCCCAGAGCCTCAGCTGAAGCCTGTGGGCATGCCCCAATCCCACCTCCTGGTTTGGGCTGGAACAGGACCCGGTGGCTTGGATGCCAGGAGAGGCCACCAGAGAACACTGGGGGGATGGGGGGGGGGTGGTGAGAAGCAGCTTTCACAGAAAGGCCTGGAGCATAATTAAGGCCAGGAAAAGGAGGGTGGTAGTATGCTTAAAGAATATGGAGAAGCTTTTTATAGAGGAGTCGTTGACTGTGCAATTTTTATTCCCAAAGATGGGAGAAAAAATAATCATAAATTACAGTGAAAAGGATACCTGTTCTAAGTCCTCCTCGGAGGCGCACATGGCCACTGGGGAAGGTCCAAGCCAAGCCCCTCAGGCAAGCTTTCCAGAAGCCCCACAGCCTGCAGCTCCTCCAGTGCTTTTCCAAGCTTTTTCTGACTACCGCCCGGGCTGGGGCCTGCGCCTTCTAGCTGCTCCAAGCCTCGTGTCCCCATGCTCCAGGGAGCTGGCGCTCTGTCTGCCCCACTCAGAACATACCCTCTCAGCCCTCTAGCTTCTGTCAGGCTCCAACACAACCCTGCTCCTCTGAGAGGGCCTCTGTGGGCTTGCAGTCTCCTGGGACTTCTCTCCCCGGAAGCCTCCCCCCTCCTCCTGACCCCAGCACACACACCAAGCAGAGCCCTTGGCACCAAATGATTTAAGTAGCAGAGAGTACTTGTATTTGTAAGGGTGCCCTGCTGGGAAGATAATGGGCTGGAGGCGGGGAGCAGGATCTGGGAACTGCGGGTGGGTGGGCCAATAGGCCCACGAGTTTGAGTTTATCGTGGTGTGGGTGTTACTACCAGATTGGAAAGTCTTGGACTATTGAGAACCAAAGAGGTGGCATTGGAGAATTAAGGAGAGAGAGAGAGAGAGAAATGGAGAGAGAAATGGAGAGAGAGAGAGAGAGAGAGAGAGACCCCAGAGTGAGGGCAGCTCAGAGAGTGCAGGGGAATCTGATATTCACTTTGAATTCAGAGGCTAAAGGGATCTCAGGAGAAGACAGGGAGACTAACATGACACCCTCTAAGGCAGGAAGTGGAGGAGCAGAAATGGAGACAAGAGGATCAGTCAAAACACTGCTCTGTTCTTGATCCATCCCAGATCCTCGGACTCCTGAGAACAGGTGAGGCAGCTGTGCATAGGTACTGAGCCTTATTGATAGGATGGTGCCCAGGACCCCAACTTCCAGTAAGTGAAAATTAAAAAAAAAAAAAAAAAGGAGAAGCTAAGATCTAAGGGCCACACATTTCTACATTTTACAGATATGGGAAGAAGGCCCAAACCAGATTTTTTTTTTAATTTTTATTTTATTTTATTTATGATAGGCACACAGTGAGAGAGAGAGAGAGGCAGAGACACAGGCAGAGGGAGAAGCAGGCTCCATGCACCAGGAGCCCGACGTGGGATTCGATCCCCGATCTCCAGGATCGCGCCCTGGGCCAAAGGCAGGCGCTAAACCGCTGCACCACCCAGGGATCCCCCAAACCAGATTTTTAAAAAAGATTTATTTATTCATTTGAGAGAGTGAGAGCACGAGTGGGAGGGGCAGAGGGAGAGAAAATCCCAAGCAGACTCCCCCCTAAGCACAGAGCCTGATGTGGGCCTTGATCTCAGGACCCTATGATCATGACTTGAGCAGAAACCAAGAGTTGAACATTTGGTTCAGGGCTCTAAACCAAGAGTTGAACTGACTGTGCCCCCCTGGTATCCCCCAAATTGAATTTTAAATATGATTCTTGTTTTTCTGGAATGGTAGATGAGCTTACTCCTAGTAACTCTTGAAACCCATGCCAAAGGTGGCCTCTCCACTGGAAAGAACACTGCTGCTTGATAGCACATGCTGTGTCACTGCTGGCAAGTCCCATGTCTAAGCTTTGGGGAATGACAGGACTGTTTTTTCATGTGGGCTCCTTTGCAGACCTCCCATAGTATGTGCTTTATTGTAAAAGAGAAAATGCATCTCTTAATAGAGCCCTGGAGATGGAGTATGTCACAGAGGGGGAGGGGACTGGATTGATATGGGAGGCAGGGGAGGGGGCAGGGGAGGGGGTGGTATTTACAGTAAGACAGTTCTCAGCTCAGAGCAGGGCTCAGAGTGTTTGTTTCCTTCCAGAGAAGCCCCAGAGCCTTCCAAGTTACCTCAATTGGTCAAGGATCAGAGTTTGCTTTTGCAAGGATCCCAGAGCCTGCATGATATGGACTCTGCAGTTGCTCTGGGGCTTCTAGGGCAGCTCAGCACCCTTTCCTAGAAGACCCCAGTATCTGCTGGTGTCATCCTCCCAGTGTCCCTTACATCCCTAGCTCAGAGCCTACCCTCTGCTGAGTCCTGAAATCAGGGACAAGGTGGCCACTGTCTCCTGGAAGCCAGCACAGCACAAGTCTTGGAAGATGCACACAACTCTTTATTAAAAGAACTGTTAAATGGGTGAATGGCGGGGGAGAAGGATGGAAAAGATGGATGAATGGAAAAAATCAAAGAGCAAAAAGGGGGGCGAGACTAAGATTATGGCTGAAGCTTTTTGAGTTTGAAAGCTGAGGTCACTCAGCTCATTCTAGCCTCTTTCTAAGTGGAACTTCAACACTGATAATTCAAATGTGGGTTTAAAATTGTACATTGGAAGGGAGGAATAAAATGCTTTCAGTTTTTTTAAGGCTTGCTCCCATCTACTGAGGCATGTATGGTAGAATGGTGATCAGAGGGTCTTACATTTGGAGTCCTCTTTCCCAGCACCCTGGGCACAGGTAAGCCCTGGGCAGGCTCCCAGGCACAGACCCACCAGGAGCTGGTCTCCCACTTGAACCCTGTTGCCTACAGCTTCCCTGCCTCGTCTGTGTGTTACTCTGGCTTTGCTGCCCTGTGGTTGCTTAGGTTCACACAAAAAGGCTCATATTTTATAGACCAAGAGCTCCTTTCCTATGTGTTGGCAGACTAATAAATCACATTGCTTGGGGCACCTGGGTGGCTCAGTCATTAAGCATCTGCCTTTGGCTGAGGTCATGGTCCCAGGGTCCTGGCTCCTGTCTGGCTTCCTGCTCAGCGGGGAGTCTGTTGTCCCCCTGCCCCGCCCCATGCTCATGCTCTCTCTCTCTCAAATAAATTAATAAAGTCTTTTTTAAAAAATCACATTGCGTGGGGTTCATCTTCAGGTAGTTTTGTCTTTGTTTTTCTTTATGAAATGCATCTAAGAATAAACTCTCATTGGAAACAATTTGCACTATAGAGATAAAGCAAGATCTCTGGATCTCCCTTTCTATTTGGGTTTTGTTCTGAATTGGTGGGTCATCTCCTTATCTGCTTTTCCGTAAGGTCTTTGGTCTTCATCTGTTTTCTTTACAGATTGATAGGGTACTTGATAGAGCCAGGATAATAATCCAGAATTTATGTATATGTGAATATATTTCTGTATATATGCAGATGTATGTGTCCATGCACACACACACACACACACACACACAATTTATATTATGTTACAAATATCTTCTCCCATTGCGCTGCATCTCAGCCTTGTTCTCAGTTTTGTTGTATCTCAGCTTCTAGTGATTTCTGATTTTGAATCAGAAGTTCCACATTTTGATGAAGCTGACATCATTCTCCCTCGGTGTGCCCTTGTGGTTTTGTGTCTTGCTTGAGTTGAAGCCTTGCACACTCTGACTCCTGGGTCATAAACACATTGTCCTATGTTTTGATTCTTCAGTCTTTCTTCAGTGGGCAGCCAAATGCCCCAGCACATTTGTTGACCATCCCTTCCTCCACGATGGGAAAGGCCACCTCATCCCCAGATCTCAAGGGTCTCCCTTCAGGGGAATTTTGAGGTTGTTTTTGCTGCAGGGAGTCCAGAACTTCTTCTCTTCTAATTCCTGGAAAAGGTTACTGTTTGCTGCTTATTTTGGGGTCTCCCCTACCCTGCCTGGGTGGGGAGTGGCAGGTAACCTGAGTCAGTCCAGAGGTTGATCCTTAAACAAAGTTTTGCCTTCTCCCCAGTCATTATTTGCCAACTCCTTTGAGAATCTGCCAGAGAGGTACCCTCCTATGGTTTACCCAGTCTGCTCATTGGAAAACTAGGGCATTTGTATGCCCTGCTTTTCCAGCATTTCTGAGAGTGACCACTTGAGACATGACCTTTCTTGGCCAGGCTCCCCAAAGGAAACCATCCACCAGCAGAAAAAGTTGCCTCCCTTTCTGCAGTGGAAATACATAGCAGAGAGCAAACCTGAACACAGCTGTGACTTTAAGAACATGGCTCTTAGAATCTGAGAATTTACCACTTTTCCTCTACCCAGCCACCTTTGAGATTCTGATTTCAAATCCCACTTGGCATTCACAGGCCATTGTACTCCTGGGCCACTACTTTTGAAGTTTCATGTATGTGGACTACTTAGCTATTCTGCAGGGGGACATGGATATGCATCTACCTCTCTCTTTTAGGGGTATACACTCCCACCTCTGACAGGTCAACAGGGTGTCTCTCCTCCTCCCCCCCAAATCTCTTGGTACCTTTTCTGGTCAACCCTTCTTCTGAGGATTTTTAATTTTGAAAAAGATTTTAATTAATTAATTAATTTTTAAAGATTTATTTGAGAGAGCGAGAGCATGGGAGCTGGGGGAGGGCCACAGGGAGGGAGAGATTCCAAGCGGACTTCATGCTGAGCGTGTGATGTGGGAATGTCGAGATGCCCTACAGATCCTGACGTAGTGGAAGAAATAAATGCCTCTTCCTTTAGGGTTAAAGCAGAGCTTGTCATTTCACCCTTGAATGTGCAAACCAGCTCCACTGAAATTACGTTGTGGCATTACATTTCTTCCCCATGTAAACACGCCAGGAGGACAACATTGTTCCTGGAAGGCACGGTGTGACAAAATGAACAACAGGAGGTAGGGTCAGAAGACCTAAAGGTGAGAACCCTTGCTCTGCCCCTTATTCTTCTGGGCTTCAGTTTTCTCGTCTGCAAATGGAGAGGATCTCATCTACACCCCTGAGCTTAGAACATTAGACAAGGTAACGTGAAAACTTCTGCCAATGAAAAGATTCATGGGATCGTGGTGTGACTTCTTATTTGAGATCCAGGCCACAGTCCTCACCTCAGGGACTCTGCTGCTGCCTCATTAACATAGCGCCTCAGGGCTGACTCCCTCCTGGCCTCCTAGTCTTAATGTTCTTCCTCATTTGGTATAATATTGACCAAGTATACCACTTTTGTTTTTTAAAATAAAGGTTTGAGGGGCACATGGGTGGCTCAGTAGTTGAGCATCTCCCTTCAGCTCAGGGTGTGATCCCGGGGTCCTGGGATCGAGTCCCGCACTGGGCTCCCCATAGGGAGTCTGCTTCTCCCTCTGCCTGTGTCTCTGCCTCTCTGTGTCTCTCATGAATAAATAAATAAAATCTTAAAAAAATAATAAAGGTTTGAGGGATCCCTGGGTGGTGCAGCGGTTTAGCGCCTGCCTTTGGCCCAGGGCGTGATCCTGGAGACCGGGGATCGAATCCCACGTCGGGCTCCCTGTGCATGGGGCCTGCTTCTCCCTCTGCCTGTGTCTCCTCCTCTCTCTCTCTCTCTCTCTCTGTGACTATCATAAATAAATAAAATTAAAAAAAAATAATAAAGGTTTGAGATATGACACTTGCCAAACTTTCGTACGTTCTTAAAACTTTTATAAATGATAGAAGGTTAAACCCCACATTTAGATGCCGGTAGAAACGTCTCTTGTGGTTTATGGTTTTCTAAAACGAAGTCTGGGGAAAGGCCCCCTCGGCATTAGCATTTGGGCGCAGAGGTTCCACAGCCCGGGGTTAGAAGAGCAGCTGGAAGCCTGAGCGCGGATGTGCGCGCCCCTTGCCCGCGGGCACAAGCCTGCAGAGAAGGCCTTCTCCTGTGGATGCTTAAGCACCTCAGAAAACCTGCCTGACAGGTAGTCTCTCCAAACTGTCAAAACTTGCCAAAGTGGCTCCGGCCTGAAACCGTTTGTTGAGTTTGTGTTGAGCAGAGCCCCTGGTTGTGGAGAGCCTGGTTTTTAAACACGCTTGTGCGGTGACTTTGAAAGCCAGCTCAGGAAACTGGAAAGAAGTAATTCTTAGAATCCTGTGTGACTGCTGGGTTCACTTACGGTTTCTAGTGCCAAGACGGACCCGAGGTACCGAGGAGCTGATGACAGGAGAGTCTTGCCAAATAAAGAGACGGGGGCAGGGTGGAGGGGAGGCCGGGCTCTGTGCCCGATGTGGGGAAGGAAGCTTCTGGAAGTCCTCTGGGACTGTGCAGGTTTCTTTTGCTAAGTCCGTGTTAGCAAGGGTTGCAGTTCTGACCCAGCCACACCAGGTCTTCCCTCTTCTGTGCGGGCTCAGCTCTCCCCTGACTTCAGTGCCTTGGCAGGGACTTCTCTCCATCTTCCCTCCCAGCTTCCCCTCAGATTCTCCTCTTGCATTTCTATTTTTCCCCTTTCCTGCCACATGCAGTGTGTTGTCTCCCTCCCTTGCCAACACCCCCCCCCCCCAAAAGTGATGTTAATCAGAGCAACTGCATCCAGAATGGAGGGGCTGCAGAGGCCCTGGGGGACACAGGCGCTGGTGGGGAGTCCCCTCTCCTAGGCTGGGAAGGACAGCTCTTTCCACCACCTCACCTGCAGGGTGGGGTTACCATACCTCCCTCCCAGGCTGTGTTGGCCACACAAAGGCAGAAGACTCAGGTTGGAAATATTCCCCAAGGTGCTTTCCAAATGAATCCTAAGGACTGTGAATAAAATGTTAATCTTCCTCTCTTCCCTGTCTCTGCACATGCAGAGATCATGCCTCATTTTTCCTTGCAAGTAAGTCAACAAGTGTTTCCTGGAGGCCCAACTTCTGGGTAGCTCAATCATCAGGGGGTACCCTAAAGTATATGAAGCATATTATTCTTCTAGCATTTTTAGTGACTATATTTCTAAAGCTACATGTTTCCTGCTTTTAGAAACCGTGCCCCATGATGGAAGGGATTTGGGGGGACTTAGGTCCAATTTGAAGCCGGGCAGCTGATGTACCTCTACCTCCACCTCTACCTGAAGTGTAATGCAAATGAGCCCTGCCCACCGTCCCCAATGCCCTTCCCAAAGGCAGACCTGGCCTCCCACCCCACTGTCAGAATTCTCCCATTTGCTTTTCGAATCCCTCTTCTTTCTGTACAGCTTCTTGCAGCTGGCTGGCATCTCTCTCTCTCCCGGCCTCTAGCTCCCCGCCCCTGGTGGCTGAGTTCTGGACTCTTAACCTTGAGCGAAGGCTCGCTGGAGAGAAGGCCGTGGTTGTATTTGTATAAAGCACCTCCCACTTTGTGGCTGGGTGTGTCCACCAGATTTATTTTAGAATAGTCATTTTCTGTTTCCTTAGGGAATTGTGCTACCAGCATGACCAGTTTATTGGAAGGATCCAATAAAGAAAGCAGTGGGTGGTCTTTTGAATTTGGGTTATAATATAATCATAGAAGGCAGCATAGTTTAGTGGCGCAAAGCTTGGGCTGCTCAGTTTGAATCTCAGTTTTGCCGTGACTAGCTCTGTGCAGTTTGACCTCTTTAAATGATTTTATTTGAGGAGAGGAGGAGGGGCAGAGGTGCGCATCTTTGCTGAATCCCCATGGGGGGGTGGGCGGGGGACGGTGAGGACACCAGCTCCCCCAGGAGGAGAGGGGGAAGTGGTCACTTCCCTCTGGAAGACTGGAGGTGGGGAGAGAGGGTGCTTTTGTTTCATTGCATATATAGCCCAAAGTGGGGCTTTTTGGGAGCCAATGGAATTCTCAGGGGTGTTTTGTAAGATTCAGACCACTCTGAGCTAAGAATAATTCCTATCTGTAAAACAGAAATAAAATAATATTAGCAATTACCTAAGAGGGCTATTGTGGAAATGAAATGAAGTACTGCGCATAAAGCACAGAGCCAGCACCCAGGACAGGCTGAGTCTCAGCCATCCGGGGGCTCCGTGCCAGCTGGGGGAGCATTTCCAAAATCATTTTCAAAATGATGTTTCCTTTTCTTTCTTTCTTCTTCTTCTTTTTTTAAATAAAAAAAATGTTGCAGTAGCCACCAGGCACAATGGGGGCATGCATCTTTTTTGTTCCATTTTCACAGCGCAGCCTTCCTAGCCGGCTCTCTGGCTTCCTCTAGAATGGCCTCGGGACAAAGGGACCAAGCTTTGTTGGATCTGAGGGATGGATGTCTGAGAGGCCTTCCGTGTCTGCTGACACTTCCCAGGGACTCTGGGCAGGGGAAAGACAGCACTAGCTGCTGTCCGTTGGGGAGCAGACAGAGGGCTGTGGGTGGCGGTTGCACTTTTCCAGAGTTCTCTGTAACACCCCAAGAACCCCTGTGTATTATCCTGCAGGGAGGTCTTCAACACTACAATGAAGAGGTCTTTACACTACTCATTCTTGTGAGACCTGGAAGAAGTATTCAATAACATTCTCTGTATATTTAATAGTCTTAAGTCAATGTGAGAATTATCTTTAATCTGAGGGGAATCTGGAGTTGAATGGGGCCCTGCCTCAGCCCTTAGCATGGGGCTGCTGTTTGGGTCAGAGCCAAACTATTAATGGGGGCACAGTGTCAGCAAAGTGAATACAGCCAGATGCTCACAGACTGAAAAGCCCATGAGAAGTTCTGGTCAGGTGTGAAGAAGATGGATTTATATGCAGAAGCAAAAGAGGTGTGTCTTGTCTTTAAGAGGTTTTTATTGCAATGTGTCATTATGATTTTGTGGTTAGGTCTAAAATTTGAGGAAGGAAGTATATACCATCTCTTCGGGCAACCCCCTCCCCAGAAGATCTTCTTGGGAGTGAGCAATGGCATGGGGTGCCATAGGTGGGGAGCCAGCTGTGCTCTGAGGGAACAGTGTGGCCCTGGGAGGCATTAGGCTTGGGGCCATTCTTTGAAATGAGATGTGACTTAATGTTGCCAAAGAAATGGGAGCTGAGGTAATGGGTGTCTCTTATTATTATTATTATTATTATTATTATTATTATTTTTAAGATTTTATTTATTTATTTGAGAGAAAGAGAGAGAGCATGTAAGAGAGTGCAAGCAAGGGGAGCAGCAGAAGGAGAGAGAGAAGCAGGCTTCCCACTGAGCATGAAGCCCCCTGTGGGGCTCAATCCCAGGACACTGGGACCACGACCTGAGTTGAAGGCAGATGCTTAACCAACTGAACCACCCAGCGTCCCATGAGTGTCTCTCCTGAGAAGAGGCCTGTAAGTCCAGAACTTGACTCACCATGTTCCCTCCTTCCTGTCACAGAGACACTGTGACACCCTGGCACTCCTGGGGGGATCTTCCATCATCCTGCTCCCCTGAATGATGGTGACATTGAGCAAAGCCTCGCTGATCCAAGACAGGCAAGTGGCACGTGCCACAAACAGATAAACCTGGGCTGATGCTAGACACTGAGTTTTGGGTTTATTGATTACCAGTCTATCCTGATGGATACAGTTGACAGCCAGCCCTACTTTCTAACAGCCACATTTTACATATGTCCCGCGAAGCCTCATAAACCTGGCGGCTAGGAGTCCTATTCCATCTGACAGACCAGGAAGCGGATGCCTTGAGAGAGGAAGTCACATAGCTGACCCTGAAACTGGCACCTCAAACACCCACCACTCCACAGGCTGAGCGGCTTATAAACAACAGAAATTTATTTCTCACAGTTCTGGAGGCTGTAAGTCCAAGATCAGCATGTCAGTGTGGTCAGGTTCTGGGAGGACCTTCTTCCGGGTTGCAGACTGCCATCTTATCATGTCCTCATGGCAGAGGGAGGGCAAGAGAGCTCTTCTAAGGGCAGTAATCCCATTCATGAGGGTTCTACCTGCCTGACATAATCATCTCCCAGAGGGCCCACTTCCTGACACCATCCCACTGGGATTAGTGTTTCGACATATGAATTTAGGGGTTGGGGAAGTAAACATTTAGTCCATAATAGTGACATCCAGAAGAAAATGGCTAGCCAAATGGAGACTATGGCAAAGAAGAGACCATGTCCCCCCCTTTCAGTGGGGGTGGCTGCTATTCTGCTCAGCCGCCTCAGGTGGGAAGATGACCCAGTGTTGCCAGATCATCCCATTTTCAAGAGAACTTGGAACATACAGATTTTTTATGTGAAAGGCGAGCTCCTGATTTTAAAATCTTGGCAAATAATGAAAAAACTGAAAATGCATGTGTGCCAAGCAAAACACATCTCCAGACTGAATGTGGCCCACAAGCCTCCAGGCTTGTAACCTCTGGAAAGATCTAGAATCATTTTATTGCTTGGGGCATGTTACTGGGGGCAGAAACACGAAGTACGTCTGGAAATGCTCTCACTCGCCTGACATGTGGGTGGAATCAGTTGCCATCTGGACCATGGCCTCTTGGAACCACCACCTGCTGCAAGGTATCTGACATTCCATACCTAGGGACTTAGCTCTTCTTTGGGCATTATCTCCTGGTTAAAAATAGATTAATCTTGACTGCCTTCTCAATAATTCTTTGCTTGGTAAAAAACAATAAGCCTGAAGACAAGTCCTTTAATAAGTTCAGTGAGTGGGTACGGTGGCAAGATGGCTCCCTGGATGGAGCGGGGAGGATAGGGAAGTTGAGGTTGGGTACATCCGGAAGCTAATGTGGCCTACTTCATGGATGCCATTCTGGCCTACCTGGTACCCAAAGTTGGCCTCCAAAACAGGATCCCCAATTCCCTGTAATGCCTGAGAAAGATCAGCAAGCCTTGATAGAGACTTCAGCTGGCTCAAAGGAGCAGTTGATGCAGAACCCCTCAAATTCAGGTCTCTTAAAAGCATGCTGAATTTCCATCTGTGGCTTTTTGTACAACAATGACTTTTCCTTCCCGACTCCCACCTGTTCAACTTATTGATTTCAGGTCAATTCTGGGAAAAGAGTCTCATATACACTCTAAGCAACTGAATATACAAATGGATAATGGCCAGACCATATATAAGACCCACAATTTGCAGCAACCAGCACAGGAAGCCAAACAACAGCTCCTATAGCAACTTGACTCCAAATCGTTAGGACTTGATTAATAGATTAATAGCTGATAGTTTCCCTAATTCTTGTCCCTACTTCCAACTTAGGATCCACAAGAGAAAGCCAAATGTGCACCCCTAATCAATGACATAGGTCACCATTCATACACACTAGCCTACTACAGCTTCTCCCGCCAACAGCCTCCAACTGGGGCACACCTGGAGCCTTCCTTCTTTTCCATCAACACTCTCCCATGCCCCACCCTACCCATTTCTGCTGATGGTGGTTGATTCCCTTGCTAGAGCAAGCTCCAAATAAATAGCCTCTGCTCATTCTCACTGGGTGATTTGCTCCTTTCCAGAGCTCACACACATTCACACACACAGTTTGGTTGGAAGTTGGGGTTGCCCCTAGTCAGGCCCAATGGTCAACATGGTGGCTTAAAATACATCTCCATATACACACCAACTCCTCTGCAGAACAGACTCGGAGGAGGAAGCAATTCTGAAGGGATTGGTGGACTTGTCTCTCCAGATGTAGGGTAAAGAGGTCCAAGGGATGTTTGAAATCATTGTGTTTTGACCAAAAACTTCATTAACCTGGAGACAATGGAGCAATTGTCTTGTGGCAGACAAAGCAAAATGCTCTAGACTTTGCCAAGCAGAGCTGCTTGAGTGGACTGGGCACAGGTCCCCACAGCAATGCTGTCAGTGGAGAGAGCCACAGTGGCCACTGAACGAGATGGGTGGGACCCACACACAGGCAGCCCTGTCACCTCTTCACCACCAGAATCTGTCAGGAAGGCAACAAGCATCTCATTCTTTGAATCTATGAAAATGAAATGAACTTTCCACCCTCAACAAGTCACCAGACCTACATTAGGCCCAACTAAAAGAGATACACTTTGGGAAGGGGACAGAATTTTCTAATCTAAGAACAAATGTCATGGATGGAGGGCTTTAATTACATTGTACCTGCATTTTGCAGGGAGAGGCAGTTGGAAATTAAAGAAGTAGAAATTTATAATACTAATTAAAAAGAGAACTTGGCTTGTATTCCTGGCTCCCTCTCTCACCAGTGTCTGATATTTTAAAAGGTTCAGAAGAATTAGTTTTTCCTCCAGACATAACTCTACAAAGAGAGCATTTAGAAGCGCTGTTTGTAGCTCAGCAAATTAGGAGAGGGGGGAAAGGGAGACACTACACTGGAGCCCCCTCCCCATCCTGGCACAGGAATGGGAAGAGAAGGTGCTAAAGTATCTTCATTCTTCCTTAAGAACATCTGCCAATGACTTAAACCAAGGTCTCAATTCTGGTCCTGTTAATTAGTCTGACCTCATGGAATCTACCAGAAGAAAAGCAGTCTGGAAAGCAGCTCTGCCTCTGTCTCTACCGCTTCTGTGTCATCACGTGACACAGCAGTTGCTATGGAGATTATCAGTCGTGAGTGGATTGTCCACAAG
The DNA here is from genome assembly GCF_011100685.1 of Canis lupus familiaris. Taxonomy (NCBI): domain Eukaryota; kingdom Metazoa; phylum Chordata; class Mammalia; order Carnivora; family Canidae; genus Canis; species Canis lupus. The sequence continues at coordinate 35,973,703 of NC_049238.1, forward strand.
TTGAACTTGCATCTGACAAGTCAAATTTGTCACTTTGGGGGAAAAGTAAAGAGGCTTACTATTTTTTGTTGTTGTTCTTAAAGAGATTTCCTTGGCTCCTGACAATGCCCTCTTCCCCTTTCCAGCTTGGTAGGCTATTTTCCACGTTGTGGTCCTGAACTAAAGAAAAGTTGTTTTATTCTCTCATGTTCTATAGCATCTAGAAAGAATCTACAGAGTTGGCACCAATGGCCCTCCGTGATGATTTCTGTATAACATAAAATGCACCCTGTGATTCAACTTCAGAACAGGTCTCTGTTTTTTCTGTGATGGGAATGGTATGCCAGTGACTGGCTTGCTCTCCAGCTAGTGGATCTCATGTCCTTCACTGGTATGAATGCCCTCCCACCACACACTGCTGCTCCTGTGTGTGCTTGCATGTGTGTATGCACATGAGTGTATGTGTATTTTGCCCTGTTGCTCTTTGTCCTTCAGCAGGTAATGACTTTCATGGACAGGCTTTATCGGATTAAAAGTGAAACAGCCATTTGGTAAAGGCCACCCCATCAAGCCAACTGATGACAGGGGACTGGGTTGGAGCCATGGAAAGAGGAGAGAGGCAGGCTCAGCACAGCTTTAGTGGGAGGGTAGGGAAGGAAGCTTCTACACTGGATGAGCCTGCCTTTCGTCATCCCCAATGTCCTTGTTTTGCCTTATTTCTTCTTTGGTTCAGCTCCTAACCAGGGCCTAACTTTATAGGAACCTTTAGAAGCAGTAGCCCACCTATGATGGATAACATGGCATTTGAAGGGCTCCCAAGTTTGAGTGCTGTAGCTTGGTGTGTGGGTGCCGTTGTCAGGCCTGGCCAACAACTGTCAAGGCCCTGGTCTCAGATACATGCCCCTGCCTCTTTGAAATCTTCCTAATCCCCCAGATGAGCCTGAACTGGGAAGCTGGGGCCAGGGCCTCATTCCCAGACAGAACCAGAAGAAGGCCTCAACGTAGAGAGATTGGGGTCTGAACCGGGCAGTGCCCCTGGCCCCTGTTCATTATAGGGGCCAATAGAGGCCCCTTTCATCAGGAACAGAAATGTTTCCAACAGATGTAGACATTTTCCCCCTGACAATTCAGCTGCAGGATTGCCAAAGACCAAACCAGAAGCAATTCCTCGAGAAGCAGCAGCAGGAAAACCAGGAATTGTCATTTGATTCGATAGTTCTTTTTTTTTTTTTTTTTTTTTTAATTTTTTTTGAGAGCAAGCAAGCAAGAGATTGAGAGTGAGGGGAAGGACGAGAGAATCTTAAGCAGGCTGTACGCTGAGCACAGAGGCCAACTCACTGCTCGATCTCACTGCCCTGATATCATGACCCGAGCTGAAGTCAGGAATCGGATACTTAACCAGCTGAGCCACCCAGGTGTTCCTGATTCTATAATTCCTTTTTTAAAAAAATATTATATTTATATATTTGACAGAGAGAGAGAGAGAGAGCACAAGCAGGGGGAACAGCAGAGGCAGAGGGAGAAGCAGGCTCTCCGCTGGGCAGATAGCCTGATGCAGGGCTTAATCCCAGGATCCCAGGATCATGGCCTGAGCCAAAGGCAGATGCCTAACTGACTGAGCCACCCAGGCTCCCCGATTCTAGAATTCTTAAGACAGACCCACTTAATTTGAGCTCACCTGACCAGTGGTCACACCTGAGACCTTCATTCTGTCGCCCCTGCCAGGTATCTTTCATTCTCAACTCCAGTGAATACCAGTAACCTCTAGTTTTAACCTCATTTAAAGACTTAAAAATTACCCTTGGGATTCTCTCTGGCCAAGGATAGAAGAAGTCTTGCTTAAGACTTTGATCTGAAAAATATTAAAGAAAAAAAACAACAAAGCAAAACAAGAAAAAGCATGTATCTGTCTCTTTTTCCCTTTTTAATAATAGCTAAGGTGGGAGGCTCCCTTTGTTCAGCAGAACACCTTAGTGCATTTGGGGAGATGGACAGGAAGGCCTGGAGCTCTGCCTTCCATGGGTCAGAATTGAGCGTGGGGGCTAGGAGCTGGGGAGGGAGCGAGGGAGGTGGTCCTCAGCACAGGGGCAGGCTGGCACCAGAGGGAGGACAACCAGGGAGAGTGGGGAAGTTACTGGTTTTTCTTACGCCTTTTCCAGTAACTGACCCAGTACCTCTGGCCACACAGGAGGACCTGCCTGAGGCTGGACTATCCCAGAGCCTCTTTTCTCCTGGGGCAGGACCTGGCATAGGTGTGTGTTTGGGGGTTGGGGAGGGGACAAGACAGAGAACCTGGGGCCTGGGAAGGGCTAGTGACCTTTCCTCACTAGAAATCTGCCTTGCACAGTGGCCTGTGGGACAGCAGGGGTGGGCACTGGTCTCCTCACCTGCTGTGGGCTCCAAAGGGACAGTCCACTGGCTCCCACAGCTGGAGCCCCGTGGCTGGTGGCTCCGGAGAAGATGGCCCACGACAAGTTCCAGTGGGTGACCTGTGCTCAGTATTTCATTGTTCTTTCCTGTGGGCCACAGATTCATCACAGGTCTTTTCTCTGGGCCTCAGCCTAATTCATGCCAGGTCCTGGAGCCCGGAGAGTGAGGCTCTGAGAATGCCAGTCTGAGTCAGAGTCCTCCTATGGCCAGAGTTGTCAGGTCAGGGAAATCAGGGAGGACAAGTGGCTTCCACACAGATGGACAGAAGGATGTGCCTTGCCAGAGCATTCACTGCAGTGTGCCGAGTCTACACAATGAAGGACCCTATGCCAGCAGGTATAAGCAGGCAGTCCTCAATGGCTGAGCATCTGCCCGGGAAAATCACCTGCCTAGGACTCTGTTGTTCTAAGGCTGTGCTGAGCCATGGCCCTTGGTGTCAAATGGGAACAAGAAGGGATGATGGACAATGATCTGTTTCTCTTAGCAAGGCCAACCCTTGGTATTGGCCAAGTACTGTTGGTGTGTGAGTATATGTATGTATGTGTGTGCACGCAGTGAGTGTAAGTGTCTTTTTTTTTTTTTAAGATTTATTTATTTGAGAGAGAGCGAGCAAGCATGAGCAAAAGGAGGGGAAGAGGGAGAGAGAAAGGGGTAGAGAATCTCAAGTAGACTCCTCATTGAGCAGAGCCTGATGTGGGCCTCATCTCATGACCCTGAGATCATGACCTGAGCTGAAACCAAGAGTTGGATGCTTAGCCAACTGAGCCACCCAGGTGCCCCCTGAGTGTCTGTTTATGCCTATATATGTGTGTCCATCTCTGAGTGTTTGTGTGTACATATATGTGTATGAATGTATGTTTGTATAAATGTGTGCCCGTGTGTACATGTGTATGTTCCTGTGTGTACATGAGTGAATGTGTATAAGAATGTGTGTGCCAGGGCACCTGGGTGGCTCAGTTGGTTAAGCATCTGCCTTCAGCTCAGATCATTGATCTCAGGGTTGGGGGATCAAGCCCGGAGTCCTGCTTCCTGCTCAGCGGGGAGTCTGCTTCTCCCTCTTCCTCTGCCCCTCCCCACTCCTAATCTTTCTCTCTCAAGTAATAAACAAAATCTTAAAAAAAAAAAAGAATGTGTGTGCCTTTATATGTGTGTCTGTACACAACTATGAGTTTCTGTATATGTGCATGAGTGCGTGTACATGTGTGTCTCTGTGTACTATGTGAATAGGTGTGTGGATGTGCATACGTGTGTGGATGGCTCTGTGTATGTTTACATGTAGGTGTGTGGCTGGGGTGAGAGGTGGTTCAGTTCTGGCTCAGTTCCAGGAGACTTGAGCTTGTTGTGGGCTGGGGTCCCCACACACCATGTCCCTAGCTGGAGCCCAGCCAGTGTCTCTCCACTAAGATTGTAGGATGTTGGGCTGTTTCTGGGCTCTCAGGGGCTGTTAAATTGGTAGAATAAAGACCATGTTTAGGAGCCGAAATTCAGCTCCCTTCCAGGTGGCTGTGGCCCCAGGCTGAGCCTCATCACTGTGCATTATGAATCTGAATCCCCCAACCATCCTGCAGAGGCTGGCACCATTAGCCCATTTTATAGGCATGGCGATGGGGACCCCTAAGCATGAGGCTGAATTCCCCACAGTGTGCAACCCAGTTCAGGTCCGAACTGGACTTGGACCCGCAGGGTCTGCACTTGCTCCATGCCTACCCATGCTAGCCTGCTGGGGCCCCCTGGGCACACAGCCTTACGGGACTAATGTCTGGTGTTGGCAGGGCCAATGGTTTCTCATCATCTGTAACCTAGGAAATGTGGAGTCCTCTCCGTTTCTTCTCTCTCTTTTTTTCTTTTTCGAAGATTTTATTTATTCATGAGAGACACAGAGAGAGAGAGAGAGCAAGGCTGAGACACAGGCAGAAGGAGAAGCAGGCTCCATGCAGGGAGCCCAACGTGGGACTCGATCCCGGGACTCCAGGACCACGCCCTGGGCCAAAGGCAGCTGCTCAACCACTGAGCCACCCAGGATCCCCCGTTTCTTCTCTTCTCTTTTCTTTTTTTTCTTTTTTCTTTTTAAAGATTTTATTTATTTATTCATGAGACACACACAGAGAGAGGCAGAGACACAGGCAGAGGGAGAAGCAGGCTCCCTGCTGGGAGCTTGATGTGGGCCTCCATCCCAGGACCCTGGGATCACGACCTGAGCCAAAGGCATTGCTCAACCACTGAGCCACCCAGGTGCCCCCCTTTCCATTTCTCTATGGCTCCATGTGTGCATCCCCTTTATAGCAGATAGGGTAAGAGTCTTCGGGCCCTTGTGCTCTGCTCTTCGAGTGGGGCCTGGCGCCGGGGGGAGCAGAGAGGGTGCCTTCTGCTTCATCTTCATGCCCGTCTCCTTCCCTGTTGGCCACATAATGATGAAAGGCATCTCCAGGGTGGTCGGGAGTGAGGGGACAGCATGGACACGACAGAGAAATAAAGGCAGAATCAATCACTACCTCTTGTGTGTCTTGCCAGGCATTACAGAGAACAAAGAAAACAGTCGACTATGTCCAGTTCTCTTAGAAGGTCCAACTCAGGGACACCCAGGTGGCTCAGTCGACTAAGCATCTGACTCTTGGTTTCAGCTCAGGTCGGGATTTCAGGGTGTTGGGATCGAGCCCCACATGGAGCCCTGCATCGAGCCCTGTGCTCAGCTCAGAGTCTGCTTGTTCCTCTCCCTCCCTCTCTGCTTCTCCCTTCACGAGCTCTCTCTCAAGTAAATAAATACGATCTTTTTTTTTTTCAAAGGCCAACTAAAATAGAAGGTTTTTGTAAAAGCAGCACAAATTGCCCCCAAATGGTTGCAACATTGTATTCAGGGGGAAAGGCAATGCCGTGGGACTGCCCAACCATGTCAGACTGTCCCTCCATGCCACAGGAGCAAGCTGCAAGCACACGTACCCTGCTACGAGGCTCTAATTTTATTCTCCTTAATGCTGCCAAGCACATGGCTCTAGCAACGCAGCACCCTAGCTTTTTTTGTGTGCAGAGAGATGCAGGCCACGAGCCAGAACCAGAGAATAAATACATAAAATCAGAAACCTCATGTGCTGATGTGGCTGAAAGGTAACAGATATGGGCCTTACCGAGAAGGAGGCTCTCCAGAACCATCCAGAAATGCACCCTACTCCCAGCCCCACCTCCAGAAGCACAGTCACAAGCGGCCACTAGCTCACAGAGGGCCATGTGTGCAGTGCTCGCTGCAGGCCAGCCTGGTCCTGCCCACTGCCTTCTTCCTCCTTTCAGAGAAAGGAAGTACCTGGGATCCGGCCATCTCTCACCCCTCCCAGGCCACCCACAGATCTGCTCCTTCCAAGTGTTTGACTTGTTCTTAATTTACATGAGGGCCCATCTTTGGGAAGCACTTCGGTGACAATGGGCTTGGGTCACAGGGTCAGTCCTCAAGGGGCCATTTTCTCCTCCAGGTCATGGTCACTGGTTGTCCTTCTATACATACCAGGTGTTGCAGACTCACACTGTCTGTCGCTCAGGGGGCAGCCAGGACCTCTAGAGGCATGTGCATCCCCCTGTCTGCCTGGCCCACTGGCCCAGGCCCAGGCAGAGATACATTTGCCCCAAGTTTCCCGTGAGGTGACAGGGACTACAGTCATTCGCATGACACGCTGAGACCATTCTTTTTGCCTCTCTGTTTGGGGTGAGTGCCATAGCAGGGCCTCAGGAGAGGCCTCCAGCTGTCCACCCTCCTTAACCCACAGCAGAGGGTGGGAAGAGTGGCCACAGTACAGCCCTGAGCCAAAGAGTCTGAGCTACAAGCCCAGCTCCTCAAATTGGCGCCTGGCTTTGGGCAGCTTAGCTCTCTGGGCCTGTTTCCTCACCTGTGAAATGGGGATGAAAACAGTGCTGCCTCACACGATTGGCCTAAAGATTAAATGAGGTTTTCTGTGTGTACATAGACATACATACACATCCACATATATGACATTACATGTATCACTGTCAATGAATCCTATCTATTCGAGTGTGTATTTGGCCATGAGATGTTAAATACAGATAATGTTTCAAGTAGAACAATGCTGGGCACATAGTAAAGGCTCTATAAATATTAACTATCATCGTTGCTCTTCTTCCTCTGGTTATTACTGCCCTTATGACAAATACCACTTTGGAATCAGGCAGCCTGGGTTCAAGTCTCTGTCGATCCCCTTAAAATCCCTGTAAGCAGAGGTAAATTTTCCCAATCTATCCAAGCCTTACTCAATATCAGCATTTTCTTTTATTTTATCTTTAAAAAGATTTTATTTATTTATTCATGAGAGACATGCAGAAAGAGGGAGGCAGAGGACACAGGCAGAGGGAGAAGCAGGCTCCATGCAGGGAGCCCACTGTGGGACTCGATTCCAGGACTCCGGGGTCATGCCCTGAGCCGAAGGCAGATGCTCAACAGCTGAGCTACCCAGGCATCCCATAGCATTTTAAAATTAACTAGCCGGGGACCTGGCTGGCTCTGCTGGAGGAGCATGCAACTCTTGATTGTGGGGTCACGAGTTTGAGCCCCACGTTTGGTGTAGAGGTTACCAAAAAAGTAAATAAATAAACATTAAAAAATGAAAGAAAATTAACTAGAAATTGTGGACCATAAAACGTGCACTTAAAAATGGTCAGTGTGGTTAATCATATCTTTTGGATATTGTATCAAAATATGTAGCACGTAAATTAATATGAGACACTTGTCACCCAAATATTACATCAAACAAAGCCCTTAGTTGTTTTTTTTTTTTTAAAGCAGTGTCCATCCCCAGCACGGAGCTCAATGAGGGGCTCAAACTCGTGACCCTGAGATCAAGAGTCAGACTTTTAACTAAGCCACCTGGATGCCCCACAAAACCTATTGTTTTAATGATGGTATTACTTGGATAGCAAAAGTTTTGGGGAAAAAAGTGAATTAATTTAAAATCAGTTAAAGAGGGATGCCTGGGTGGCTCGGCGGTTGAGCATCTGCCTTCATCTCAGGGTGTAATCCCGGGCACCATGGATTGAGTCCCACATCAGGCTCCCTGCATGGAGCCTACTTCTCCCTCTGCCTGTGTCTCTGCTTTTCTCTGTGTGTCTCTCATGAATAAATAAATAAATTATTTTAAAAAATCTGTTGAAAAAACTTTAGTAATTGATAGCATAGGAGGTACCATGGGGACAAGGGGGATCCTGCAGGGGTCCCTATAGTGTGTACCTGAGTCTAGCATTTCCATTTGGAAGAGATCTTGGGAGTGGGCCTGAGAATCTGAGATGTGTCCAGGTGAGATGCAATAGTGCCCCGTGGCTCTGGAATGGAGCAGCACCAACGACAAGCAGGCTGCACTGTGGACGCTGCACTCGGGCCTCTGGACAAGACATTCATCATGGGGAGATGTCTGGAGGAGGACCTTTCTAGCACTATCTAGACAAGAGGCCTACCTGCCTTCTTCCCAGAATTTCCCAGACAGCATGATCCAGCACAATCTTATAAAAGCAACAGGTGTAAAAAAAAAAAAAAAAAAAAAAAAAGCAACAGGTGTCCCTCTGCCCTGCTCTCTGCCGCGGTGACCCAAGATGCATTTATCCCAATGCTTCAACAGTGAAAGGATGGTTTTAATGTGATGCCTCCAGGAATAAAGGTGACCAGGGCTAAGCAGAGCTGTCCTTCATCACGAGGTACCCAAATGCCTTCCTCTTGTTCCCAGGCCACACGACAGGACCTCTGCATTCCCACCAGGACAAGCCTGCTGCTTCCCTGTATCCAGACAGGGTTCTGGGCAGATAAAGATGGGAGTGGTGTGGACCATGAGTGGGAGCCCTGCTGGGCACTGCAGGAGGGCCCTCACAGGATTAAGGCAGGACCCATGGAGGGAATAGCTCCTTCGCTGAGTATCCTCATGTGCTGAGGTCAAAGATTCAACAATTGCCATGGGATCTCCACACCAGTAGGAAAAACAGAATTGGAACCCAGAATTGTCAGGCCCCCCAAATAGTGCTGTTTCTTCCACTGCAATATTGCCCAAATTTCAGCAATTCACATACCAACAGGTACCGTGTTTACTTACCATTCTCTATATGTCAACTTTAACTCCATCTTTCCTTAGCCTTATCCTAAGCAATAATATTCATGAAATAATGAATTTGTTGTTAAAGTTATACTTTTTCCAAATCTCATTAACATGATGTATGACTGGGGGATCCCTGGGTGGCTCAGCAGTTTAGTGCCTGCCTTCGGCCCAGGGCATCATCCTGGAGACCCGGGATCGAGTCCCGCATCGGGCTCCCTGCATGGAGCCTGCTTCTCCTTCAGCCTGTGTCTCTGCCTCTCTCACTCTCTGTCTCTCTCTCTCTGTCTCTCATGAATGAATAAATAAAATCTTTAAAAAAATAAAAATAAAATGATGTATGACTATTATAATCACACACACACCACCTGCTGCCATCTTGCCAGTGTACTGTACCCACCATGCTCTGGGAAACACCACAGCTGGGACATGAATATGAGAAGAATTTCATATGCAACACTGGAAATGGGTCCTGACACTAGTCTTGAGTGACCAGAAGCAGATGTTAGGCTGGTTTCTAGAGGCAGCTCTGAGAGTCCCCTGGCCAGGGTGGTACAGACTGAAGGGAGGCCTGTGAGAGGCAGAAGCGGTGCTAAGGCGTAAGCTGTGTGTGTGAGCACACCAGGGCCATCACACAAATAATCAAAAGCCGAGTGACTAGAACAACAGAAATTTATTCTCTCACTATTCTGGAGGCCTGAAGTGTGAAACGGGGTGTTGGTGAGGCTGTGGTTTGTCTCTGAAGGATCCTCCTTTGCCTCTTCCAGTTTTTGGTGGTCTCCAGCAGTCCTTGCCTTATGACCACACTGCCACAGTCTCTGCTTCTGTCCTCAGTGACTCGTGTGTGTGTGTGTGTGTGTGTGTGTGTGTGTGTGTATTTCCAGGTCTGTTTTCTCCTAGAGAATCCAGTCGTTGAATTAGGGTTCACACTACTCCAATATGGCCTCATCTTGACTAATTATATCTGCAAAGACCTTATTTCCAAGAAAGATTGCATTCTGAGGTTCTGGGGGACGTGGATTTGGGAGGACACTATTCACCCCTGTACTGACAATGTGGGCTGTGCATGAGCGTGTTACTCATGGCAGTGCTGGGAAGGGACATGAGGATGACTGGGTCCTGGTCATGAGACACAGCTCGGTGGGGGAGAAACCCCGAGGCGAGATGCTGGGGATGCTTCAAGTGTCTCTGGCCCTTCACTGCTGGCTCTGTGCATGTTCCTCTAGAACTTTCTACGTTTGTCAAGGGAGGAGCTCAGACATCACCAGATGACTTCCGGGCTTTAAAACTCTATGGCAATGCAATTAAAGCGGATGGAGCCCGAAACTATCCAGAACTGTAAGATCAGAGACAGCAAATGCATGATCTGGCTACCCCCAGGGTCCACACCTAGCTGTTCACCATTCAGTAATTCACTGAAGGTGGAGACACGCTGATGGGAGAAAGAGGCAGGGTTCCATAAGAAGAAGCAGAATGAGGGAAAGTCCCACAGCAGAAGGACACTGGGCTGAGGACACCTGTCACTGCCTTCTTCTTCTTCTTTTTTTTTATTGGAGTTCAATTTGCCAACATATAGCTGTCACTGCCTTCTGAGGAACAAACTTGTTTCCTGCTGATACCACATCCTACTGCAGTTAGGATGGTGCTGGGCTCTCAACAAGGAGTTCTAGAAATCAGGGAACAGAGGGAATGCCGCAATCCAGGCAGGGACCTTGCAGGACGAGCAGTGGCTCGCTGGGGTACGCCCACTGCTGACGGATGCTGCCCTGGGGTTCAGCTGGTGTTCCTCATCCACAGGTCAATCTTGCATGAAAGGGAACATCACAGTCCTGCTGTGGCCCCTTGGTTCCTACAAGTTTTAAAACCGTTTGGAAGTGGCAACCATATGCCCATATGCTCAGAGGAAGCCTGCCTTGGGGTCTTGTGCCACCCAGTTGGGTAGCCCCCTCCCAGTGCCACACAAGCTGCCCGGGAACCTGGGGACACTGAAATGCTTTAACTCAAAGCAGGAGGGAATGGTGTGGCTTCTGCAGGTGTACTGAGGTGGGGGATATCTGCAGTGCAGGCCCTTTCCGGCGTTACTAGTCAGAATGGCTTGAGATCTTCTTTCTCCATGTGCTGGCTGCCACTTGAGTTCAACTAATTCAAAAGCCATGCTTGAGCATTGTCCACAGGCAAGCCTTGGGCCAGGCCTCAACATACAAAGGCTTAAGGGCTGTCCAAGGGATGTACCACTAGTCTTATGGAGTGTAGAGATTGTACACACACACACACACACACACACACACACACACGGTTACATGGATGTGTGGGCAGCATGCTCCTGGAACACAGGGGAAATCTGCTACTCGTGGTGTGAAGTGGCCATTGTAGACCTATTTGAGTGTCCACTGGCTTCACAGGGTCCCCTTGCCTGGGAATTGCCTCTTCTCTCATAGAGAAGCCTCCATAGCCACATGTGTTCCCTGGGATCTTGCATTTGTCAGGTTCTCCAGGAAAACAGAGCCAATAGGATACACATACACACACACCCCACATACACATGAAGTGGCTCATAATTATGAAGGCTGGGAAGTCCCAAGAACTGCAGGTGGCAAGCTGGAGACCCAGGAGAGCCAAAGGTGTTGTTCCAATCTCGAGTCAGAAAGCCTGAGGACCAAGAGAGTTGATGGTATGAGTTCCAGTGTGAAAGCCAGCATCCTCGAGACCCAAGAAGGGTTGATGTTTCAGCTAGAGTCTGAAGGCAGGAAAAGACCAACGTCCCAGCTCAAAGGCAATCAAGTAAAAAGAATTCCCTCTTATTCAAGAAAAGGTCAGCCTTTTTGTTCTATCCATGCCTTCAATTGATTGGATGAGGCCCACCCACCTTAGGAAGAACAATGCATCTTACTCAGTCTATCACCTTGTTAATGTTAAACTCACCCAAAAATGCCCCTACAGAAACACCTTACACAGAATAATGTTTGACCAAATATCTGGGCAGTCCATGGCCCAGTCCAATTGACAAAAGACTAACCATTGCAGACCTCAAGCCGATCAGATTCTCTCTTCTGAGGAGTTTGCCAATGGGACAGACAGCTGGGTTATGCCTTGCAAGACTTGGGGCCCAATGGATAGAAGGTTTTTTTCTCTGACATCCTCTCAGTTTCTTCCACTCTTGTATCCTGTAAGACACCACATCTGCCTACCCCTGTATGATGACCATCTGCACACCTTTTGCCTTAAATGAGCTTGGGCACATCCTACATGCACCACCCCCTGTGAACATCACCTCTTCTCTCTCAGAGCCTCCATCCCCTGTAGGGTCTTCAGGTACTCCTCCTAAATGTTGTTACCATGTCCCAACAAACTGGCCTGACAGGGTCAGTCCCAACAAAGAGTCAGTCCCAACAAACTGGCCTGACACAGACTCTCCCACCCTCTGTATTGTTATAACAATCTGAAAACTTCAGACTGGGTGATTTTTTGTGTGTGTTTGTTTTTATAACCAGCCATTCACTCCTGGAGACACGTTTCCACCTGATGCCAATTGACCTGCCATGTGGTGGCACCTCTCGGAGACTCCTTCAATGCAGGTTTGAAAGATTTTCACAGACTTAACCATCCTGCGGGTTGGAGTTTCCAGAGATGCCAGTGTAGTTAGATGTATGGTTTTGATAACAACTCTAGTTATGGAGGCTTCTCCTTCAATCCTTGCCCTGGTACGTGTGATATAATTAAAACGTCAAAGAGGAATGATTTAAAGTGAAGTTCTGGCCAGAAAGTGGGTCGGGAAATCTGCCTTGAGGTGCTTTGTTTTACTTCTGGAGGAGAGAAAAGCAGAGTAGGCAGGGCAGTCAACAACACGTCGACATGGCTGCATTTTTGCAGGGCACATGGAACTCCGTGGAATGATTTCATCACCACACTGACAGGAGTATCGCTGGTCACAGGTTGAAGCCTCAGAGATGACCTAATGTAACCTTCTCAGCGGCCAGGTGGGGGACACTGGGGACCCAATTTGCTCTGAATCACACAGGCAAGCAGTAGGGAGCTGGGCTTCACACGGAGTCAGGTGCACATTCCACATGAATTAAAGACCTAAATGTAAGAAATGAAACTTTCCAACTGTAACAGAAATATCTTTAAGACCTCATAATGAGGAAGGATGGATTTCTTAAGAAGTATAAGCCAAAGGACAAAAGATGGGTACACTTGAGCACATTAAAGCGGAGGAGTTCTTTCTATCTTAATCCAGAGGAAAGGAAATGTCGAAAGTCTAAGTTTCCTGGGTTGCTTTCTATCTTAATACAAAGAGGAAAGGCAATGTCGAAAGTCTGAGTTTCCTGGGTCGTTAGTAATTCCTGTGAAAAATGAGAAGGCGGGTCTCGTGGGAAAGAACCGGGCGCTCCCTCAGGCCCCTTGTCACCGTATCTCCCGCACAGCAGTGCTGGGAGGGGACTGTCACATGGAGGGCTGAGAGGCTGGAGGAGCCCGCTGCTTGGCTGCTGGGCCGTAGGCACCACCCTGCCGGCCTCCGCAAGCCACTGCTGTGAGACTGCCAGCTTCCCCTCTCTCCCTCCAGCCCAGTAACCCCGGGTGCGCTTCACAAAATGCAGGTCAGACCATGTTCCCCAATCACCAGACCCTTGAGTGGTGCCCGACACACAACATGTAAAATGCAAACTCCTTCCCAGCCAATAGAGACACCCTGGTGACACTTCATCATGTGGCCCCCCTCAGGGCCTTTGTGCAAGCTGTTCCCTCCCCAGGCCCGCTCTGCTCCCTGTCCCAGTGGCCAGCACTCCTCACCGCCTCCTGGGAGAACCCTCCCCTGAACCAGGCACCTGTTCTCTCACCCATGTATATAGTTCAATTCCTATTTATTTGTTTAATCTTTGTTGCAACAGTAATAGATTGTTGTGCTCTAGAAGGGAAAGGGAATGGCTATTTTATGCTTGACTGTACCTTTTGCTCCAACACAGTGCCTGGCACATAATATATGCTCAGTAAAGAGGTGTTGACTGAATGCTGGGTCTCTCCTGCACCGCTGTGAGCAGTCGTCCCTAACTAGCTGTGTGACCTTGGGCAATTTACTAATCCTTTCTTAGCCTCATAAAATCTGAGCAAGCCTACATGCCTTCCAGCTGCGACACGCTCAGCCAGCTACGCAAAGAGAGACAGCCCCACTGTGTACCAGGCAGGGCGCCAGGCTCCAGGGATGCCGCACTGGGCAGCCCCGGGTCAGGGGGCCTCTGGCACGAGTCTAAATTCACGTGATTCTCTCTGTCTCCAGCCTCCCTGGAGGTGGCTGTTGTCTTCCAAATGGTGGCGGCCTCACTGGCTATGGAGGTCACCGGAGGGAAGCGTTCCAGAGTCCTGGGAAGTACACCAGATGCCCAAGGCTGAGGTAGTAAAGCAGTGGCAGCCAGTGGCCAGTGTGAGGACGGGAGACACCTGTCCCTGCAGCCCACAGACATGACCACGGCAGCCCAGCCTGCCCCGAGCACCCTCACGTCGGGATGTGGTTCCTGCATAAATTCTATCCATCTCCTTGAGGACTCTTTGAGGCAAGAGAACATTTCCCCATCTCTCAAGCTTTGTAGAAAACCATGACCAAACAATCACATCTCTGGCTGTTTCTTGGTGGGGAAGAGAACCTGCACCCATGGGTGGGTGGGGTGAAGGCATGTTTCACCCATGCCCTGCACCACACGCAGCCAGCTTGGTGGCCACCTCGACAAGCCCTGCCAGCACCTTGGTGGGACCCCTTGGCTTTCTCACCAACAGGCTCCCTCCTCAGTCTTTTCTTCCCAGTGTGGCATTTTCTTTTCTAACTAAGATTCTGAAGTTTACTTGGCTTGTCTTAGGAGCTCAGTGAGCTTCTCAAAGGAAATAACCAAAAGGAAAGGATGTTGGGCAGGAGATGCAGTGTGGTGAAAAGGTGGAGCTACGTGGCTTCTGTCCTGGGTACCCTTGCTGACAAGCTGAGCAACCCAGGGCAGTTGTGCTGCCCTCTCTGGTCTGTTTCCCCCTCTGCAAAATGCAGGGCTCAGGCTGGGCCAGGCCCCTGACTCCCACCTGCTGTGGTTTCAGGGGTGAGTAGCAAGCACAAACCTAGCTGGGCCCTAGGGTAGGGCTCCCTCAGATGGACGAGTTCCCTGAGAGCCCACTGGGGTCGCTGAGCCAGGGGCTGGATTGGGTCCTGGGCCAAGGACTACCTGGTTCCAGGGATCAAGAGAGACACTGGCCAATACAGGCTGTTCTTTGAGGTAGCTTAATATTACTTTCCAGAGTTAGTCCTCCCTGAAGCAAAGGAAGATAGAAGAAAGGAGAAAGGAAGTAGCAAGTACTGAGAGCCATGGAAGTGCCGTGTCCCATGCTAGCGGCTTACCTCCATTATCTCATTTAAGCTTCTGTCAACCCCATCAGGAAGAAATCATCACTCCTTCCAATGCTTGAGAAAATTGAGGCTCAGACAGACGAAGGACCTCGCCTAAGAGCACATAGCTAGAAAGTACCAGGGGGAGATGCATCCAGGCCCGTCTGCAGCGTTCCCACTGTGCTGCCTCGCATGCAGGAAGGGATAAGGATGGTCTGGGAGAGCAAGTCTGAATGGCAATGTGGTGCCCTGTCCTGACCGACTTGGGATCCCCACTACAGATCTGCAGACACACGGGGCAGCTATGCTAGTTAAAATGTCTTCAAATGTTTGCCACAATAAGCACTTGCTGCAACCAACAAATATTCATTGCACCCCTCCGGATAGCCCACATGTTCGTTTTGGCTCAATATGCCTACCGTGCAGACCGACACTTCAAAGGGAAGGCATGTGTCAGGCCCGTAGAATCAAAAGCAGCTTCTGAATCCAAAGGGCGGGGAGAGAAGTACCCTTGGCACCGGCTCCATGGCCAGTTGTGCGAAGTTGGAGACAGTAGGTTGATGTGCATTCCTCAAGGCTTTCCCTGGGCAGTGATGTTTGCAGAGGAGACTCCACAGACTGTCAGGATGGATTCACTAAGCTAACTTGTGGGAGCAAGGCAAAGCTAGGGAGGTACACAAGCAGGCGACAGCGCAGGACAGATAGTCCAGGGAAGCCGCAGCTGACAGGTGGTGGAGGAGTGACAAGAGCAATGAAGCCCAGCTAGGGGCCTGGGGAGGAAGAATCACTGGGGATGGGACTGGTAGGCCAGCTCAGCTCTCTGGCTCTTCCGTGTCACTCAGTCCCCTGCAACACATGGCCTGGATCGGAAAGCACCAGTGCCTTCCTGAACAGATCCACCAGCAGAGCTCAGGATGGAGGTGGAGCCGAGCTCCAGCAGAGCAGAGCCCTCTGCAACACGTTCTTGCTTATAGTTTCTATGCCGCGCAGAATGGGTGGGAAAGTAGAAGCCGCCCAGAGTGTCCATAGTGTGGCCATCGGACAGTGGTCACAGGTTTTGGGAACCAGGTCAGGATGTGGCTTGGGTCGCAGTGGAAGGTAAGGAAGGCAGCAGCTCTGGCAGATTGGGGTCCTCCCAGCACTGGATCTGGCAAAATGGCCAGGGAGAGGTAGCCAGGGCAGAAGGGCTTCTTCAGGGTGGTATTTATTGTGGAACATACCACTCACTTTAGGAAATGTATCACATTTTCACAAGAGTGCAGAAAATATATTGGAGCGGTTTAAGGAATAATCATAAATGAACACTTGAATGTCCACACCCAAGGTTGAAAATAGTAACAGCATCTTACAGAAAAGTTCTGTACCCTCTAGCCCCCTTCTTCCTTCCCTCCACCAGAGGTAGCGGCCCTCCTGACTTTTATGTTAGCCACTCTATTGTAAGTAAACTTTACAAGTTTACTATTTAGGTACGATCCCTAAAATATGCTTAGTTTTGAGGAAGTGAGTAGCAAGCACAAACCTAGCTGGGTGAAGGAAAAGCAGCATGGCCCCGGAGACAGAAGCCCCGGGAAGATCAGACGCATCAGAGGCTGGCCTCAGCTTCCCTGATAAGGACCTGGTGTCCTGGGAACTGGGCCCAAAGGCAGCCCCTTCGGTCAGAACATCACCTCCAGCAGAGAAACCCAGGCGATGCAATCCAAGGGGGAGCAGTGTTCTGAGAAACCCACCACCTCCTTCCCATGCAGCCACTTCATCCCCTCATGCCCTGGTGATGAGGCGAGGGGCAGAGGTGGCTCCCAACGCAGACACAGCCCCGGAGCATTTGGGACAGAGGAACAGGATGATTGAGTGCATCGTCTCAGCTGGCAGGACTGGAAGAGCGCCAGGATTTATTGAAACCAGTAAGGAGTCAACCCAGCTCATATTGTGGCACCAGCAAGGAGAGCTGTGCGGCAGCCCCCAGAGAAAGATCCTCAAGGATGAGGGCTGGAGACTTCTAAGAGCAACGATGTCTACGTTAATGTTCAATTTGGAGTCCTTGGACTGATTCTTCTGATAAACATTTGTTGAATACCTTCTATGAGCCAGGTGTCCCCATGCACCATTCAGTAAAGTCTGTTACATACACAAATGTCTTTTTGAAGAGTTTTTATGGGACCTTGGGAAAGGGGCTGGCATTTGTCTCCGGATTGGAAACCCTGGGAATATGGGAGACCATCCATGCATGGAACCTAGTGGAAGCAAGAGCTTGGAGCTCTGAAAGTTGACAGCAGTTTGAGGTGTTCTCCTCCAGAGGTCATTCCCTACCACCTGGGCTCCTCTCTCCTTGGCACCCTACCAGCCATCGGTTCTTGTCATGTGTGTCTCTCTGGACTGGCCGCCTTTCTGGGTGATCATTAGCTACCCAAGCGCAAAGATCCAGCTCAGGTTTCTTTACCCCACCTTGTGCCTGGTATAATTTTTAATCACGGTCAATGGATTAGAAAGAACTTTTGGAAGAGACTGACCATGACATCATGATGCAGCTTTGCTTCAAATGGGACGTTAGTTTAGAATCAATCCCCTCAGTTCTTTAGAGGAAGGAGGACAAGAGCAAGAAGGTAGGCAGCAAATAGTTGACATCTTTCTTAGGCAGAAAAGAATTATCAGTCTGTATTCTTCTATTTGTACAGCCAGTTAATTCCCTCAATTATCATTATGTAAATATTTTTTTAAGATTTTAATTTATTTATGAGAGAGAGAGAGAGACAGAGACAGAGACAGAGACATAGGCTGAGGGAGAAGCAGGCTCCCTGCAAGGAACCTAATGTAGGACTCGATCCCAGATCCCGTGATCATGCCCTGGGCCAAAGGCAGATGCTCAACCGCTGAGCCACCCAGGTGTCCCTCATTATGCAAATATTAAAGTGGGAAGAAAATTAACACATAATGAGTACCTACTGCCTGCATTATAACTTTGACTCCTCCCTGGTATTAAAAAAAAGGGGGGGGGGGAATGCCTGGGTGGCTCAGTGGTTGAGCGTCTGCCTTTGGCTCAGGTCGTGATCCCAGGGTCCTTGGATCGAGTCCCACATCCAGCTCCCTGCAGGGAGCCTCTACCTGTGTCTCTGGCCTCTCTCTCTGTCTCTTATGAATAAATAAATAAGGTCTTAAAAAAAAAAAAGGTATCACTGAGGTCTAGCAATGCTCCCAGCCCTGGAAGTTCTCTGGTTGTAATCGAACCTTGGGGAAGGGGAAGAAGCCCTCTGGGCAGAACAGGATTCACCTCTGGCTCACTTCTGGTTCCTTTCCTGTCCAGAGGGAAGGCTGGGGTCACGGTGGGCTGCTGTTACTGGGTCTGTGCACCTTGTCCTGATGTAATGCTGAGTAATGAGCAGGGCTGGGCCCAGATAAGTGCTTTCCCGGTCCTGGCCAGGGAGGCTCCTTTTGGGAAATTGAGTCAGGACATGACGTTTAAACAGAGGAAAACCCCACAGCAGGGGCAGAACATGAAATGCACTCAGCTCGTCCAAGCACCAGACCAACAAACAAAATCCCATTTGAAAGATAAACAAACAATAAATAAATGTCACATGCTGTGTAAAAGATCGGCATCTGCTTTTTCTTGAGACTCTGAGTCCAAACCATCTTACGTTGTTAGGATGAGAAATCCTCATGTCTACCCCCAAACAACAGACTTCACCAAACAGCAATGACAATTAGCCTCCAGATTAATAAATGTTAAACAGTCATCTGATAAATATTAAATGAGCTCAAAACAAGCTTATGAGGCTGGAATAATCTCCTTGAATTGACAGGAGGACATGACAAGAGTGAAGAGTCCAGGGAGCAAGGAGAGACCTGAGAGCCAGATGGGGCTTTTTGCAGGGACCCCAAAACCACCTCCAGGACACTGGGACCCCTCTGAGGGGAATAACACTAGATAGTTCATTATATTAAAAACTCCAACACTTTGTGAGATTATTTAGGTAATTTGCATGTAAGGATTATACCTCTAATTCCTTCAAATTCTGATTTTGGATCTCGGATTCAAACACACACACACACACACAAAACCCCAAACATATAAAAATGGAGGCATCTGTAATAGTTGGAGTTTAGCCACTATGGGAGTTAGCATTTCCCGGGGTGGAGGGGGAAAAATTTGATAAAAAATTGCACTAGAAAGTGAAATTGGATTTTAAAAAATCAATGAAGTAACCAGGCTATTAAAATGGAAAATAAGTCTGATGTCATTCTGAAAAATAAAAGGGTTGAGTCACCTGCAGAGCCACTTAATTAAGCACAGGAAGTAACAGAGCTTGAGTGATTTTCCCCGTTAATGTCAGTATTTCAAAATGAGTGAGGCGTTAGGCCAAGAGCATTCCTTCTAATCAGAGAGTTAAATCGGTTCTTTTGCCCTCAGGACATCTTGATACATTTGAAGTTGATGAAGAGCAAAAAGGAATGTATTAAAAATGATCCCAAATGCACCCAAACAGGGAAAAAAGTCAGCTTTCTACTTGAGGTCCCTGGGGCAGTGTGTGATGGGGGCCATCGGGCAGCGGGACACTCCTCTGGAGCTGGGAGGGACACTGGGTCAGGTGCGGGGCGGGGGTGGGGGTGCTTACCTTCCTACAGGCAGAGGAAGGAGTGGGAGCGTCTTTCCAGTGTTCCTAAGGATTGTAGCAGCTGAGGGGCAGAGGCAACCAGATTTGGGTTTTAATAAAAGTGACTTGGGACACGCAGGCAGCTCTGGACAAGGCACTCCATTCTCCATCTGAGTCGGTGGTGGTGGTGGGGGTTTATGGGGCCTGGCCAGCCTCCCCTCCCACCTCTGCCAAGCAGATGCCTAGCCACTGTCAGCTCCAGCCTAGCTCCTAAGTCTGGGGTGCACTCCCCAGCACTAGCAGCAGCAGCGGAGTGTCCCAATCCTACCCCAGGGAAGTCTGAGGACCATCCCCAAGTGCACATGGAGGCTCGGAGTCTGGGTTCTCCACCTGTGGAGGAGCTCCTAGGTCACTGTCAGATCCCAGACTACAGACAACCAGGGTCCGTCCTGAGACCTAGTGCTCAATGCATGACCACCCCCCCCCCCACTCCCTCTGTGCCATTATCAAAGGCCAGCTTCCCTTAGCATAGTTCACATTTAGGTCTTCTGATGTTGGTTGGTTGGTTGGTTGTTTTATATTCATTATTATCATTATTTAACTGTGCTAATAGGGCAAAAACATGGAAATTTTAATCCTTAAATCTGACCTGGTTTGGGTAGGGTGGAGACTAGGCTTGTCCAGAAGAGCTGAGCACCAAAGCAGTGCCTGGCTGCCAGCAAAGTGCAAAAATCAAGGGGTCCTGGACACGCAAGCAGGGCCTCTTTTCCCGCAAGCCTGGAGTCTCTTTCTCCTGGTGAGGAAGGCAGTCTGTTCTCAATAAACTGAGCTTAATTAGTGGTTAAAACCAAAAATTGGACACAGCCCGGCAGCTGCAGGTTGTAGGGAGCACCCTACCCCCTGAGGACAGCTACACACTTGCCGGATGTTCATACGGATGATGATCCATTTGTAACATCATCCAATATCAGAGGTGATCCCCCCTCCCCAGGATGTTTCCCTTTAGAGTCTCATCTTGAAATTGACAGTGTGGAGCTGGGTTTTCACTTTAACTTTTTCAGTGTCTCCCCCCCTCCCATCTCACTCCAAGTAAGGCTGCTCAGTAAAAACACAGCAAATATGTATTTGGTGTTCACAATTTTTAACCACTTAACCAACTGAGAATCAGGTAAACTAATCCTAATCCTTTTTGGAAGATTGTCCAGAAGGCAATAGTTGCCACACTCATTTATCTAACACCAACAGAGCGCTGGGCTGCAATGCTGGGAGCTTTGGGAATAATGGGATATTATGGGCAAGGGTGGAGTCTGACAGTTAAGTTTATCCTCAGTAATACTGATTATTCTCATTTGAAAACTCTTCCCTAGTTTGAGAAATCACCCGGATGGGGGTGGGGGGTGGGGATGGGGCGGGGGAGCTGAAGGGAGGTGGTAGCAATTGCATGCAAGTGAAAATAGAGAATGCACTGGGGATCCAACACTGCAGATTCATTGCCCTGTGCTGCTTGTCTTCCCTTTCTTTTCTTTTCGTTTTTTTTTTTTTTTTTTTTTTTAGATTTTTATTTATTTATTCACGAGAGGACACACAGAGAGAAAGAGAGGCAGAGACACAGGCAGAGGGAGAAGCAGGCTCCATGCAGGAAGCCTGACGTGGGACTTGATCCCCGGTCTCCAGGATCACACCCTAGGCTGAAGGCAGCACCAAACTGCTGAGCCACCGGGGCTGCCCTCATCTTCCCTTTCTGAGGCTTAGTTTACTCATCTGTTAAATGGGATCAGTAACAACCTTCCTTGTAAGGTCATGATGAGACTCCCAGAATAGTCCTGGGAAGAGTTCAGCATGGTCCCCAGCATAGGATATCGTTTTTGTTTGTTTGTTTGTTTGTTTGTTTGTTTGTTTATGAGAGCTCTCAGCCCAATGTAAGGCTCAAACTCAGGACCTCAAGACCAAGAGTCACAGGCTCTACTGACTGAGCCAGCCAGGCGCACCAAAGTAATTCTTATTCGTAGCTACTGTATCAACTATTTTGTTCTTTTTTTTTTAAAAGATTTTATTTATATATTCATGAGAGACACAGAGAGAGAGGCAGAGATATAGGCAGAGGGAGAAGCAGTCTCTCTGAGGGGAGCCTGATGCGGGACTCGATCCCAGAACCTCAGGATCACACTCTGAGCCAAAGGCAGATGCTCAACCACTGAGCCACCCAGATGCCCCCAACTTTTTTGTTCTAATTCAGTTCTTGTTTTAGACTCTGGGTTGAGAAGGCAAGAGAGGAGATACAGATTGAACTTTAACAGATGTTGGTCTACTCCAATCTGGCCTCAGATCCTGTACCACATCACTCAGAATTACCTTCATCTTTGCATGACCTCAGTTATCAGGGGGAAAGGGGAGCATCCATGCACAAGAGAAAACATGAATCCAGGACCGGTTGGAGAACACAGTAAAATATTCTCTGCAAATTGCAGCAAGTGCTTCTGCAGAAGACAGGCTCAGATGGTCCCACTTCTGACTCAGGTGCTGGCAAGGGGCAGCAGGACCAATCCTAGGCTGAGGCCCACCATTCCCTGCCTGCCTTCACCCACTGGGTGGGCACAGCTGGAGGGCAGGGGACTTGCTGGGAGGGGGTGCTGTTGTGATTTGTAATAAATACTTGTAATAAATATATTTTCCTCTTAGACCCTATTCCAGACATAGAGCTCATAGAGCTCTAAACCCATGGAATTTCCCGAGATAAGAGTGATAAAGGTGTCTTTGTTATGTTAATAAGATATCTACTGGAAAAAAAAAAAAAGAGGTCTACTGGAAAGCCATTAGGTAACCCAACCAAAGGGGCTGGTTGCCAGGAGAACCAACCAGGTGATCAGAGAGTTGGAGCTCTCAGTGTCTCTGCTCTCCCTCCAGGGAGGGGAGAGGGGCTGGAGTTTGAATCAATCGCTGATGGCCAACAATTTAATCAATCATGGCTATGTAATGAAGCTTTCACAAAGTTCCCAAGAGGACCGGGTTCAGAGGGTTTCCCAGGGGGTCGAAATGGGTTGATTGGTACACCTGGAGAGAGCATGGAGGCTCCCAGCCCTGCCTCCACACCTGGAGCGTGTGCTTGTGTGTGTGTGTGTGTGTGTGTGTGTGTGTGTGTAAGGGGGAATCTTGTGGAACATCCTGGTGTTGTCTGAGAATTGCTTGGTGTTGTGTAGGAAGCACCTTGCCACGCACCCCCCCCCTCCCCCGCCAATACACCAGAGTTGGGTCCAGGAACCCAAAAAACCAAGTCTACGGTGGAAAGGGTGGCATCGAAAGCTGGCCATGCAGGCCTTATCAGAAACTTTCCTGAGGCTCCCCACAGGAAACCTGCTTCTCCCTCTGCCTGTGTCTCTGCCTCTCTCTCTCTCTCTCTCTCTGTGTGTGTGTCTCTCATGAATAAATAAGTAAAATCTTAAAAAAAAAAAAAACACTTTCCTGAGGTCCAGTCCACGTGGACAAACTTTCTTGCTCATGTGAAAGCACTGTGAGAGCCACCATCCAGCCTGAGGAACTGTGTCAAGCTGTGAACTGGCTTTCAAGTCTAGTCACCTCTGCAGAGTTCACTGAGGTGACACCTGCTGCCATGGGGTCAAAGTTCAAATGTCACTTTGAAGTGGTTGACATTCAGTAATTGTAGAAGGAGGTAGGAAGATGAGATACTCAGGGCCCTGAAGCTCCCCTCCGCTCCCCGGGGGTAGCAATACCTAGTCGCCATTCCAAATTCCCGGGAAGGCCTCTCTCCACCTTAAGCTAATCTCCCACCCAGGCGCATTGCATCCTCCTTGCTGGTTCCATCTGACCAGGAGTGACTGGGGCTGAGTCCCTGGCCCTTCAGCTCACCAGCTGCATGTCCCGCCTTAGGGCAGATAAGTGCCCTGCCCGCTTTCTCATCTGTTAAATGGGAAATGTCCTAGGGTTGGCATGTTTCCGCTGGTGACAGGCCTGGCATGGAGTCAGCCTACTTCTTTTCCCTCTCCAGATCGCCGGCCTGGCCTGACCCTGGCCTGCTTCCCACACCCCACCCACCCTGGTCCCCTGCGTCCTCCTCTGCCGGCTGGACCCTGCCCCTCCTCTTGGCCTCCCGCCCTGCCTGTGACCTGGCACCAGTACCAATGTTGCAGATTGCTGAGATCAGGAACAGGTCGCTCTTGTCACTCATTCCAGGAGAGTCGTATGTCCTGATGATCAGCTGCATGGGAAGAAGGGTGTGGCGTCACCAGACTTCAGAGTCTATCCCAGGGCAGGGGGCGGAGAGGGGGTGTCCCTCTGCACATTTGCCCAGGGGACACATCTCCCAACACCCCGACTGAGAGGCCTAGAGCTGCTTTCTGGAGGGTCTGCAGTCAGAGTGGCCAAGATCTTGAGAGGAGGGCAGTGGGGTCATCCTTTTATTTGTGGGAAAGCAGAAGGAGCTTAGGCTGTGCTGCCAAAATTAAAAGCCCATGAATTTTCTATCAGGCACCAGCCACTCCAGATGCACAGACATACCCCAAAGATTTGTAGAGAGGAAATGTTTACAAAGCCTTGTGTGGGTCCTGACCCTTGATTCTTAGTCCAGTGGGGTTTGGACGTTCATCCAGGAGGGGCACGGATTTCACATACGTATGAGGCTTTAGGCCCCTAGGCTGTGCCTCATCTGTTCCCTTTTGGGGATGACTTTTCCCCAGGGGGTTTGGTATCAGGGAGAGAATGATCTTATGCGCCACCCTCCACCGGGGAAGTCTGGGCAGCAGAACCTTGCTCTCCTCGCCCTGGGCTGGTCACAGAAGGGGATGTGACCTAATCCTGGTTTGAAGGCCCTCCTCAGGGGTGGCATCTACAATGAGTAAAGCAGGAAGAAGGGTCGGCGGATCCAGCTGACACATGGGACAGACGGCCCCCTCCTGCCAAGCCAGGCTGTACTTCCTGCTTTCCCAGCACCCCTGGAGCAGTCCTGGCCCCCCACAGCCCCTGACTCCTGAGCCCCTCGTCGTCCCCATCCACTGCATTCTTTCATTTGAGCTAGCTCGAGTCTCTTTCTTGCCATGATGAAGTCCTGATACCACCAGGGTGGACGCTGCCTAGCTTCCGGTGAGCTACCTTAAAACTCCAAGGAGTCCCTGATGGCAGCCAGGGTGTTTGTGTCAGTGGAGAAAGGGACGAGGGGCTCTGGACTGAAAGCAAGCCAAACGGCGTGCTCCTTCTGGAGCGGGGAGTCACTGCTAGTGCCTGTAAGTGTCTCTTTTGGGCAAGGCTCTGTGTGCGCGCGCGTGTGTGTGTGTGTGTGTGTGTGTGTGTGTGTAAGAGTGTTTCTTTCTTACTAGTCAATTAATAGGCTGTGGTTTCTTTTGTTGTTGTTGCTCCTCTGAAAGGGTGAATATTTGATGCCTGGAGGATACTGCTCCTGAGAGACACCTGCTGCTCCAAAGCGCCCCGTGGCCAGCAGCTCTGGATTGGCCGCAACGGACGTGGCCTTTCTGTTTTGCCTGAGGAATGTCTCCAGCTGCCATCCTGTTGGCACCCCAAGGCTCACCGTCACCCTCGTCGTAGGGATCGCAGGGGCGCCTCCACGGCCGAGGAGAGGGCCCCCCACTCGGGAACACCGTGTCCCACAAGGTGAGGAATGAGGCTCCGGGACAGTCAGTGGCCTGCAGAGCCCGGTGGTTCATCCTATTATGTTCCTGATGATCTGTGATGAGATTATAACCCACATATGTTTCTCTCCATCTTTTTTTTTTTTTTTTTAAGATTTTATTTATTTATTCATGAGAGACACACAGAGAGAGGCAGAGACATAGGCAGAGGGAGAAGCAGGCCCCCTGGGGGAGCCCTATGTGGGGGGGGGGGACTCGATCCCAGGACCCTGAGATCATGCCCTGAGGCGAAGGTAGCTTCACTGAGCCCCGAGTGCCCCTCTATCGTTCTTATTTAAAAAAAAAAAAAAAAAAGTGTACACCTCAGTGGCTTTCAGCACTTTCACAACGTGGTGCAACCATCGCCTTATCTATTTCCAAAGCGTCTTCATCACCTCAAACGGAAACTGTCCCCATTAACGATAGCTCCCCACTGCCCCCCACCCCAGCCCCGGTGACCACCATTCTACTTTGTCTCTCAGGACTTTCCTGGGCGAGGCACCCAGCCGAGGGGAAGCACACAGTGTCTGTCCTCTGGTGTCTGTTTCAATTAGCACCGTGTTCCTGAGGCCCGTTCGCGCCGTAGCCTGTGCCAGCGCTTCATCCCTTTGTACGGCTGCATGATATTCCATGGCGTGTAGAGACCACACTTTCTTCCTCTAGACATCTGTTGATGGACATCTCGGGCGCGCCCACATCTTAGCTTTTGCTAATAATGCCTCAAGGAACAGTGGTGTACAAGTATCTGTTTGAGCCTCTGTTTTCAATTCTTTTGGATTCACGCCTCGGACTGGAATTTGCTGAGTCATATGGTAACTTCATGCTTAGCATTTTGAGGGATCACCAAACTGTTTTCCACAGCAGCTGCCTCATTTTACCTTCCCATCAGCGGTACACAAGAGTTCAAATGTCAGTACATCCTTTCTAACACTCGGGGATGAAGTAGCATGTCACTGTGGTTCTTGTTTGGCTTGGTTTTTACTTTTTTTGTTGGTTTTATTATGCAGTACATTAATACAGTGCATAACCTTCCAGAAGGGGTAGATGAGCATAACTGAGTTATTTTTCATCAATCAGGAAAATGCTTCTTTGATCGATATTCTCCAAACCCCTTGACACATGGTAACGATTAACTCCACAGACGCACCACTTTCCATCAAACTCCACTGACATGAGTAATTGGCAAATCTTTTTTCCTTGCCCCCATTAGTGAATCTGTAGATATGTGCAGTCGCTTATGCTGGGGATGAGCAAGCACTTGGCCATGACGTCGATCCCGGGTAGCATCTCGAACCACATTGGGCCAGGCTGTGGTTGCCAAGGCCAAAGCCTTCGTCACTGTGGTTTTGATTTGCATTTCCCTAACTAATGATGGTGAACATCTTTTCAGGTGCTTAGTGGCCATTTGTATATCTTTTTTTGAGAAATGTCTATTCAGACCTTTTGTACATTAAAAAAAAAAAGATGTTATTTATTTATTCATGATAGACAGAGAGAGAGAGAGAGAGAGAGAGAGAGAGAGAACCAGAGGCACAGGCAGAGGGAGAAGCAGGCTCCATGCAAGGAGCCTGATGTGGGACTTAATCCGCGGACTCCAGGATCAGGCCCTGGGCCGAAGGCAGGCACTAAACCACTGAGCCCCGACCCTTTGTACATTTTTAAACTGAGTTTGCCTTTTTGTTGTTGAGTTGGAGTAGTTTATCTATTCTGGTTATTAAATCCTTATCATATATGTGATTTGTTAAATATTTTCTCTTATTCTCTTGGTTGTCTTTTTACTTTCTTAATCATGCCTTTGGGGCCCCTGGGGCTGGCTCAGTCGGTGGAGCATGATCTGGGCTGAGTTCAAGCCCCAAGTTGGGTGTAGAGATTGCTTAAAAATAAAATCTTAAAAAAAATTATGTCCTTCAATGCACAAAAGTTTTTAATTTTGATGAAGTCCAATCTAACCATATTTTTCTTTTGTTGTTTATGCCTTTGTTGTCAAATCCAATAATCTGTTGCCAAAAGGACATCATGAAGGTTTATGTCTGTGTTTTCTTCTAAGAATTTTATGGTTTTAGCTTTTATATTAAAGTCATTGATCCATTTTGAGTTAATTTCTGCATATGGTATAAAGTAGAGGTTCAACTTTGTTCTTTTGCCTGTGGAAATCCACTTGTCCCAGCACCATTTATGGAAGAGATTATATTTTCCCCACTGAATGGACTTGGCAGTCTTGTCAAAAGTCAATTGGCCATAGATGTGTGGGTTTATTTCTGGACTCTCAGTTCTGTTTTGTCGACCTATGTGTCTATTCATATGCCAGTACCATACCATTTGGATTACTGTAGCTTTGTAGTAAGTTTTGAAATCAAGAAGTGCAAGTTCTCTGATTTTGTTTTTCTATTCATTTATTTAAAGTATAAATGATACGTAGTTTCCTATTAGTTTCAGGTAAATATCAGTGATTCGATATTTTTACACACAACAAAATGATTCCCATAAAACTCTGTCAAGGTTTTTATAATATTATTGGCTATATTCCCTATGCTGTACATTATAATTTTCCTTAGGACTTATTTTATAAATGAATGTTTGTGCCTCTGAATCCCCTTCACCTATTTCACTCATCCTCCAAATCGTCCCCTCCCTGGTAACCACCAGTTTGTTTCCGGCTTCTGAATCTGCTTCCAGTTTGTTTCATTTGTACATTTGTTTTGTTTTTTAGATTCCACACATAAATGAAATCCTACAATATCTGTTTTTCTCTGACATATTTCGCTCAGCATAATACCCTCTAGGTTTATCCATGGTGTTGTAAATGGCAAGATTTCATTCATTTTTATGGCTGAGTAATAGTCCATTGTATATGTATACCATACCTTCTTTATCCATTTATTTATCAATGGACATGTGGACTGCATCCATATGTTGGCTGTAAATAAGGAGACTTTGTTTTTCTTTTTCAAGATTCTTTTGAATATGTGGGGCCCTTTGACATTCTCTATGATTTTGGGAATAGGGTTCTTCATTTCTTCAAAAAGAGGGTTGTTGACATTTTGGTAGGTACTGCATTGAATCTGTAGATTGTTTTGGGTAGTATTGCCATTTTAACAACATTAAGTCTAACCCATGAGTGAACACAGCATGCCTTTACATTTATTTAGGGCTTCTTTAATTCCTTTCAGCAATCTCTAAACCTTTCTTGAACCTATTTGTGTCTGTGACTTACATAACCTCTCAGGATAATGAGGGCCATATGTTTCCCTTACCCACTACATAAATTAGTGTTAAAGCCAATAGAACATGCTGTCTCTCTCAATTTTTGCAGGCGTTCTTAATTTCAGTATTTTCAGTTTTGGTAAGCAAATCCCAGTGTGTGCTATTGATAAACTTTCATGATTTCCTTGATATTATATATACATATGTCCTCTCAGGCACTATTTTCACTGATTAAAAACTCTCACTCTTTTAGGTACCCCTCACACGGGATTTTATTAGTTTCCCTTCTCTTAAGGTTCTATTACATTTCTGATCCAATAAGCAAACTTATACTCAACCAACTCATGTACTGCTCAACCTGCTTTAACACTTGGGTGGGAGAGACCCAAATGTCCAGTGTACTGAACAGCCTCATAATGTTGACCCTATCTCCAGGTACTATGGCAAGGAGTACTGGGAACCCATGGCTTGACCTCACAGAGTGAGGAGAGAGACCCAGTGAAAGGAAAGGGTTTTCTAGCTGGAGGTTTAGGGAAGACCCCGTGGAGGAGGAACCATTTATTTTATTTTTTTTTTTTTAAAGATTTTATTTATTCATAAGAGACACAGAGAGAGAGAGAGAGAGAGCAGAGACATAGGCAGAGGGAGAAGCAGGCTCCATGCAGGAAGCCTGATGTGGGACTCGATCCCGGGACTCCAGGATCATGCCCTGAGCCCAAGGCAGACGCTCAACCGCTGAGCCACCCAGGTGTTCCGAGGAGGAACCATTTAAATAGAGGGATCAGAGTATGGGGTGCTTAGACTCACAATTAATTGAATGTCAACAGAAGCAGAGTTGGATATTTATGAATGAGTTTCAGGAGGAATCTGAAACTTCTAAGAAATGAATGCTAGATTTTAGATGCATTAGGAGATTTTATTTATTTATTTATTTATTTTAAAAAATATTTTATTATTCATTCATGAGAGACACAGAGAGACAGAGACGTAGACAGAGGGAGAAGCAGGCTTCCTGCGAGGAGCCTGACATGGGACTTGATCCTAGGATCCCAGGATCAGGACCTGAGCCAAAGGCAGAGGTTCAACCACTGAGCCACCCAGGTGCCCCAGGAGATTGCATTTAGATGCATTTTATGGGGGGGGGGGGAATCCATGGCTCTCATTAGATTCTCAAAAAAGTAGGTCAAGCTCAAGAAAGATCCTTCCTAATGAGGGACTGATCAGAGGGCTCATTCCCACTTGTTGCTAGGAAGCTCCATGTGGAATGTGGAGAATTAGTATTATGTACACAGGCCAGAGGCTAATGCATCCAGAGGCTCCTAACCTAGATTCAAGATGCCTTCATTGTTCTAAAATTGTATATTTGTTTTGTTTTTATTTTAGCGCATTTTTCCAGAGACGACAGTCATCTGATTCTTAGAAGTCATGACCCCAATAACTAAGCAGTGGGGGCCCTAGAAGGCAAGTTCTCTTAGTGTGGAGATGCGGGATGTTGCTCTAGAGGGAGACATAGAGATGGTGCAAAGGAGGGAGGTCCAGGTGGAACAGAGAACAAGAGGCTTTAGATATCAGAGAATAGTATTGAGTGCCTGGGCTGCTGAAGGACCAGGTAAAGAAACCCTGAAATTGAGGGAAAGACAGAAGGAAAATGATTCAATCTGGGAAGCTTCAGAGTCAACTTTCAAAGCTTAGTGCAAAAGCTCATTTCCAGGGGCACCTGGGTGGCTCAGTCATTTGAGCATCTGCCTTGACTCAGGTCCTGATCCCAGGATCTAGAATAGAGCCAGGCTTAGGGATCCATGCTCAGCGAGGAGTCTGCTTCTCCCTCTGTCTCTCCCCACCACTCATGTGCTCTTTCTGTCAAATAAATAAATAAATAAATAAATAAATAAATAAATAAATAAATAAAAAAAATATTTTTTAAAAAAGAAAAAGCTTACATCCAGGAGTGCTTTGGTGGCATCTGCCTTTGGCTCAGGTCATGATCTCAGGGTCAGATCCTGGGTCAAGCCTCGCATTGGGTTCCCTGCTCAATGGGGAGTCTGCTTCTCTCTCCCTCTGCTGCTCCCTCTGCTTGCGTGTGGATGCTCTTTCTGTCAAATAAATAAATAAATCTGAAAGGAAAAAAAGAAAGAGAAAGCTTACATTCGGAGGGCCGGGCCTGATTTCCCAGCCTTGCTGACAGTTGCCAACGCCGCCTGTCACCTGTCCCTGAGCCCCTGAGCCTCTTACTCTCTCTCCAGACCAG
The DNA here is from genome assembly GCF_011100685.1 of Canis lupus familiaris. Lineage (NCBI taxonomy): Eukaryota > Metazoa > Chordata > Mammalia > Carnivora > Canidae > Canis > Canis lupus. The sequence goes on from NC_049238.1 coordinate 36,004,224, forward strand.
GCATTCTTCAGAGCTGCCAGAGAGTCTGCTGGGCATGGCACATAACTGATGTCCGGGCTTTCTACCCTTCCCCAAAGGCCAACGCCCTCATTCTTGGAAGGTGATCCACTGAAAGACTGGGCCACCACATCAGTTACAAGGGCATGGTCACCTCTGGGTGTATTCAAAAGATAAACTGTGCCAAATGTTCTTCCTCCCCTAACTGTGGTCATGATGACACACAGACAGGATTCCCTGGAACTCAGATCGCCCTGGTCTTTAAGATGTAGCAGAGCTCAGACTTCTAGTCAATTCTGCTTTGCCATGGCTTGAGATGGCAGACTCCCAGTTCCCTCACCTTATGGGCTGTTTGTTTTCTAAGCAGGAAGGAGGACTATTGGTAGAGCAGGATCCTGGGAAAGCTTGAGAAGGGGCACAGAACAGTTAGGTTCCTGGCTGAGACTTCCCTTTTGGCACAGTCTCAAGTGATCCTAGTGCTTGTGGCAGGAGGAACTCTGGTGGGTAGGTGCAGACACAACCATGGGGGTGCTCAGTACGTGTGTGGAGGAGGGTCTTCTCTGGGCCAACAAGACCCCCAGATAGCATGCGGGTCCTGACCAAGAACTCTAGAACATGCAGCTGCTTCTGCCTTTTCCAGACTAACTGGGACCTCTGCCTGCCCCAAGAAGCAACTATTTCCATTTTACCTGACTTCATTGGAGAGTTCTACAATTCACACCTGACCAGTAGCATGCACTAGAATCATAAAGCAAACATATCATTGTGTGTTGTCATGGACAGGCTGCCCTTTTGTCTTTTTTCTGCTTTCCCATGATGGCATCTGTTGGCTGCTGAGTCACAGTGCAGGTGACGTGCAGCCCACCCCACGTGTGCGAGTTCTGTGGCCATTTGCAGCCTGTGGTTCCCCCATGAGTCAGTAGAATTGGGACATCACTGAGCAGATGTTACGGAGGTGACACAACAGTCACAGCGTGTGTGCTGAGGGTGAGTTTTGAATCTTTGAAGAGGAGAACTACATTAAAATTTATTTTGAATAAGCTGAGTCATGGCTACTTCAAGGACGAGGCTCAGCCGTAGAGACCAACAGCAAGCCCAAACCCTGGGGCATATTGTCTGGTGAAAATTCAGAAGTTTCTATAAGACGTTATCTCGAGGAGAACTAAAACATATTTTTTCTACAACACTTGCAATCGTCTGTAAAACTTCAAAAATGAAAATATAGAAAAATTAATTCCCTACTCATGCTAACGTAACAGGCAGTGTGGTTCATATATCGAACATTTATTTTTTATTTATTTTAAATTATTTTTATTTTTTTGAAAGATTTTATTTATTTATTCATGAGAAACACACACACGGGGGGTGGGGAGGAGGGCAGAGACAGGCAGAGGGAGAAGCAGGCTTCATGCAGGGAGCCGGACATGGGACTCGATCCTGGGGTCTCCAGGATCATGCTCTGGGCCAAAGGCGGCGCTAAACTGCTGAGCCACCCAGACTGCCCAATATATGGAACATTTTAAATCAACTTTCAAATTTATATATTTTTATAAGTTCAGTCCAGAAGGAGGAGGGTACACAAGAGCAGGGAAGACCCAGCATAAGAGATTTTATAACTCATTGTAAGTGTGACCAAAGTATCTATTCTTTCAGTGTCTGTGAAGATGTTGACTCTTGCAAGTTGGTTGGTTGGTTTTGGACAGAGCATCTTTCTAAAACCTCAAATGAGACAAATTAGGCATCTTTTAAGATGCCTTTTCTGTTTTCTGAAGCATCTTTGTTTCTTCCAGGGTGCTGTCTCCTCAGCCACGCTGAGTCCTGTCCAGTCCTGGGCAGCTGGTTGGGTTGTGCTGACATGGTAGAGCGAGGGCTCTGTGGAGGCTGCTGGAAGGATTTACTAGTACGCTCGCCCCTGGTGCAGGGGGCTGACTCACAGCTCTGGAGGTGTGAGCGTGAGGTGGAAGGTGGGCTCACTTCAAGTTGTACAGACAGCTCCTCCACTCCACACCCAGCCAATGCCCAGGCAGGAGGCCCCACTCAGGGACCAAGACCCTTGGAGCACAGGGGAGCCTTGGTGGGGAGCACCCTTGAGCTTCACTGGTGGCTAGAGAAGTCGGAGAACAGAGAAGCCAAGCTGACCTTCCTGTCCTCAGACATCCCGGCCAGGTGGAAGCTGCACGTAGGTTCCTTACTTCAGCCTTCAGGGTGCCACCTTGAGATCCATTCCCCTCCTCTCTCATTCGTGGGATAGACAGACACTTAACTTGCTCTTTGACCCCTGAGTTTTCTCTCCTCTCCTCCCCACAGATTTGTCAGACTTTACTCTGTGTGTGGCGGTGGCTTTGTTTAGGAAACAAGGGCAAGTCACACACAGAATCACACGTAGCTGTCACAAATCTCACCTCAGCCCAAGCTGTGCCTCCAGCTCTTCACAGACGCCCTTAGGGAATACTTGGCCACAACGCTTTGTCTTGCCTCACTCTACCAACATGGCAACCTGGAACTTCCGTGGACCGTCAGTGTCATGGAGGCCAGCTCTCAAGATCCCATTTAGCCAATTTTCCATGACCATCCTGGTGGTCAGTTTTTTACTTTATGAGGCCCTAAACCAGACAGCAGAGAAAGCAGAACTCCTCATCGCAGCCTTGGCCTGACACACATTTCATTGACCTCTGTCCTGTTCTCTATCCTCCCAGATTTCTGCCTCTCCCTCCCCTTCTCTTTCCCCTCTTTTCCCCCCTCTCCCTCTCTTTCTTTCCTTAAAGCACCACTCTATCGGCCTTGACCCAGAACCTAAAGAGACTAGAAAGTTCCAGGGAGCAAACCCACATGTTCTTGTTGTCTCTCAGGATAGACACCGGACCTCTCACTGAGGCATGATGGAACAGATGGTGAAGTCATGAGGTATATATGGTCTTTGTCACCGCCCGGCCTCCACCTCAAATCCCTGGGGGTCGTCTTCCCAGCTCCCTCCCTCATTCTGAGCAACATCCTGTGATGGGCCTTCCAACACTGGACCAGCAAGACAGCCCAGTCCCCCTCCCAAGTGCATGACTGGAATTTCCAAGGCCCTCCAGACTAGGTGGCCTGCCTCCCAACACAAGGATGTTCCCTTGGAGCATTCTGTCACATAAATTCTTCCAAGAACTTGTTGCCAGGAAAAAAAAATTCCCTGAAGAATATTTTCTTTTATTAGACAATAAGAGCTGCATACCACACTGTTTTCCTTTTTTTTTTTTCTTCCCTTACCAGGAAGTTAGAGCTACGCCAGTGCTAATTCCAATGGCAATCATCAGCCTCCTTTCTGTCCCCTTCCTTTTTAAAAATTTTTTTTGAATTTTATTATAATTTTTAAAAAAGATTTTATTTATTCATTCATGAGAGACATACACACACAGAGAGAGAGGCAGAGACACAGGCAGAGGGAGAAGCAGGCTCCATGCAGGGAGCCCGATGCAGGACCTGATCCCAGGACTCCAGGATCATGGCCTGGGCTGAAGGCAGGTGCTAAACCACTGAGCCACCTGGGGATCCCCTCTGTTCCCTTCCTACTGCCACTAGTCTAGTCTATTCTGGGTGTGTATCCCTGCGTGGTCATCATGAATGGAGTGCCAGCCCCTGTACTTGTGATGGAAGGCTGTCCAGGCGGCCTTGTGGTCTTGACACACTGCCCTCACCCTCACCCCTTTTCGAATCCCCCCCCCCCAGAGTCATACCTGCCAAATAGTCCCCTCTATGTATTGGATTTGGGGTCCTGCACGTCCCAGGCTCCAGCTTTGGGGTCACAGTGCCATCCAGAACAATCTTTGGCCCCCTTCACTTCATGAAATGGGAACTTCCCAAAGAAAGAGAAGGCATTTCATCTGGATGATAATACCTGGAAGCCGGCAGAGGCTTCTGGCCAGGGGACTGGGTTTTCCCCTCTGCTATCACTCCCCATTTTGCATTCCATCTGGGGCAGCCCAGGGGAGAAGGTAAGGAAGAGGAAATTTTGGTCTTGCAGGTGGAGGAAGGGGATCTTGGCGGCGAGAGAGGCCAGTAAATGTCAACCGGCGTCAGTAAGTACAAGCACCCCTGGAGGTGGTTCTTATTCCATCTTTGGGCAGGACCGAGGTGGGGTTTACAGTGCAGGTGGACAGATTCCCCTCCCCAGACCCCGAGGGTTCGAAGGCATTTCTGCAACTTCCTTCTGTCTACCCAGGCTTCTGAACAGAACAATAAGTAAGATCAAAACTCGCAGTCAGCAGGGAACCATTTCTTTGAGTTGGCAGCTGAGCCTTTCACCAAGCCTCACTATGGACCACGGGTTCTTTTGTCCTCGGGGAGAAAAGCTGTTTCCTGGAAGCTTTGATTATTTTATCCAGCAGGACTTTTACAATTACGGTGGCAGTTTTACCTTATGTGATAACTTGTGTCCTGACGTTGAAACCACTCTGTTTTTTTTGTTCACAGGCACACCGCAAGGGCAACAGAGATGTGCAACAGTTTTAAAGCCAGTGGAGTATGGATGGCATCGGAGCCACTAACATAGCCAGAAAAGGGCTTCAAATGAAGTGCAAAGTTGACCACTGCTACTTGTGGCCTCCAGTACCTCCATCAAATACTGGAGGGGACGGACACCAAGGCATCAGAGGTGCCCAGACAGCTTGCTATCCCACTGGTTTGTTGGGTGAGGGCGTGAGTTGAGTAGAGTCATCCTTTCATTCCAGACTTGGCGTCAAACCTGCTCATGGGATTGAAGGCTCCATTGTCTGCAGTCCGGAGTCTGCCGCCACATCTGCCCATCAGTCCCCTGCCAGCTAGGCAGAAAGACAGGCTCGGTGTCAGGTCACCAAATGGGTGACCAAATCTGAGATGGCCTAATAAATAAGCTTGGGTGTTGAGGTCTGGGGGTATGCATTTGCTGAGCACTGGCTGTCTCCGCCTGGGAGACGGTGGGGTACTCCACGCACCAGCCAACCCCTGGCTCCTGTCAGTGGGGAGAGAGATTTGAAAGATGCAAGAGGCAACCCAGCATGAGTCCCCTGTATGCCATCACAGCACCCAAGAGGGAACTGTAAGTGTAGGGGATGAGCTGAAAATTGGTTCATGCCGCTTCTTGGCTTATCTGCCTTTCTTGGACTCTTCTGCCTCAAACTGAGACCAGTTTGGGATGAGGCTTGGGACAGCTTCAGCCCTTATTCCTTTGGTCCTTACCCCTGATATATTTTCAGATCCTTGGGCCAGGATCTCCCTTGCACTGACTCTTTGCTCATGCTGGGACTCCTTGTCCTCCACCTTGGCCTGTGTAGTAGTCACAGTTCTCCAGAGAAACAGAACTAAAAGGATATGTCTAAGAGGACATTTTTTTTTAAAGATTTTATTTATTTATTCATGAGAGACACAGAGAGAGAGAGGCAGAGACACAGGCAGAGGGAGAAGCAGGTCCCAGGCAGGAAGCCCACCCAACATGGGACTCGATCCCGGGTCTCCTGGATCACACCCTGAGTCAAAGGCGGCACCAAACCACTGAGCCACCCGGGCTGCCCTAAGAGGACATTTAGTATAGGACTTGGTGTAAGGCCCAGTCTGAGGTGGAAATACCAAGAACCAGGAGCTATGTCTGAGGGAGGGAGAAGACGGATGGCAGCTCAAGCAAAGAGAGAATGAATACCCCCCTCCTCTGCCTTTTTATTCTATCTGGGTACCCATGGTGGGGGGCAGGGGGTGATGCCTGTGCCTACTGGGGAGGGCCATCAGCTCTGCTCAGTCCACCAATTCAAATGCTAACATCTTCCAGAAACACCTGCCAGACATGCTCAGAGGTTATGTTTTCACCAGCTATCTGGGCATCTATCCCTTAGCCTAGTTAAGTTGACACATGAACTTAACTATCCTGGCTGGTCTACTCCTTCCTCTTTCCCATCCCAGTCTGGGGTTTCTCCTGTCCCTCCACGACTGGGTTGGGGCCTCTTGGATGACCCCAGGGTCCTACCCCGGTCCCATCACTGCATTGTGGTATTCCTCTTGTGGGTCTTCCCTGGGCAGAGACAGGGTCTGTCTGAGCCACTGATGTATCCTTAGTGCCCCCCACAGAGTCTGGTGATGGTGGACCCCTCAGAATACTCATCATGTGACAATGCCCTCGGGTTACTGAGTTGGAGCCTCTGACTGGACAGACGCAGTAGTTCAGTACAGAGCAGTTGGCAGGCAGGGGCCAGCACCATGGGAAGCACAGGTCTTCCGAATCCACAGACCTGGTCAGTTCTAACACTTGGGACAATTTTTGGTGGTGGTGGGGGGTCTGTTTTAGTAGAGCCACTCAGATTTTAGGTCAACTATAAACAGGTGGACAGAATGTGACGGACTCTTTCATTTTTCCAGATTGGAGTTGCCAAGGCCAGAATATTCAGGTGACCTCCACTCTACCATCTCCATGAGGCAAAATCATCTGGGCAGCCCTCACATCCCATCTACACAAAAGCAGAGCACCGAGGCACCTCCATCCCTGCATTCTCTACAAACCTCCGGGATTTGGCTCACATTGGTTCCCAGCACCCAGCGCATTCCCTGACCCAAGGTACCTGCTCAGCCATGGTTGGTTGGGTGAGTGAAAGAAGCAAAGAATGAGCTCATGGACAAAGAAATCTTTTCTTTGAAAACTGACAAGGTAGCCCCAGCTGTATATCTGGAGACGTTTGCATACAAATTAGGAAAAAAAAAACTCTCCTTTTATATATTTATGATTTTATATGTTTTTTAAAAAAGATTTTATTTATTTATTCATGAGAGGCACACGCAGAGAGGCAGAGACACAGGCAGAGGGAGAAGCAGGCTCCATGCAGGAAGCCTGATGCGGGACTTGATCCTAGGACCCCAGGGTCATGCCCTGGGCTGAAGGCAGGCGCTAAACCGCTGAGCCACCCAGGGAGCCCTCCTTTTATATATTTAAAGGTGATTTCCCACTCCTGATATTCCTTCACCCACCTGAGCACATGGAAACACTGAATGGGATCTTCACTTAATTGCACAGTAGATGAGAACCATAGGACGGAGCACCTACCACCCAGCAATGAGAGTGAGCTGCATCCACAGGTGGCAACAAAGACCCAAACAACACGGAGGGAAGAAAGCAAACAGCAGAATGACTCCATTTATGTTAATGTGTAAAGCCCAGTAAACAGTTGGATTTGCGTGGGTGGGTGGGTGGGGGTGGGGGGGGAGGGTGGGCGCCTTGATGGAATTAAGCCACATCTTCTTTAAAAAGATCGGAGGCCACCACAGTAAAATGCCATCATTTACTGAGTGCTAACTGTTGTCACCATTAGGTGTGTTTGTTATGGTACTCCCTGGAGCTTTTGGGGAAGAAACAGTGTTCTCAGTTTCCCAGAAACAATTTAGGAACCAAGTGGTTCTTACTCCACTTAGCATTTGCAATAGAACCTAGCCGAGTTACTTAGAGTTCTTCTATTAAGATGGTATAGAGATCATACCTGGGAGCAAGGATTCTCTTCTGAACAAATTCTTCCCATTTCCTAGCTCCCTAGTTCAGCCCCCTCCGTCCCCCTGCCAGTCCTTGTGGAAACACTTCCGCATCTCCTGCCTCCCCTCCTCCTTGCCTCCACACGGTCTCCCTCGGACACCTGGGCCCCCTGCCTCCCATGTCCAGAGCACTGAGCGAATCTTTCACTTAGTGATAGACAGCAAGCTGTCCAGGCACCAGAACACCATGGATCTCAAATCATGCTGCTTTGGAATCACCAGGAGCTTGTGAAAGCAGATTCCCAGGCCCTACCCACAGTTTCAGACTCAGTAGGTCCGGGGATGGAACTCAGGAATTCTCTTTTTCTTTTCTTTTCTTTTTTTAAAAGATTTTATTTATTCATGAGAGACATAGAGGCAGAGACAGAAGGAAGGAGAAGGAGAGGCAGAAGGAGAAGCAGAGGGAGAAGCAGGCTCCCTACAGGACTCGATCCCAGGACCCGGGGATCACATCCTGAGCCAAAGCAGACGCTAAACCATTCAGCCACCCAGGTGCCCCGAAAACTTGCCTAACAGCTCCCCCTGCAATGCTGACACTGCCAGCCCAGGGGCCACTGGAGGTTGTTGGGTCATCACGTCCCTGCCTCCCTCGGGGTCGCGTGTGCCAGCGACAGGGAGCAGGGCCTCCTCGTGCCCTCTGCCCGCCCCCAGATGGCCTCATCGCAGCAATATCTGGCACCCATTTTTGTCTCCATCCGTCTCAGCCTAGAACAGACTTAATCGTGTTTATTTCCATTTGGTCTGGACCAAGCCCGTTTTGGACTGGAAGAGAACACGGAAAATTAAATAAACATTATTGTGTGAAGAATGAAGAGAAGAGCAGGAAGGAAGATGAGAATGCCTCAGAAGTGATAAGAAACAAAAGAAGAAAAGCAGCAAGGATGAAGAAGGAAGAAGAACAGTGCCATTCCCTACTCCTACCGAAGCAAGGGGACTTGGGCGCTGGCAGGTGTCCTGCTTCTCAGCCAGCGGAGAGGGAGCAGCGGGGCCGTGTTTCATGCCTGTATGCGGACAATCGTCTCTAACAACAGAAAGGTCATTAGTGTCAGAGGGGAAAATTTATGCCTGGCAGGAATTCTTCCTTTCGAAAACTCTTAAGTACAGAGTTTTGCCATCACCATCTCTTGAGAGGCCTTCGGATGTCTTCAGGGCCTGTCCACACCGTCCTGGAGGCCCACAGCCCCCGAGGGAGGCACCACAGCCATCTGCGCCCACAGGGCCTGTCCCTGGAAGACACCCATGGAAGCAGGATGAGAGAATGACTAGCCGTTTCCTTCTCGGGGGCTTAGAGCTTAAACACGTCCACCCTTGAGTCAGAACAAGAATCTGTGGCTGACACAGGATGGGCGTGGGGAGTCGGAGGTGGCGAGCCTTGGGACTTCACAGATGTCAGAGCTAAGAGAGGAGGAGCCGTCCCCTCCAGGATCCCCAACCCCCAGCCTTCGCCCCAAGGGCCTGGGAATCACCTGGGACTGCCTCCCACAGATTCTCATGTAATAGGCCTGGAACGGAGTCTGGCTGACAAAACTGTCCCCAGCTGGCTGTAATGGGCAGACGTCAGTCAAGTCAGGCCACTGCTCTCCTGCAGGAGAGGAAACTGAGCTAAGTGACTTGCCTAAGGCCACATAAGTGAATTAGCAGAGGACGGATGCGAATTCCCAGCTCCTGATGACTGCTCTCAAGTGGAGAGAAAGTCGGTCCTCTCGCTTCTGAGGTTGTTAGAACGAGCTGACTATTCTCTCCCCATGTTCTCACAGTCATCTGGGGAATAAACGTCAGGGCCAGACGGGAACAGGATCCAGCTCTCTTGTGTGGGGTTCCCCGGGGGGCTCTGTCCACACAGTGCTGAGATGAGCCTGGAGGGTCCTTATCCTGCCAAATAGGCTCCCAGGAGGCCCGACCGTCCTCCATGGGGAGCTGTGCCTGTGTTTGCCCTGTGGCAGCGTGCAGGCCAGGGGTTCCCCTCATTGTATCTTTACTCCAGGGAGGGACCTTGTCACATTAGAGGCTGGGGCACAGCATGTCTGGAATACGGCCCCACAGAGGAGCATAAGTGAGACCAAAAAACAAATCAGTTATAGGAACATATTTCAGGGCAACTGCAGTTTCTTAGTGTCTGCCCTGTCAGGCACTGAGTCTTCAGCTACTGATTCCAGGATATCTCATGAAAACCCTCTGGCAGGCAGCCTACCTGACAGGTGTGGAAACCAGCCCTTACAGGCGTCGCTGAGGGAGGGAATGTGATGAAGCAGGGAGGCTGCTGCTGGAAGGCTGGGCCTTCTCTGCACCTGATTTGCTAATGGGGCTAATCCAGGGCTGGGCCACGGCACACTGGGATCACTCCCCCGGTGCCAGGAAATGAGGCGGAACTTCCAAGGGCGACAGGCCCCATTGCCTTCCCATTTTACAGGATGACCCTCATGTCCTAAAAAAAGCAAAATGAGGTGACTTGGCACTCTACCCAAGGATGCCCAGGCGTGTCCATTGCCCGCTCTGAGCTACCACAAAGCCTGGTTGAGGCCTTAGCGTCCTAACCTGCGCCCCAGGCACTGCTTCGGGGATTAGAGAGCACTGGAGTCAGGTTCCTGGGATGGTGCTCAGCAGGTTGCAAGTACTTCATCGCCATTAGCTATTGCCATCGGTGCTGGTTTAATCATGAATCTAGAAACTGCTTCTGCTACCTTTCCTCTCCTGTTAAAAAAAAAAAAAATCACACTAAACCTTAGAAGCAAACACAGAAATGTAGCAGATGAAAGGGAATTGGGAATCTGAAATGTCACTTTCATGAAAATGCAGCAAAACACAATCCTCAGAACAGCCTCATTCACACGGATGAGTTTGTTCGCCGCATCTTTGTCCCGTGCACACAGCACGGTTTGCACTGGAGCCTCTATAGAAGGGCCCCCTTCTATAAAGGGAAAGCAGGCCTTAGAGGGAAAGCAGCTACTCTGCTTTGTGAGGGTTAATTGGCCGGGTGGCAGCAGCGTGCATGGTGTTGGGTGTGACAGGGGAAGTGTTTGGTTCATTTATCATCCTCCTGTTCATTCCTTCATCAGTTACCTACTGAACACCTGCCCAGTGCCCGGCGCTGCTTCAGCTGCTAGGATGCTGTGACACCGAGACAAAGAACAAGTCGGCCTGCTAGTGACGGGGGACAGACCGCAGAGAAGCAACCATCCGAAGCACTGGGGGAGTGACCGCAGAGGCCTAAGGGATCGGAGGAACATGGTACCGGGCTGAGCACTCCAGGCAGAGAGAAGTGAAAATGAGGCTCCAACGCAGGAGACCCCTCATAGATAAGACGGTTTCAGCTGTTAATTAACCGTGTTTAACCCCGCCAGCCTGAATGCAGTGTACCCTGCCCCAGCTCTCTTGGGCGGGCAGGCCCTTGCCACACTTACAGGGACTTTGTCATCAGTGACCCCTTCCTTTCCCTCCTATCTTAGGCCTGCTAAGATAGGAAACACTGGGCCCAGGAGCCCCCCATTTCCCAGCATTGGCTGCTCTGCTCTGTCACCACGGGCTGGGAGTGGCCCTCAGTTTCCTTATCTGTAAAATGGAGGTGATCCTGTTCACAGGATTGTTCAGAGGTTCTCGGGAGACACGGAAAAGGAGGCTTTGTATAAAACGTGAAGAACCACCTGAACACAGCACGTCTGAAACTGGGGCAGCTCAGAAAATGGTGGGGTCTCCGTAAACTCTGTCGTCTTTGTTTTTTCCCTGCAGACACGGGGCATCCTTAAAGCTTTTTTGTCCCTACCTCCTTTAACCCACCTGCATACAACTAGCAGAGTTAGGAATCAAGGCTAATCCCTCCTTTGCTAGTAAGGGCTCTGCCTTTTGGCAGAGAACCGTTTCTTAAGCCAAAGGAATGGCTCTCTAAGAGTGGACAGTCAGCCATCAACTGACAGATCCCAGGAGGGAATGTTTTCCAGGAGGAAGATTTTCCCAGCTCTCAGAGTGCCTTAGGCTGCCCTTACCCATTCCACAGAGAGGCCCACCAGTTGACTTTGGTTTGCCTCTGGCATCTTTCCCAGTCGCAACCAGGGCTCCACTGATCAGATACTCCCTTTGCTGTCTCTGGTGCCACATCATGTAGTCACTGGCCCAACCAGTTGGCCCTACTAGAGGGGAGGGTTTCACTGAGGCCAGGCAGGACAGCAGTTAGCTTGAGCAATGAACAGGCTCTACCTCCATGACTGAAAGCTGTCTCTACCTTTTTTTATTCACCAAGGACACAGGAAGCATGGCCCCTTGCTTTTCCGGTGCTCGACCACCTTCACCACATGTTGTGCCTTGGTATCCCAGCACTGTTCTGAGCACTTTATGCACTATTCTTGGTTCATAGCAACCTGACAAAGTAGATATTACCAGCATGCCTGCTCCCCAGGTCGGGAAACTGAAATGTGAAGAGGTTGAGAGGTGGAGGTGGGATTTGAACCCATGATGTGTAATTCTAGAGGCCAAGAATTTTACTCTTCACTACATCCTCTGCAAACCCATCAAAGACTTGTGTTTTCCTGGGCTTAATTTCTACACAGATGCCTCTCTTCTTCAGCTCATCCCAGATGAGGACATCTTGAGGCTATTTGCTCCTAGCAGGAGGCATAGACAGCTTCTGGTCCCTTCTAGGGAGGCTCTTGGAACCTGTTTTTTTTTTTTTTTTAAGATTTTATTTCTTTATTCATGATAGACACAGAGAGAGAGAGAGGCAGAGACACAGGCAGAGGAAGAAGCAGGCTACCTATGGGAAGCCTGATGCCAGACTTGATCCCAGGTCCCCAGGATCACAACCTGAGCCAAAAGCAGATGCTCAATCATTGAGCCACCCAGGAGCCCCTTGGAACCTGATTTTGATGGTAGGAAACAAAGAAAAGAAACCAAGGGAAGGAGGAGACAGCTAGTTTTGGCTCAACAAGACCTTGCTTTGTTCTCAAATCCCCATGATAGGGTCACTGAAAGGTGTCCCAGGAGACCCGTGTTCTTACCACTCAACTTGCAAATCCCTTTCCCTCCTCCAGCCTTGGCCTAGTCCTTGGCAAACCAGGGGGCTATGCTAGGTGTTCTCAAAGACCCACTTACTCTGGCGTAACTTCAGCTACCTACTGGGGAGGGAAGATGACAGGCTGTGCAAAGATGGTTTAAAAATCATCCAGCTGGTTATGCCAACACCTCTCGTCCTGTTGGTTGATGGGAGTAGGTAATTGGAGAGCATTCTAGAAGGAAATAAACCGCCCTTTTGTGTTTAATGGCCCTATCATTCAGCAGATATATCTTCCAAATTAAAACCCCTTTTCTCATAAAAATGCCAGGGTGATTTTAGCCAAGTATTTCAGCAAAGGCTCCTTATTATCTTCAGCATCTCAACAAGAGTTTTCTAGATTGTTTTAGAGAGGAAATTCCCAAAGAATTCTGTCCCCAGTTATCTATGTCAGGGGGCATCAGCATGGGATAAAAAAAAATGGGTCACAGGTGAGCTCTATACTGACACAGCAGGTTAGGCCACAGACAGGCCCTGGTCATGGCATCGGGTGAGCAGTTAGGAGGACTAGTATGAGAGCTGGAGAACTAGAGTTGGGCTTAACCAAACTCTCTGGACTCAGAGAAGCTGACAGGCGAGGAGGCCACTCTGCTGAAAGGAAGGCTGGCTTGTCTCTGGATGGAAGATATTAGGACAATCAGTGTAGACTGTCTACAAATAAGTCATTTGTGAACAAACTGACTTTTCTATCAGCTTGTTTATTGGCTCAGAGTGAGAAAATAGCATCTTGGTTTCTAAGGTTTTGGACATCCTATCAAATACACTTGGTGAAGCAATGAAGATTCATGTGGCTGTTTGGAACTTTGCAAACTCAAGTATAGTGTTTTAAGTAAACTCTCTACTGAAGTAGAACATACATAGACAAAAATGCACAAATGTTATGCCTACGAGCTTGACGACTTTTCACAAAGGATCCAAACCTATGGAATCATGACCAGATTAAGGAACAGGACATTGTTGAATCATTATATTGTACATCTGAAACTAATGTAACACTGTATGTTAATTATACTTCAGTAGAAAAAAATAAGCACAGATAATGAAAAAAAAAGAAAGAAAAAAGAAATTGGATATTATCACACCCCAATAGCCACCTTGAGCCTCTTTCCAGTCACATCCCCCAAATACCACCTTGATTTCTATCCCCACTGATCAGCTTTGTCTCTTCTTGAGTTTCTTTTTTTTTTTCTTAAAGATTTTTTAAATTATTTATTCATCAGAGACACACAGAGAGAGAGGCAGAGACAAAGGCAGAAGGAGAAGCAGGTTCCCCATGGGACTCGATCCCAGGACCCCAGGATCATGACCTGAGCCAAAGGCAGATGCTCAACCACTGAGCCACCCAGGTGCCCCATTGAGCTTCTTGGAAATAGAATCTTTCTGTTGTACCCTCTTGGTTGTCTGGCTTTCTTCACTGAACATGAAGATTTCAGTTCTGTGTTACCTTGTGTTGTATTATTGTTCAATTTCATTGCTAAGGACACCACGTATATTTATCCTTTCCTCTGTTGATGGAAATTTTGGTTGTTTCTATTAACCTTAAAAATAAAACTGCCAGTTACTTTACCAGTAAAAAATGGGCTTACTCAGGAAGAGCAGAGAATTGCTGTTTGGGATAAGCAAAGTAGGTTTATGGCGAAACAGAGGCAAGTCCACAGATTGAGGATGATTTGAAGGTTATCTAGGTAATTTGGTGGGGACAGGTGACTTGGGGACCCTACTTTTTCACCATCTTGGCCCGCCTCTCCAGTCCACAGATTGAAAGAGAGGAATGCTCTTTTACACAGGGAAGTTGTGAGGTCTGTTACAAACAAAAAGTCCATTGGGGTAAACTGGGGATTCACTGTTGTGGGTTTTTTTTTTTTTTTTAAGATTTATTTATTTATTCATGAGAGACAGAGAGAGAGGCAGAGGGAGAACCCAGGCAGGCTCCCTGCAGGAGCCCAATGTGGGATTCAATCCCAGAACTCCAGGATCACGCCCTGAGCAGAAGGCAGATACTCAACTACCAGGCCACCCAGGCATCCCTAAACTGGGGATTCAAAGTATAGAGGCTTTCATTGACTGAATTACAAAGGTCTCTCAGTAGCTGGGTGTTGCTGGGGCTGGGGGGTGGGGTAGGGGAGAAAATCTTCCTTCCTCCTTTTAGGGTGGAAAAGTAGTAGCTAAAGGAGTATCACCTTGCAAGGTGTGTCTCTCTCTGTTGGGTCTGCTCTTGGCCAGGAGTGGTGGAGCATGAGAACCCCCCCACCGCATTCTGGACTCTCAACTCCATTTTAGCATGGTTTCTTCTTACTAATTTTCACATTTTTGGTCTTCAGCTACTTAACCAGATAGTTCTGAGCAATTTCATACATGTCTTCGGCACACATCTGTATGTGTTTTAATTGGCTGTATTGGAGTAGAATTGCTAAGACATAGGATATAACTTGCTCAGGTGTAGTAAATCCTGCCAAACAATTTTCCAAAGTGATTGTAGCAGTTTACATCCCACCTAGTCAGTGGATGGCAGTTGCATTTGCCCCACATCCTCTCCAGCACTTAGTATCATCAGTCTGTTCATTTTTAGCCATTCTGGTGGGTGTGTGGAGTGTCACCTGTGAATGTACTCTGTACCCCCTGCCATATATATGTTCTGATAAATTGTCTAGCCTCTTCTGTGAAGTGCCTGTGCAAGTCTTTTGCTCATTTTTTTCTACTGGATTACTAATGGCTAATGGAAATGTTTAATATATTTTGGCTACAAGTTGTTTTTTTTTAAATCAAGTTTAAGACATACAAATATCTTTTCTCACTCTGTGGCTTGTTTTTTCACTCTCTTAATGGTATCTTTTGATGAACAGAAGTTCTTGGTTTAATGAAGTCCAATTTAGTGATCTTCTCCTTTGTGTTTAGTGCTTTTTTGTGAACTATATTTGAGAAAATTTTTCCTGTCCAAAACCATGAGATTATTCTCTGATATTATCTTTTAGAAATTTCATCATTTTACCTTTCACATTTATTTATTTTATTTTTGCTGTTTTAATTTTTAAAGATTTATTTGGGGCACCTGGATGGCTCAGTGAGTTAAGTGTCTGCCTTCGGCTCAGGTCATGACCTCAGTCAGGGTCTGAGATCAGTCTGGCATCGGGCTCCCTGCTGAGCAGAGAGTCCTTCTCTCCATCTGTGCTTGCTTTCTCTCATTCTCTCGCTCAAATAAATAAATGAATAAAAATCTTTTAAAAAAAGTTTAAAGATATTTATTTGAGAGAGTGAGAGAGAGCCTGCGTGCACAGGAGTGGAAGGGGGAGCAGAGGGAGATAATCTCAAGCAGGCTCCCCACTGAGCATGGAGCCCAATGAAGGACTCCATCCCACATCCCTGAGATCATGATCTGAGCTGAAATCATGAGTTGGACACTCAACCTACTGAGCCACCACGTGCCCCTATTTCTCTGTATGTTTTAAACCTTTTTAAAATAAGAGTTTTAGGTTCACAGGAAAACTAAGAGAGAGGTAGAGATTTCCTATACACTTCTTCCCCCACAATCAACATCTCCCACCAGAACAATACATTTGTTACAATTCATAAACCTACATTGGCCCATCTATCACCCAAAGTCCATGGTTTACAGTATGGTTTACTCTTGGTTTTGTACATTCAATGGATTTGTAAAAATTTATAATGATATGTATCCACCATACAAAATATTTTCACTGCCCTAAAAATTCTCTGTGCCCTAACCATTCCCTGCATTTTGGGTGCTGTTGTAAATGGTATAATTTAAAATTTGTTATTTTCCAGTTATTTTTTCTCACTTTTTAAAACTATTAGTTCTCTTAAGTTGATTAAACAACCCCTCTGCTGTGTACTCAATGCTACTAATTTGTGAATCAAGGTCATTGTTCACAGTAGAGAACTTTTTCAGCATATTTTCTCTGTGCTATTCAGATTGGGTGATTTCTATTGTTCTTTCCTCAATTTTATTGATTCTATCTTTTCCTGTCTCCATTCTACCACTGAGCCTATCTGGTGAGTTTTTAAAATTTCCATCATCATATTTTTTAGTTCTATCATTTCCATTTGGTTCCTTTTTTATAACCTCTATTTCTTTGTTGAGGTTTTTCTCTTCCTTCATTTGTTTCAAGAGAATTTGCAATTCCTTGCTGAAGCATCTTTATGGCAGCAGCTTTAAAATCTTTGTCAGATACTTCTATCACCTGGTTCATCTCAGTGGTGATGTCAGCTGATTGTCTTTTTTCATCTATTTTCCTGGCTCTTCATATGGTGTATATTTTCTTTTCTTTTCATTCTTTATTTTTTAAAAGATTTTATTTATTTATGAAGACACACACACACACACACACACACACACACACACACAGAGGCACAGACACAGCCAGAGGGAGAAGCAGGCTCCATGCAGGGAGCCCTATGTGGGACTCCATCCCGGGTCTCCAGGGATCATGCCCTGGGCTGAAGGCAAGCACTAAACCGCTGAGCCACCCAGGGATCCCTGATGTGTATTTTAAAATTATATCTGGACATCATGCATTTCATGCCAGGAGACTCTGGGTCCTATTTGAAGCTTTTTTTTTTTTTTTTAAAGATTTTATTTATTTATTCATGAGAGACACACAGAGAGAGGCAGAGACATAGGCAGAGGGAGAAGCAGGCTCTCAGCGGGGACAATGATGTGGGACTTGATCCCAATACCCCAGGATCACAACCTGAGCCAAAGGCAGACACTCAACCACTGAGTCACCCAGGTGCCCCCCTCCTTTTCTTTTACCTAGTCAGGTTAGCAAGCAGATCCTGGCCTGGTTTAGTGGGCTGCGGTTCCAATGGCAACTTAATTTCAGAGCCTTTGTCATATTATTACAGCCTTCTGGGGCTCCCACTTGTCCTTCCTGCTGCTACCTGAGGGGCCTGAAGGAAATTCCTCAGGCTGGTGCCTCTAGATAAGGGAAGGACTCTTGGGTCCGTGGAGACAAAGTGTGCTTCTTTCCAGGCGAGGCTGCTTGTTATATGGTAATCCCTGTCATCCGAACCACCTGGGCACTCCAGGTCAGATGCCTATCAGTGAGAGACGCCTATCAGTGAGAGACGAGTATCTCACCACCCCCAGAAAGAGGTAAGAGTGAATCTATGTTAGTTGTCTTCTGGTGCCAGGTGGGGCAGTGGGAAATGCCAGGCTTAGTCACCTCTCCTGTTGGATGCAGGGGTAGTAAGATACCCTACTGCTATGTTGTTCCTGCAGTCCTAGGATCTCTAGCTTATTCCCCTCTCTCTTTCCCCTTTTAGGGTTTTCCTTTGGTGGTCTCTTGCATTATTTTCAGAGTTCATCATTGGACCTAGCTGGGAGGAGAAAAGGGAGAAATGAGTTTATGCTAGCTTGTCTGGACCGGAAGTCCTTTCAATAACTTTTGAATAAAAAGAATTCATTGATTGAATCAGTGATGATTCTATCTTGAATATATTCATTGCCTTAAATATAGCAAGGCTATAAAAAGGAAATAAATCACAGACTCTATTCCACCCTCCTTCACAAAAGAGACACCTTTCCATAGAGCACCCTGACATATGGGTAGCCCACTTCCACCATACCATGGGATCATGGGAATTATCCAGCTAGTGGCTTCCCTATGGCACTCCTGGCAGGGATATTCAAGGAAAATATCATGGACCCATCCATGATGGGAGAAAGAGGTGGGGTTGTCTATTTTAATTTCTGTAACTAGGGATCCCTGGGTGGCGCAGCGGTTTGGCGCCTGCCTTTGGCCTAGGGCGCGATCCTGGAGACCCAGGATCGATTCCCACGTCGGGCTCCCGGTGCATGGAGCCTGCTTCTCTCTGCCTGTGTCTCTGCCTCTCTTTCTCTCTCTGTGACTATCATAAATAAATAAAAATTAAAAAAAAAATTAAAAAAAAAATTTAATTTCTGTAACTAGTGTATTTCAGGACAATGCATGAACAGCCAGTAGAGATGAATGCAAATTATGGGTGGAAAGAATACAACATGGAGAAGAGAGAAAACAAAGCAAATGAACGTTTTAAACACGCATTTTCACCCCCTCTCAACTCAAAAAAGGAGGCAGAAACCTGCTGTTGAGAGCAGGAAATATTAGAAAACACCAGCTGAGAAACTGCCCACTTGGCATCCATGAGCTCCAGCTGGCCCTCTGACCCCACTCCTATTTTAAGTTCATGACGCACAGTCAAGCATTCCTTTGTGGCACCTGAAAGAATGACATCAGCCCAGACTGAGTCCTTATTGGAAGTGATGGAGTTATTTTTAGACCTGGGCACGTAGTTTGTCTCGGCCTAATTGTTGGATCCTTCAAGGAAATGGGGCGGGGGAGGGGGGATGACTCTCTCACTAATGTCCCACCTGGTGTCCTACCAAAGGGCACCTTATTTCTCAGACAGTTTGTTGGTTTGGAGTCAGTTGCCACTGCCAAGGATGACTTGTGGTTTCCCCACTGCTTGTCATAAACTGCACTCTGAGCCTCTCATGATGGGTTATACCCATCTTGCCAGTGGAAGTGAGCCCCCATGCCAGGCTATTCTTGCCCTCACTAGCTGACTTTCTCTGGAAAGCATGAGAGCACAGCCAGTTTCTGGGAGTCTGAATCTGGATTCTATTGCTTATAAGCTATGTCTTTGGGCAAATTACTTCTTGGGGCCTTAGTCTTCCAATGTACATAGACTAATAATTCATGGTTACAAGGATTAAATAAAAGGTTGAAGGTAAAGAGCAATCTGTGGTGCTGGCAGTTGGGAGTGCTCAACAAAGTTTGGCTATTATTATTATTAAGTGCTCAGAACACCTCTTTGTGTTGTTCTGTTTGGTCTTAACAAGAGACCTATGAGAGAGGGGTTATTATCCCCACTCTATAAATGAAAGCAGTAGGGTTTAGAATGACTGGGTGAGTTAACAAGTCACAGGACTACTAACAAGGGAATTCAGGTCTCTTGGTTCCAGAGACAGTGGCTGGGGGCAGCCCAGCAGACTGCACTAGCACATAACAGTAGCAGCAACACTAGCAGGACCAGAAGCAAATACAGAATGATCGGTTGTCTGCACACTTGCCCTCATTTAATACAACAACCACAGGATCTGGGCGCTATCATAAAACCCTGCTTCGGATGAGGGACCAAAGTTCAGAGAGATCAAGGAAGGTGTCCAGTGGCACAGAGCCAAGAACAACTGCAAGCACTTGCTTGATCAATGCAGCCAGTCAAAGGAAGACAACCTATTTGTCACAGATTCCTTGGGATTTTCTTTCTTTCCTTTAATTTTTCAGTTTATTCATTTGAGAGAGAGAGAGAGAGGGAGCACAAAAGCAGAAGGTGGGGAGGGGGAACGTCAGAGGGAAAGGAAGAAGTAGATTCCTCACTGAGCAGGGCTCCATCCCAGGACCCCAATATCATGACCTGAGTCAAAGCAGACGTTTAATCAACTGAGCCACCCAGGCGCCCTATTCTTGAGATTTTCTATGTAGGCAGTCATGTTGCTTGTAACAAGAAATAGTTTTATTGATTCTTTTCCAATCTGAATGACTTTTCTTTTTCCTGCCTTATTACAGTGGTTAGGACTTCTAATACTCTGTTGAGTAAGACACCTTTGCTTAGTTCCAGATTCTAGAGGAGATGCATTCAGTTTTTCACCATTAAATACAATGTTTGATGTAATATTTAGAAGATGTTCTTTATGAGGCTGAAAAAGTTCCCTGCTGTTCCTAGTGCACTGAGAGGTTTTTTCATTATTAATGGGTATTGAATTTTGTTAAATGATTTTTCTGCATAAACTGATATGATCATATTTTTCTTCTTTAGCCTGTCAATATAGTAGATTATATTGATTGATTTTCAAATATTGTATCAGTCTTGCCCACCTGGCATAAATCCTTTTTGGTCATAGTGTTTTACTATTTTTATACATCGTTAGATTTGATTAAATTTGGTTGATGATTTTTAAGATTTTATTTATTTGTTCATGAGAGACACAGAGAGAGAGAGAGGCAGAGACACAGGCAGAGGGAGAAGCAGGCTCCACGCAGGGACTCTGATGTGGGATGCACTTCTGGTATTCCAGGATCATGCCCTGGGCCTAAGGCAGGTGCTAAAATGCTGAACCACCCAGACGTCCCCTGGTTGGTGATTTTTGCATCTAAGTTCATCAGAGATAATGGTCTTTAGTTTTTTGGGGGGAGGGCACTGTCTTTGGTTGGTTTTGGTATCAGAGTAATGATGGCCTCATATATAGAACTGGGAACTGATTTATCCTTTCCTATTTTCTGGAAGAGATTGACTAGAAATAACATTAATTATTCTTTGAATGGTAAAATTTTCCAGTGAAACCATCTGGGCCTAAAGATTTCTTTTTATGGAGCATTTTAATTACAAATTCAATTTCTTTAATAGTTAAGGAACTGAGCAGAGCATCTATTTTATCTTGGCTAAGTTTTGGTAGTTTGTGGTTTTTGAGGAATTGGCTCATTTCTTCTAAGTTGTTGAATTTATGAGCATAAAGTTGTTTGTAGTATTTTTTATTGTCATTATAATGGTTACAGAATTTATTGTGGTATCTCCTGCCGTCCTGATATTGGGGATTTATGTCTTCTTTTTATCTTTGCCAATCTTTCTAGAGGTTGCTAATTTTATTAATCTTTTTTGAAGAGCCATCTTTCCATTTCAATTATTTCTACTATTGTTTTCCAGCATTCGATTTTGTTGATTTCTGCTCTTATGTCCTTCTTCTGTTCTTTTTTTTAAAAAATATTTTATTTATTTATTCATGAGAGATACAGAGAGAGAAAGGCAGAGACACAGGCAGAGGAGAAGCAGGCTCCATGCAGGGAGCCCGATATAGGACTTGATCCCGGGTCTCCAGGATCACGCCCTGGGCCAAAGGCAGGCGCTAAACCGCTGAGCCACCCAGGGATCCCTGTTCTTTTAAAATTTATTCTGTTCTTCTTTTTTTTTTTTAATAGTATGATCTATTTTTTTAAGGTTTTTAAAATTTATTTATTCATGAGAAACACACACACACACAGAGAGGCAGAGACAGAAGCAGGCTCCATGCAGGGAGCCTGATGTGGGACTCGATCTGGGATCTCCAGGATCAGGCCTTGGGCTAAAGGCGGTGCTAAACCGCTGAGCCACCTGGGCTGCCTATTCTGTTCTTTTAAAAAAAGTTTCTTGATGTAGGAACTTAGATTAGCCATTTGAGATATTTCCTCTTCTAAGGCAAGCATTTAGTGCCATAACTTTCCCTTTCAGGGTTGCTTTAGCTGCATCTCACAAATTTTAATGTGTTTATTTTCACTTTCATTCAGTTCTACTATTTTTATTTAAATATTTTATTTATTTATTCATGAGAGACACAGAGAAGGAGAGGCAGAGACAGAGGCAGAGGGAGAAGGACCCCAATGTGGGCCTCGATGTGGGTCTTGATGTGGGCCCCAATGCAGGTCTACCCTGGGATCACACCCGCAGTTCTTTTATTTCTAAAGTTTCCTTTGAGATGGTCTCTTTGACCCATGAATTATTTAGAAGCTTATTGTTTAGTTTTTCAAGTGTTTGGAAATTTTCCTGTTGACTTGCTGTTTTGATTTGTAGCTTGATTCCATTGGCCAGACAACATACTCTGTATGATTTTAATTCTTTTGAATTTGTTAAGGTTTGTTGTTTTATGATCTAAGATACGGTCTACCTTGGTAAATGTTTCATGGGCCCTTTAAAAGGATGGATATTCTGTGGTTGTTCACAGAGCCTCCTATAAATGCCAATTAGATCTTTTCAGTTGGTGGTGGCCTGGAGTTCTGTATTCTTGCTGATTTTCTCTTTAGTGGTCCAAAAGGTCCTGAGCGGGGGTGGGGGGTGGGGTTAGGGAGGTGGGGATGAGAAGCTCCCAATGGTGATTGCA
This sequence comes from Canis lupus familiaris, assembly GCF_011100685.1. NCBI lineage: Eukaryota > Metazoa > Chordata > Mammalia > Carnivora > Canidae > Canis > Canis lupus. The sequence continues at coordinate 36,026,693 of NC_049238.1, forward strand.
GATTTGTTTAATTCTTTCTTCCAACTGCCTTGGGTTTTGCTTCAGATATTTTGAAACTGTTTTGATTCACAGAGTAGCTATAATTTCTTAATGGAATAATCCTTTTGTCCATGGTAACTTTCTTTGCTCTGAAGTCTACTCGGTCTAATCCATGCTTTTGCTTAATGCTTGTATGGAATATCTTTTTCCTTTCTTTTGCTCTCATGTCATTAAATCTGTAGTGAGTTTCTTGTAAACAACATATAGTTGAGTCATGTTTTGTAATCCATTCTAATCTCTACTGTTTAGCTGGTGTATTGAGAGTACTTACATTTCAGGTTATATTACATTATTGATCTATTAGGGTTAAATCTGGCGTTGTATTATTCGTTTTCTGTTTGTTCTGTTTCTCATTCTTCTGTTTCTTTGTTCTTGACTTTCTGCGGGTTGCTTGAACATTTTTGAGAGTCCCGTTTTGATTTAATTATTATGTTTTTTTAGTATATCACTTTGTGTTGGTTTCTTAGTGATTATTATGTTAGGAGACTCTGTTGCTGGGCAACCATTGGGAGTGGGGAAGAAGCTGCTGGGCCTGGGTCTCCTTATGCCACTGGGTAAAGGCCGGGAAGACATGGGGCTTCAGTGCTGCTGCTGTGGGTGGGTCAGGCCACCCCCTGACATCTCAGTTGCAGATCAGGGGCCAGAAGTGTTTGGGGCTTTGCTGCTGCTGCCCTCAACTCCACTGCCAATGGATTAGATTGTCTACAAAGATCTGCATTGGAGTAGGGGCTGGAACTTCTTACTGGGCCTCTATTGGATTTCCCCTTCCTGGACTTTGGCCAGAGAGAGCAGGATACTATTGGGTTTAGTTTTCTGTTTTTGTTTTCTTGTCTGTGCCTGTTGGTGATTCCAGGTTGCGAGCCTCTCCTGTGCCCGGGAGGCATATGGGAAATAAAAAGAAAGCCCAGGGAACTCAAAAAGTTGTTTCTCAAGTCTTGAGGGTTTTTTTTTTTTTTTTTTTTTTTTTGCCAGTCCACTGTGGTGGTGGTGTTTTTTTTTTTTTTTTTCTTCCCAGCTTTCACAGTTCTTTGATCATTGTCTGTTGAATCGTTTTCAGGGTGTTCCGTTGTATTAAGAGAAATGGAATAGGGGAAAGTGATCCTATGCCATCTTGTTCCAGAACCAGAAGGCAGGACAGCCTATTTTCAAAACGTTTCAGACATAATTTTCTTTCCTGGTTGGTTTTCCAGAAAGTAGAACAAGTATCATCAATGGTGCTTCCTATGGTTAAAACTACACCTTCATTCTGGTTCTTGGAAGGGATCAATTGCATTATTCAATTGTCACATTTCTCTGAGCCTGCTCTGTATTTAGTCAACAGGATATTGAATTCCTTTCAAAAGCCTAAACAGGTAATCACTTCTTTCCTGGACCGAATGTTGACCAGTAATGTAAATACTTGTCTGTAGCACAGAAAATGGTTTTCTTTGAGTTTTTCCCCGTTACTCACCGGGGGTCTTGAATGCAGCAGAGCTTTTCCTTTGGCACTGAAAGGCTTTAACGACATTTATCTAGAAAGAGATTACCATGGAAGGAACGAAGCTTTCTTAATTACAACTGTTTAGCTGCACTAACAAAGACTTCTTATATCTGTGCTTTACTTACTTCTCATCTTGGACCTTTGCCTGACAATATAGGAGGCTTTTGGCCCAGTGCAGTGACTCATGGGAAAGCAGTCTTAAAGCTTGGAGTTAATGTTTTAAATTTACCACCAAAGGCACAATAGGCAGAACACTGAGCCCTCCCTCTTCTTAAAAAAAAAAAAAAAAAAAAGGGAAAAAAAACCCATACTGCTTTCTATACCCTTTTCCTTATCATAAAGATAATCCTCTAGTTTCTTTTAAGTAACCAGAGAGTGGAGGAAAAACAAAATCCAATTTGTTGAGTATCTTTTACCTCAAAGACACAGTTTAGGAAAAAGTAGACCAGACTCAACATGATTTATGTCACTCTTTTTTTGTGCCATAGATTACCTCTTCTAAAGATTTTGAAACTCCTATAAAATGAGTCCATAAAATATTAAAATATATAGCAATACTTGCAAGTTTACATGATTTTAGGCTTACATCAGTACAGTGATTCATATAATGTGGTAAATAACAGAAACTTTAAAAATCAAATATTTATATCCTTAAGATGAAATCGAATGTTCACATTTGAAGTAACACATTTTCAAGTACATTTTATGTTTTTTTCTGAAATGTCCTTTTCTTCACTGACTCTATCTTTAAAACATTTTTTTTTTCCAAAACGTTTACCATTTTTTGGCACCACATGAAAAGTTTATTGTTTGAGTGCAGGGTTAAAAAAAGGCCAGTAAATTAACATGCTATATTTGATATGGGCACCGTTGACTCCAAATTTTCAAAAGACCCAGAGAAATCACGTACAGACAACTAAGCAGCCTATTAAAATTTATTATCTTAAAAAATTATTTAAAAAAATCTGTGTTGAAGCACATTTAATTCTTTTTAATTTGCAAAAATTAAAAAACTGAATTTGAATGAGTTTAATTTAAACATGAATGGAAGACTCCCAGAGACACCTATAACCTCGGCAGTAAAGGCTATTATAAAAGTTTACACAGAACCTCGATTTCTCACAGACACGTGTGAAACGAGCAGTGCTGAGAACATATTTGTACCAACCTCTTAAAATATTATTTGCCTTCCTCACTGATAAGGCAACAGAAGATGAGAGTAAGAATGTAATGAAAATATGGGAAAAAAAAGGGGGGACTCCTTTTTCCTACTTGCTCCAAACCTAATGTTAAAAATATATAATAATAATAAACAAATCAGTTCACAAGGAGAACAGCTTTTCGCTTAGTCCCTTTTGAAGTGAATCTCCTTTTATTTTTTATTTTTGGGAGCCTACAAATGCTGGCTTCCTTGGAAATGGATGAATGCTGTCGAGTTTCCAGACTCAGAAGATAAACAAAGCAGTGAATTTCTCTTCCCTCCCCCTCCCCCACCCCCACCCTGTAAATAACCTCAGGCCACAGTCTGGGCCTCCCTCGGCTCCTCGCCTCTACCGGGGGCTGGGGGCTGGGCCGCCCGGGACACAGGGGTGAGGCGAGGGGGAGGGGGAGGAGGGCAGGAGGGAGGGGCAAGTGGGGGTGGGCTCCTCCAGGAGCGAACCCCGGCTGCCTCCAGGGGAAGAATGTCACATGCATGCCCGCACACACAAAATGTACACAGTGGAGCCAGGCAAGAGAACTGGTAAAAAAAGAGAAGAAAGAAAGAAAAAAGTACTGCTTCATCAGCTGAAAAACAGTCCTGTTCTTTCCTGGTTTGATTTCAGCTTGAAGTACTGGCTTGGAATTGCCCGCAGCGATATTGGGCCCCTGCCCGCACAGCAGGCAGACAGCTTTCCCTGCCAGCACCGGGCTTTTAATAAAACAGGATGCTCACCCATCGCTCAGGCGGCCGAGGGCTACCCCGCCAGTGGGTCCCAGTCCCTGTGAACTCCTTCCCCCCAAAGCAGTTCTCTCTTCCTTATCGGGAGACTCCACCCTGGAGCTCCTGGCCCAGAAGAAAGGCCCCTGTCCCGGGGGATTGCTGAGGCACCCCATTCCCTGAGCTGGCTGCTTCTGCAAGCATTTCACCATCTGCGAACGCACCCCTCTGTTACTTCTAGGAGGGCATTTTGACATTTATTTACTTATAAAGATTTTATTTGTTTATTCATGAGAGACACCCACAAAGAGGCAGAGACACAGGCAGAGGGAGAAGCGGGCTCCCTGGGGGGAACCCCATGCGGAACTCCATCCAAGGACCCAGGGATCACGACCTGAGCAGAAGGCAGGACCCTGGACCACTGAGCTCCCTGGGTGCCCCCGTCTTGGCTTTTATGAAGGCTCCCACCTTGATAGTTAAACAAGATGGACTTTTAAATTAGGAGCTCGCAGGACGCCTGGGTGGCTCAGTGGTTGAGTGTCTGCCTTTGGCTCAGGTCGTGATCCTGCGGTCCTGCCATGGGGTCCACATCGGGCTCCCTGCGTGGAGCTTGCTTCTCCCTCTGCCTATGTCTCTGCCTCTCTCTGTGTCTCTCATGAATAAATAAATAAATAAAAGCTTAAAAAAATAAATCAGGAGCTGGCTTTCACAGGAAGGATGAAGATATTTTGTGCCCATCATCCCACAACAGCTCTCATGAGTCATGCCAGGTCTGGATTTGGTTGGACCCGACTTACCATCTTAGGTGGGATGAAAGTTAGCACTTTGGCGAGATTCACCTGCCTAATTGTTTCCTCCCCACTTGGAACGAACTGGAGTATGTTTCTGTGGCGAGAGTAGATCCTAAACTTTTCTAGCTGCAGCCTAATAAAATGTCCTAACCAGTGGGCGGGCTCTCAGGGTGCCCTCCTAACCCTGGAGATCCCGTGTGCTGCACCACCTGCTGACCCCAGGGAATCAGAACCAGGATTCCCAAAGTTCTCCAGTATTACCCCCTGGTCCACAGGCACGGCCGGCCCCTGCCAGGATGTCCAGATGTGGCTGCGTATAGAACACACACCAGGCGATCAGCAAGTTGGACCTCGATGGCTTCAGATGCGATTAACTTCAGCGTGAAAGAGACATCACTGTCATTGAGGAAAGGCCTGACAACCTAGAATCTACCCCTAGACCTGCCCTAGCTTCCGCTGTAGCTTTAGACCACTTGATACATCCGTGCCTCAGTTTCCTCATTCGTAAAGTGCAGAGGGGGTTGCTGGTGGAGGACAAATCATCACTCATATGCTTCGCCTTCCCTTACCCCATCCACGCAGGCCTTGCGAACCCCTTCAGCACTTCAGCCCCAGCCACCCCAGCCAGGCACCCAGAGGTGGTACTTGAGTCAAGACCTGTGATGGTTTCTACGTTTCCTTCAAGGGTGATAGCCAGTGAACCTTTGAGTCTCAATCCTACATGTTTCTCTGCACTTTGAAGTCCTGGGGAGGAAACTGAAGGGATGGTGTTGCAGGTGGTGTTTTCATTTCTTCCTTTGCTTGAAGTTCGTGACTTTGGAAGTGAAAGGAGGAGGGAGGAAGTGTACGGAGGGAACATCTGGGCATGTAGATGGTGTCAGAGTGGAGAATTGTGTCTGCTGGACCGCAGCCCAGATCCACCCCAGAACAGCGGGGTCCTGGCAGGAAGCAGGATGTACTAACCAAAATCTGAGAAGAACATGCTGCAGGAGGCCTGCCAGGGTGACCAGAAAGAGTTTAAACAGAAACTTCAGAGGGAGAAATAAAAATTAAAAAAAAAAAAAAAAGCCCAAATAAATCTATAAAACCAGAGAAGATGAAGCCCAGCACAAGAATATCAGCTTGGGTTCTTGAAAGGAAAAGAAACTACTCTTGCTGACTCAAGCAAAAGGGGAATGTATTGGACGTTATCGAGAGGCTCTGAGAGTCAACAGGAAAGATGGGTTCTGAGCCGAGAATGGGGTTCAGGCCAAGAGAGGAACTCAAGTGTGTCAGGTGCCTCTGCAGGGCATGAATGGGCTGCTGTCACTCCCTCTGAGGCTGCTCAGCTCAGCTCAGGACTGCTCTGGGGTGGGGAAGGCCACCGGGGACAACACTGTGGACACCTTTGTCCTTTCCTGCAGGGTGCACAGCACCTGGAGTCCCCCACCCACTAAGACTGCCCATGAAGGAATAGTGAATTGTGCAAAAGAAGAGACGTGGATTCAAGGTTAAAGAAACAGTGGTACTCATCACCGTATGTGACAGAAGTGTCATACCATAAACACACTGAGTGACCAGGCATGTCTTAGGAGGGCGACTCCGAGGTCATGGACCAGGCACAGAAAACCAGCTGAGTCAAAGTGATGCGGGGAACAAAGGCAGAAGAAAAATTATTAAACGTCCTTACTACTTACAGCCCATTGACCAGTCCCTGAAACAGGCGGTGACCTTCCTCTAGGGACTCAGCTGCCTCGACGATGATACTTTGCTAAGGGCAAAAGGAAATCTTAGCCCAACCTCTAGGACCCTGTAAGTCTACTTTAACATATAGAAATTCCTTTGGAAACTTCCTTTATCTCTAATCTACCCCCCCCCCCAAGATATATTTTGGCAATCATCCCCCAAGCATATGACCCACCGATACACATCTGAAGAGTCTCATGACTCAGATTTTATTTGACAGCAATAAATGACGGTTCTCCAACAATAGCTAGCCCCCTCAGGGTCCCGGAAACCTTACTTCCAAAATCCCTTAGAGGCTTATGCTGTCTCTAAACCCCTCCCAACTTGAAAGTATATAATGAGTCACTCCTCATGACCCCAGTGCATCTCTTTCTGCCCACAGGTCCTGTCCCTGTGCTTTTTTTTTTTTTTTAAAGATTTTATTTATTTATTAATGAGAGACACAGAGAAAGAGGCAGAGACATAGGCAGAGGGAGAAGCACACGATCCCCTCGAGGAGCCTGATGCAAAACTCAATCCCACGACCCAAGATCACGACCTGAACTGAAGGCAGACCCTCAACCATTGAGCCACCTCGATGCCTGTCTCCTGACCCCACCCCCCCCTCCGCCCCGCCACCGTGCTTTAATAAAAAATATTTTTTGCACCAAAGACTTCTCAAGAATTCTTTCTTGGCCATTGCCTTGGAACCCTAACATCTTTTCCTACATCAAAAGGATAAAGACAAAGTAAATAATTAGCAGCCATCAGGACCAAGCTTTGTGGAGCCCAGGAAAGAGTCTAGCAGATATCAGAGGTGCAGGCCAGTGCCAGAAACGTCCAGGCTAGTGAAAGGAGGGAGAAGAAGTGGGGACCTGTGGCCAGGGCTCAGGGTCATCTTTTTCCACTCTGGCGGGATCTGTCTTGCCAAAAGGGCTGCTTCAAAATGTCCAAATGTCGTTAGCTTCAGGGTGGAGGGGGTGCCCAGGAGTGTCAGCGAAATCACTTGCAGTCAGGAAGGCTCCTGAGCTCTCCCTCTTGGGAAAGCAAATCTCCCAAATTCAGGGTTTGGCTCCCCCTTTTATGGGCATGGTGCCAGTTCCCAGGAATAGGAGCCAAGTCCAAACTCTGTGGTCCTACTCCTCACTATGGTCCTGCCAGGCTGGGGGCCAAGGGAGACAGGGGCCTGGTGCTGCCACTGCCATCTTGCTTTCACGTGAAGCAGCAGCAGAGCCAAATGGAGACATTCGGGTCCTAGTGACATTCACAGAGCTCTGAACTCAGCTCTGTCTGGAGCTGGGGGGGGACTTTTGGATTTTGCTTAATGGCAAATCCTGGAGGAACATTCTCTGAGCCAATAGATTTTCTTTTTGTATCTAAGCCAGTTTCTGTTACTTGTAACCACAAAAGATTTCAACAATAGGTAGATAATAACGCTAACACTGATAACAACTATGCAATATTTCCTTTACAACAACTCCAGGAGGTTTTTTTTAATAAATTATTTTTTTAAAGATTTTATTTATTTATTCATGAGAGACACAGAGAGAGAGAGGCAGAGGGAGAAGCAGGCTCCATGCAGGGAGCCCGATGCGGGACTCAATCCCGGGACCCCAGGATGATGCCCTGGGCCGAAGGCAGGCACTAAACCGCTGAGCCACCCAGGCGTCCAAACTCCAGGAGGTTGATGCTGTTATCATATCCAAGAAACCAAGGCATGGAAAGACTGGATAAAATTCCCTAGTACCACACAATCTTAACCTGAAGGCTCACATGTTGAAATGCATCTACAGTGAAGAAAGAGATTGAGGGAAAAAGCCCCCAATTCTGCACATATATGTGACAAATACCAGTGATGAACAAAAAAGAGAGGAAATGGCTAGAAAAAATCCAATGTGGCCATAAAGGGTGGTTACTGGTGATCTCAGATCTTTAGAAAAGTTTACGTAAAATGTGAAAAAGGGGCACAGAATCAAAGATAATACGTCTGAGGGAACTGCCCTTATGACAACAGCATTGAGAAGGCTAATGCCTAGAATAAGCAGGGACACACTAATGGGCCATGGTTTCACAAGGGTTTCTAAAGCTACCTGAAGAATACAACAAGGAAAGGATAGAGCTATGCATGGAGAAAATGCTCAAATTTAAAGACTTGACAAAAAAAGAGACAAAGCAATTTCTTTATTTTTTACTTATTTTTTAAATTTTTAAAAGATTTTATTTGTTTATGAAAGACAGAGAGAGAGGCAGAGACACAGGCAAAGGGAGAAGCAGGCTCCATGCCGGGAGCCCGACGTGGGACTCGATTCCAGGTCTCCAGGATCACAACCTGGGCCGAAGGTGGCGCTAAACCGCTGAGCCACCCAGGCTGCCCAGAGAAAGCAATTTCAATTGAGCTTCCCACTTTTCTAGTTTTTCAGAATATTCTTTTTTTTTAATATTTTATTTATTTATTCATGAGAGACACACACAGAGAGAGAGGCAGAGACACAGGCAGAGGGAGAAGCAGGCTCCATGCCAGGAGCCTGATGTGGGACTCGATCCCAGGACTCCAGGATAAGGCAGGGACTAAACCGCTGAGCCACCCCGGGATCCCCCTTTCAGAATATTCTTGAAAAAGGTAGAACCCAGGACCAATGAGAAGACAAGACAGCACTCAGATACACTAAGAGAGTTAGTCTTCAGCCCAGGCAAAGATGAAAGTTCTCAGATGGCCTCTAAGAAGCACAGTGATTAAACACTGGGAAGCCTAGGCCGGACACAAACTGTCCACTTTTAAAATTGTAAAAGGATAGATTGCTTCATGGCAATTCCTGGGGGGAATGTCTAGAACTATAGACCATGTGGGTTGAAAGCATTTCCAAAAGAATGTGAGGGACCACACGGGTTCTAGTGTCCCCCCAAACTAGGAATCTCTTGAGGTTAAACAGGTGCGTCTGGTAGGCACTCTATACCTAAAATAATGTCAGCAAAGCCAGTTGGTGTCTTGAAGGGTCCTTTGCTGCCACTGATTATGCAGGAGTAGAGGAGCATCTCAGGCAAGAGTACCAGTGCTGTGAACTCATGCCAATTCTGACCTACCAACTGCTCCCTGCATGCCCTAGGCAACTCACTTCCTCTCTTGAAGGTACAATATCTTTCTTGCCCATACAATAGGGATAGGAACAGAGCCCACCCCAAATACACATAAATAACCAAATCATGAATGACACAAAGTCATTTCAACTGGAGGGAATAGGACACAAAACCAGTAACATTCATGCAAATTGAACCAGAATATATATCAATACAAATACTGAGAATTAAAAATGCAACACAGAAGAGTGTGCCAGGTAGGAACATGGCTATTTAATCGGCTGCCTCCATGAAAATAAGATCCGAGGAAGAGCCCAGATGTCAGCATCGCAGTGGCCCGGGAATGGTATAGGGCTCTCAAGGCAGTCCGTATGTTCTAACACCTGCCCATATAGATGGCAATTAAGTGACAAGATGAAAAGCCAAAGACCAAATGACACCTACATGAGGGACACAGTTATATAAAAGTGTCACATGCAAATTTGTAGCAAGTGTAGACGTGTTTCTCTAAAAGTTGTACCCTCACTCCCAGAACAAAGAAAAATCTGGCAGTTTTAGTTGCCGTGGGATTAATGTCAGTAAAGGATGTGAGGGCTAAAAGCAACGTGATTTCAGTTGTACTAACCAAGTATAATGTCCAGATGCGCTGCCTGCAGGGGCTCATCCAGGTGCTACGAGTGACAGTCCTGACCAGGTACCAAGTATGACGGAACAGGTCATGGGTCTGGCTACCCCACACAGGCTGATACTGCTGGATTGACCTTTTGAGAAGAAAATTAACAATAATCTCCAGAGAGACAGAAGAGTTAAATACAGAGAATGAACTCATTGTAAAAGAAAATGGGAATACACAATTATTTGCGCCTGAGAGAGATGAAAACTGCCTATGGGTGAAATTAATGGGAACTGCCACTAAGAAAAATATTGGCAAATACAAAAATAAGAAAATTTTTCAGTCCTGAGTCACCATAACAAAATTAAAAGGCAAGAAAATGCCCGGGGAACATACATGACACATAGTGGATAAATTGCATGAATGTTTATGTGTGGACTTAGCATAAGACTAACAGAAAAATGGCTAGAAACATGACAATGCAGTTTGAAGGAAAATAAATGCAAGTGGTCTGTAAGAAATCAAGAGATGTTCAAACTTGCAAACAACCAAAGAAATGCAAATAAAAAAAGCAGTAAGCTAACATTTCTCTTTCAAGACAGTCAAAAAAAAAAAAAAAAAGGACAATTTGGACAATTTATACAAGGATCCAGGGACAAGGGCGACAATGTAGGTGGGAGTGCTAATTAGACTCTCTGCTGGCACTCACAGACTAGTTTATTTAACCTTCCACACCGTAAACTGAATATAATCATAATTCCTGTCTGATGGGGCTGTCAGGAGGAGCGGCTGAGATTACTTCACCCCAGTGATGACACTTCAAGGAATCTTTTCTAATTAGAGCTAAGCAAGCAGGGTATGGCTAAATAAATCATGATACATTTATGAGATGAAATTGTAGACAGACATGAAGTGTATTGTAAAAGATGATTTCCTAATGAAAATAGATACTATGAGCCTAACACTGTAAAGGAAAATACATGCATTTTTTTTATATGCAGAAAAAAGTTGGATAAAGTTGAGCTGTCCCTTCAAGTGGCTATCTCTAAGTGATGGGCTTACAGGTGAATCTTTTTTTTTTTTTTTTTTTTTTAGGGAAAAAAAGCCATAAGGACCCCCCCCCCCAAAAAAAGTGAAAAATGTTATTGAGACTAAACAAAGTCAGAACAAAGTAAAATATCCTATACTATGTCTCGAGAATGTCAACTGGCATGTTTAGCTTGCCGGAGACCTCAAATTACATGAAATAGTCGGAGAAGATGATTATGTTGTGTGGCCTGAAGGAGATAAGGTTTTGTGGGGTTCATGACATCTGTCTGTACAAATCCGATGGATGTGTCATCAGGGTGTGTCCCGATTTTGCCCTCTGGAACCACACAATCACCTGCCTCTCAATAACTGTACAATCTAAAGAAGATTATGACTCTAATGTAAGTAACTTGGAACCACACTCAGGCCCTTTGGGACTCCCTTAGATGCTGATGGGCATCTGGGCCAGGAGAGCAGGCATGGGCCTCTTGTGGGGGGTCCTTGGAGAGGTCTCCTGCTTTGCACGGGGTTTGGATTTGATAATTTCTTGTTTTCGATTTAAGATGGAAAGCTGTAGATTAATTGGGGACAAAGAGAGGGAGCCGGTACAACCATTGGCAGACTGAGGGTACGGAAGAAGGGGTACTTTGACATTATCTTCGGGAATATTGTACCTTAGGGGCACGTGGGTGGTTCAGTGGTTGAGCGTCTGCCTTCAGCTCAGGTCATGATCCGGGATCACGTCCCACATTGGGCTTCCTACGGGGAACCTGCTTCTCCCTCTGCCTATGTCTTTGCCTCTCTGTGTGTGTGTGTCTCACAGGAATAAATAAATAAAATATTTTTAAAAAAGGAATATTGTACCTTATATAGAAAAGCAGACAGGAGGCTTCCTGCCTTGCCCAAGATCAGAGTTTCTGCCGGAGTTTTCAGTTTCCTGGGCCAGTACATTCCTTGACTTTATTAAGCTAGCTTGAGCGGAGTTTCCTGTCATTTGTCCTATACGCTGCTAATGGGTACAATACTGAATAGGACACTTACATTCTCGTTTAGAAGACCAAATTGTTGTGTCTCTGCTGTTGGCAGCCACCAACAAGCAGCTTAAGATAAAAATCTGCTTTTACTTTACCGTCAAGACAGTATTTTCGGTACTTGATTCTAAAAACATGACCACTCTAGGAAGGATTTCTATAAAAATTTGGTCCCCATCCTCTGGTCTGACCCAGGGCAGGACCATTCTGCTGATCATGGAGTGTGTGAGCTCCAGGTTCTGTTGCAGCTAGTATAGCCATTCCCATTCTATTGAAGGGTGTGTGTGTGCGCGCGCGCGTGTGTGGTGATAATGCACAGAAACGGATTGGTCAACTGTAAACTATTACAAGCAGAATCAGACATCTGGTGTAAGTTACCGTTTGACAAAAGTTTTCTTTAAAGATCTAGTAAAATGATTGTGGTTCAGTTTTACCAAACAGGGCCCAGCACTGAGAAACAAACCACACAAATTGTAAGATTTGATCATGTAGATCAGTGAATCTTAAATCCTTCCCTAGGGCAAAGAGAAAGTGCCTTTGTTTCACCAGAGGGAAGTAGCCCAGACAGGAATACATCTCTCTAAGGCCCTCATGGGGTCCAAATTCCATGAGAATTCTTCTCAGGTCCTAAAGAGGCCAAGGCTATTAGGATACTGGCACACACACATTTCTACTCCTCCAGAAGGTGAAGATCAGCCAAGAGCTGCTAAGGATTGAATCATATGTTTCAAGTTAGGATTGTATTTAGCTGCATTTAGCAGAAAACACCAAAAGACAGAAGCACAAACACGAGTGTTTATATACCCATAGAAAAGTCTTACAGAGCTTGATTCTTCTTGTCTTTCTGTTCCACTATGCTAGCCCTGGTTTCTACTCTCAATGTTACAAAGAGCTTGCAGGAGTTCCTGCTCTCACATCTATGTCCCAGTGGAGGAGGAAGAGAGTATCTACACAACTGAGTCAGTTCCTTTTAACTTACCTTACTATAAATCCCATACTTCTGCTCGTATCTCACTGGCTAGAAATTAGTCATATGGCCACAGCGAACTGCAAAGGAGCCTGGAAAATGTAGTCTCTTAGTTGGACACCTTATGTCTCTGGATAAAATTAGTAAATGGGAACACAGAAATAGCCTAATGGCATAAGAGAGGTTCACTGGTAAAATATTATTCAGAAACAAACAAAAAAACAAACCTGCAGGGACGCCTGGGTGGCTCAGTGGTTGAACATCTGCCTTCAGCTCAGGGCGTGATCCCAGGTCCAGGGATGGAGTCCCACATTGGATTCCCTGCAGGGAGCCTGCTTTTCCCTCTGCCTATGTCTCTGCCTTTCTCTGTGTGTCTTTCATGAATAAATACATTTAAAGAAAAAACCCTGCAAACATGAGTGCCTTTGCATTAGACACACACATGCAATCAAAACTTATTTCAGGGATATTTTCAATGAGAATTCTCATAGACACTGGGCAAAGTAAGAGGATTTCTTTTCTTTCTTTTTTTAAGATTTTATTTATTTGTTCATGAGAGACACAGAGAGAGAGAGAGGCAGAGACACAGGCAGAGGGAGAAGCAGGCTTGTCGAAGGGAGCCCAATGTGGGACTCGATCCCAGGACCCCGGGATCACGCCCTGGGCCGAAGGCAGACACTCAACCGCTGAGCCACCGAGGTGCCCCAAGGTAAGAGGATTTAATGTTTAAAGGGTCTGGTCTCCGTTTGCAGCTCCTCCAGCTAGGGTGGCAGAGGCCTCAGTTTCTTTTCCCAGAGAGGCTGCAGCCTATAATAGTAGGCTGTCCTTGGGGCATCAAGGTGTCTTATGAAGATCTAATTTGGCCTCTTATTTGCTCTTCCTGTCGGCCTTTCACCTGCTGCCCGTTTTCTTCTCCTTCTTCTTCCCCCTCCGTCTCTCCTCTTCCTCCTCCTCTTTTTCTCCCCTTACTGCTGCTAAGTCACACCTAGAGCTGCAGAGGGAGGACTGTTTCTGTCCTGGGGCACTGGGATCCAAACCTTTTAATGCAGTTGAGCCAATGAGCAGAGAGTTGCTGGGCTCCAGGTGCCAGATACTTGAGGTCTGTTATTTTGGTTAATTCTCTCATCATCCTCATCTGAGGCTTGGATAAGTGAAGTCACTTGACCAGGGTGGCAAGTTCAGCAGGGTAACAGCTGCATCTTGCACTTCCAGGAAAGAAGAACAAAGATGTAGAAGGTCAGGGAAAGAGCGGGGCATGGGGCACACCTGCTGTGACCACCTCTCAGGATCTGATCCCCCTTCTTGGGCAGTGCAGCACACCAGCATCCTTCTAGGACCAGCCCACACCATTTTGCTGGACTGCCTGGTCCAGAGGCAGACCTGTGACCCAGAACCACGAACCAGCACATACCGTGTCCCAGTTCTAGCGATCAGTCCAGGATGGATGTCCCATCACACCATTCTCGTGTCTGTTACCTTGGGCTACTGAGAGGACAGTCTTTGAGCTGAGCTTCTAGCAGCCAACTCACAGCCACCTCTAGCAGAAAGCCTACTCAAGACAGCCAGAGTGACTGAGATCGGTCTTGTTGACATCACTGAGTCAAGCCAGTCCTGGACTTTTCAGGTGTTGACCAATACATTTCTTTCCCAGCTACTTTAAGTTAGGTTCTTTCCCTCACAGAGCAAATGTCTGGACTTTTATGCAGCACAAGAAACATGAATGCTCCCTTCAAACTACCCCAGGTGCCTGCCTGCAAGAGAAGGGTAGTGGAGGAGGGTTTAAGTATGATCGGATGACAAGTTAAAGCAAATAGAAAAGGTTTTGGGGCACCTGGATGGTTCAGTGGTTGATCATCTACCTTCAGCTCAGGTGATCCCAGGGTCCAGGGATCGAGTCCCACATCAGGCTCCCTATAGGGAGCCTGCTTCTCCCTCTGCCTGTGTCTCTGCCTCTCTCTCTGTTTCTCATGAATAAATAAATAAAATCTTAAAAAAATTTTTTTAAGAAACCAGAAAGGATTGTATTTTCTCAAGTGAAGAATATTTTTTCTCTGTATTTTAAACCACAGATCAAAAGGAAGGCCTTTTTGGATATTTTCTGTCCTGGGATTCTGAGCCTCTGCATTACACTCACTTAAAAGCATCTCTCTTCCTCAGAGTGGAAAGCCCAGAGGAGAGGCAAGTGCAACAAGGCCTCTGTGAGACGAGAAAGGAGGCACTTCTGATCAGTGGGGAAAGGTGGCTCGTTCCAGAAATAGTACTGGGATGACTAGCTGGGGGAGCCATCTGAAAAAAAAAAAAAAAAAAAAAAAGGTGAATCCATATTTCAATGATATATCCAAATAAAATCTATGTAAACCAACTATCAAAATGAAAAAAAGAAAAGAAAGAAACCATCAAAGTTTTATTTTTTTATTTTTTTTTTAAACTTTATTTTTTTATTATTTATGATAGTCACAGAGAGAGAGAGAGAGAGAGAGAGGCAGAGACATAGGCAGAGGAAGAAGCAGGCTCCATGCACCGGGAGCCCGACATGGGATTCGATCCCGAGTCTCCAGGATTGGGCCCTGGGCCAAAGGCAGGCGCTAAACCCGCTGCGCCACCCAGGGTTCCCACCATCAAAGTTTTAAAATAAAATAATAATTTTTACTTTTTCATATCAGAAGGAGGAATGCCTTTTTTGGATAAACATAAAGGATAAAACCCCCAATGAGAAGAATGAGTGAAAATGACTATATAAAAATCAAGTTTTCTCTCTAAGGCCAACCAACCCTACCATAAACAAACTCAAAAGGGAAAACTCTTGACTAATATCGCAAAGGGCAACTATCCCTAATATATACAGACTCCTACACATTATTGAGAGGGCAACAAATAGGCAAATGGGCAAGGGGTGCGAATTGGCGAGCTGTAGAGATGGGGATGCACATGGCTCCGAAGCATCTGAGGAAATATTCGGCATTGCCTGTGAGAAGAGAAATGCAACTTATGTTTACACCCAGATACCATTCATCATTCTTCAGGCTGTCACATTTCGATCACATGCCATGTTCAAAAACACGACAGGAGCTCTAATGCATCCTAGATATTTGTAAAATGGGACAGTTTTGGTGGAGTGCCATTTGGCAATATCTCTCCAAACTGCGAATGCACTTAGCGCTTTCCCTGGGAACTGCAGCCCTGAGCATTCATCTGGGCATACTCTCCGGCTTGCGAGCCATGTGCACCTGTAACGGTTCCTAGGCAGTGTTGCCTGTGTTTGCCAAAGATGACACAATCCAAACATCTAACACTCTGCAACTGGTTAAATAAACTAGGACAGTATGCTATCCTCCATGTCACACTCATGTGTGTGGCAAGTAGCCTGGAATGGATCCCTAGCGATCTGGTAATGGTGGTTGCCTCTGGGGAAGGAATCGGGGGTCCTGAGGGGTAGGGGCCAGAGGGGTTCTTCTTCACACTCTGGTTTATTTTATTTTTTAAAAAGATTTTATTTATTTATTCATGAGAGACACAAAGAGAGAGGCAGAGACACAGGCAGAGGGAGAAGCAGGCTCCATGCAGGGAGCCCGACGTGGGACTCGATCCCGGGTCTCCAGGATCAGGCCCTGGGCCGAAGGTGGCGCTAAACGCTGAGCCACCCGGGCTGCCCTGGGCCACCTGGGCCGCTCCACACTCTGGTTTAGATCTTTTATATATATATATATGTATATATATATATATTTAAAGATCTTATTTATTTGTGTGTGTGAGAGAGAGAGAGAGAGTGAGAGAGAGAGACAGAGGCAGAGACACAGGCAGAGAGAGGAGCAGGCTTCACGCAGAAGCCCGATGTGGGACTAGATCCTGGGTCTCCAGGATCATGCCCTGGGCGGAAGGCAGGTGCTAAACCGCTGAGCCACCTGGGGATCCCCTAGACCTTTTATATTTCTTAAAAATATTTTATCTATGGGATCCCTGGGTGGCGCAGCGGTTTGGCGCCTGCCTTTGGCCCAGGGCGCGATCCTGGAGACCCGGGATCGAATCCCATGTCGGGCTCCCGGTGCTTGGAGCCTGCTTCTCCCTCTGCCTGTGTCTCTGCCTCTCTCTCTCTCTCTCTCTCTCTCTCTCTCTCTGTGACTATCATAAATAAATTTTAAAAAAATTAAAAAAATATTTTATCTATTTGAGAGAGAGAGTGAGAGAGAATGAGTAGGGGAGGGGGAGAGGGAGAGGGAGAAGCAGACTCCCCAGTGAGCAGGGAGCTCGACGCAGGGCTTGATCCCAGGACCTTGAGATCACAACCTGAGTCAAAGGTAGATGCTTAACTGACTGAGCCACCCAGGCACCCCAAAGATTAACTATTAAAAATACTTTCTTAACTTGAAAAAAGTGAAGTATCTCTGTTCTTCTTACATCCTAGGGACAGCCAGATACAGCAGGCAGATGCCCAGGTGGATGTCACTCCTCCACTCAACGCCATCTCCTGCCTGGGTCACTGCTGCTTGGCCTAGTGTCTAAGGTATGAAGACAGTGGAGTGAAGGGAAAGGGGTCCCCGCTGGCTCAGCTGCCTGTGATACGGAGGTATGTTCCTCACTCATGTGCAGCCTTCACCTCAAGTCTGAGGCCTGGGCTTAGCCACTCCTCTGCCCTGAAGTTTTTGTCCCGTTGTGCATTAATTGGCACACATTCATGCTGAATCTTGTAGCATCTCAAACTCCTTTTGGAGCTAGAGAAGAACACGTTTTAAATTTTAGATAACTAAAAATTTGCAGTTGCTTGTGCCCGTTAGGTACATGAGGGGCTGATGGTGAGCTAAGATATGCCCAGGGCCCATTCTCTGGACAGGTTTAAAATAAAACCCCATAAGGATGCCTGGGTGGCTCAGCAGTTGAGCATCTGCCTTTGGCTCAAGGTGTGATCCTGGAGTCCCAGGATCGAGTCCCACATCAGGCTCCCTGTAGGGAGCCTACTTCTCCCTCTGCCTGTGTCTCTGCCTCTCTCTCTGTGTTTCTCACGGATAAATAAATAAAATCTTAAAAAAAAAAAAACCACCATAATTCTCCCTTCTTGCCCTACCCTAATTAAAAACAAACTCTCCTGACACTGCACCTTGAGAAGGGGGGGCACCCACTGCAGGTGCCCATTGCTTCTCCCAGTGACATAGTGCTGTGGCTTTGCACTCTGTCGCAGTGTCAGCACACTCAAGTTTCTTTCTTTCTTTTTTTTTTTTTTTTAAGATTTTATTTATTTATTTATTCATGAGAGACACACAGAGAGAGGCAGACACAGCAGAGGGAGAAGCAGGCTCCATTCCATGCGGGAGCCTGATGTGGGACTCGATCCTGGGACACGGGGATTGTGCCCTGAGCTGAAGGCAGATGCTCAACTGCTGAGCCACCCAGGCGTCCCACACTCAAGTTTCTGACCTCAGAGTCTGTCTTCGGAATCACAGCAGTTGTGGGTGACACCCTCGTGCCAAGCCCCTGGTATGCTTGGCTTGGCACTAAGCCCCTTGGCTCTTGGGATAAGGCCCCCAGCGGACAACAGACTCATTTCTCATGTCACAGAGGGGCTGGCAGGAGCAAGCTCCCAGCTGTCACTCTGTGAAAGACAGGTGTCATCTTGGCACCAAAGGGCCTGGCTGGCCGCCCCATGGATGTTTGGAATGAGCTCCCTGGGCACAAGAGCTGACGGCTGTCCTGGCCCCTCTGGAAGGGTTTGTGTCTCGCCTAGGGCCTCCCCAGGCCTGACAAGAGGCTGACTGTCAGGTGGGTGCAAACAGAGGGAACCTGAGCGGAAACTGGTAACTTTTACTGGCTGCCAGGCAGAGACCGTTTTTATTTTTATTTTTTAAATATTTATTTATTTTAATTTTTATTTATTTATGATAGTCACAGAGAGAGAGAGAGAGAGAGGGGGGCAGAGACACAGGCAGAGGGAGAAGCAGGCTCCATGCGGGGAGCCTGACGTGGGATTCGATCCCGGTCTCCAGGATCCCGCCCTGGGCCAAAGGCAGGCGCTAAACCGCTGCACCACCCAGGGATCCCGGCAGAGACCGTTTTGAGCTAACGACATGCTGAGCGAGAGGCCTAGAGCCACTCAGCTGTGGATGAGCGTACCTGCGTGTGCGTGCACATATGAGTGTGAGCATGGGCACATGTGCCATGAATGTGGACGTGTGAGTGTACACGTGAGAGTGTGCCCATGTGCGGACCTTGAACGCACAGACACCGGACAGATGCAGGCGGCCCCTGTAGTTGCATGTCACGTCTGTTCCACGGTCCGGCTAGGATCCCCTTCCTAACCTGGTCTGCTTATCGGACTTCTCACAAAAAGAAAGGGCCATAGAAGTTGGCCAGCGGCCCTGCAGGATCTGAACATCTGGACTCCTGCAGGGGCACCCAGTGCTGTTCTCCTGGGCAGAGACATTGCCTGGAGAGACGTGCCACTGACTTGTCCGTGGACAGGGAAACAGTTGTTCCCTGCGTCTCTGATATGAGACCCCCAAGGGGCGCAGCCTGGACGTCGTTCTGTGTCCACTTCCCTGGCCCTGGAGGAAAGAAGTCCGTAGGCCCGTGTGGGGCATAAGCTTGGCTTGAGGAAAGGGAAAGGTGAGGGAGGACTTTCTGGAAGGATGAAGGAGAGACAGAGACAGAGCGGGAGGGAGGGAGGAAGTATAAACATGGACAGGAGGGGGAAGGAAGCATGACAGGATTGTGGAGATGCCAGGAGGCAATCGTGTGCAAGCCTCCACCTGACTTTCTCTTACGAAATCACTTGCACACAGGTTGGTGGGAATTAGCTCAAGTCCCACTGCCCTGGGCTCCTCTGTGTCTGGTTTGGCTGGATCTTAGGATCTCCAATAATCCCTTCTGGTCAGCCTCAAGGAAACTGTCAGGGTGGCTAAAAGGGTCCTCCCCGCGATGGTGTCAGTGTGTGTGGTGGGTCTGGAGAACCTCTGTCACTCGCTAACCTACTAGGGACCTCAGTGAAATCCCCTCCCTTCCCTGGGCCTCACAGCCCTGTGGAAAAGGCACGTTGGATGTTAACCAATAAAGGGGGCTATTTTTTTAAAAAAAAGATTTTATTTATTTATTCATGAGACACACAGAGAGGCAGAGGCACAGGCAGAGGGAGAAGCAGGCTCCCTGTGGGGAGCCCAGTGCAGGACTCCATCCCAGGACCCCAGGATCATGACCTGAGCCAAAGGCAGGTGCTCAACTGCTGAGCCACCCAGGCGCTCCTAAAGTGGGTTGTTAAAGTGTTTATCTATGGAAGGAAAGAAGAGTCTGGAAGCAGAAGCCAGAGTGTGTTTATTAAATGTGAAAGGGTATGGTGACAGGCAGAGGATTTTTCCTGAAAAGCCAAAATATCTCCACAGTCATATTAGCAGGCAATCCGCTCCCCATAATACACATGTGGGTCAGAAGAGCACCTGCAGCCAGCAGAAAGGGGGCCAGCAGGCACACGGCTGGCACGTCCCTGTGAAGGCATGTGTGTGGTTGCATGTAAGCATGTGTACATACATGTGTCTGTGTGTGTTGGAAGTGAAGGAGAACCAGAAGGAGCCCTGAGCAGTGGACGGAAAGTAAAAGTAGTGAACTGTTCAGCTGAAGCAATTGTTTTTCTCCTGGAGGCTAAAATTCGCAGGCAGGTAGCCAACAGCCACATTAGGATAAGAAATGTAATCTGTTTATAATATGTTTGCAAATACATCTCATTGGTGCAGTGAGCGTGCAGTGCACCATAACCTGCTGTGACGCTGGCCTCGGCTTGGTGTCCGTGGCAAGCACACAGGAGCTAACAGGCTAGTGTTTGCAAAGCCCGATTCACCTGCTCACCTCCTTTCTCAATCATCTACTTCCCTCTGGGGAGGAGAAACACATTCCCAAAGAAGACAGCTGGCATGTCTGAGAGCCAACAGAAACCACCACTCCCTCCCTTGCTGAAGCCATCACTGCTACCAGAGCAAAGATTGGGAATGACCTCTCCAGGTTGCAAGGCACCCAGTCCCACCAATGCAGGGAGCCTGGGTCCCTGCAAAGTGTCTCCTACGGGGTCCTGGGTTCTGCTAGGCCTCCCCACTTCTGGACAAGCTCTGGGCCGCCCCTACCCTATAGCACAGTAACATTGTCCTTCCAGTCATCTCAAGCTTCAGGGCCTATAGCACCTGCCACTTTCCAGAGCAATAGCAAATAAAACCACCAGTCAGCACCTATTTGGCAATTACTGTGGCCTGGCACTGCCTAAGTGTTATACATGCATTGCCTCATTTTACCCTCTGGGAAACTTTGAAGGAGACACCATCATCATAACATTCATTGTACAAATGTGAAAAGAGAAGCTTGGAGGGCTTGAACAACTTGCCCAAACTCCTGCTCTCTGGGGGATTACTGTGGAGTGTGGTTTGAACCCAGGTTTTTCCAAATCTGGAATCCCAGCTCTGTCCATGCAACTCCTCCGTTCTTTCCGCAGAAGGTTTCTTCTCTTGGAAGGATGCAGGTCCACTGCAACCCCTGGAAACACTCTCTAGCCTTTTTTCTAGGTCCTTCCTTCTGATCTCTGCAAACTCATATCCCCAAGGGGCACTCATTCCCCTCTATTCAGAACTTAGTGAACAATAAAACATGGTGGCTACAAAGCAAGGACATTAGAATCAGACAGACCTGGCTTAGAATTCTGGTGTAGACTCATGCTAACCTGTGTCATATTACTCAGCCTCCCTGCCTCCAAATTCCTCCTGTCTGTAAGAATAGGGAGCACTGAATTGCTGCCTATCTCACAGGGCGGGTGTGAGAGATAAATGAGATAAAACACAACCAGCTCCTGGGCCAGTGTTTGTTTGCACAGCTCTGCCAAGGGCGAGGGCATGTGTGGTGATATATGTGATAAGGTGAGGAGGACATGTAGGCAGATGTCCCACCACCAAGTTTCATTCCTTCCCCATCTCGACTTCTCCCACCCCAGGATTGTGTCTGAGAAGGCCAAGTAGAGGGGTTGAGACATTCATCCGCAAAGTTAACAAGCTTCTCTCCACCATCAGAGGAGGTCATGAGGGGAGCCTGGACTTGCACCCCCACCTAGCAGAGCCCAGGCTCTCTTCCCCTTGTCCACAAGGGGAGTATCAAAGGGGGTTCTCTCCACCTCTCAGTGATAACAAGGCCATGTGGGGAATCACAACAGGGCACTCCTCCATTTGAGAGAGCTGTTAGTGGAGGCCCTTTGGGGAGCCAGAACTTCTATCCTTACCCAGCAATAAGGTAGAGACCTCTTTTACTTTTACCTCTGTCAACAGATGCCAGATGGGGAACCTGGCCTTCCACCCCTGCCTGGCAGTAACAGTGCAGCTCACTGCCCCACCAGAAAGTGGCTGGTGTCAGAGGAAGACCCTTAACACAGATGATTCAAATAATATCCGGCATCTCTTAACAATATTTGAAATGCCAAGTTTTCAATTAAAAAAATCACTTATCATACCAAGAACGAGCATGATCTCATATTGAATGAAAACAATCAATAAATGCTAATCCCAGGGTGGCAGAGATGTTAGAATGATGGTAGTTAGAACTACCATAAAAATGCTTCAAAGAGTAACGACAAATACTCTTGAAACAAATGAAAATTTAGGAGATCCCAGGCAAGAAAGTTAAAATATAAAGAAGAACCCAGTGGAAGTTTTAGAACTGAAAAACATGGCAACCAAAACAACAATAAAAACCCTGCCTGAATGGGGTCACTCACCAGCAGAATCATGGGAAACAGTGAACTCGAAGATAGGACACTGTTACACATCCATTCCCAACAACAGAGAGAAGAAAATGCACTGGAGAAAAAAGGAACAGAGCTTTGGGGATTTGTGGTGCTGTAACAAAAGATCTAACTTCCATGACATTGGAGTTCTGGAAGGAGAAGAAATGAGGGCAGAACTGAAAAAAATGCTCCATTAAGTAATAGCTTCAAACTTCCCAAATGTGGCAAAAACCATAAAGCCACAGATTTTAGAAGCCAAGCAAATCTCAAACAGGATAAACCCAAAGAAATCCATATAAGGCACATCATAGTCAAGCTTCTGAAAACAAAGAGGAAAAAATATATGTTGAAAACACAGAGAAATGACACTCCACCTCTAGGGGGAAAGACAAATTTGAATGATAGAAAATTGTTATGAGGAACCATGGAGGCCAGAAAAAGTGTTGAAGAAGTGGCCTACACCCAGCTAAAAAGTCCTTTCTAGTGAAAAGATCCTTCAGGAATAAAATGGAAACCAAGGCATTCTCAGAAAAACTAAATATTTGTCACCAGCAGACATACAGAATAAGAATGGCTAAAAGAAGTTTTCATTCTTTTTAAAAAAGATTTATTTAATTTTTAAAAAGATTTTGTTGATTTATTTGAGAGAGAGCGAGAGCATGAGCTGGGGTAGGGAGGTGCTGCAGAGGGAGAGGGAGAAGCAGACTCCCTGCTGATCAGGCAGCCCGATGTAGGGCTCAATCCCAGGACCCTGAGATCATGACCTGAGCTGAAGTCAGACACTTAATTGACTGAGCCACCCAGGTGCCCCACTAAAATAATTTTTCTAAACAGAAAGAGAAATAATAAAAGAAAGACTATTGGAGCATCAGTAAGGAAGAAAGAATGTAATAAGCAACAAGAGACTTTCATTTTCCTCTTGAGTTTTCAAAATTGTGTTGATGATTGAGGCAAAAACTATTAACACTGTCTAATGTGATTCTAAAAATATGTAGAAGAAATATTTGAGATAACTGAATATTATAAACAGAGAGAGTAAAGTGACATAAAGAGAAGTAAATGTTCCACACTTCACTCAAACTTGTCAAATGATGACACTAGAAAACTGTGGTAAGTCTCAATAAATGCAGAAAAACCATTTGATAAAATCCAACAAATATTCCTGATAAAAACTCTTAGCCCGACTAAGAAGAGATGGGAACTTCCTCAACCTGATAAGAGAAATCTACCAAAAGTTTATGCTAACATCATTCTTTTTTTTTTTTTTTAAGTAGTCTCCATGCCCAGTGTGAGGCTTGAATTCACAACCCAGAGATCAAGAGTCAGATGCTCTGCCAACTGAGTCAACCAGGTGCCTCTATAGTTCCTATAGTTACCATCATCCTTTTCGTGTGTGTGTGTGTGTGTGTTTTAAGATTCATTTATTTATTTATTTATTTATTTATTTATTTATTTATTTGAGAAAGAGTGCATAGGCAGAAGGAGAGACTCTTTCAAGTAGACTCCGGCTGAAGTGCAGACCCGAATGCTGAGCTTGATCTCAAAACCCATGAGATCATGACCTGAGCTGAAACCAAGAGTTGGGCGCTCAACCAACTGAGCCACCCAGGTGCCCTGTTAACATCATTCCTAATGATGAAAGACTGAATACTTTCCTCCCTGAGATCAGAAATTCTCACAGCCTCTATTCCACACTGTCCTGAAGTTTCTATCCAGTGTAATATGGCAAGAAATCCAGAGATCCGGGTTGGAAATTAAAAAGGAAAGCTGTTTTATTGGCAGATGACACAAGAGAAGAGTTTACATAGAAAATCCTGTAGCACTAAGAAGCACTAGAACTAAAAAAGTGACTTTAGCAAAGATACAGGATCCAAGATGAATTCACAAAAATCACTTGCATTTCTGTATATTTGCAGTGAAACATTAGAAATCAAAAATTTAAAAGTACTATTTATAATAGTATCAAAAAGTATAAAATAATTAGAGCAAGTCTGGCAAACGATGGACAAGGTCTACAAATTAAAAATTATAAAACATTGCTGAGAGAAATGAAAGAGAACCTAAGTAAAGAGAGAGACACTGTGTTCATAGAAGGACTCAATATTTTAAGGTATAAATTCTCACTAAATTGATCTACAATGTCAGTGCAATTCTGGGCAAAATCTCAGCAGGGACTTTTGTAGAAATTGACAAACTTCTTCTTAAACTCATGTGGAAATGCAAAAGACTTAGAATAGTCAAAACAACTTTGCAAAGGAGGAACAAAGTTGGAGAACTAACACTGTGTGACTTCAAGACTTATTATAAAGTGACAATAATCAAGCTGGTGGAGTAAACATGAGCACAAACATCCGTGGAACTTCAGACTCAAGACTAAGCAGACCCACTCATGTATGAACAACTAATTTTTGACAAAAGTGCACAGCAGTGCAGGGAGGGAGAAATGGTAGTCTTTTTAAACAAATGTGGGGGAATGCGGGGATACCTGTAGGCAAAAAAGTGAACTTCAACCCACACCTCATACCATGTCCAAAAATTAACTCAAAATGGATCATCACAGGTTGAAATATCCACAGCTTCCAGAGGAAAACAGAATAAAATCTTTGTGACTTTGGGCAAGGCAGAGATTCCTTAGATATATCAAAAGCATAATATATAAAAGAAAAAAATGGATATATTGAACTCCTTTACAATGAAAAACAACAGAAAATGAAAACATGAGCTACAAACTGGGAGAAAATATGCACAAGTCATATCTTTCTTTAATAAGGGGCTTGAATCCACTCTATACAAAGAACTCCCAAAACTCAATAATAAGAAATCAAACAACCCAATTAAGAAATGGACAAAATTAAAAAAAAAAAAAACAAAAAAGGAAATGGACAAACTAGCTTAAACAGATCACCAAAGATCTGTGAACTAGAAATAGGTGATGTCAATTATTATCACGAGCTATCACCACACAGCTCTTAGGATGACTACAATAAAAGAGACTGACCACAAGAAGAAGCGTTATGAGGATGTGGAGCGACTGGCACTCACACACTGCTAACGGGTGTGTAGAAACGATGGGGCTGTCATTAACTAAATCCTGCCAAACCCCACGCAAAGAATCACAGCGTAAATTCTTCCCTGCCCGATTTGTTTTGCACGGAGCCACCGTAAAGCCAGTTTTCCAGTGTCACACAAGGTCACCGCCAGCATTTTTAAGCTTCTCCTCTCAAGCAGACTGGAGTCCACCTAGTTTAGAAACACCCTTGCTGTTCTGTTCTTTTTGTTTTGTTTTAAGTTACTGCACTAGACTGGGAAGTAGGGTGGTGTGTTCAAGACTGCCCAGCCCTCCTTAGGTCTGCTTCTTGTGGATTTGAGGTGTCTTGACAGGTGTCCCAGCGCCGGATTCAAGGGACAAGAGGGAGGCAGACGCACCACGACTCTCAACGATCTCTTCTAGACAATTTTTTTGATAACTGAGTAGAGCTCTGGGTGTGAGTCAGCTCGTGAGAAGTGTGTTTCTGTCTGCTCGTGTCTCTCTTGCCTTTGCAGTCGGAGGAAGGGCCCGGGGTTCAGGCCAGGAAGAACCTGCTCTCAGCTGATAAAGCCAAAGCCCCCGTGCCAGGAACCCTGTGGTCTTTCTGTCTCTGGAAGTTCTCCGGCTGAGGCCTGGGAGGAGAGGACACTCTCTCGGAGGAGGCACCTTCTCCGCAAAGCCCGGGGCTGCACATGGCCCAAGGGGGCGGTCTGCACACACCCCGGTCCCCGCGCACCCAGCGCCGTGCGCTCCGGGTCAGGTGCGCCGCGCGCCGCCTTCTCCCGTCAACGTGCGAACTGTCGAGCTCGGGCAGGTCCCACCTCTCGTCCCCTGGGGCTGGGCGGAAGGAGGCCGCCTGGGAGCTGGGGCCGGGCGGCGGGTGGGAGAGGGGAGCGCGAGCGGCCCCGCGGCCCCCGCGCTGGTGCCTTGGGGTCCTGACCTCCCCGAGACGCAGCCCCCGACGGCGCTCGCTCCTCCTTGCTGCCTTTTACTCTTCCTGAAACAATTCTGGGGATTTCAACCCTCTGAAAACGGCCCGCGAAACTCTCCAGAGCGCAAATCAATCCACGCGGAGACGTGCGGATTGGGTTTGGGTTTTTTTTTTTCTTTCTTTTTTTTTTTTTGGTTTTTTGGTTTTTTTTTTTTTTTTTTTTTTTTTTTTGTCATTGTTGGAGTGTAAAGGGAGCTGTCAGTCTAGAAGCGCCCCCTGCCCCGGAGCCCAGCGGAGTCTGCAGAGCCTTCTCCCCGGGAGGGCAGCTGCTGGACCCCGCGCCCTGCGCACGTGGCTCTGCGGAACCTGCTGCAGGTCCAAGGTGGCTTAGCTGGTGCCGCCTGGAGCCCGACAAGCTCTGGGACAGCACAGGGCACGGAGAAACCCTTGTCCCATTTCACCTTCAATAATAATAATAATAATAATAATAATAATAATAATAATGATAACCCTGACTCTCAACAAGTTCAGATCCCATTTGGGGAAGGGGAGGGGGAGGATTTATCAAAGACTTATAAATGGGGGAATCTGCTCATAAAAACAAAGCCCATCACATGGTTTCACACGATGCCAGCATATTTTGCTTTTCTTTGGCAACGATCCAGGATTTAGCTACCGATTACAGTATACCCTACGAGGTACATGTATTTCTATGGAATGTCTCCCTAAGTGTTTGCTGACTTGCTCCTGAATTACCCGCCTGGTGAAGCGGACCCTGAAGCCGCGGGGAATTACTGCTGCTTCACGCGGGTGGTCGGTGCGCCCCTCCCTGGGGGCTGCGGTGTGTCTGGGGGCCCCGGCACAGGACAGCACCGGGAGGCTCTCATTCACATCCACTGGGGACCCCTAGCTGGCCTTCTGTAAAGTGGCACGGTGCAGGTCTTACCTGCCTGACAGTCTCCTTTACAGATCCAGCTCATAAAGGATGAGGAAGCTCCCGGCAGCCACACACCACAACCAAGTCTTTTCCCCTTTTGCTCCTTACTTTGCACATCTGTGAAGTAAAGAAAAGGGTACAAATTTAGCAGGAATGACTAGGTTATTATACTTGAAAAAAAAAAAAAAGTCAGAGCCATCGTGACAAAATAGTGACCACATTCTGGAATGTAGTTACTCAGGTGTTTGTTAGATCAAACACCCTGTATTTCTATCTTTCAAAGTCTCATGCCCCACTAAAAAGAAGAGGAAAGAAAATTTTTTTAAAAGACTCGCATGAAATCTGGTCTCCTCCAGTTGGACTTTCTCTGGTTCCGTGTGCAGGAAAATGCTCGTTTAACCCCCAGAGTCCTGAGACTCTAAGGAGAGGCATTAATATTATTCATCTTGTTTCTGTTCTGTCCACTGCCCTAGGAATTTACTGATACCCTCACCCCCACTTCCCGCTGTGTAAGGCAGCTCGCTGTTCACCAGGTTGTTTGATTTGCCCATGGAGAGGCGTTTTCTAGTTGAAGGCACTAAATTCAGGATGGTGTCACTTCAAGGTTCTGATTCAATTTCATCCAACTGTCCCCCTCCCCAACAACCCCAACCTACACCAAACAGAAGCATATACCTGTATGAAGAGCAACTCCTATCCGCACTCATTTAACATTTGCTTTGTCTAATAAAATCCCAGCTTTCTTGGGCTTAGCAAAAACCCGTTGCTGGAGAAAATGGACATTGACATCTCTACTCCTCTAACTTAAAAACAGCCAAACTAAATTAAGTAACAACAACAACAAAAAGTTGTTTCCCACACATTTGCCCTGCTCTTACCACCAGTCTTCAGCCTGAAATAATTTCATGCTTGAGTTATTAACTTATGAAAATAGGCACAAAAGGGGAAAAATGTGAGCAGATCCTCAGCTATATTATTAGTCATTGCTACAGCTGAGTGCATTCCGGCACAAAGGCGTGTTATTCTGAGTACCTCAGTTTTGAACAAAATGCAGCTCACTAATGGGTTATGCCTCATATACCTTTTTATAATCATTAGGTTGCCATTCTCTGTAATTTATCCTGTTTTTCATTAAGAGTTTGTGCATTAGGCAGGCATGCGCTCAAGCGCCCATGCACGGGTGCGTGCATTCCTGTGCGTGCGCTCACGTACACACACATCTGTTAAGTCCCCTTTTGTTTGTGGCTGAAAAGAAAGGTCACGGGCTGTACTGTCAGTCATTTTAGGGAAACTACTCTATTGATAATGATAATTATCATTGATTATGATAATTGATAATTATCACTGATTATAATGCTTTGGAAATCAGGGTGATGGATGGGCGTGAACGTAGGTTCTGAAAAACTGGTGAATTGGGGGTAGGAGCATGAATAAATGAAGGGAATCCGAAGCATTCTGGAGAAGATGGAGACAGAATTAGGGGAGTCTGATCTGTCTCCCCTTGGTCTCTATTTGTCAGGGGAAGAGATGGATTGGAATCTTCCTGGGCTGGGCAGAAGCATCTCACTCACTTGCTTAGTGTTCTCAGGTCTTCTGGATGACTGACAAGATTCCAGACAATAGCTCTCTTTTTGGAGGTTTCTGGCTTGCGCTCAGAGGTGTGCCCTAAACCAGTCTGAGTCAAGTGAATAAAAGAGGCAAGTTTTGAACCTGCTGATTTTTTTGCTTCTGTAAAGTCTGGAATTGGTTATAGAAATCAAGGCCTTTGAATGCTCACCTCTGGATAGACAAAAATATAACAAAAACAGCAGGCAAGAAAATAATCAGGTGAAAGAAAAACAGGCGGGAAATATGAGAAGCTTGGAGAAGATGAAGGTTGTCACAAACAAGAATGGATCATTCAAGCTGTCTCTTCAACAGACCAGAGGTCTGCCAGGGGCTGGTGATCCTGGAAGCAGTGCCCCCATCCGGGGCAGGGAGCCTACCTCACCCCCCAATTCTAAGCCAGTAAGAAAAGCCCCTGGCATCTTTCCCCTGGATTAGGACAATGGGATTCTCCACCTGACACTTGCAAGGCCAGGAGGGATACTAATTGGGAACCAAATGTGCTCCTTTAACCTCTCTGAAGTGTTAATGAACGCTTTGATTTTGTTCTTTCCTGTTCAGTAAGACAAATGGGCTTTTGCTTTGCCCTGAAAAAAAATCTGATCTCCCCTCCCAAGCCAGCTGCCCATCTTCCTGATAAGGCCAACCGGAAGCCCTGCAAGGGGGTCGCCTCCTGTCAGGTGACAGGCGATCACTCTGGCAGGGCACACTGCAGTCAGAGCCCAGGATGCATCACCACCAGGTCCCTGCTCATACAAAAACACAACGGTGCTTGTAGTAACAGAACCCAGAATGTCCTGTTAAATAGTAAGCAACATAGCCATGTTGGGGTTCTGGGATACTGTGCCCTGTAGAGGCAATCAGGCTGGACAGAACCCCAGGAAGACAGAGCTCCCGTCCGAGATCTGGGATTTTGAGAGAGTATGAAGCCAACTTGTCCTCACCCTTCTCTTACTTGTAACACTCTGGGTGCACAGTGGTGGCAGAAATTGAACCGGAAGGGATGCTGCTTCTCACAGCTGGCATGGAGCCCTTGAGGCTCATCTGCCCTGACACTCCAAGACCAAGACCTCCCTCCCTCTCCCCAAGGCCGGGGCAAAGTCAGTGTGATGGAAGTCTGCAGAATGGAAGCAACAGGAGCCCCGTGGTCCACTCAAAGACCACGGAAGGTGGGACAGGCGCCTCCCACGCCCCATGCCAGCCACAGGGGAAGCACAGGCCATTGGGACAGAGCTCTGCTCCAGGGGCACGCACGGAGAAAGAGGCCCAATGCCCAGTGGGGCATTCCTGGACATGGCTGCAGACTGTGGTGGAAATGGGAGAGTGGAGAGAAAAGTGCTCTTGAGAACAGAAATTCAAACCTGGGAAAACATCACCCATGTTATCTCGTTCTGTCTTAAGTTTAATCTCCACAGCCCACAGGCCCAAAGTCCTGCTGATGTGTGTGTTATCTCCTTGGATCCTCTTCCCATCTGTGAGATCAGCACCAGGGTTAGACCGCCCCCCACCCCACTTTTGTTTTTACTGTCTTAACCGTTGTAAGTTAAGTACACGAACATTGTTTTACAACAGGCCTTCAATCTTTTACATTTTGCAAAACTGAAATGCTACCCATTAAACAGTGTACTCTCCCCAGCCATCTACTTTAGGTCTCGGTGACTTTGATGACTCCTAGTACACCCAATGAAGTGGAATCACGTAAGACTTGCACTTTTATGACTGGCTTGTTTCACTCAGTACAATGTCTTCAAATTTCATGTATCTTGTGGCATGTGGCAGATTTTCCTTCCCTTTTAGGCAAGTGAATAATATTCCACTGTAATATTCCACTGTGTGTAGAGACCACGTCTTGCTTACCTACTCACCTGTTGAAGGACACTCGGGTTGCTTCCGCCTTCTGGCTCTTGTGAATGATGCCACTATGAACGTGACTGTGCAAACATCCTTCTGAGAACTTGCTTTCAATTCTTTTGGGCCTACACTCAGAAGAGGAATTGCTGGATCATATGGTAATTCTATTTTTAATTTTTTGAGGAACCCCCATACTGTTTTTTACAGCAGCTTCATGCTTTTACATTCCCACTGGCAATGCAGGAGGGCTCCCATCTCTCCATGTCCTGGCCAACCCTTGCCATGGCCTGCTGATACATATATGCCCATACGCCCTCTGAATGGGAACAGGTGGTGTCTCCTCATAGTTTTCCTTTGCGTTTCCCTAATTCTTAGCAATAGTAACTCTCTTTCCCTATGCTCGTTAGCCATTTGTATATCATCTTTGAAGAGATGTCTGTTCAAATCCTTTCCTCCTTTTTTAAAAAAATTTTTTATTTATTTATGATAGTCACACACAGAGAGAAAGAGAGGCAGAGACACAGGCAGAGGGAGAAGCAGGCTCCATGCACCGGGAGCCCGACGTGGGATTCGATCCCGGGTCTCCAGGATTGCACCCTGGGCCAAAGGCAGGTGCTAAACCACTGCGCCACCCAGGGATCCCATCCTTTCCTCCTTTTAAAATCAGATTGTTTTTTGTTGTCATTGACTTGTTGGAGTTTTTTTTTTTTTTTTAAATCCCCCTTCTTTTTATGCATTTAGCTGAAAAAAAAAAAAACAAAACAAAACACCTAAAGGACCAAAGAGCTGGGTATCTTACTTGCTCTTGCCTTCGAGCAGGGAGCAGGGGCCACATGTGTCTCGGGGCCCATCCTCCCAGCCACGTGGACTCGCGGCAAACATTGCCCATCAAGCGCATACCCTGTGCTCACAGCCCAGTGTGCCAAATTGCTGTTTGGAACCCGACAGCAAACACTGGTTGCAGAAAACTCAGAAGCGTGTAATATCCACTTTAATGACGGTTCCACTTTCTGGTTTTCCCCTCCTCGGAGGAAAGTGAGAAAAAGAGAGAAAAGGCCGTTCACGGAAAAATACATTTAAATGGATCAGTGCCGGGCAACCCTTTGCACATCTGTTCCTAACCGGTTTCAGCTGAAACTACTGGAAATATACATAGATCTGTTTATGTGGAACCAGTTAAATCTGATAAGATTACAATTTGGAGGGTAACTCTGGATTTGGTGGTGGGGGAAAAAAACCCCTCCACATTCAGTCTCCATGCACACTCCTAACATTTTATGACAGATGTTGTTGAGGGAATTGGATTTGCTGCAAATTAAAAAGATCTATATTATTCAAGATTAGTTACAAACAAACTCAAGATGTCCCGCCGGCCTTTCTGGGGCACACAATTCCTGCCTCCCCTCCTCCAATCAATCAATCAATCGGGGCCGAGTCCTTTGTTATCGGAGCGTGGAGACCACAGCTGGGAAATCACTTGTTTCTGAGTAATTCTGTCCTCACTCCCCGCACAGGTATGTTCAGGAGGAAGATGGTGGGCAGGCTGTTCACACACTGAATGGCCAGTTACCTTCCCTGGTTGGACACCGCAGGCCCCTGAGGACATGCAGGCAGCAGGCAGCGAGTGTGTGCAAGTGCTGGGCTCTTCCTCAAGGAGCACCAGAACCACTTTTTGAGGTCATCCCTTTATACAGATGAGAAAACTGAGGGCATAGGATGGTTTGCCCAAGACCACAGTGACGATAAGGAGTGAGGTGCTGAAAAGGAACAAAGAGTTTTCCTTCCATCTAAATAAATGTCCCAGGGGGGCAAGGCCAGAGCTCAGAGATATCCACAGGGGCCTTCAGAAACGGAAGGAGTTAGGGTTAGGGGCCGTGCGCAGCTAATGAGCAGCTTTAGCAGATTGATACTGGAGCAGGGGAAAGGATGCAGGTATCCGTGGTGCAGATGGCCCAGATTGGGTAAAGAGAGACAGAAATCACCAGTTTTTGCATGTTGGCTCAAGTACTGAAGTCAAACAGAAAAACCCAGACCCTGCTGTGGTTTGCAATCCCACTGTGGTTTGAGGTCTTTGGTGCCTCCAGAGGTGGGAGGCAGAGCCTGCATTTGCTTTGCTCCCCCTCCAAGTGGACACCTGGGGATCTGACTATCTGGATTCTTGTCTGCTGGTGCTGGAGGCCTCTGTCAGAGGCAGGGGTGCCACAGCTCAATGTCTCAGTCCCTGTGTCCCTCCTAAATAAAGCCTTTCCTGGTAACTCCATGGGACTCCTCCCTTGACTCCAGCACACTGTGAACGTGCATGCACCTATAAACATTTATCTAATAATTTATCTCAAAAAGATGACATCAGTCTATAAAACGCACCACAGGACACAAGAGTAGCAGTCACATGGCCTCAGAAACAATCAGCTCAAATCGACATCTGACAACATCCCCCCACCACACTGCCAGGGGCTGGGCTGTGATTGGTAAGGTCTGCATTCCTGATGGACCTCACGCTGTGAAAATGCACCTATTTCTGTTCATTGAAAATCATTTTTTTTTAATAAGCAGCCCAGTGGAAAACAATTGTGAATGGCAGCTTCATTACATGTGGATTTTTAGAACAAAGAGAATATTGCTCATGCTCTACAACCTGTTCAATGATACTGGATTTTAATTAAAAAAATGTTACATGCTAAATTGATGACAAAGAAGGTGTGACACTAGGGCTATAAAAGAAATCAGGAAGGCGGCTTATGGTTGTCAGATTGCCTATTTGATGTGATCTTTTCTTTTCTTTTCTTTTCTTTTTTTTGATGTGATCTTTTCGATGTTACTTCATATTTTTGTCTTCTTTCTCTGTGTTTTCCATTTAAAACTCTCAGTGTCAAACTAGTGGGAACAGACTTCAAGCTCCGCAGATTTCAGATGGGGAGGTTGGTGGGACCAGAGGAGGGTTCGAGGAGGTGGAGCCTTACTTGCCCTTTGGGAGCCTCTCACATCATCTTGTGCCACGGATGGGTTGTTGTTCTAAAGGGCCTCCTCAAAGTGGCTACCGCCCTGGCGCAACCCTAGAAAAGCCCCTTTGAAGGGACTAGTGTTTCTGAGCCTGCAACTTGGAGCTCGCTTCCAGGTGATTGGTTTAAGATCATCTTAGCAGACCTGATAACTAGGAATGAATTATCCTGAAGTAACACATTAAACGGTGTAGGACAGGCCATTGGATGTTCAACCCAACCTAAGTTTCACCAATTACAAGAGAGTTTTCTTTTGAGATGATGCGATCATTGAGTAGGAGAATCCACATGCTGAGAGGATGTCGATGTATTGGGTCTCAGAAAGGCAGACCGGAGCAGGCAGAGCGCGTCAGCTTCCTCTCTGGGTGGGCTTCTAGGACATTATGTGTCAGTTCAAGACCTGCAGCCCCATGAAAGAATAGCCATTTGCCTCAATCACAGAGCTCTGAGATCTGCCCTGCAGTAAAAGAAATCACCTCCACCACAGCATGTGCAAGAAGGAAGCAGCTGCCCTGTGTCTGGGAGCCTGCCTCAGGTTGCTGGGAGAAGCGTGGGCCTTAGGGCCAAGGGAGCTTGAGTGTCTCCTTCCTCCCAAGAGAACAGGTGTGCAGGAGCAGACTGCAGAGTCAACCACCAGCCAGAACTGGCCCTTGAGCTCCCCTGAGGAAGACACTAGTGTCCTTCAGGGACCAGCGCCCACGGAATAGCAAATACAAAGGTTCTAGGACTGATAGGGCTGGTGCAGACAGAGTGAGCCACAGGTATGACATCGGGGAGGTGCTGGCCGGGCACAGGGAGGAGGCTAAATTCTGTTCTAAGAGCACCAAGAAGCCACTGTCCTGTTTCAAGCAGGAGGAGCACATGGCATGGTTTTACATTTCCTAAAGATTATGCTGGCTTCTGTCTGGAGTAGGAGTCTGGGCTGTGGGCCAGATGGGAGGCGATGGGATAGGAGACTAAGGGGGTGTCTTTCAAGGGTAGGAAAGCCTGGTGAGGAGCTGGTGGGGAAGGTGAGGGAGGGGTCTGTGGAAGAGACATCTAGCCCCTGGTCTCCTCATTGGGAAAAGTCTCAATAATCCCCATCTTTCAGAGAGGTTGTGAAGGTTCAAAATGGTGCATGAGCCCCAGCGAGTACCCAAGGCTGCCTTCCCATGGTCCCCTTTGTTCCCACAAGCACAGACAGCAGACAGCTCTCTTTAGCAATGCTGCTTTCTGACCCTCGTCCTCAGTAAAGTGGGAAGTAGGGCCTGGGCTAGAATGGGCAACAGGGCGGGTTCGGATTGCTTTTTTTTCTGAGAAATCATGTGCGGATCCCCAAGCGAAATGGTGATGCAATAAACTTCCATGTTCTTTTTTTTTTTTTTTAATTTAAGTTTGTTTTTTTTTAAGATTTTATTTATTTATTTGAGAGAGAGCGCACAAGCATGGGGAGAGATGGAGGGAGAGGGAGAAGCAGACTCTCTGCTGAGCAGGGAGCCAGCCATGGGGCTCCATCCCAGGACCCCAGGGTCATGACCTGAGCCAAAGGCAGCTGCTCAACCAACTGAGCTACTCAGGTGCCCCAACTTCCATGTTCTTAAAAAACATTTTGATGCTTACCAAAAGAAAGTTAACAGGGAACCGAATTATTATTATTTTTTTAAAAATATTTTATTTATTTATTCATGAGAGACACAGACTAAGAGAGAGAGAGAGGCAGAGACACAGGCAGAGGGAGAAGCAGGCTCCATGCAGGGATGTGGGTCTCGATCCCAGGACTCCAGCATCACACCCTGGGCCGAAGGCAGGCAGCGCTAAACCGCTGAGCCACCCAGGGATCCCCAGGGAGCCGAATTATCACCATCATGAAGCCCAACATTCCTGGGGTCACATTCCTTCCCAGCAGGTGAGGCCCACCAGTGACTGTCCTTTGGGCCAGGATCCCCGTGTCCATCTCTGGCACTCACACCTGGTGGGGCAGGGGTGGGGAGTGGGTGAACGGAGCAGAGTTCCAACTTTCAGGTCAAACACTCACTTCCGAGCTCACACCGAGCCGAGCACACAGTGCCTAGAACCTCACAGTCCTTACGCTTGTGAAGTTTATTAACGGGAAACTGGCCAGACCCCGTGGGGTCTTGCTAGGGCTGGGAAGGCTCCCTGGAGGAGGAGGGGCCCAGGGCTGCGTGAAGGATGGGAGGAGGGGCCCATGGCGCCAGGCTCTCTGCTCAGGGTGCAGCTTGGAGGAGGACACATGACCAGTTTTTTCTGAGCCAGCAAATTTTCCATTCTAAATATAGCCCGAGATGACCCAAGACATCTTCCCCTCCCAAGGAGGTTCGAGGTTCTGTATTTTCCAGCATTTCTGTGACTTCTGAAGAAGTGAGCAGTGAGATCTGAGGTTCTACCCTCTGTCCCCGGATCCCATGGATCCTGGGTCCTGAGGAGCCATGTCTGATTCCCTCTTGAGAGGAGAGCCTGTCTGGGGTGAGGGACTCTTTTTGGAGCCCGACGTTCGTAGGTACGAAAGTATTTTGCCAGCCCTCTTCCTCCAGCAAAGTGAAACAAGCTTCTGTCCACCCAGGAAGGGCCACCCACCACCCAGGCCGGAAATGAGTAGCTTTCTTCCACCCTTGGGTTGGTTCACCCCAGCATCTCAGGACTGAGGCTCACCCCTGGTGAGTTTGAATTGAACAACAGATCCCTACTTCCCCCAGGGAACCCTGCTGCAACATGAAGCTGACACTTTTCTCACATTTCTGGAAGGTATAGGATGCAAGCCTTTTGGAGAGAAGGCACCCGCCACAAGCCTCTGACACCATGGTGACTCTTGGCTCTGAGCAAGTGCCTTCACTGCTTGTTTGCAAAGGGGGGCTGGGGATAGTTTTCTGTATCTGAGTGGGGCTCTGCTAATTGCTGCACAAGCACTTCTGGGGGAAGTTCGAATTTCCAAAGGCCTGCGTTAACTCTGACAGCGCCAGTGCTTCCCTAACAGGGCGCTTGAGGACATTTGTGAAAACGCATTATGGGAGACACCAAGCAGGGTGGTTATCTCCAAAGGGTTAAATGACCAAAGAGTGAGGACAGTCATGGCAAGTTATATATAGCAAACAGTGAGCAAAGCAGGCAAGAGAGAGAGAGAGGAAAAAAAAGAAAAAAAACCACAGGGATATCCACTCCCCCCTCCCCGCCCCCGCCGGCAGGCAGCCCCCCCACCCCCACCCCCCTGCAACAGCACTATACATACAGACCACAGATTGGGGCATAGTTAAATTTGGCACACAGAGACTACAGCAAAGAAAGAAAACATATCAAGTTACGCAGAGTCCTATTCAGATGTGGGCCTGGGCCTCACCCGCACAAAGCTCAGCAGAGGAGAACAAGACCACGGTGTGTTGTCGAAAAGCACACCGGTGAGATTTGCTTTCCTTTCAGTCATTCGCTGGCCCGGCCCTGGGCAACAGGTTAATGCCCTGCCCCACAGGTGGAGACAGATAAAACAAACCCAAACGGTGTCATGGGCTGCAGGAAACCTCTCTTTCCAAACTTGATCCATCTCCAGAGAGGAAACACGCAAGGACTTAGCTCTGGACAGTAATCTGTTTTCTTAGGGCAGCGGGAGAGACCTGGTGGCCAGGGTAAATAAGGCACCGTGGCAGTGGCCAGTGGCAGGGGTTTGGGCAGGCGGAGCTGCAGGGGAAGCTCGACAAGCCGACTTCCTACACTCCCTTCCCAACCAGGAGTAAGCTGTCAGTCTCAGAGGATGAAGGCGCTCTGGAAAAAGCCAGTGGAGAGAAAGGGGAGCCCCCCCCCCCCCCCCGCCGCCCAGCCCTCCAGCAAGGGAGAAACCTAAGCCACAGGTGCATGTCAGGAGCCCCCCTTCCTCCTCCAGGCCAGTTCACCTGGCCAGAACCCAGCCTGCAGGGCTGCTCCCCCCAAAGCTCCCTGAGTGGGGAGAGCAGGCCGGGACTTGTGAAATGCAACCCGGGTGGGTTTCAGCCTCTGCGAGGAGCAGCCCGACAGGCCAGGCAGGCAGGCTGCCAGCGGGACTGGCCGAGCCTTGGCGCATGCAAAGCGGGCACAGGGAGGGTTAGATATGTTTTAGTCATCAGACATTGTCGCTGCCAGCAGGCGCTTGGGACTCCCTGAGGAGACGAGACAGCCGCCGGCTGGCACTTGTCATCTCGGGCTGCACAGAACATCAGTAGTCATAATGCTACTCCCTGTGTCGCCAAGTATGTGGGTCTTTTCAAAGCCGTGCCATGTGCTGCCCTACCTGGGCTTCACCTGACCCTAGGTGGGCAGGGCAGAGCATCACTGCCACTTTGCAGGGGAAGGAGGGGATGCACGGTGAGGCCACCTCTTGCTTGGTTCAGAGAGCAGCCCCTTACGCTGGCCTTCCTGGGAGGCCTACATAAGGAGCTGGGCCCTGCCGCACGGAGCAGTAGTTCTCACGTCTGAGCATGTGCCAGCAGCTTGGGGTCATCCTCCATCTGTGTGTGACCCATTCTCCTTGAGGCGGGGCTGGGTGCCCTGGCCCAGTGCCAGCCCCCGGCAGGGGGGGTATCCAGTGATCTCGGTTCACACTGGGTTCTGCCATGGATCCCAGCCCAGTCTCCATCTGACACGGGGACGAAGGGGACAAGTGTGTCTGCAGCTGTTCCAACCACAGAGGCACCCAGCACTGCATCTCTTTCCCTGCCTGTGACTTGATGGCTCCACCGTCTTGGCTCCCTGTGTAGAAATGATGCTGTAAGATGTTGAGTTGTGTCCTCCTAAATTTTATATGTTGAAGTCTGAACCTCTGCCCCCTAAACCTCAGAATGTGATCTTGCTTGGCGATAAGTTTATTATGGATATAATTAGTTGTATGAGGTCATACTGGATTATGATGGGCCCCTAATCCCGCACGACTGGTGTCTTTATAAAAAAACCAAAGGGGAAATTTGGGCATAGACACGTGCACACAGGGAGAACACCACGTGCACAGGAAGGCAGAGACCAGGGTGTTGAGTCTACAAGCCACAGAACGCCACAGATTGCCACCAAGCACCAGAAGCTGGGAGAGAGGCCTGGAATGGATTTTCCCTCGCAACCCTCGGGAGGGACCAGCCCTGCTGACACCCCTGCCCTCGGATCTCGGGCCGCCAGAGCTGTGAGACAGTACGTTTCTGTTCTAAGGCACCGTTGTTGATAGTTTGTTATGGCAGCCCTAGCAAATACAGATGAGGAGAAGGCCACGGTATCTGTGGTGAGTTTACCTTGAAAACCGACTTTGAAGGCCCTTCCAGCTCTGCTCTGCAGACTTTTATCCTGTTTCGTTGCCCGAACAAAGAGTGAAACGGTACCACTGCAAGCACAGTCCATGACTTCTCTGCTCGAACATGCCACCTCCTTCTTCTCAAAATCCGAACCCTACTTTGTTCTGAACAGAAATCACATTCTGCATAATTCTCCCCAAATGACTCCAGGGCAAGACAAGCCCCTCATTCCCTTCTGGGCACAAGTAAGACCCTCTGCAAGTTATGACGTAATAGAGCCCCTCATATCCAACCAAGCGCAGGGCCCAGCGTCTTGCTCACTTCCCAGTCATCCCAACCAGTGCTCAGGAGAAGACCTGGAAACTCGTTCACGTGACTAAAATGATGAACGACGGTCAGGAGCTTGAAGCGCTAGCTTGCCCAGGTAAGGGATTGGGTCGTGCCGAGCATTGACTGGCACTCTGCCTTCTGCCCGAACAGTTATGTCATCCTCACTGTGACACATCCCTGCTCGACAGGAATTCCTCCTGGCATGACCACACCAGCTCCCCTTGTGCCTTTGCATCAGGCCTCGGCCTCCCTCCCCTGGTGGCGTGGAGCCCAGTGACGCCAACATCCTCCCAGACTAAGAAAGTCCTCCCAGAGCATGTCACCATCCCCGGAATCCTGGCAGCTCCCCTAGTGCTGGAGCTCTGGGCATGGTGATTCTCGGGGCTACATTCTGGAGTGCTAACGTGGACCACGAAATAAGGCTTATTAGACTTGATCGTCGAATGCCCCCCCTTTTCTCCTTTGCTTTTGTTGCTTTGTTCCTGAATCCCGCCCCCTGCTCTACATCTGCCTGCCAAATACCTCTTTTAGCCTTACTGTTCCCCCACAGCGTCCTATTGTTTATACAAGTTATTTTTTTTCCACCGAGAATTTCTGAGTGCATCAATTAGAATGCGAGATTTTGAGTCTCATGCTTCCATCCTTCCCCCCTCCCACACTTGAGTGACTTGCACATAGGAGTTACTCAGTACAGATTTGTGGAAGGTTGATTCAACCTGAATTTCTTACGTTCATTTACTCTGTTACCTGTTTTGGTCCCAAATCCTTTCCTCATTTGGTCCCCAAGTGCCTCCCACTTCAGAATTCAGTCTGTTCATTCAGGGATGTTGGCATCTCCTAACTTAGACCAAAAGTACAGGAGTGCTCACTGTAGCTGATTTCTCATCAACTCAGAGCAAAAGAGCTCATAAACTTTCAGAGCCAGAAGGTTCTTTAGAAAGTATTCAGTCGGTTTTTTAATAAGAGGCCATGTGACTTGTCTAGGGTCAAATGGCAGGGTAAGTGGCAGAAGAGAGCCTGGAAGCCAGATGTCCTGGTTTGATGCAAGGCCGTTCATCATGTGGATGAAGACATCATCTGCATGGCTGGTGTAGAGTGGGGGTGGGGTGGGGGTGGGGGTCACATCATATCTGTTCTGGAAGGTTCTCTCTATTGGTCCCTGGGCATTTCAGCTTAACTTTAATGGCTTCCAAGTAAGTCCAGACACCTCTGTCACATCTGCTCCACAGGGGTCGCATGTGGGCACACAGACTCCCTTCCTAGCAGCAGAGACACTGTCTCCTGTTCTATCTCGCAAATCCACAGATAAGACCAACAGGGAGCGCCTTCCATTTACAGTGTCACACAGATGTCAGAGGTAGGTCTGTTTCCAACCACTGAGGAAGCATAAAGCAAAATAGTCCTGTCGGCATAGACATATGCCTCATTGTTTTCAATCTGAACACATGTTTTACATCAAGAGAGGGCTTGTGGTCGGGGTAGGGGGAGCTAAAGGGAGATTCAAAGGTTCTTCAGCTCTTAAAGATCTCAACCTCTTCAAAGTTTCAACCCTCAGAGCTCTTATGACGTTTCATCCCACTCAGCAGAAGTGCTTCTGCCCACACTCTCAGGTGCATGCATAGGGACTCAGCCGTGGTCCAGAAGGACAGAGAAAGGAAACAGGAGTCACCTCACTGCAGATATTTTCCATAGAGGATGCAATTTCTCCTTGGGGATTTGATGGGTTCTCTAAGGCACATTCACTTGCAGAGAACAGGTGATACGTGTTTGCTATGGAGGCCACATCAAGCCATGGGTGGTGATAGGTATCATGAGCTCACACTGGGGGGCAGAAGTGGGGGGGATGAGCAGCTTCTACCTGGGACTCTGGGCAGATGAGTGCTGGCCTGGACCAGAGTCAGGGACAACAGATGATCAGGAGAAAGGGGAAGGGTTTTCATTCACTTATCATCCGTGTTTCTAGCCTCGGTGCTCTCAATTGTAAATTGGGGATAATGATATTTTTGGAGTTCACCAAATGAGATCATTACCCCTGAAAGTGCTTGGTACAGAGAGATGAGGAGTAGTTCCGTGGACAGGAAGGAATTCCAGCACCCATGCCAGCTCCTGGCCATCTTCTTCTTGAG
The DNA here is from genome assembly GCF_011100685.1 of Canis lupus familiaris. Classification (NCBI taxonomy): domain Eukaryota; kingdom Metazoa; phylum Chordata; class Mammalia; order Carnivora; family Canidae; genus Canis; species Canis lupus. The sequence goes on from NC_049238.1 coordinate 36,068,117, forward strand.
AGATCGTTTCTAAGGGGAAGGAGCAGCAAGCTGATGCCTCCATCCTGCAGGTTGAGTCCAGGCAAGCCAAGTTGGCGTAAAAGAATACCACTTAGTCTGTGCCCCAAATGGTCTGCAATCAGAGGGTCTGAAAGCAGAGTGGCAGGGGGATGGGGTGGGACCTGGAGAACCCAGTATGAGTCCTGGGGGGCACTGCCTGCACTCTGCTACCTCGGATGGCTCGCTGGTCTCCCTGGCCCTGTCTGCCTGTTGGTAAGTTGGAGCAGGCTGCACACAGCACAGGGTCGTGGCAAGGCTCTTGTAGAAAGATCCAGGAAGACAGCTGGAAATGACAAGGTGCTGAAAACATGTGTGATGCTGCTGTTGTTCTTACAGGAGGGAAAAAAGAAGGAGGGGATGAGAAGCAAGGGGGAAGGGATTAGCCTTAATTTAAAATTTTTGAAAAAATAAATAAATAAAATTTTTGGAAATTTTCAAATAGTTTTAAGTTTCCAGAAAAATTGAAAAAATAGTCCAGAGAGTTCCCACATACATCACACCCAGCTTCTCCTATCGTTAGTGTCTTATATCAGTATGGAACATCTATGGTATTTAATAACCAATATCGATGTTATTATCCACTAAAGTTTATACTTTATTCATATTTCTTTATTTTTACCTAATGTCCTTCTGCTCTAGGATTCCAGGATACATTTAGCTGTCAGGTCCCCTCTACGCTCCTCCTGGCTGGGGCTGTTTCTCAGATTTTCCTTGCTTTTGATGATCCTGCCAGTTTTCAGGAGTACTGGTCAGGCATTTTGTAGAATGTCCCTACACTGGGATTTGTCTGGTGCTTCCTCATGATTAGGGTGGAATTATGGGTTTCTGGGAGGAAGACACAGAGGTAAAGTGTCATTCTCATCACCTCATTTTCAAGTGCGCATGTATTCCACATGACTTATTACTCTTGAGTTGACCTTGACATCTGGCTGAGGTAGTGTTTGTTGAGTTTCTTCTTCTCCCTTCTCACACTGTACTCTTTGAAAGGGAGTCACGATGTACTCTCCACACTTAAGGAGTGGGGAGTTCTGGTCTACCTTCTTGGGGGCAGAGTAGCTACATCAATTATTTGAAGTTGTGCTTGCTTCATGGGAGATTTGTCTATTCTCCTCTATTCATGTATTCATATTATCAGTATGGAATATTTCATGATCATATATATCAGTGTGAATCAAGCATAGTTATTTTATACTTGTATTACTTATCATCCAATAATACTTTATTGCTCAGATTATTCTAGTTTGGGCCGTTGAGAGCTCTTATTCTAGTTTGGGCCATTGAGAGCTATTGCCTTCCCTTTGACACATCCCCACCACTGTGTGTTGTTGTTTGTTTTTCTCAGCACTTTCTCATTTTCTGACATTATATGATGCTCCAGGATCATCTCGTATATTCCCTGCCCATCCTAAAATCAGCCATTTCTCCAGAAGTCCTAGTTTCTTTTATTGGAGAATGATACTAAAATCTGAAATCTGGGCACCAGATGTGCTCATTGTTGCTGGGATGTCATTTATTTCGGACCCTCTTAGCTGACAGAGCAAGGAAATATATGTGTTTATGCCAACCCATATCTACAAATATTTTGTGTGCGTCTCTTTAAACATAAGTTCTTACTGATGTCTCCAATGCTAATCCACTACCACATGAATCATTCTAGCATTCCTCTTCTGCTTGTCTGTAACTTCTCACTCCAACCGTAGGAAACTTGGCTCCCACCACCTGTCATCCACTTACTGAACTTTTCAGTTCCAAAATTCATGATGGGTGGCTTCAGAATCATCAACTCATATCTCATGGGAGACAACTTTATCAACGAGAATACAGTGTTATGTACGATTGCTTTTGCTCTTAACAATTTCCACTTATTTCCAGTACTACTTGGGTCAGCACCTTTTATGCCCACCCCATTCATTCTACAAAATGCCTGACCAGTACTCCTGATTATTCAGTACTCCTGATTATCTACATTTGTAACACAGTTAGATTTGTGTGTGTGTGTGAGATTCAGTGTTCCATCCCAGAATCCCCCAACCTTTTGAATAATATTTAAAAATTTGTATACATCTGAAAATTTCCTAAGATGAAAACATAGATGATTAATTTTAGATACTTCTTTTCTTCCTACCTTTTTTTTTTTTTTTTTAAGAAAAGGAGGGCAGCGGGAGCAGAGGGAGAGACAGAGTCTTAAGCAGGCCCCATGCCTAATGCAGAGCACAAAGCAGGGCTCGATCTCACGACTCTGAGATAAAGACCAGAGCCAAAATCAAGAGTCGATTACTTATTGATTGAGCCACCCAGGTGCCCAGATTTGTCTTTTTTCCAAATATATGCATTCAACACTATAAATTTCCACTAGTCTGTATTCTGTCATTATGGATTAGTGAGTATTTCTAAAATTTTTTTATGTGAATAGATTCATGCAATTTGTGGGGTTTTATCCCCTCTGACTTTTTTTCACTCCACATAATTATTTCAGATTCATTCATGTTCTTACATGTATTAATAGTCTGTCCTTTATTGCTCCATAGTATTCCATTATATGGATGTGCTACCGTCTATTTACCTATTTATCTGCACTGCACCTCTAGATTCTTTCCAGTTTTGAGTTATGAAAAATAAAGCTGCTATTAGCATTCATGTGGGAGTCTTTATGTGGACATATGCTTTCACTTCTCTTGCATAAATACCTAGGAATGAATGGCTGGGTCATATGGTAAGTGCATGCTCTACTTTGGAGAAACTGCCCATCCATTTTTCAGGATGGTTGTACCATGTTACATTCCCACCACATTGTATAAGGTTCTAGTTCTTGCCTATTTCAGCATGGTTAGTATTTTTAATTTTAGAGATTTCAGTCGGTGTTTGCTGCTATCTCACTATTGTTTCCATTTGCATTTCCCTAATTACTAATGGCTTTGTGTTTATTTACCATTCCTACTGCTGTTCTTGTGAAATACATGCCCAATTCCTTTCCCCACTTATAAAACTGGGTTGTGTGCTTTCTCCTTATTGATTTTGAGAATTTTTTAAAAAAGTATTCTGCGTTCAAGTCTGTTATCACCTATGTGATCTGCAGATATCTCCTAGTCTGTGGCTTATCTATTCCCCTCTATGGTGTCCCCCATAGAGCAAAAGTTCTAAAAATCTATGAAGTTCTATCAAACTTTTTATATGCCATGCTTTTGCTGTCTCATCTTAAAAGTCTTTCCCTAACTCGGAGTTGCAGATTCAGTTTCCGAGTCTCTTGGATTTGCCCATCTGCTTAGAATTTTCTTCTGTATTTTCATGTTGGGCTTATACCATTATAGGCTTTTTTGTTTTTAAGATTTTATGTATTCATTCATGAGAGACACAGACAGAGAGAGAGAGGCAGAGACACAGGCAGAGGGAGAAGCTGGCTCCATGCAGGGAGCCCAATGTGGGATTCGATCCCAGGACTCTCGGATCACACCCTAGGCCTGAAGGTAGGTGCTAAACCGCTGAGCCACCCAGGGATACCCAGTTATAGGTTTTAAAAATGGGTCCCCGTGATCCATTTTGAGTTAATTTTTGTATATGGTGTGAGGTGTTCATCAAAGTCCAGTTTTTCATGCTGATAAATATTCAGTTGTTCCCCTAGCATTTACTGAAAGAGTATTTTATTCCCTATGGAGATGTTTTTGCATCTTCTCTGAAGATCAGTTGTCCATATACATATGTTGGTCTATTTCTGAAATATATATTTTGTTCTATTCATCTGTTTGCCCATGTGTATGCCAACATACCCTGCTTCATTCCAGTAACTTTATTTATTTTTTTTAACTTTTATTTATTTATGATAGTCACAGAGAGAGAGAGAGAGAGAGAGGCAGAGACATAGGCAGAGGGAGAAGCAGGCTCCATGCACCAGGAGCCCGACGTGGGATTCGATCCTGGGTCTCCAGGATTGCGCACCCTGAGCCAAAGGCAGGCGCTAAACCTGCTGCTGCCACCAGGGATCCCATTCCAGTAACTTTAATATAAGACCTGAAATCGGTTAGTGCTGGTCCTCAAAGTTGTTCTTCTTTTCTTTTTCTGGAGATCCTCTTGGCTCTCCCAGATCTATTGTGTTTTCTTTTGAATCTTAGGGTCAGTTTATTGATTTTGACAAACACAAAAGGGTTTAGGGTATTTTTTTTTTTAAAGGTTTTATTCATCCATTCATGAGAGACACAGAGAAAAAGAGGCAGAGACACAGGCAGAGGGAGAAGCAAGGAGCTTGATGAGGGACTCGATCCCAGAACCTCAGGATCACATCCCAAGCCAAAGGCAGATGCTCAACCGCTGAGCCACCCAAGCATCCTGGTTTAGGGGTTTTTGACTGGCATTGTGTTGAAGCTACATATCAATTTGGAGAAAATTATCATCTTAACAATGTAGAGTCTTCTGGCTCAAAACAAGGTATGTCTTTCTATTTACTTATGTTTAATTCAATTCCTCTCAGCAATATTTGATAGTTTTCAGTATGCAGACCTTTCTCATCTTTGTCAGATTTATCTATCCCTAAGTAGTTCTAAGTTTTAGGTTACTAGAAATAGTATTTTTTTTAATTTCAATTTCAGATTGCCCATTGCTCGTACATAGACATGCGGGTGATTTTCCTATATTGATCCTATTTGCACCCTTCTAATCTCACTGATTCCTTTTAGTGGCTTATTATACATTCATGTATTTTTGCCATTTCTGTTTGTTTCATGTGAGAGACTAAATCTAGTCTCTAGTCTCTCTATCCATTTGACTGTAATGGAAGCTTGAAGGATTTGCTTTTAGGAAGTGTATCTACTAAGGTGATAGTAGAATCACCATTAGGGCACAGTGTCACCAAGGCCCATATACATGGGAAATAATGAGAGTAGTCTGCTCTCACTGTTGCCCATGAATACAGAGGGTAATTCTTAGAACACTTCCCCAGTAAATGATAAGATATATGAGGACGTGTTTTGGGAGCCTCATCTGCAAATGAGCATGCTAGACCCAATGATTTTGTGTGCCTCACTAAAGGATGCTCACCAAAGTATGGACATCTTTGGAGTACAATACTCTGCAGCCACTGAAACAGACGTCAAGTAAGTTCACTGGCATGAAAACGCTTGTGGTTTATTACTGTACTCATTATCTAATGCTGCATAACAATTTAGCACAGACTTCAATATTAAAATACAGTTTGGAAGTCAGGAGTCCAGGTAGGCTCTGCTGGGTATCTGCTTGGAGTCTCATAGGCTGAAATCAGGTGGCAGCTAGTTTTATGCTCTGGAGGCTCTGGGTGAGGGTCCACTTGCAGGTTCATTAAAATTGTTGGCAGAAGTCAGTTCCCTGATTGTAGGGCGGAAAACCCCATCTCCTAGCTGGCTGTCAGCCAGGCATCATTCTCAGCATCCAGAGGCTTCTTGCGTTTCCTCGGCTAGTGGACCCATCTTCAAAGACAGCTATGGTACACCAAATCCCTTTTATGCTTCTCGACTCCCTTTTAGGGCTCACGGGATTCCCTTAGGCCAATCCAGATAATCAAAGGTAATCTCTCTGAATTACAGTCAACTAACTAATAAGTTTAATTAAATCTACCAAGTTCTTTTTGCCATGGAAGATAACATATTCATGGGCAAGATAGCTCATCATAATCCTGTGTTCTGGGGATTAGGCACAGAATCCTGAGGGGGCATATTTTTAATTCGGCCTTATACAATTAGCAAATAAAACTAGAAATTACACAAAACAGTATGTGCAATATGATAATATTTTTATAAGAAAAAAATAAAAGCAGTACAAAATTATGGGTAATGTTTGCTTTCTTCTTTATCCCCTAAGTTTGTTTTTAAAAAAATTAACATTTGTCATTAGGACACTATGAAGAATTTACATAAATCCCAAACCCATAAAAATTCATTTACAAGACAGAACTCAAGGTGCATTTTCCCATAGACACATGTTTCGGGGTGATTAGAATCCTCTGATGTTCCGCAAAAGACTTAATCCTAAAGCTCTGTGCCCCATGAGCTATTTCTAGTGGGCAGTAAATTCCAAGTTTTAATTCAAGAAGCCAAGAATAGATAGCTTTTCTCTCCTCATTCCCTGACGAAGCACCAGTGGGCAAGGGGGCTGGTGACCAGGAGCTATGGTTAGGCCTACACAAGAAAAGACCACCCCTGCATTAGGAGAGGAGGCAATGGAGCCCCTCACAGCACTGGCACCCTGGGGCTGACTCCTGCACACGCATGTGTGTTCATGCGTGCAGAAGTATCTGTGCAGGAGCAAGCAGGGGAGTGTGTGAGCATGCAGGTGTGCATGCATGGCTGGGGATCTGCAGCAAGTTATGCTGCCTCTTCCCAAAAGAAGAGTCCACTAAAAAACTTTTTGTCCAAGAATATAGTAAGCAATCTGTGGGGTATGATTATATACTTTATAATCTTCCCATTTTTTTTGTTCTCTCTTCTTCCCCAGTGTTCTCTCCCAGAGACACCTGTCCCCTGTCCCCTGTCCTTCTCTCCACCTTCCTTCTCTGCACAGGCTTACTCTCTCTGTCTCTCTCTTTCTCTCTCTCAGACTCCCATTCCATCCCTTCTTGGACCACTTTCTCCCGGATCTCCCCACCCCCAGCTAAAACTGCCCAAATGTCGTTCAGTGATGAATGGTGAAGCAAACAAACCAAGGCACATTTAAGCCTTGGGTGCTACTCAGCAATCAAGAGGACGTTGGGTCTCCATACACGGGGTGCATGAATGGATGAATCTCAGGACAGTCATATTGAGCAAAAGAATGCATACATGCTATGATTCCATTTATATATTATTCTTAAAATGACAAAATTATGAAAGCAGAGAACAGACTATTGGTTGCCAGGAGTTTGGAAGGGGAAAAAGTGGAAAGGACAGAGGGACGGCCATAATGGCAACATGAGAGATCCTGTCAGTCGCAGAAGTCAAGTATATCTTTTTCTTTTTAAGATTTATTGACTTATTTTAGAGAGAGAGCATGTGCACACGAGTCAAGGGAAGAGGAGGGGGAGAGAGAAAGAGAACCTGAAGCAGACTCTCCACTGAACAGGGAGGCCTACTCAGGGCTTGATCTCAGGACCCCAAGATCATGACCTGAGTTGAACATTTAACCATCTGAGCCACCCAGGTGCCCCAGAAGCAAAGCATATCTTGACTAGTGGTGATGGACACCAAATCCACACCTTGGGTAAAACTGCATGTGATGGAATGCACACACACACACACACACACACACACACACAGACACTAATGAGTATACATAAAAGTTATCAGTGTCAATATTCTGGCTATGACATTATTCCATGGTTCTGCCAGATGTCACTTTCAAAGGAAACTGAATAAAGCGCACACAGGATTTTTTTTTTTTAAATTTCTTACACCACCTCTGACTTTACAAAGATCTCAAAAAGTTTAAATGAAAAAAGTGAAGAAGAAGTAACGATTTTCTCAAACAAAATCAGATGGTATTCATTGCCAGATATCTGCCCTGTAGAACATGTGACAAGAAATTTTTCAGGTAGAAACTCGGGTCTGCATAAGGCAGGGATGAGTGTTGGAGAAGGAAGAAATGAAAATAAAATAAAATCTTTTGTTTTTATTGGCCTTAATTGATTTAAATTATCAGTTGTGGTTTTATAGCTTTCTTCTTATATTTTAGAGTTAATTTTTTGTTCAAATGTCAAACATGGTATTTTTGGAAAGCTTCAGACCTCAGGCAGGCCTGTGGGCCGATGGCTGGAAGGAACTTGAAGGCACCAGGTTCTCCTGAAGGTACCCCAGTCTCATCCTGCCATGATCCCAGGACCCTGAGATCATGACCTGATCAAAGGTGTCTCTCAACCAACTGAGCCACCCAGGCATCCTGAAAAGGCAACTTTTCAGGACTGCTGTGGCAGTAATAGGATTTAACACATGGGACAGTGACAGCCACATGGCGGGTACTAAAATATGTTCATTTTTTTCCTTATTAGGATGTTTATGGCTGTCCCTCCTACTGAATAAATAATTGACACATTCATACAGACGACTCCATTCCTTAATTCACATGTGAGATCTACACAGCCTTGTTCTTGCCTAAAAGTTTATTCTCTGCAGGGAGGCAAACCCAACTATCACTTCTCAGTTCTCCTTAGGTCTTGGGCTGCAGAAAAGGTATGTAGGAGGCCTTGCAGCTTGAGGAAACAGCTCTTGATCCAACAACCTGAAAGAAACAGCAATCCCACTTTGTCCCTTCTCCCAAATCTCCTTGGGAGTTGAAGCTTCCTGCCACCTTTCTGAGGCTCCAAATGCTGGGTACTTTTTAAATACAATTCTATAGTCTGTTTTTCTACACAGAAGTCAAAATGTCTTTAAAAGGAAAATCAGTTCCTGTCAGGTCTCGACTTCCTAAATCCACTCAGTGGCTCACTTACACTTGAACTAGGAGCTATTAATTAGAAAAGCTCACAAAGGGCTCCCTGGGTGGCTCAGCAGTTTGGTGCCTGCCTTTGGCCCAGGGCATGATCCTGGAGTCCTGGGATCGAGTCCCATATCGGGCTCCCTGCATGGAGCCTGCGTCTCCCTCTGCCTGTGTTTCTGCCCCCCCTCACCCCCCCGCCTCTCTGTGTCTCTCATGAATGAATAGATAAAGTCTTAAAAAAAAAAAAAAAAGAAAAGAAAAGCTCACAAAGCCCCCAGACCTGTTCCAGCCTTATCTTTTTCTGCTCCCCTGGTGGATCACACCACTCAACCACACTTACTTTCTTTTGGTTTCTCAACAACTTGAGTGCATTTGGCCTCAGGGCCTTTGCACTTGCTGGTCTCTGGCTGGAATGCTCTTCCCTGAACTGAGCATGCTGGCCTCCCATCTTCTTGCCCTGACTCCAGTATCATCTTAGCACGCAGCCTTCCCTGATCATAGTCTAAGGAAGAGGGACTTTGTCTCCCTTAACAGTCCTCTTTTCTCTGTCCACAATCTGAAATCTTCACATTCATTTACATGTTTACTTGATTTTTGACTGTTTCCTCCTTGAAGAACATCAGCTCCGTGGGACAAGGGACCATGACTCTGAAATCCCTGGTGTCCAGATCTGGGTTAGGCATATGGTTTGGGTGGTTCCCAATATCTATTTGTAAATGAATAATCATTCCTTTCCATCTTGGCACAAGTACTCAAGCCCTGAAAACGCAACCATGGCTCCTGATCCCTGGAAAACCATTTGCTCCCAACCCCTGAAAAGCCATCCCCAGACCACACTTGGTGAAGCTCACCCAAGAGAAATGTGCCAGTGACCTCAGATGGTCACACATGGTGCAAGGCCCAAGAATACAGGCTTTTGAGCCTAGGCTGGGGAGCCAGGATGGGAAGTACTGGAGAGGGGGCAACCCAGTGGGCCACTCCCCATGTAGGCGCAGTCACATAGGTGGGTTGCTTGCGATTAGGGAGTGGTGCTAATTCAGCTGACACGAAGGCAAAGGGATTGTACCTGAGGAAGATTTATGTCTCCTCTTCCCTATCTCATGCTGCCCCCACTCCCCCGGCGGTCATAACATTGCAATAATAACCAGCTCAGCGGCCGCCACTCAGCCTGCTGAGCCCCAGCCAAGATGAGAGGGGCTGCCCCCACTCCTCGCCAATATATAGATATGTATATATATCCACAGAGGAGCATTTGTCAGGAGACTCCAGGAGAGAAATGACTATTCCATAAAGATTTCATTTTTGTTGGAGTCTATCCACGTCTCTATATTGTCATAAAAATTCAATAGGCAACTTCCATAAAAAAAAAAAAGGAGGCACAATTAAAAAGAAATAGGGACCGCTCCAGGAGAGGTTGGAGATTAAAGACCAAGAGGCCCAGTTCAGGCGGGGGGATTTTATGAGCTACCAAAGAAAGAAAAACACACCACCCAGAAAAAAATGCCCAGGAGGAACCGTTCTGGCTGCTTGAGGGGAGGCAAGCCGTCCACTCTGGGGTTGTCGTCTGAAGACTGGGTGACAGCACCCATGGCCTCTGCGAGGCACAGTGGCCAGCCCGCTGGGTATGAGATGGTGTGCATGGGTGCGGGCTGGCCAGGGGCCTGGACCCCAGGGAACACTGCAGCTACAGCTGTCAGGGAAGCCAGAGAAACATCAAGTCTCCAAAGCACGAGACCCAGGCCCAGGCAGGAGCCACAGCTCCGGACAAGATAATCCTTTGCATTCCAGGACCTGGGGGACTGGGTAAGGAGGGGGAAAGGGCTTTTAGCAAACTTCAGGAAGTCAGATCCCTCTTTCTTTTTTAAAAATATTTTATTTATTTATTCATGAGAGACACACAGAGAGAGGCAGAGACACAGGCAGAAGGAGAAGCAGGCTCCATGCAGGGAGCCTGATGTGGGACTCAGTCCCAGGACCCCGGGATCATGACCTGAGCCAAAGGCAGATGCTCAATGACTGAGCCACCCAAGTGTGCCAGGGAAGTCAAATCCTTAACCAACATTGGATCAGAATATTCAACCTTGAGGCCCCCATTCCCTTTTAGTGGACCGTTTTCCTGATTACACACGCAATAGGTGTTCATTGTAGAAATTTTAGAAATACAGAAAACAAAAAGATTAGAGCTGACCATCATCCTTTGACCTAACCACACATATCTCTCATCCTGATGTTATTTCCCAATCTTTGGCAAGATGCAGTTTGTAAAGAAGAAAATCATAGGGAAAGCTTGGGTGTTGAAAATAGGCTGGGAGGGGAGAACCACCACCCAAAGTAGTCCAGGGGGGCACAGTGACCTGGTTCCTTGGGGAGAGAGCGAGCATGGAGAGAGCAATCCTGTGCATCGGAATCCTGCGTAGCTCAAAGGAGCAACCAGATGTTTACAAAATGAGGGCTGGAGGAAGAGAGAAGTGGGGGAACCCTCAGGGTTTTACCACCAAAAAGAAGCAGTAAGATTTGATTGCCTGTCTCGACATGGATGGTCTCTTTGCAGAGATCATGGATGCGCTAAGCTTTGCTATGCTCACCCCCAAGTTACATGAGGTTTGTGGTGATGTTTGGTCCTGATGCAGACACCCTCTAATCCGTGACCGTGGTGGCTAGACCCGCATTTCTGGAGATACAGACACAATAAGGCAGGATCCTTGTCACTGAGCTACCCGTAGCAGTGGGGGTCCCCAGGGACCACTCTTCAGACAGCAGTGAACCTCAGATATCTGCAAACATAATTTGAAATTTGCAGGGAGGCAACTCTTATTACTGATACTTTTTTTGGTTCCGTCGCCATCATCATCATCATCATCATCATCATCGATATGCTGTTGCAGATCTCGGACAGGAAGTAAGCCTTGCCTTACGACAGGGCTGAGCCAGGTCTTCCTGCCTGAGATCACTTAGAAAACAATAAAGTGCTTTTGAGTGACGTTTTTTTCCTATCAAAATGAAAATAGCTATATTGAGTCCTTGTTTCAGTTTTTGGATAGAGAATCATCTCTGGAGGCTTGGCACAGCTTTCCAGATGTGGCAGTTGGTTGGAGGCTGAGAAGCAGCTCTGGATGGTCACTGGCCTCCCTTCCAATTAGTTCAGGGCCTGCCTTGGCACTGACCCTTCACAGGGCCAAAAGGGCACCTGCCACCAGGGGCAAGGGAAACCACTAGATGTGAGGTAGACAAGGGACAGATCCGGAGTGCCTTTCCCAAACCTGCCATCTATTCCTCTTCTACTGGATGTGAGCTCCGTGGGGCTAGATGGGTTTTTGTTTACCCATATCCCTGCTTCTACTATGGCCATGCGCACACTGCTGTACATTTATACCCATAGGTATTTAAAATATGTTTACTGAGATGGATTCTGAGTTAAAAAAAAGAACTCTGAAGAAGATGCAGGTGAACCCTCTCCTTCTCCACTTTTCAAATGAGGAGACCAAGGCCAGGGTCCATAGGGAGGCCCACAGTCACCTGGCAATCACCTGCAGAGGCCACAGATAGCACAGGGTCATGCTGCCTCACCAGCTGTTGCCAGGGAGAGGGAGTCTTCCCGGGCAGAGTGTGAAGCCCACAGAATCAGAGGCAGGAGACGAGGTCACGTCAGTGGGTCCAGCAAGGGTGCTGGCTGAGGAGCCCAGTGATCCGGAGAGACAAGGGAGACCAGACACATGGGGCCAGGCTGGGGCTGCATGGGGTCAGCCCTGGAGTCTTATGTGGGTTTCTGGGGAGCCCAGTTCTTGGCAGGCCTGGAGGTAAAAGGGGGAACTCCTGCAAAAAGTCTCAGGTTGTGGCACCTGGGTGACCCTGTTGGGCAGGTCATGATCCCAGGGTTCTGGGATGGAGCCCTGCATGGTCTCTCTGCTCAGTAGGGGTGTCTGCTTCTCCCTCTCCCACTGCCTGCTGCTCCCCCTGCTTGTGCTTTCTTTCTCTCTCTCTCTCTCTCTCTCTCTGTCAAATAAATAAATGAAATCTTAAAAAAAAAAAAAAAAAAAAGTTTTGGGTCAAAGAGCCAGGCTCATAGGAAGAGTCTGGAGGGATTCAGACACCAGGCCTGGATTATCAGACCAAAGGGTGAGGGTGGTTTTTAGAACCATGCTACAAGGTCAGCCTGGGCCCTATGGAAAAATGACCTTGATGTCAGGACGTTCAACCCACTGAGTGGGCTCTTGAATTCCTTTGGGTGAAGAAAGGCCCAGCTCTGGGGTTTGCAGCCTTTGGTGACCTGATGGCCTTAATTCAGAGGCCATTCTCACTCAGGCCTATGCACACAGACTCATTCACACAGCTGAACCAAAGGTGTCTATTGGAAAGTCAGAGAAGGCATTGAAAAAATAAGGGCTGTTCTAGAAGAAGCCTGGAACTATATTAGGAAACTCTTAGTAGCAATTACCTCGAGGGAAGGAAATCAACCTTCAGCAAGAGTTGGGGGCTTTTCGTACTTGAAGTTTTTTACAATGTGCACATATCTTTTTTTCTTACCATGGGCATACATCAATTGTAAAAAAAAGTTATGACAAAAGCAACTCTTGTTAATGATGATGAAAAAAATTACACAGATACTTTCTTAAATTGAAAGACAGGACGGGGCCCAAACCACAGTCTAGTAAATATACCTTCTCTGCTTCAACACCCCTAGTTGGGCACAGGGACAAGAACTGTGTGTGTCTTTGGCCCCAGCCAGAAAAAACAAGGGCGAGGGGTGTGAACAGGCCAGGGCTGGGGAGGTGAGAGGTAGCTAGGCTTTCCATCCACTTTAATAATAAAGCAATTGAAATGTCTTTTAGAAATTAGTCATGTGAAATGAACAGAAGGAAATGAAGCAAAATAAGAGTTATAAAAACAGTGATACATCACACTTAAATAGTACTTCCTATATGCCAGGAGTTGTTTAAGAATTTCATGTGTAATAGTTAATATAATCTGAATAACAACACTATGTAGTGTAGGTACGATCATTGTCTCTATTTGAAGAAATAAAGGCCCAGGAAGTAACTTGCCCAGGGTCAGACAGCTAGTACCTGTTGGAGCTAGGGTCATACTGTAGGTCTAGTGTCAGAGTCCACACATACTTCTACATTTCCACACTATATGTCCAAAGCATTCAGCTTCTCAAATCCTTTTATTTGACGAGGAGAGAAAATACAACTCACAGATCCAAATGGACAGGCTTGAAGCCTAAAGTGTCCCATGGTCATGTTCTCACCACACAGAATTCCTTCAATTGTCACAAATGGTGACAAGGACAAAGCAGGGGCAAAAAGCGAGATTCCCTTCAGGTCAAGCTTCAGAAAAGCTGTGAAGGGGCAAGAAGGAGAATCAGATGGAGTGATGGGATCTAAGGTTCCCAGCTGGAAGCATTCAGCTTTGCTAAGAGTGCTGCAGGGTCTGGAGGAGGAACAGACCCCTTTTCACATCTTATCTGCAAGAAGCAGTATTCTGTGTTTATCTCAGCCTGGCCTTGCCCCGAGATTAGCCAGGCATAACTGGAGGGGACCCTGGCCTGGCCAGGTCTGCTCCCCACTGTGTGTGCTGGGCTTTCCATCAAAGATGGCTGAGCCTCCCCTTTCAGCCCCTCCTCAGGAGAGCCTTTTCTGCCGCCTCCTTCTGTAAGCCAGTCTCTGCAGAACTGTTTTCTCTTTGCTGTGTCCTATCACCACACCGTTCCCGGTGTCTTTTTGCACAAGAGTCCTGGCTGTGCTGCCAGGATGTGGGATCCTTGAGGTCTTCCCTCTCTGCTAAGCTGCCAGACTGACTGGATGGAAAAATAGTAGGAAGGGGTTTTCTCTTGAGAAGAGGGGTAAAAAAGCCTATGGACTGTCCTGGAGGTTAGAGGCCTCTGCACTCCCCAGGGGTTGACTGGCTTCTCCTTCCCATGTGGCAGCTGCCTTGGCTCCTAAAGGAGCTGGTCCTCCCAATCTCAGACCTCTGAAATGAGTCTGAACAAATCTGAACTGTGTCCTGGCTTCCTGAGACAAGCTGCATGCAGACCCCAGGTGGGTGTGCCCTGCATGGCCGGTCAGCCTTCTAGAGCACAATTAGAAGTGAAATGTTGGAGAGAAGGTGGAGGAGATGCATGGCCAACTCATACACGCACGTTCCCTCCTTAGGTAGCTAACTTCATGAATGCACACATGGGCCTTTGCACACTCACACACTCAATCTCATGTACACACAGCAAGACAGCAAGTGTCTCCAGGTGGAAGTAATTAAATGTTGACCTAAGTTCCTTCAAAGCAATAAGGCTTTGCTAGAGTCTCCATGGTGTCATGATTGCTGCCTGAAATAAGAACCCTGACTTTTCTGGAAAAAATGTGGTGGAATAAACCTAAGTTTTGCAGAAAATATATACTAAGGAATATGTAGCAGTGGTCTGGGTACTGGAGAAGTTATTTATTATTATTATTTTTTTAAAGCAGTCTGTGTGTTTACCTTACTCTGGTCATTTCTACATGACTATAAAAAGTGGGAAGCTTTGGCTTTGGAAATTGAGGAGATATGAATCTGTACACATGACTCCAGATCTGGCATCAAAATATAAGAAACGAATCTCATAGACAAAGGAAAACCTGGCAATAGACAACAGATCTGCATTCAGCTAAAATCCATTTACCTGGATTGTGTTTGGTTCTTCTTTGCCTCTGAAAGTTAATGACTTGGAAATCCCAGGCACCGCAAGGGAACATGACTATCCACCCAATCATTAATATGCTCCCAGGATAGCTCTCTCAAATACTTTTCTCTAGGTTTTGTCTTTTATATTTTTCTCTCTGAACCATAGTAGATACCAGAATTATTCCTTCCCTGTTAAAATATGCTGCTGTGTTCAGAACGAAGTCTGAACCATAGTAGATATCAGAATTACTCCTTCTCAGTTAAAATATGCTGCTGTGTTCGGAACAAAGTCTGATCTTGGGTTTTGATCTCTGTACCCACAGTGGGAGTAAGTCTGTGTGACTCCAGGCAAGTTCTTTCATCTCTTTGGGCCTCAGTAAATAAAGGGGCTAACACCATCACTGACAAAGCTATATGAACAAAGATAAATCCAATGATGAAGAACAAATTCATCTGTGAGAAACTCCCATCACTGTACCCAGGGCTCAGGGCCACCAATATTTCCTCTGATTCAATTTCTCCCCGAGGTTGCCATGTCCTAAAAGCCACACTTCATTTATCAATAATAATGTATTTTGCCACTTTGGGTTGGACAAAAACATGCTTAACTCTCAAGCGGAAGTCCTGACCACCAAGAGACACCAATGTCTCCATGAAAAATACATTGTAATTCTAATCCAAAGTAATAGCAGTTAAGGGTTTAGTTATGGGTACTTGTATATTTTAAGTTTGGAAACCGTGTTTATAACTTCTAGAGATTGCCCTTCAACCCGTTACAACCTTCATGAATTGTTTTAGAATCCAAGGACTTTAAATGGGAATTACTGTCTCTGGCAGTCTCTAAGGTTCTGGAATTCCAGGATATTTAGCTTAAAAATTCTGACTGCAAAATGCGAAGAATATCAAGGACTCTCATCTGCTGCCAGTGAGACTGTAACTTGGTATAGTCTTTGTGGAGGTCGATTTTGCAATATGTTTTAAAAACCTTAAACTAGGTATAGAGGAAATTCTAGTTCTGATGATGATAGAGTAGCTCCTACTGGGTCAACCTTCCTGCAGATAACAATGATAAACTCTGAACAAAATGTTTAAAAGCCAACTATTTTTAAGTATTGAGGAGCAAACAGAAACAGACACTGGAGAGACTTTGACCTTTGAAAGAAGGAACCACACTGAGTGAAATCTATCTTTAGACAGTTTTCTGCTGAGGGCTTTCCTCAGCCAGCCAGGCAGAAAGCTTATTGCTCGAGGTGTCTGAGGACAGAGTTCAGGGCTACCAGAGTGGTGGGAAATGGAGGGAATAGATCCTGAAAGGAGCTAAAAGTTTAAAAAACTGAGCAGAGAGTTAAAGTGCTGCCCATTTACTGAGAGACAGAGTTTGGAGTTTGAATCATGCGACTTTTTCCAAGAGACATTTCATAAATACCTTGGGCATTCCATTGAAATCCTGAGCTTGGGGAGGGGGGATCCTACCTAGGAGCAGAGACTATGTATCAGGATTAAAGACTGCCCTCAGGCTAAAGAAAAATCAAAACAGACCCATCTTAAACAGTATAAAAGCAAGCTTCTAAAATGTCAAGGTAATATGCCAGAATTAATTGCCTGCTGTTGTCAAAGGAAGATAACAGAATACAGAATCTCTAAACCTATTGTCCACAGAGATCAGTATACAAATAAAAAATTCCTAGACATGCAAAGAAACAAAAATGTGACTTTACTCAAGAAAAGAAATCATTCAATAGACACACTGCCAGGGAACCCACATGTTGGAGTTAGCAGAGAAAAACTTCATAGTAGCTATTGTAAATACATTCAAGGCCTTAAAGGAAAACATTGCCGAAATGAACGAATAGGTGAATCAAGTGGGAGTTGTAGAACTGACAAGACTCAGAAATGAAAAATTGGAGGTGTGTGGATGGCTCAGTGGTTGAGCATCTGCCTTCGACTCAGGTCATGATCCTGGAGTCCTGGAATTGAGTCCTGCATCAGGCTTCCCACAGGGAGCCTGCTTCTCCCTCTGCCTGTGTCTCTGCCTCTCTCTGTGTGTCTCTCATGAATAAATAAATAAAATCTTAAAAAAAAAATGAAAAATTTAGTTGATAGGTCTAAGATCAAGTTGCGAGCAACAGAAGAAAGGGTCAGTGAACTAGAAGACAGGCCAATGTAAATTATCTAATCTTAAGAACACAGGATGAAAAAGACATACATTTATTTATTTATTTATGTATTTATTTATTTATTTAAAGATTTTATTTATTCATTCATGAGAGACAGAGAGAGAGAGAGACAGAGACAGAGACACAGGCAGAGGGAGAAGCAGGCTCCATGCAGGGAGCCCAATGTGGGACTTGATCCTGGGACTCCAAGATCATGCCCTGGGCCGAAGGCATGTGGTAAACCATTGAGCCACCCAGGGATCACCCTGAAAAAGATTTTTAAAAATGAAAGAGCTTCAGTGACATTTGGTAGAATATCCAACATTTTAATATATGTGTAATTGGAATCTCAGAAGGAGAAGAGGGTGAGAGTGGGCAGAAAAAAACTATTTGAAAGAATATGGCTGAAAATGCCCTAAATTTGTTTTTTTTTTTTAAGATTTTATTTATTTATTCATGAAAGACACACACACACACACACACACACACACAGAGGCAGAGACACAGGCAGAGGGAGAAGCAGCCTCCATGCAGGGAGCCTGACATGGGACTTGATCCCGGGTCTCCAGGATCAGGCCCCGGGGTGACAGTGGCACTAAACCACTGAGCCACCCGGGCTGCCCATGAAAATGTCCTAAATTTGATAAAAGAACATTACATATAAACCCAAGAATCACAAAAAACTCCAAGGAAGATGAACATGTATACACACCCAAAAAGCAAGATCATAGGTAAACTATTGAAAAATAAAGAGAATAAATAAAGAGAATAAAGAGAATCCTAGAGCAGCCAGAGAGGAAAATAACACAAATGATAAGAGACGAATGGGGATCCCTGGGTGGCGCAGCGGTTTGGCGCCTGCCTTTGGCCCAGGGCGCGATCCTGGAGACCCGGGATCGAATCCCACATCAGGCTCCTGGTGCATGGAGCCTGCTTCTCCCTCTGCCTATGTCTCTGCCTCTCTCTCTCTCTCTCTCTGTGACTATCATAAATAAATAAAAATTAAAAAAAAATTAAAAAAAAATCAGAAAAAAAAAAGATAAGAGACGAATGATATGAATTACCCCTGACTTTTTTTCAGAAGCAATGAGAAATTATGAGAGAAGCTCATGGAATAATAAATGCTGAAATTCTACATCCGGTAAAACACATCCTCCAAAAAATGAAGGTGACATAGACATTGTCAGTTGAAGGAAGCTGAGAGAATTCTTCCTCAGGAAATGTGAGAGGAAGTTATTCAGGGTGAAGAAAAATGATATCTGATGGACACTGGTGCCTTCAACATGGAAAGAAGATATCCCAAGTGGCAAATACACAGGCAAAATAAAGACGACTTTTTTTTTTTTTTTGGTTCTGCGTAATTTATTTAAAAGATAACTGCCAATTGCTTTTGCAATTTTGTAGTTTATATGACATCATGCAGAGCTTATCTCTGACCCCATAGATAGGAGAAATCAACAAAATATCTAGAAAATCTTCAAATAAAAATTTAGCCACACATATGCAGGCTTTTGAACTGTAAACTTAAAAATTAAACCCTACAATTGTAAATCCCATGGAAAAAAACAGAAGGTTTTTGCAACCTTGGGGGTAGGCAAGGATCTCATAGGACATGAAAAGCCCTACTCATAACATTTAAAAATGATAAATTGGTCTTCATAAAATTCTTCTCTCTGATGGAAAGGAAATGAAAGTGACCACGAGACAAGCCAGAGATTGGCAGAAAACATTCACAACCCATTCATCTGGCACAGGACTTGTATCCAGAATATATAAAGAATTCCTATATATCCATAATAAAAGACACAGAGTCTGGTATAAAAAATAGGCTAAAGACAAAAATGGACACTATAAATAGCCAATAAGCACATGTAAAAGTGCTCAACATAATTAGTAATTAGAGAAACACAAATTAAAACCACAATGAGATATAATTCTCATGCACTTAGAATGCTTAAAATTTTTTCAGGACTGACCGCACCAAATGTCAGCAGACATGAAGCAGTTGCAACTCTCATACTTTGCTGGTGGGAACTCACTATTACTTCAAAAAGCTAATAGGCAGCTACTTATAAAGTCAATATTCACTTACAGTATGACCTGGCCATCTTTCTCCTAGGTAATTTTCCAAGAGAAAAAACATTTGTCCACAAAATGACATGTGCACGCTCTTTCCAGCTTTATTCGTAATACTCCAAAATTGGAAAAAACTCAAGTGGCCATGAACAGGTGAATGAATGCACAAAGTTTTGTATAACCATTGTCCTGTTGGTTACTTCTCGGCCAATCCGAGGACAGACACAAGTCACAGCAGACCTTAATGTGGGAGCCATGGTGAGGATGGGCTGAGAATAAGCCTAGACAGAGACACTACAGCTGGGGGGACACGGTGAGGCCAGAGGTCAACACAGGAAGAGTAGGAGAGAGGAACTGTGCTTCCTTGTGAAGCTAGACCTCTTCTCTGAATGCCACAGGGCATACTGCTCCACTTTTGGCGCCTGGCCTGCATCTTGGAAAAGGAAAAGGGGAAAAGAAACCTAGGACAGCATCAGAAACCTAGACCACATGCAGTCTAAATTTTAAAACAATAGAAATCGAGAAATCTCCAGTGGGTAGAGTGAAATATTTTGTTGCTACCAATAGGAAAGGGGCCTTTAGTTTAAGATGAGATTAGATATATTTTTAAAAAATATGTAAGTTGTATTTTTTCCCACTTCTGACACACAGTTGAGCTATTTGTGTATTTCTAGAGGATCTAAAAACTGTGGCCCGACACCCCAGGGACTCCAAATCTCGATGTCGGGGTTCCTTTGCACTACCCCAGTCATAGAACATGCTAGAATGGGCTTCACTGAGCTGTGTTACCTTAAAATAAACTGTTGTCCCTTTGAGATTTAAATGAACGCCAGGGCAGTTTCTCTTCTAGAGAAAGAATATTTTCCACACTGACTCAGTACCAACTCTAAGAAACAGGTCTGCATTTTGTCAAATATGAAAATTGATTGTTGAAATAAAATCTTAGAGTTCTCATGAAATCCTAAAGGTATTTAAGTGTCCACCTTCCACTTCAGAGTCCAAAGTTCTGGAAAAACCCTTGCTTCTCCTCCAGGAGGGAATGGTGGGAGGATCTTTCCCTGCCTCCTCCATACCTGCCACACCCAGGCATAACCAGTGGATGAGAGGGGTATCTCAGTGGCCTCGGGACTGAGATTCTTTCATCACTAGAAAGTTCTAGAGACAGGTTGGAACTTGAGTGACCAAGAATCCTCATTTGCTCGGTACTATCCCAGCTTTGATATTGAAGTCCCACATAGTAGGATATTTCTCAGTTCCATGCAAATAATGCTTTGGTCACACCACCAGAAGGATCAAGAGTTGTGGATTAGGGGCTCTACCCCTCGCAGAGCTGCCTCCTGTCCCAGAGACTTCTGTTTGAAAGGCTTCCTGAGGCTGATGCTTTCATCTGTGCCCTCTTTGCAGCCTATTCTCCTGGCTTTGAGTTCTTTTGTTATCGACCCCATGCCACTCCACACCTCCTTGGGTCTTAGCTACAACCTGTCTGTCTTGGCTCTTCTTGGCAGTCTCATCCAGCGATGCCATTGTAGTTCTCAATGAGGACCCAGAGTTTAGAAAGGTTTTTTTTTCTTTTTAAACACCTGTGGTTTATCCATACATTTACCTCGCTACCGAGTCTGATGATAAAAAGTCTTTTGTCTTTCATTTGTTGTTGTTGTTTTATTTAGAGCTATGTAATTCCAAAATGCTTTAAAATTATATGGCACCAATGCTCACAATACTGTTTTGAGTGATCCTATGTTCAAGTAAAAGCCCAATTTAGGGGATCCCTGGGTGGCGCAGCGGTTTGGAGCCTGCCTTTGGCCCAGGGCACGATCCTGGAGACCTGGGATCGAATCCCACATCGGGCTCCCGGTGCATGGAGCCTGCTTCTCCCTCTGCCTGTGTCTCTGCCTCTCTCTCTTTCTCTCTCAGTGACTATCATAAATAAATAAAAATTAAAAAAAAAAAAAAGCCCAGTTTAGGGACTAGAGTTTTTGTTTTGTATTTGGATGCCGAGAATCCTGGCAAGGTGGAACATAGTAACAGAGAGGAGAAGAAAATGAGGAGTGCTTGCTGCTCTTCAGCTGTGTTCAGAGGTCTGTCTCCCAGCTCTGAGGTGTGACCACAGCTCTAGGTGGACTTGTCGAGCCACCAGCAGGAAGGATAATGCAGACTGTGGCATTCATTCATTCATTCATTCATTCATTCAACAACTCGTGCCCAGTTTCGTCCCCTCCATTTCCTGCAAACATGAGCAACTGTAGGGCTGTAGGGAAGGAAACACTTTTTTTCCCTCAACCATCTTGGGGTTGCCAGTCAGCTGGCACCCCTGACTCCCATGTATCCACTCCTCCCCATGATATCTCTTGGCTGGGTCTGAACATTAAACTAAGATTGATGAACAGGAAAAAAGCATAGTAACTGGTGTGATCTAACTTCCACATGACACAGGAGCCTTCATAAGGAGATGAGGAACCAAAGGAACAGTTGGACCTGAGTGTTTTATGCTATGTTTGATAAAGAGTTGAGGGGTATGATAGATTAAGGGGTCTGAGGCAAGAGCTGTGAACGTGGTGGGGGTAGAAGGGGATGTAGCAAGGCCTGTTTGTAGGAATCTTCTTGACATCTATTTGTCTCTGGAGATTCGAATGCTCCTTTCCTCTGATTGTGGGGGGTGCACCTCTTCCACTAGTGTTTCATAACCAGTTTCAGGGAAGAAGGGCAAAAGGGGGAGGAGGTCTGAGTCATCTTCCAGCTGCCATTTTCTCAAACCTCATCAGCTTAAAATATTCAGAATGTCAAGCAAAGTGCCGTATTTTGGGATGGTGTGTCTTGAACCCCAATCAGGGCTCTAGCAGTAATAATGCCATCTCATGGCTCTCATAGAAGAGGCTGTTGTGCGATGGACAACTGGGGGCAGAAATTGGTGAACCCAACACCATTCTCTATTACCCCCCTTCCCCCAATACACCGCAGGCACACCCCTCAGTGACAGAAGCCAGGGTTTTGATGCCAGGACTGTGTTACCAAGACACCAGCCCATTTGTAAGATGGCATTAAAAAAAAAAAGAAAAAAAAGAACCTTCAAGTCTTCCATTCGTTTGGCACAGCAGACAATCCCAGAGTCACCGATCTGAGCTCAAGCACCAGAATCTGCATCTGTGAATTCTATCACAAAGGGCCAAGAGAATGACAGTTCACCAGATCTTGGGGAAGGCTAGGTCATCTGGTTTGGGGAGGGGTGGGCCCCAAGGCCTGCCTGGTGGGGTCAGAGACTAGGAATGGCAGAAAGAGGCACAGAGCAGGAGTAACATGGTCAGGGGGTCACTGCTGGGCCAAACAACAATGTGGTTTCAAGTCTCAAGCAACAGCACTCAAGGGCAGAGCTTGGTGGCGTGTCCACCCGTGGTTGCACCACCAAGACAAGAGAGGAAGAGCTGGCACCCCTGACTCCCATGTATCCACTCCTCCCCATGATATCACGCAATGAAAGGAAGGCGCACAGCTCCAGAGGAAGCTGGGATGGGCAAAAAGTGCTGAGTGGCCCCCAACATGCCGCAGCTCTCTCCCCAAGGATTTCACTGTTGCTTTGTTTTTTTGTTTTTGTTTTTTTTTTTTTTTTAAGATTTTATTTATTTATTCATGACAGACACAGAGAGAGAGAGAGAGAGAGGCAGAGGGAGAAGCAGGCTCCATGCAGGGAGCCTGACATGGGACTCGATCCCGGGGCTCCAGGATCCCAACCTGGGCTGAAGGCGGCGCTAAACCTCTGGGCCTCCGGGGCTGCCCTCACTGTTGCTTTGTGACCAGGCTTCTCCAAGCACTCCTCAGAAATGCGGGCAGCTGCTCACGGGTCTTCACGTCCACTTTCTGTGCTATGTTGAGTAATGGCCTCCCCCAAATACCCATGGGCTAATCCTTAGGCACTCTGAATGTTACTCTGTATGGCGAAAAGGACTTTGTCGACAGGATTAAAGATCTTGAGCTGGGGAGCTCCCCCCGGATTATCTGAATGGACCCTGAGAGTAATTATTAGGGTCCTTTTAAGAGTGAGGCAAGAAGGTCAAAGGAGAGAAGGCCATGGATGATGGGTGACAGATGTCAGAGTGACATATTTTAAGACAGAGGAGGAGGCACAAGGCATGGAATCCCGGAGACCTCCAGAAGCTGGAGCAGCCGAAATGGCCCCAGAGCCTCCAAGAAGAACCACCCTTAGGCTTGGGCCCAGCGACACTGATTTTGGGCTTCTGGCCTCCAGAACTGTCGGAAAATACATTTGTGTTGTTTTAAGCTACAAAGGGTGTTTCGGCAGCTGTAAGAAACTAGAACACAGGGACGCCTGGGTAGCTCAGTGGTTAAGCAACTATCTTCGGCTCTGGATGTGATCCTGGGGCCCCGGGATCCAGTCCCACATCGGGCCCCCCTCAGGGGGCCTGCTTCTCCCTCTGCCTATGTCTCTGCCTCTCTGTGTGTCTCTCATGAATAAATAAATAAATAAATCTAAAAAAAAAAAAAAAGAAAGAAACCAGAACACTTTGGGAGGGGGGCAGGGAGCAGGAGGACGGAGAGGGACCAAAGGGCTGACTTGTCACATCCAGGCCCCCAGACCTTTGCCTCCCTGCTGGGAAACACCTTCCTGGCCTGGGCCCCAAATACCTCCCTAAAATCCTCAGGAAGGAAGCACCAGGTCCTCTTGGATTCAGCAGACCGCTGGGACCAGCTGTGATCCCTCCTGGGCTCCAAGTGGTCCCGGCCGCCCGGGCCTCCAGCCTGCCTGGCCGGCTTATCCATCGTCCCAGCGTGCACATATTGGCAACATCCGACCCGAGGAGGAGGCTCGGCAGCACTGCCCTCTCAGCTGCCCCTGTGCTCCGGCCGGTGGATCGCAGAGCATCAGGGACACCGGGCTGGGCCACGGGTATCTTTCAAAAGATGCACAAGCAGACCCAGGTGAAAACCAAAGGTTTCCTGCTGGCTCATTTCATCCTGGCCTCAGCCCCAGTGTATTGACCTCAACATTTCTCAGCACAGCGGGGTGTGGGGAGGGGGAGGGGAGATGCTGTAGTCACTCACTGTGGGGGCAGGTAATTTGGGCAGAGTCCCTATTTACTGAAATGGCTTTCTTCTGACACAGAAAAAGTCCCGAAATAAAGGGACCTGCAATTGTTTGCTTCCTTTTGCTTTTTTGGTTACAACAGTAAAAACTGTCCTTCAAACGAAGTCCCAAAGGACATCAGAGCTTGACAATGACGAATGGGGAACAGATGTTTCTGGGCCATCAGAATGGCAGCTTCCTCCTCGCCACGTGGGCTCCAGGACACAGGGAGTAGGTTACTGTCCGGCCTTGGAGGCCAGACGGACGTGCCCTGGTGGCCACCGCCTAGGATGCGAGGGCCTGCGGCACCCGGTGCGCCGGGCTTCCCCTGCCTGGGTTGGGCAATGCCAGGCTTTGAAACTGCTTTGGGAAGGAGAGTGCGCCTTGAATGAGGAACTAGGACAAGCCCTGATTTCCCAGCAGGGGATGGCTCAGCCCGCAGTGTTTTCTTTCCCCACTGGCCCGAGAAGCAGGTCTCAGGACCTGTGAGCCAGCTCAGCAATTCTGTGCCACTGTGGTAGGGGCCCTGCTCACTTTCCTGTGTCACTGGGCTCCCCACCCAACTGTGTGGCCGGTGTGTGGAGACTGGCAGAGGGAATGGGAGATGGGGCTAATAACCAGGTGCTCTCCTCCTCCAGGCCTCCCCTGCCCCATTTAGCACCTGCCTCATCCCCTTGCGACCCCCAGCTTCTCTTTGCACCCTGCACCCTTGGGCTCCTGCTCTTCCTGCCACTGCACTGGAGCATTCAGTCGGGGGCTCTGGGGGGCTGGAGGGTCCAAGCGGTAGCAGTGGCCAGGTGTACTCCCAGGGCTTTGGGGGCATCCCATAGGGAGCCAGAGGAGCCAGAGGAGCCCTGCCATGGAGTCTGAGTTTCCCCTACACTCAAAAGCACTCCCTTGCTGCCAGCGAAGCAGCAGAGGGGCTGAAGATGCCCCACACATGAACTTCCCCTCCACACTCACAACATCCCATGTATGGCCAGTGGACGCTGGCTGCTCCGGACTCTGATTAGGAAGTGCTGAGATCTACCATGTGATAGGTTCTAGATGCGAGTTGGTAGGAGGCAGGCTCTGGAGGACAACCCCCAAGGTTCACATCCCAGCTCCAGGACTCAACCTTCATGTGCTAGAGCATTTCACAACTTCTGGGTGTCTTGGTTTCCCCATCCTTAAATGGTGAGAAGTTTAGGACTTTCTTGTAAAGCTCTTTGTAAGGATATAGGGCCTGTCAGGTGCTTGGTGCTGGCCTGACACAAGGGAGTGCCAGGTACAGATGAGGAAAAGAGGCTCAGAGAGCTGAGCCCCTGGCCTGAGGGATGGAGCAAAATGTGAGCCCACGTGGTTGGGCAGTCTGTCCACTGACCCAAGGCCCCCCATACCCATCAGCCTTCAGTGGACCATCGGAACACACACATGGGCCTTGCTGTCCACAATGCTGACACACACTAGCTGACGTCAGATGGGGAGGCTGCTCGGAGCAGTGTCATGGCACCATGGATTCTGTGCAGAGGGCAGGGGGACGAGGGGGTGGCTGAAGCCCAGTTTGCTCTTGCGAAGCACTTCCTGAACTGCACATTCGGTTACCACAAAATGAGTCAAGGTCCCTTTCAAGTGGCTTGCTGAGCTTCCCTCTGATCTGGCATAGCCGCCCCGGGATGGACAGGCAGCTAGCCTTTCCTGATGAGCTGTCAGGCCCCGCTTGGAAGCCCCTTTACTGGCACCAGCACTAGGCCCTGGGCAGGCATTGATTCACTTTCCCTACAACAACCCCATGGGGCGAGGTCCACTCTTTTACAAATGGGGACACTGAGGCTCAGAGAGGGTTGGATGAGTTACTTTGGATCATGCAGCTGGTGGGGGGTGGGGGTCAGGGCTGGGGTTTGAACTCGCTCCTGTCTGGCCCTTACCTGCCCCGTTCTTCTGCCTGGCTCACTGTGGTAAGAGGAAGCCATACTCACCTCCCCTGGCTGTGTCAGGGAGAGGCCAGGAGCTCTCTCTGGTCTCTTTTGCAAGTCAGGGCTGGAGAGGCAAGATGGTGGAGAGGGAAGGATTAGAACCAATCTCCCACAGGGACGGAGATCTCTGGGCAGGAAATACAGGAGCCCCACGGATGGGCCAGTGTCCCCCGTGTGGACTGAGTCCCACAAAGAAAGGGGTCAGTTTGCCCGCCAAAGAATCTCATCTGAAAGATTGAGGTTTCCTGGATGAGGGAAAAGCCATGAAAGGCTTTCACTGAAACCTGGCTTCAGGACCAGGCATACGCCTGAGTGGAGGGGAAGTGGGGAAGGGTCTTTCAGCCCCGAATGGGGGCAAGGGGCAAGAAGGGTGGCAGCTCTGTGAAAATGTACTGCCCAAGACTAGTGTGGGTCCTGCCCCAAGGGGTCCTTTTGGGTCCCTGGACAAGAAGGAGGGATTCTCAGTGGCACTTGGGAAATGAGAGAGAAAAAAGGAAGCAGGTGCATTTTGAAATAAACACAGCCTGTGGAAAACCAACCCTCGCCAAGAGGGTCTGAATTGTGCTGGTGGGGATTCGGTTCTTTGTGTTTTGCTTTGTCATTGATGTTTTGATTCAGTTTAGGAGTTTTCTT
The DNA here is from genome assembly GCF_011100685.1 of Canis lupus familiaris. Lineage (NCBI taxonomy): Eukaryota > Metazoa > Chordata > Mammalia > Carnivora > Canidae > Canis > Canis lupus. Next base: position 36,095,119 of record NC_049238.1, read on the forward strand.
CATAATCACTACTAGGAAACTCAGAAGGCCATTGAAACAACAACAGCAAAACAAAAGGGAACAATAGCAACAGCTCAACAAATCTGACATTTTTAGCCAACTCACCCATCTGTTCAAATGGAAATGAGTCCCAACCTAAAGTCACATCTTTTTTCCTCCTGCCCTCTCTACACAACTAAGGATTGCACATAAAAGCCCAACAAGCTTGGAAGGCTTGAGATTAAGAATGTTCATCAGCATATTAAACATCCTGAGAAGCCTTAGGATGAACCCTGAGAAGGTTAAGTGTGCCCCTGTAGTCATAGAAATAGTTCCACTACCGAACCCAAGATTTCCCAGACTTACTAGTCCAGAAAACCTTTTCCTGGCAAAATGACTATGTTATCTCCCTATGGAAGACATATTGAGACCTGCTGGCCTGGCCATCTGGGGGTAGGAGAAATGTTGGTCCCAGTGCTTATTAAGGCTGACGCGAACTTCTGCCGCCTAACTGTAAGGGCCTTGACACCTAGTCTCGCACTGAGAGTTTAGCCAGACCCAATGTTTAGAACTCTAAGGTGTTGGTAACACTTTTAATCATGGCTTGGGTTCAGACTAATGGGATCGCAAACTGAGGCCCATGGACCAAATCTGGCCCACTGCTTGTCTTTGTCAGTAAAGTTTGAATGGAACATAACCACTCCCATTCCTTTACAGACTGCCTATGGCTACTTCTCATTACAGTGGTAGAGTGGATAGTTGTGACAGAGACCCTAATGGCCCAAAAAGCCTAAAATATTTATTATCTAACCCTTCAGAGAAAAAGTTTGCTGAACCCTTGCTCAGAAAAAAAAACTCAACTTTAGTATATGTGCTGCTGAAGCAAGCACTTAGAAAAAAAAAATCAAAACTCACCTGAAATATTAATTCTACAAAGCCTAAACATCATGGAAATTCTAGATTCTAAATCCCTGTAATTTGGACCAGTTCTGGTTCTGTGGTTAAGTTATTGATGTAAGTGGCCCACGCAAGGGTTCAAGTGTAAAGGTGTGTGTGTGTGTGTGTGTGTGTATGTGTGAATGAAGAGGATGTAAGTAGGAACAGAGGTGGAGGAAGAAGAGAAGTTTTACTGCTTAAGAATATTGAATTTGGACTTAGAACAGGGCTCAGATTCCAGCTCCATCACTGGGCAAGTTATGTCACCCAATAAGCCTGGATGATTATGTGTGAGAAACATGGAGATAATGTCTTTGGCTGGACAGGGTTGTGGTGGACAGTGAATGAGACTGTATATGCAGAGCTCCCTCTGCCACTTCACAGAGGACTCAGCCTTTCTGGTTAAGTGTGCCCCGTGTGCATTAATTGCTCAACAAATATGAGTTTTATCCAGGAATTATTTAAGAGTGCAGTATTCAGGGAGCAGGCAATATCTGGGGGAGACAAAATCCCCTTTCTTTCCTGGTTGGATGTTAGGTGCTAATATGGGTCACCTCCCAAGGGTGACCGTCGGCCCCATTCCCAAATGCCATGTGAGGGCACTGATGATCTCACGTATAAGGAGAACATATCCCACCACTAGTGTACAAACCCCACATCACCACCCAGGAAGCAGACGGTCTGGTAAGTGTAACCCACAGACTGAAGATGGCCCATGGGCAAATGGCAAGGTGCGAATGGCTTTCACGCTGGGATTCAGGATGAAACATTTGGGATTCCAGGGGGCAAACTTGAACAGACCTGCTCTCTGTCAGCCGCCAAGGTCTGCCCGGAGAGACGCTAGTGTTTATCTGCCACAACCTTTAGTTTTTATTGCACTCAGTTGCCTTGTATAGTTAATGGGGAAATTTGCTGAAGTGGTTACTAAGCCACGAGGAGAAAAAGGAAGGGAGCGGGGCCCCCCTCTCCGACCCTGAAGTTGGCAAAGTTGCCTCATTAATCAGACCTGTGCTAGGATACAACGTTATTCATGTTTAGGGCATTAAAACTTGAAGCTAAAATTGTAGCAGGAGGTAATTTGAGTACATGCAGCCTGTCTCTCTGCAATAGATTTATGATGTTTACTCAACAATGGATGGGAACTTTCGGGGAAAGGAGGATTTTCCCCTCCTCCTTTTCAAAATACATCGTCAGCCCACAGTGATCAAGTTCCCAATTTTTGTGTGAGTGTGAACAGCCTTAAAAAAAAACAGTCTATAGGGGTGACAAGAGCAAATCCTGTCTTTCTGTATTTTATCTCCACCATTCTGAGCTCAGCTGAAGGACAGACTGGAATGAGCTGTCTGTGAGACAAGGGGTTCTCACGGCACCCTCAGACTGCATTGCTCGGCCTACGTGTTCTATGCAGAGTACCACCCACCCAGGCCCTGATGCTGAATCGGGGGCATCGGGCACAGTGCCGCCCTACAAGGGACTCAGAGAATCCCCAGCAAGAATCTCTGGGTTCCCTGCTGAGGGGTTGCTTTCAGGTGCCTCGTGGTTATAGTTCTTGGAGCTGATTGCCAGCGACTTCAGCAGAGTGAGACCTCACATTTCCCAGGCTTTCACCTCTTTTCTATGTGCTGAATCTCAGAAAGCACGAGACAGGCCTCTCACTGAGAGAAGGGAGAGTCAGGGCTGCTCGGAAGGGAATCCCTTTCCGAAAGGAGGTTCCCTCACCATGCAGATGGAGGAGCGGTCATCCTGCGCTGCATAAGGAGGCAATGAAGTGTGCGAACTGGGAAGCGCTCGGGAGCACTCATCCTCTCACCTGGCAGCAGGTGAAGTGGAGGTCGGGCAGCCAAGCGTGCCTATTCTGGTCTTGCTGGTCCTTAGTTGGTACATCTTTGCCTCAGACCTGCGGGATTGGTGATGAATTGGGGACCATAATACCCGTCAGATAAAGTTGTTCCACAAACGAAACTGATATTTTTAAACAATTTGGTTAAACAAACCCACTCTGAGTACCAGCTTTGCCACTTCCTAACTGGGTCACTTTGGGCAAGTTGCTTGGCCACTCTGAGTCTTCCTTTCTCTACCTTAAAATGAGATAAAGCTATTAACAGTCCCCCAGGGCCATGGATGAGTGCATGGAAGAGCTTTGTAGGACAATATATGCTCATAGATTTTCAATAAATATTAAATTCCTGTCTCAATCTGATAGAAAGATGCATTTCTTTCTGAATTTAGGGTGAGGGGTGGGAATTAGAGATTGTATTTTATGTCAAAGTCACAAATACTGGCATAAAGCTAAAAAATCCACTACACAGACACTGAGGGGATCCACATGACACTTCAACATGTTACCCTTAGATAAACGATCAGAAAGCCTACCTAAAGTGAACACTGCAATTTCACAACATTTTCCTTCCTGGGGTCTCTGGCTTTCTAGTACTTGGGTGTTTGCTTGTTTCGTCATTTAAGCCAGTGTGGTGCAACAGATTTAAAGTAGGTGCTACTTTTGGCTCCCAGTAAACACTAGAATTTCCCTGTATGTACTAAATATAAAAAATCATGTAGTTAGATTCAAAGACACGACCCCCCCCCCCCCACTACACTAAAGAAGCCCTTTTCTAATGGGGGTGGAGGTGGTGAGAAGAGGGAAACTGAAGTAGTTTTAAATGTGACCAGGAGTTGTAATGATGAAGTACTGGGGAAGATTTATTTACTGACAGAAGGGATACTTTCAAATCTACCTTTTTTATGATGGGACACATTCACATGGATATCGCAACTCACACATAAGGATTTATGAAATTTTGCAAAGAAAAGTTCTTTTAAAAAAAGTTTTTTAAAGATCTTATTTACTTATTCATGAGAGATACATAGAGGCAGAGACATAGGCAGAGGGAAAAGCAGGCTCCCCGTAGGGAGCCCGATGTAGGACTCGATCCTGGACCCTCACACAGAAGCACGGGAATTATATTCAGCAACACTACCCAGTCTTTGCCTTAAAAACACCTACTCTACTGTCTGGCTGGAGAACCACTGGCCTCATCATTATCTAGGAGCCCAGAGACGAGGGAGCCTCATAGAGACTAGAACCAGCCAGCCAACAAGAACAGTGACAACAAGCACCACTGCAACACAATGACTTAACACTCTCAAGTGCATTTGAAAATAGCCCCCAACTTTCCAATTTATATAGTTCGACATGAATCAAGGGGAAGAAAAGACAGCGTTAACCACACACAACTGAATTTCTCAAAAATATCTTATTAACACAGCCTTCCCAACAAATCCTCAAACTTACCAGTCTCAACAAACTTTGCATTGACTGATGCTCTTGTCAACTAGAAATGATACAGATGGGGAAATGAATGACATTTCCATTCTTAAGTATTTACCTGATGTCCCACCCTGTTTGCCTTGAGAGAGTGGCTGTTTGCAGAGTTATTGGAATGTGTGGAACAGTTTGCTGGGAATGCCAGCTCAGGCCTTCCAGAACTAACCCTCCAAATGAATTGCAGAGGACAAAGACCTTGAGTTCTGTTTTTCTGCAGAGTTGACTCATATGTGTGTGTGTTCATAACATTTAAAGAAGTAATGTGCCTGGAGAACAGGAAGGGAGCTGCTTTACAAGCAAAGATAAGATGTGATTAGAGTATGAGGTTGATCAGATAAAGATACCACACACATAATTTGGATTTTAGCCGGTTCTTTAATTTATTCTGAAAGGAAAAGGAGGGGAGAAAGATGGGGACGAAGAGCGTTAGAAATTGGCTTCCCACGAGCTGCCTCTTTTAGACACACTTTGTGGTTTGTTTCGATCCCATCTTTAAAAAGAAGTGGCCATTCGTTTCCTCTTCTCGGCCTCCCTGTCCTCCCCTTCATCCTTCTTCTAAGAAGTCTGGTGGAAACTTCCTTAAAAGTCCTATCTATGTGCACCACCCTATCTTAGAAGACTTGCAACATTTATTCTCAGTGTCCTCGGTTTACCTTCCAATGGAAGTATTACTGGAAAGAGATTCCACAGCATTCGACTAGGAGTCACAAATATTGTAGGTATAAATAGCAAGGAGTGGGAGAGTCACCCCGAGACTGGGTCTCCATTGAGTCTTTAGGAATCCAAAAGATGTGCCATCATCTGTTACAATGTTGGTGAGACCCCATCACCACTGGGCACAGAGGGGGTTTCTTTTTTCCCTCTAACCACTTCAAAGCACATTATGGATCTTGTGGGTCTTTTTTTTTTTTTAATTAAGTTTTTAATTTTAATTCCAGTGTAGTTAACATACAGTGTAATATTAGTTTCAGGTGTACAATATAACGATTCAGAAATTCCATCCATGATCCAGTACTCATCACGACAAGCACACTCCTTGATCCCATCACCTATTTCACTCCTCCCCTCTCCCCCATCTCTGGTAACCATGAGTTTATTCTCTATATTGTTAAGAGTCTGTTTATTGGTTTTTTCTCTGCCTCTTTTTCCCCCTTAACTCATTTGTTTTGTTTCTTAAATTCCACATATGAGGAGTTCATATGGTATTCATCTTTCTCTGACTGACTTATTTTGCTTAGCATTATACTCTCTAGCTTCATGTCATTGGAAATGGCAAGATTTCATTCTTTCTCATGGCTGAATAATATCCTGTTGTATATATATACCACATCTTCTTTATCCATTTATCTATCGATAGACACTTGGCTACTATAGATGATGCTGCTATAAATATCGGGGTGTGCATATCCCTTTGAATCAGATCTGGTGTTTTGACAACACCTTCATGGGGCTTGAAAGCCAAAAAGTCTTATATCTTCATTTAATAGTTAAGGAAATCACAGGGCAGAGGTTGAATGACACTTGCAGGTGGAAAGCCTGTGCTAGAATCCGGGTTTTCTTTGTTCCAGTTGGTTCCCTCTCCTTGTTCTCATTGATCACAAAATATTTTTAGACAATCCACTGGCAGGGACAGTATTTGTAAACAAAACAGCTGTCAGCCACCTGCTTGGAGAGAGAAAGGTAGCACCTCGAATATTGCCAATCTATCTTAAGGCTCGCTCTGAGGCCAGGACCTCAGATGTCCGTTGACTTCCATTCCAAGACCTTGGAGGTTACAACCAGATGGAAATGGAGAAGAGGACCAGAGTCCACAGGGAAATGAAGGATGGAAAGTTTCTAATTAGAAACAACTTGGACTTTGGTTGGATTATTCTTCTTGTCTCAGAAACCTTCCACAGAATGACTTCCCTCCCTCCATTGTCTTTGTATGTTTTGCTATTTTTGAATTGGCATATTTACACATTTTAAATTTTTCTTTTTTGTCAAATAAAGTAAAGCAATTTTGAGTGGCCAAATATCTCCTGAAGCAGATCTTGAGAAGCAGAATAATGAGGTTTTCAATCATGCACATGACTGACAATTAGCTAATAAAAATCCTTTTTCCCCCCTATTTCCTCAACAGTCAGTTCTCAGAAAAACAATCATTTACTGTACATACCCTATTTACCAGCAAGGTTAAAAGTTCAGGCAAAGAAAGACATCAAAATATTTACATTAAAGCAAATCAGTGTTTCTATACCGTGTCTGGCTCTGCAGATTCAGGATCGAGCCCTGTCACGCTTTGGAGAGCACAGGAAGCTCTGGAAGGCTGGCCCTACGCTTCTCAGGCTCTTTCTCTTGAAGACTGTTTTCTTTTTCTGAGACTGCTGTCTTGGCTACCCCTGCTTTTTAGAGCTTTCCTTTCTTTTGATGTTTTACGCATTATAGCTTGGGTCTTTAGGACACCACCAGAATGTTTTTACTGATGGCATGTTTCTATTATTTCCTTGATACATTTATTTGTTTTCTATCCTCAACTTTTACGGGTTAAGATAAGGAGGATAGTCACCATTACTGAATCTGTCCTTTGTGCTTTCATACAGTATTGCAAATATCCTCTTGCATCCATTTGGTAAATTTGGAAACTGAAGTTCAGGGACCCAAGAGCTTGCTGGAGACCATGCAGGCCAGAATTGGGGCACATCTGACTGGGTTCTTTTATTTCTGGAGGCTCCATTGCTCTGACCCTAAAGGAAGGGCCCCAGCACTGACCATGTCTTTAGAAATATTTTCTCCTGGGTCACTCTTGTCTCAAGAAGAGACAGGTCAAAGAAAGGCAGATGGTCTTTACCTAACACGAACAGCGCCCTCCCCGAGGAATGACACATGAGGGCTGGAGCGGAGGCCACGTGAGCAGCAGGCCAGGTACCCATGCTCTGGGGACCAGTGAGCCACCCTCACCTGTTGTCACCATTCTGCCACCCAGCAGATACCTGTAGAGCTCTGGCTGTCACTGAGACAAGGACCCCAGCATCGTTGGCCTTGGCCATCTGGGCAAGACAAGGTATTGCTATAGGTGCCAGTAGGAGACACTGCGTTGGAAGCAGCTCATCTGTCCACCAGCACGGACCCCAGAGGTGAAACGTGGAGCCCAAAGCACTCCTCAACTGCCCCTATGTCAGCAAGCAGGGCAGAAGGAAGGGGCTTCTGTTCACATGATTCTGCCCCGGGCCCATCCTTTCTGGGGTCCTGCCCCACCCCAGTAACTAGCTGGGTATGAACTGCCCAGCTTAGTCCTGTCCTCAGGGGCTCCAGGCATGAGTGGTTCAGAGCCGGCACTCACCAGGCCCAGATGGTATCCCCGTTCCACCCACCCCCTGTGGGAATGGGGTCCCCTTGCGGGGGGCACAGGCCTCCCCTTCTACTAGTGTCATGAAGCTCTATGTGGGTCTGAAGAGACCCTGCCAATCACTGCTGGGGGCACACATATTTGCTGTTCCTCACATGCTCAAGAAGCACACCCCTCACACCCACTGCACACACAAACACACCTACCCACAACCTGCACACATCCCAGACACTCACATACCTATCTGCACACACCAGGGACACCCACAGGTATACACATGTGCTCCACAGGTGTACACACACATCATAGACTCCCCCCCCCACAACCCACTCCTCACGTGCACACTGCACAGATACCCACCACACACACCCCTGCAGATATGCAGGTGCTCATGTACTACAGACACCCACAGCCAGTCACACATGACACACACATACCACACATGCACACAGTGAACACACACAAACACGAGTATAGACAACCTACACCCAGACCACGCATGTGCTATACCTACAACCAGTCACATACACACCACACGTGTACTTACCATATGCACCATACACAGCAAGACACATACTCAACAACCCACACCACACTCACATGCACACACCCACATGGCAGACACACGTACAAGAGATGGCCACGCTCACATCCACGCCCTACAGACACATAAGCACACATACACACACACCATAGATACACATACCACATATATACATCCCCCACATGCACACATGCACCCCCACACAATACTCACACGACCATACCACACACCCCCTTATTACACACACACGTGCGTGTGCACACACTCATTCTCACACCCCCGTTATTGACTCTGATAATTCTAGGGCAGCCTGCCAGAACCATAGATGAACTGCCAAACACCTGTACTTCTCAAAGAGATAGATGACAGGTATGTGGAGGAGTTACTGTTTGTGAAGTAACTTCTTGAGGAAATAAAAATGCAGATACAAGGTAACCTAACAGAGCTGTGTTCTGCTGCCTCTAGAGGTTCCAAAAATAAAAATAATGGAATAAGGATTGTTAAAGGGCTGCCGGTGGAATACCAGTAGTTTGGGATGATACATTTCCCTCCTTTTTGCTCTTCTTCTTCAAATGGCAGCAACCACTCCTGCTACTGCTGTATCTCTTTTCATCTCCTTCTCCATCCCACTGACTCTCAAACAGCCTCCCTGTTAGCTGGGACCCCTGGGCACCTCTGACTGATTCCTTCCGGATCCCCCAACTAGCTTCTCAGAAGAGCAAAGACCAAATTCACTTCACCAACATTTACTCACCACCTACGTAAGGCAGGCATATGTTGGGCTTTGGAGGTAAAAGGTGTTACCACAGAGCTCTGACCTCAAGGGGCCCAGAGAGCAAAGCTAGCAGCTGTGCTCACCAGTCTTCTGGGATCTTGTCAAATGCAGATTCTGGTGCCAGGGGGGCCGGGGGCGGGGGGCTCTACCTTTTTGACCCTCCAACCGCACTTTGCGTAGTAGACAGTTTTCAGAAACAAAGTCTGCCCACATCCCGGCGCCTCTTGCAAGGACCCTCACATGATTGTGGCACAGGCCAATGCCAACAGGACCAGTGTTTACAGAGAGGTAGGGGCTCAGGTGACCACATCTGCCCGCAGTTGTGCTGTAGCCATAAAGGGGACCCTGGGACTAGGCGTGGATCACTTGACTTCCAGTCGCCCTCTGTTTTCAGTTATGCTCTGGTGCTTTCTTCCAATTGTCCCTTACAGGTCACACTCCTTTTTAAGGGAAAATGGCTTAGCTTTTACATATTTATAAAATATGGAGAAGCAGCATGGTAGGAGAGTGGGGGGGGGACCAGACCACTCTGGATTTAAATCCAGGATGCACTAATTTTATGATTTGGAGCAAATGGAAACTCAGTTTTCTTTTCTTTTGTTTTTTATTGGGGTTCAATTTGCCAACATATAGCATAACACCCAGTGCTCATCCCATCAAGTGCCCCCCTCAGTGCCTGTCACCCAGTCACCTCCTCCCCCCGCCCACCTCCCTTTCCACCATCCCTTGTTTGTTTCCCAGGAAACTCAGTTTTCTTAACCAAAACCAAAGAACAATCATCCCATCTCTGGAGCCTGTTACTGGGACTGGAAATATAGCTGACCCCATGGGTTTGAATGGAGCAGGTCCACTTATACGTGGACTTTCTGTGGTACACTACTGCAATGTGTTTTCCCTTCTTTATAATTATCCCAATAAGATTTTTTTCTCTAGTTTACTTTATAGGAAGAACACAGTGTATAATACATATAATATATAAAGGATGTGTGAATCCACTGTCATGTTATCGGAAACACTTCTGGTCAATAGCAGTCTATTAGTAAAGTTCGGGGAGTGGCAAAGCTAGACCCAGATTTTCGATTGTGTGTGTGTGTGGGGGGGAGTTGGGGCCCCTAACCCCCATTTGGTTCAAGAGTCAACTGTAATATGTGAACCATCAAAAGTTGTGTCCTAAGCAAATGAAATCCTCAGATGGTAGCTGGAATTATTCTAAAGACACATTTATTAACCCATATACTTATATCACTGGAAATGCAGTACCTGTAGATTTGGGGAAAGTGAGGCAGGGATACTAGGCTGAAGGAGTCGCCTTCCAGTCATGAGGACTCAGAATGGCTTTTGAGGTCCTGCTAAGTTATGTAAAAAGGGAGACAGAGCCATGATTACAGAAGTGAGAGCATAAGGCATAGGCAGATCTTTAAGGGGTGACCCAAAACTCATTATTTGGGGACATCGGTCCTCCCTGGACACCCATGAGTCAAAGCTAGACATTCCCCAGGTTGACTCTCTTCTGCTGGATAAAAGCAAAAGTGACTCAAAAGTATCTCAGTACTGACAAGAAGACATTTAGATCCAGAAATCTCGAGTTGAACCATTTGTCAGAAAGCCTCAGCAGAGAGACAAGCATGTTGCAGCTTGCCCAGACTATGAAACCCTCACTGCTGTTGAAAACTGAATCAAAGAACCCAATGTGGGGATTCACGTGAAGGAAGCCAGGCCCAGCTGTTTTAATTATAGTGCCTTCCTGAGCCAGGTGCCCACACGTGGAGCAGGGCAGGAAAGTGGATTGCTTTCACTCAGTTTTTATGTCCCCTGGATGCGTGTCTCTTACTGGCACACCTGATGGAAAGGAACCATGTGGGCCAAGAAGCATGAGAAGGTAGCTACTTCACATCCATGTGTGATCACCTCAGCCTGGGCACGTGGACGGGGCCAGGTTTTGGCCGGGCTTGAAGTCTGTGCACCCTTAATTTCAGAGCCACTTGCAAACATCTTAGAGGTACTGGCGTGAAAGGGAGAGGATCTGGAAGGCCGGGAAATAACATCACCATTTTCCAGAGGAATGGGTTCTAAAAACTACAGAAGAGCAGACTCACTCTAATTTCCCAACAAACCCAGAAGAGGCATTTGACAAGGCTCTTAAGCATTTGGGAAGAAAGTGGTGGTCTCTAAGAGGCAACACGAGTTCTCTAAGAGAAAGTCATTCCATGCTAACCTCATTTCCTGTTTTGACGAGCTTCACCAGAACAGTCGATTAGGGGAATGCCCCAGAAAGTGTGTCTTGCTTTCAGTAAAGCATCTGAAAACCTCTCATTGTATCCTATGTACATAAGATACACAAGCTGGGCCAGTTGATGGTATAACCGGGCGAATTCACAGTGGTGGGGGTGACATTCCCAAAGAGGGCAGGCCATGGCATGCTGTTGGTCCTGCTACGCCTACTCCCATGCCCACTGCCAGAGATGACCAGGCTGGCCAAGCCATCCACTTGATCTCAACAGCTCAGACTAGCCAGTGTTTTCTCCCCACTGGCAGATGAGGTTTGAAATGATTTTCTGCAGCTCTACACAGAGAAGGTTGAAGGCTCCAAGGTGACAGGGCTTCTTCAGTTCCAGTCACATCCTTTAGAGGGAAGCAGGGATATTGCTTCCATGGAGACCAATGGGGTCCTGTCCCACATTCCATTTTAAAACTGACTTGGAGGGATCCCTGGGTGGCGCAGCGGTTTAGCGCCTGCCTTTGGCCCAGGGCGCGATCCTGGAGATCCGGGATCGAGTCCCACATCAGGCTCCCGGTGCATGGAGCCTGCTTCTCCCTCTGCCTGTGTCTCTGCCTCTCTCTCTCTCTCTCTGTGTGACTATCATAAATAAATGAAAAAAAAAATTAAAAAAAAATAAATAAAATAAAACTAACTTGGAGGGAGACACTGATGGCACATTGGTCACATGTGCAAATCACACAAACCTCTCAGGACAAAATGAACTCACACCATCAACTCACAAGAGTGAGAAGGCAGGAATGAAACGAGACAGGAGCAACGGTGAAGCCCAGATTTTTCTGAAAAAACACAGTTCACTGGAAGAGTCCAAAATTCGATTCTAGCTATGCTGCTACATACTTGAATGTGACCAGAGATGACAAAGTAGAACATTTGAGAGTCTTCACCTTTACTTTTTAATTCTTTCCATAATACTGAACTCTTTCTTGGGGTGTTAGACAGGCACTAAAAATCCTTTCCCTACTTCTGATATGGCCTTGTTGTGAGGACAAAATAAGTCAGAGGTGGTAAAGTGCTTTGAAAAAGGGAAAGCTCTGAAATTCAAAATAGTATTATTATTTGTTGTAAGGTGCTTTCCCTCCAAAAAAAGAAAAAAAAAAAAAAAAAAAAAAAACCTCTGACAGCCTGTGAGTGATAAGCAGAAAATGATTCAGCTTTGGCTTCTGTTTCTCCAGCTGTAACCCCAGATTGGCTGAGCTTGCGGAGTGGCCCCAATGAGCCCATTTCAAATCGTGAACTCACAAAATTCCAAACTCCTCCTTTGGCCATCTGCTTTTCCAAAAGTTCTTCCTGGACAGTGCTTCCCACTGTCCTAAACTCTGGTAATTAAATCATCATTCAGACAGCTCCCTTTCCAGGGCTAGGGATGCAAAGATGCAAATCGAGTAAACAGCCAGAGTGAATGCCAAGTGACTTGGGTTAGAGTGCTGGACTTTTGTAGGTATTTTAAGTTCTTTCAGATCCTACCATGCAATCCTTGGAAAGCATGTCACTCTTGCTACTGCATATCCCTGGCTCAAAAGGTAAATGAAAAATACACTGCAGGCCAAACACAGGAGAGCAGGCCCTGGCCAAATTAACTTACTGAGATAACCACCTTACACTTCTCTTGCATTCAGTGTGATTTCACTTGGCAGTTACAGGCACCAGAGTTCACCTAGACAGAGCTGTCTGGTAGACTTTCTGTGATGACACATGTGTTTTATATCTGCGCTGCCCAATATGCCAACCATAGCCACGTGTGGATACTATATTTAACTTAACTACAGTAAAAAGGAATTAAAAATGTAGTTCCTCAGTCACACAGCCATGTTTTAAGTTTTCATGAGACATGTGTAGCTAGTGGCTACCATATTGGACAATACAACCCTAGACCAACAGTTCTTAATCTTGGCTACATGATAGAATTACCTGGGGAGTCTCAAAAAAATACTAATGTCTGCCCTTGCATCCCAAATTCTGTTGTGATTGGTCCTAGGGGAGCCTGGGCATTGGATTTATTAAAATTCCTGGGTAATTCTAACGTCTGGCCAGAATTCAGAACCATTGCCCCAGCCGCCGAGAACTGTGTGTTCCATTCTTGTTTGTTCCTCTTGTTATCCTTGTGAACTAATTATCCTGAAAATACCACATGAGTAATTTCTGCTTCTCCCTGAGCCTGTGACTTCCACCTTTTCCAGGTCATAAATACCCTTAGTGGGTTAATTTCTGATAAATGGGCAGAGGATATAATTTAGTTCTGCTCAAAAGCACAGGTGAGAGAGATCTTCTTCCAAACAAGATCCCCTGGTTCTGGGATAGGGGGATGTGTCTTAAGGGGCTGACTTAAGTCTGTGTGAGCAACCCATGAGGCACATCCACAAACCCACAACTGGGCCTATGCTCCATGTACTCTCAGGGGCTTTGTCTCTGCTTCCCCATGACACATTTCTGTACTACCTCCTCCTCTTCTAGAACTCTGAGAAACAGATCCAGCTGAGAGGAGGGAAAAGAACCTCAGGGCAGGGTGAGATCTTTGGGATCATCCAGTCTTCTTGGTGTTCTGCAGAGGAAAGCAGCATCCAGAGAAGTTAGGTGATTCACCCAAGCAAGAGTTGGCAGAGCGAGGATGAGGGTCTCATACTCCAGATCATTGAGGACACATTTCTCTGCTACTTGGTTGCCTTTAATCTTCCAGGACCATATGCAAATGTAATTTAATTTAAGGACATTGATTAGCAAGTCAAAGCTTGGTTTCAGGTGAGAATCTGATTATTTAGACAACAGACAGTTTATGATCAACCTTTCCTGCTGGGTAGTATATTGACAGAGAGCCTGCGTCCTCACCTTAACTACTCCATTTACCTCCTCACACCATCAGAGGTAAATGGACTCACAATTTCCTCATCCACCAAACATTGGTTTGGATACCAGACTATTCAACATCACAGTGTCACTATGAGAAGTGATAAGGCAATGGATCCAGTCAATACATAACTATTGAGTAGAGTGTTAGGTGCTGGGATGGACTGGGAAATAAGACCGACTAGAATTTTCCTCCACAGAGCTAAAATTTGGAAGGCAAGTGAGAGGAACACAGCTAATTAATAAATGAACAAACAGGATATTGTTGCTATTGGCAAGTTCCATGAGGAAAATAAAATAGGGTCATGAAATAGAAATAGCGGGGGTAAGGGGTTGTCTCAGGACAGGTGGTCAGAGAGAGCCTCCCCGAGGAGGAGGCATTGCAGGACACACTGTACCATGCTCTAGAGATCAACCCTAGAGAGGGTTGAGATTATCATCGTGGTTGACTGAGAAATTAATTCTGAGAAGCATGAAACACCATCACTTTAAATCATTCGTGGACATCTGCTAAGCTTAAAAGTGAAGGCTGACAAAAGCGATGAAGGCAGCTACCAACGGCCTCTCTGACCAGGTCCCCAGGAGGACTGAGTTGTTCCATTAAGGGTTGGGGACGAGGGTAGTACTCCACTGAAGGAATGCTTTGACATTTACACCCATTCTATAGAATGTTTGGTTGCCATCCCAGAGGCTCAGATTTGAAGGGTGAATTGAAGAAACCAGGGCATGTACATGAAATGAGTAGGCTGTACATCCATGATGACTGCATGATGCCACCCTACACCTTGTGAGCAAAGCCCCAGCATTAGGCTAGAGGCACTGGGAAGACCAGGGTAGAGTTGGTCCTATCCAAATTATCTCTAGAACATGGCACACAGTATGCCCCAAAGAAACCTTGTGGAATGAAGAAATGAATGGGTGACTGATGGGAGGGGGCAGAGGAGGCAGCTGAGAAGACAGAGGCCTCTAGCAGAAAGCTCAAGGTTGGTGATGGTTTTGGGGTCACCATTTGCAGACCATGATCAGAATATGAGTGAAAAGAGAGTTCCAAATGTCTTCCAGGGTTTTCCTCAAATGTCACACGGGCCAATACTGACTCTAGAGAGGTCTTCTAGAGCTGTGGAAGAAAAAGGCAGGGCAAACAAGGCTGAGTAATAAGAGATTCAAGTTGAACGCTCTTCTAAAGATGTCATCGTGATCTGGGTGGTTACGGCAGGGTTTACCCGTGGTGCTATAGAAATTAATCTCAAATGCTATTTGTTTTCTTCCAGCTAATGCTTGAGTATAGCTAATAAGCAAACAATTCATTTTTCTTGAGTTTTGCTTTTAATGAAGGAAAAGGGATTAAGACACACAGGGACTGGTCAGATCAATAGGAAACTGGCTAGACGAGACTGTGACCACGACATCACAAACACATCATCGTGAATGTGGAGGCCCTTGGAGTCCACAGCAGTTAGGATCAGGCCCCAGGGGAAACCCTTCACCTGCACTCCGGCTGTGGGCAGCAGGTAGAGGCACTGGAGGGGGCCGAGTCCTGATTTTTCTGTGTCTGTGTCATTTTCGATCAACTGTGTCATACAGCTTCCTGTTTCATCTCCCAGTTATTCTGAAACAAAAACATGCATGAAAAACACAGGTCACTGCCAACCGCATTGAGAGACAGTCACTCCAGTACATGGAAACCGAAAAGGGAAAGACAGATCATAAATGCCACAGTAAGCTGGGGAATCAAATTTATCAGCATCTATTCAAATAGTGATAATCAACGAAAATTGCGGGTGGCAATGGGGAGGGGGGCAGGGCATTCGTTTAAAAATAATTCACAAGAGACTGAAAAGGCAGATGTTCCCAGAAGCCCACTACCTGTTTACTGAAAATTGAAGTTAGTTCTGACCGTCCGGGTCAGGTCTACTGCTGGAACACACTGAGGCTTTTCCCCTACATGTTTCTGTTGGTCTCCCTAAAGGGTCACACAGGACTTTCAGGACAACTCCGATGTTTGCCCAGGTGATGCACGAGCATCAGTCTCCAATGGTCCAAAGGGATGTGAGAGAGAATTGTAGAATTGTAGCCCAATGAGGATGGACCAGGAGGATGGTGGTTGAACTTCCACTCCCCTATTATTTCCCCATCTCAGGAGCATGAGCCTCCCAGGTACATGGAAGCATCGTGAACAGATGGGCTTCCACCAAGAAGCCTTAGTGAGGTGGAGGGAAGAAAAGAGAAGGGCAGCTCGTGATCAGATAAAGGAGTGGGGAGGGTGGCTGGCCAAACAAAAACCTTGACATGGCTCAGACAGCTCTAAGGACTATGGTTCTAATAAAAACAACTTTGCTACTTGAGACCAGTACGATGTGGCTCCCAAGCAGCACATTGTTTGTGGAAGCTTATTCTCAGTTCCCAAACAAGTGAAAGGATGATTCCAAAGACAGGCAGAGGTCCGGGTCAATTCAGAAATACAGACAGTGTCACCTCCCCCAAAGATGGTGGCCCTACAAGCCAGCTTTGTGCTTACATTTGTGGCTCAGACATGTGGGGGTGGAAGACAAGGCAGGAGACAGAAATGCCATGGGAGGGAGGTCAAACCTCACACCTGCCTACACTTTCCAGCCATCTTCTCTGACCAGGTAGTATTTATCATTGGTTAGAGAAGGAACAGGCTCTGCCTGTCTACTCAAAGCCCCCGTGGGTACTGCTGTCCCCTCCACATGAGACCTGCCCAAGATGCAACCCTGAGTTCACCAGGAAAACCAGCAGCCCCCTGCCCCTCCCCATTTCCTGACTTTTGTTAATGGCACAAAATTCTCTGTAAAAAGGGAGGAAGGGGCACATGATTTTGGAACAACCCCATCCTCCCCCTAGAGACTCATTCACAATGCACATACAAACGACCCTGAGAATTTAGGAAATAAAGAAAGCTGTTGAAATTCATTTATTGTGTGCTTCCCAAACATATCTGGAGCAGAACCCTTTTCACACTAGCAGCCTTTGCCAGCGGGGTTCTGCTGAGTGGCAGAGGTCAAAGCTTCTCTTACCCACTCATTGTTCCTGCTGTCCCGACATTTCACATGGCAGTTGTGATAGTCTGTATTTATTTCTTGAGACTCTGTATTGTTTTTCCTTATATCTTTCCCCTAAACCTTCTGTTCAAGTGAGTTAGCTGATTCCCATCAACCCCTGCAGCCTTAGTTTTTTCCTCAGAAGCCCTATTTGCCCGTGGCAGTCGGGCTTTCTGAGAGGTGATAAATTTGGCTCTGTGGTTATCTAACATTCTAAGAAGAATGCTGCCCAGATGAGTCTGCTGGGAAAACCAGCTTCCTGATTTGTGTCCTATGAGCTAGCATTTTCTAACGTGACTTAAAGTCTGGAAACTGGACACAAGATGTCTTATGTGGTGCCTCTCTGGGTGGGCAAAGAGAAACAGGAACGAAGAAATGCATCAGTTATGGGCGTGGGTACAAGGGAAAACCTGGTTCCTTTAGTTTCACCATTGAAATAGAGAGGTGGCTAAGGAACTTGCACTCTCTTCCAGTGATTCCCCACTTTTGAGGGATTAAAAAAAAAAAGTACAACAGCCAGGCAGATGTTAGCAACAAACACTCAACCACGCAGGTCTTGACCTATATCACAAAGAGTGAGACATGGTCGGGCCTTAAGGATCATCTGGTCAACCTTCATTGTACAAGCACCCACATGGAGGAATTCAGCAATCTTCCTAAGGTCACACTGGAAGCTGACACCACTGGGACTGAGACCTGGGGTCCCTCCTACTTAGATTCTCAATTCCAGCTTCCCCTATAAGACCTGAGCTAGCTCATTTAGGAGCTTTTGCATGGATAAGTAAAATCCATAATGACTCCATTTTGGCCTGGCTGTCTAGCTATCACTGAAAAAACTGAAGATAACCCATTCAGGAACTTTAAAAGATTTGTCCCTCATTCAGAGCCAATCATACATTTGGCTTCCCGTTTGCTGGCATCCACTGGGAGTGGGTGGAAACTGCCAGCCCGGTGTTGGACAGTCCCAGAGGAGCTTCAGGTCACATGTTACCCCTTTGCTCTTACTCCCCGTTTGGCTGAATTACACTATTCCTGACCATCTCTAATATGCAAGGGGCCCCAATTAGTTCTCCCCATTGTGTACACAACTTCCCTCTCCCTCAGATCCAAAGGATGGCCTCAGGGTCAGACACATCACACTGCAAATACAAGCCCTCATCAGGGACTTGATTTTCTGGATGTTCCCTGAGCTAGCTCCCCAACCTTGCCCTTTCTGCTCCTAATGGCAGAGGAACAGCTCTAGACATGGGAAACTGAGAAGGAGTGACAAAACAGTAGCTCAGACACCCACTCCCAGACTGGATGGTTCCCTGGATGGCTTCACCCAGGCCTCTTTCTCAGGCAGTAAGTATGAGGGCACAGGGCTGGGGAAGCAAAGCCATAGACTTCAACTGGCTGTAACATCCACGGCACTGCCAATCCCTCACTGCTGAAAGGCCAGACCAGTGCCCCCAGTCACCAATGTGTAAAACGCATTATTCTACACTGAAGTCTTTTCAACGCTTGGGAAAATGACAAGCCAGGCACTCACATCCTGTTCATGCTGACTCACGGTGGATTCTGACAGTGTTGGGAGCCAACTTTTTAAGATTTCGAAACAGCTGCCCAGGGGGATAGGATGTATTCAACAGCACCAAGGTGTCCAGCTCTCAGAAGCCCACTGTTTTTATTTTTCAAGAAGTTAAAACTGAGAGGGCACGGCCAGGAAGCGTTCGTTGCTTATCACAGACTAATTTCAGAGATAAGTGATATGGGTCCCTTGTGTAAATTATTAGGGTTCTATGCTGCCAGACGCATCAGGGCAGGGGAGAGAGAAATCTACTCTTGAGGGGCCCCCCTTCCCTTGTTTCTGAGGGGGGCTCCCATTTCTCAAGCTAAAGCCACGTAACTCTGAGCAGACTTAGAGCCTTTCCTGAGGGGATCTCCCTTGAGCAGCAGTTTTCGCAAAGTGTTCCACACATCATTACAGACCTACATGTGGTTCAGAAACACTCCGTGTCCCTCAAAACCCCTGTCAGCAGAGCATGAGCCTATCCCAGGGCGGCCCCAGAACACACCCAGATTCTCTTGGCCATCACTTATCGAGCACATTCCATATGCCAGACACCATCCCAGAAGTGCTCTCTCCCTTTGGCATGACATCGGCCTCTCAGGTTGGTGCCATGAGGCTCATCCCTCCCACCTGGAAGGCCAGGGAGGGCACCACAACTAGTTAGTAAAGAGTGGCACCCGGATTCCCACCTAGCATCCTGATCAAGATGTTCTGGCCCTCTTCTGAGAGGAACAGGAGCTCACAGGTGATTCACATACCTTGTCCCTCTGTGGATCCTGGGAGTTTGTCCACCCTCTGGTACAGAGAGGTGCCTATTAAACATCTCCCCCCAATTCATACCAAAGGTGGGAAGAGAGACCAGAGCAGGCAACCCAAGGATGGCCCTCACTGGATTATTGCCTGTGGCAGTCAGGCCATCGCCCCCTCACCCTGGCCACTTTCTCTAGCCTTAACATAAAACCCACTTTTCAAAGAATTAAACCTCAAAACACTTTTAGCAGACCTATAGTCCGGTTAGCACTGTGAAAACTCCAAATTACAGGTAAAGTTGTCTAGTTACCGAGGGATGCAAAGTTCTGAAGGGCTGGATTTCCCGCTATGGCTCAGCTGTGCAGGGCACATGAAGGGACCAGGTACTAGAGGGAAGATGGATGCAACCAACACGTTCCATCAGACGCGGCCCTTTAGGTATTGTAATCACCCATGGCCTATGGCCCTCACCAGGGCTTCTCAACACTGGCCTCTGAGCCAGCAGCACCACACCACATGAGAATGTGTCAGAAATACAAATTCCCAGGCCCTTTCTCAGATCTTCTAGACTGGAAATGCTGGCGGTGGCGCCCAGGAATGTCTGTTTTCATAAGCCCCCGGGTGGGTCAGGTGCACACCCAAGAATCACCAGTGGTGACTGAAGTTCAGAAGACCCAGTGAAGCTCTCGGACATTGGGCCATGGGCTTGGTCCCTGGTGACTGTGGGTCACCACAGGTTGACCACATACTGATGTTCTCTGTTTAGTTAACTGTTTGCAAGTCCCTCACCAGATGGTTCTCTCCTGAGGTCCCCACAGTGGCAGGAAAGAGCCAGCAGAGGCCATCTGAGACTTTCAACAAGTTCTCGGGGTGACTTGGGGAGAAATGTTGACATGATGGGTCTCTTAATCTCTTTTTCTGGATGCTGCTCATCTGCACAGCATGGGCTGAGCACTGTGGGATACTAAATCGGCTTGAGTCACTGCCCCGGCTCATCCTTTTCTCTTCCAGCCAACCTGCCCGCTCCCTGACCTGCCCTGACATCTGGGGATATTTCTCCCCAATAAAAGAGTAGGAGCTGTTTTCACCAGCTTGACCCTCCTCACCACCACCCTGGAAGGAGAAGTGGGGGCAAAGCCCACTGTGCTTCCGAGCTCTGCTCACGCCGACAACACGCTGGTGGTGGGCACCTGCACCAGGCCCACGGGCGGACAGGTAGGCGGCAACATACAACCAGCTACCCTTCCCCCAAAAAAAACATTAAAAAGGTTTATTATTTTAAAAAAAACTAACCTCATACAGGAAGTAAGAAAAGAAGAAGAAAGAGGAGGAGGAGGAGGAAGACAAACCCAGGCTACGACACTGAAAGTGGCAGAGATGGAGGTGCACACAGATACCACGACATTCCTCAGTTTCCACTGTCCCCGTAGTAGGGGCGGTGGGAAAGGGCAGGGGGGACCCCGAGGAGGGGGAGGTGAGGACTTACAAGGCTGGAGGCGGCAGAGTAAAGAAAGGGACTATGAGTCACGCCGAGGCACAGCCTCGCCAGACGCAGGGCAGGGCATGCGGTGGGACCACGTCCCATTCAGGGCCCTCTCTGCAGGTGTGGCCACGCCAGCCAGACTTGGAGGAGACACCTAAAATGGAAACTGCCATTCGAGATTGTCCCACGCACCGGCTGCCTCTCCTGTCCCACGCTCTGCCCTCCTGTGTGTTTCAGGTGAAGACACAGGAGTTGCCAGGTCACGAGCAACTCCCCGCACGCCCCCTCCCAAGGTGCAAGCCTGGCAGCAGCCAGCTAGAGAGGCGCCCCCACGCCGGGCCCTACCTGCAGCCCTTCTGGACCGCAAGCCCGAACTGGCCTGACCTGCTTTGGTTCCATGGACACTGACTCGAGGCCACTCCAAGTCAGGCAGCAGGAGGCAGGCCAGATGCTTAACCCAGAGTCACCGGCCCTCGCCGAAACGTAGCCCAAGTGGATTTTTAAAAAGAGGGGTATGGGACTCACAGTATCCACTCAAGGATTAGAAGGAGGAAAACCAGAGACACTAAAGAACATTTCCTCTTTCACAGCACCAGACAGTAGGAGAACAGGAAATAGGAGCCCTCCCTCCCCGTGATCAAAAATAAATACAAACACTG
The DNA here is from genome assembly GCF_011100685.1 of Canis lupus familiaris. Taxonomy (NCBI): domain Eukaryota; kingdom Metazoa; phylum Chordata; class Mammalia; order Carnivora; family Canidae; genus Canis; species Canis lupus. The sequence continues at coordinate 36,116,634 of NC_049238.1, forward strand.
TAAAATATGCACGCGTTGAAAAGATATCAATCAAGAGGATTTCAAGTCATTGCTATCGCTGTCAAAGAAAGCCCTTGGTCTTAAAAAAAAAAAAAAGAAGAAGAAGAAAGAAAGAAAAGAAAAAGAAAGACAGAAAGAAAGAAAAAGAAAAAACTGTACAACAAAATCTCAAAATAGAACCAAAACCTGCAAATCATCCTCAAGAGTGTATTAGGAACCCATGTCTTAGCAGGCTGTTGAAAGGTTAATAATTTTCCTACCGAAACTGAATGTGGGTTGTGAAAGAACATTAAAATGAAGAAAATTTCCCCGTGGCTGCTATTTTATTATCACCAAAGCCATCAAGTTTCAGTTTGAGTTATTTGTATTTATTTGTGAAAACAAAGATTAGATAAGTAGAAACATAAACCTCATCCTAATTATTGCCCAGGAGTATCTGATTTTTAAGACAAAAAAATAAGACCACCCCCCCACCACACACACACACAGTCGAGGCAGAAGTCAAAACAACGGAGATCAGAGACTGTACTGCTGTCTCCTTTTATCACTTGAAAAAATGTATTGTCTCGTGTCAAACATTAACATTTCTGTACAGTCTGAGAAGATAATTTGAGAGTCTGTGTGTCCAACTGATGGCTGAAATTTTTCTCAACTGCATGCTCGGGTAGAGAGCTTTTTTTAAATTACAAACAGTGATTTTTGTTTGACTCTTGCAAAAAAAAAAAAAAAAAAAAGGAGTAAGAGCCACACCATTTAATGTTGCAGGCCTGAAACAATGCCATTTAAGTGCTGCCTTCAAAGATCAAATTCTCAGCTTTGAGACATTTATGACCAGGTGGAGCCTGGATGAGACATGGGGTCTAGGGGCAAAAGCTAGATTTCAATTCAGATGTGTGTCTCAGATGCCAGGTGAGCAAGCTTTGTTTTCTGGGGTTTTAAAAGAAATTCACTAGATGAAATGGTTAAATCAAAATCTATGGGTGAGCAAAAACTTCTCTTCACATACTTCCAGCACAACATAAACATCAGAATGAAAAAAAAAAAATAACATGCAAAAAGACCTTCAGTGGTCTCACATCACCGAACAAACTGTTTTTCTACCTATTTTGTGTTGCTGGCTTTTGTTATCAGCCCAATCGGCAAATTGTGGCCAATTTTGTCATGGTTTAAGCAGACATTTTGTTCCCAAACTGCTTTCAACATTTGAGCTACCAAATACAGTTTATGAGAAATTGAACAAGCCACAATACAAACAGAAAAGGTATCTATTCTTGCTAAATTAACCCCTTTTAAGGTTAAAATGACACACACATAAAAGATTAAAAAAAAAAAAAAGAATTCTAGTAAATCCAAATTTGAAACAACCAAATCAGACTTTCCTGGAAAAAAAGAATAATTAATGATTAACCCACTGATTGGATTTTGAAACCAACTACATGACATTCCCTAATTCTGATCAGCATTACACCATAAACTTGCTTTTAATGAGGCAACATGTCATTTTTATTTTACACACACACACATCAAATATTGTCTGAATATGCAGAGCAAAATCCTAAAGGAATCGATTGAATTTTGCTAAGGTAAAATAATCGGTTAAGCAGTTATTTACTACTGAAAATAAATGACGCCCACGTAGTTCATCTTATATATTAATATTGAAACCAAATGGCAGTCTTATACCACAAATCATTTCATAAAAAAAATAATGAAACTAGTTAAAATGAAAACATAGGGTTTTAATTTTATGAAACATTAAATATTGAGATCAAAATAATAGAAAACTGACTTGGCTTTTTAAATTTTGTTTTTGCTGATTTACAACAACAAATTGAAAATGAAAAAAGAATGAAAGAATCCTTGCTAAAAATTCGAGAATCACTACTTGGAAGAAAAGCAGAATGTCAGAGAGAAGACTGAAGAAAACTTCTGTTTGCAATCCTACCTCGTATTTGAAGGCACAGCAATATGTACACCATTTTTAGCCTTTTAAAATACCAGCATGCCCACACACCATCTCAGATTAAACCAAGGAGAAAATGACACATTCTGAAACCATTTTCTAAAGCTTCTTTTCCTGATAACACTCAGACGCTTACAATCAAATTAATGAGTTTCTAAAAAGCCCAAACAACTCTCCATAAAGAGACAGAACTGTTCACAACAGCCTGCAGACATTTCTAAATTTTTTCAGGCAATCCTGAGAGCATTAGTCCTGGCTATTTATATTTAGAAAAAGCTAAGCTGTTTGTAACATCTATATTAGAAAGAAATGCTACTCAGTGCTTTGGCTAATTAAATTGAGACACCATTGGAAAAACACCAGTAGATTGAGCCCCGGATCCCCCTCATTTCAAACAACTGAAAAGTTAGTTCACTCCTTTTCTCCACCTTCTTTGCACCCATTTGTATTCTCACAATCTCTTCAAACTTGAAAATTCTTTAAGTAGTAAAGAAAGGAAACACCCACAGCAGAAAGCAAGTCATTATTTCTTCTGAAAGTGGATTTCTTCCTAAATCATCGACCAACAAATAAACAGTAAAAAGAACTAAAAAGAAGAAATCACAAAACTCAGAAGGACACTGAGACTATATCCTGGCTGACAAAAGTTTAGCATGAGGAATTTTAAATCACTGGACACATTTGTGGACACTTTACAAGCTTCTTGGTGAGAGGCAGGCATTGCTTTTGGGGAGCTTGAACCCAGGACAGGATCAGGGTAATAATATCTTCTGGCAAGGTCATGGGTTACGTCGCTTCACTCCAGACCTAAAACATGTGATTCAGACTTGACACTTTATGTTTTTCTGTTCCAAGTCTTTCAGCGCTTGGTGCTTTAAAGCAAATAGCCTGGCTGAAGCAAGACGAGAGCATTTAAGAACAAACAAACCAAGATCCCTTGAGGGAACACGACAATTTAATTGGGACAGGGAATGAGAAGGCTGGGGTAAGCACCTGAATTTGTGACCTTCAGAGATTTTTCTGTCTGAGGAATTTACCCTAGAATCTCTGCCCTTACCCTCAGCCAGCATCATCGAATGCTCACAGGCAGGAAAAGCCTGACCTTAGCTAATACTTGCCCACTCTCTTTAAACCACACGCAGCCCCTGCCCCCGATGTCAGACCTGGGAAATGATGGCGATTTTAGTCATCTGGAAAGAGTGAAACATGACATGGTCCTGAAGCACTTTCTTCATGACGGCTGTCATTTTGACTCTGTTTTTACCACAACTAAAAAGGCCGTGCTCACGGAACAGATTCAGGTTCGCCCTCGACTCTCTCTGCAACCCGGGAATTTCTTAAGAGCGGAGGGGCACCGTATAGAAGCTTTCATTGGAGAAACAATCACAGCATTAAAGAAAGAAATCCCCCACTTTGCTTTTGCAAGTGGATAAATCAAAATGTGAACTCTTCCATATTAAAAATAGTTTGCAGCCTAATTACTGCACAGGCAATCAGCTAACCTGTTCTTCCTTTTTTTTTTTTCCTTTTCACAAAATGCATTTGTTAACAGCAAGATTTTAAAACACCCTTATGATCTTCAGAGGTATTCCCAAGTGGAAGTGAAATCATTACCCCCCCACCCCCATTTACTAGATAGACCTTTTATTTGAAGCCATCTATCATGTATGAAATGATGACACTTTGGTAAAGCAAACTGGCTTTGAGGGTTAGGGAAGGTTCAGCTGTAAAATTAGAACACCAGGCTTTTAATTTTTTTTTTTTTAAGTAAGTAATAGTTTTCCAGAATCTAGAAATAACTGCAACTGGGGGAAAGAAGAAGAAGAAGAAGAAGAAGAAGAAAAAGCTACACAGACAAGGATGAGAGAAGCCTGGTAACTCAGAACTCTTGACCTAGAAATAAGTGTCTCTCACATTTTATTTTCTATTTTTCACAAAGCAAACACAAATAGCTTTGAGTCACAAACTGAAATGTGTTACACGAGTAAGAAATCTAAAATATATTAAACACCATTGTCTCTAAGTGAACACAGAAACAGGAATTGCATGTCTTGCTGGTGTGAATCTAGTGCACCGTGTTGCTGGCACAGAGAGTGAACAAAAAGGCAGAACAGACCATCGAGAACAGGATAATTTTGGTCCTCAACTCAGGCTACAGCTAAAGAATTCTCCTCTGACAGGGTCTGTTAGCACAAGTAAAAAGCATTGTGGATACCCTTGGACTATGAAGAGCAGAGTATGTTTCTGAGTCTAAAACTTTTCATTGATGTTGGCTTAAAAGCTGTTTAATTAGCTGTAGGATGCCAACCAATCTTTTTATCAAAGCCAGCTGAAAACAAAACTGAGAGAAACAGCTTGTGGTTTCACAAAAATGTATTTACATGAATATATTTTAAAGGGAGTTCGATCATTAGGTACGATGTCATCTGTGATGTGTGGTGGATTTGACATTTAAAGATGTCAGGGGTTGTCAGATTTATCTCTAGTCTATACTTGGTTTAGAAGTCACCGCTTTTGTGAGCAGACCTTGTTTTGCTAAATTCCAGCCCAGAAATCTGAAAAGACTTAATGCTTATTTACTGCACACAAATCCTCCTCATGTCCTCTCACTTCCTTACCTAAGATCTACTAAACAGAAAGTGGAGCCTCGGGTGACAAGTGGAATATAAGCCCACTTTCACACCTCGTCACAAGGATGGTGACAGAGGCGAACAAACCACAGTGAACAGAGCACCCAGGGAGAGTTATTGATAAGCACAGTGTTTCCTGAAATAGAGAAGGGTCCGAGTCCTTTAGCCCACTTCTTCACGGAGACTTGTCTTGGAAAGAACATTCTGATAAGACGGGCTTTCCTTCCCTTCACACTTAAAATTGTCAACGGTGAGGAAAACCCAGAGCGACACCGAACGCTTTACCACGATTCTAGCTGCCTCGATAGAAGTCATATCAAAGGAGCCGAGCAAGATCTTGGATAAACACCCGCCCTCGGGTACCTTCAGCCAGGGCCAGGGGTCAGTAGGTTTGGTCTGTTGGTTTAGCAACCAAGAAGTGGTGCTTTACATTTTACCGAGAGGTAGGTAAGTGAATCACCACCACTTCACTATCACAAGAACGAGGTTTGGCGACTGTATCAGACACTCGTCCACTCCTTTCCGAATGTCACTTTCCATTTTGCCTCATCTTTTGGGAGTGGAAATTAAGCCCTAAGACAAACGAAGCCGAAGACAGGCTGTAGCAGCCCCAAGTGAAATCACCACACTGTAGCCAACACCACCCCTGAACCACAGAACCTCATGCAGGGGACTGTGCAGATCTCTCAGAAAGGGAAATGGTTGTTGGTATGATGTGACAAAAATGTATATTCAAATGGGAAACTCTGTTCCCTACCGCGCTTCCACCTTCATTCACACCCTGTGGACCTCAAGGGGTATCTTGGGATAGTGCAGCTGGCAACGTTGTTTTCAAAGGGTTACAGAAACAAATGTTTTCTAAAACTGCACTATTCATCAAGTTACTTTCTATAGTTTGTTTTAAAGAAAAGGGTTTCTCCCCAAACCCAACTCTTTCATTGTGAATCATTTTGTTAAAAAAAAAAAAAAAAATGAAGCAGCAAACTTATTGTGATGACAGAAAAATTAAACAAGATGACAAAAAAAAAATGGAGCATTAAAATCTGCCCACATAGGTTGCCGTTCAACCCCAGGAGAGCCAGGCCAGAGGAAATCCCCACCCGGGCTCTGACAGAGCAGCTAGAAAAGGAAGCAGCACAGGGGCCCGGGGGAACAGGCCGGGGACGGTAATGATTGTAACCTGTCCCCTGCTCTGCAACTGTCTTCTTCGTGGGAGAAGGCAACCTCGATTTATTCTATAAACCCAGAGCCCCTGGATTTCGTTTATTGGGAGCTCTCTTCTTGCCTGTGCCATGGCATTCATCTGAGAAGTCACAAAAACGAGGGCACGAAGAACAGGAAAGCTGCTCTCCGAGGAGGAGAAGTTTCTTTCTCCCTTGGGCGCCAGGGAGCTCCACTTCTAGATTCTGAAAGGGCCCGTTCTATCAGCTTCTTGGAGCACCAGGCTGAGGTTCGGAGCCAGCACACAGAGGTCCCAGGGACGGCTTTAGGGGCTGGTTTGGAGAAGGACAAGTAGAGAAAAAGAGTCACGATGCAGGGCCCCAGCACTTCTGATGGAACTGCTCCAGAATGGCCAGGCTAGCCTGCAAGCTAAAATGTGAAGTCTTCCATTTCGGCAAATCAGAGGGACTTCCCAGCTTGCCGGGACCTCCTGCCCACCTGCCCACGGCCACGGGCAGGGACAAGGAGCCAGTGAGGCAATGCGCGCTCTGCCTCCGTAGTTTCTCCCTCCGTGGCGGCCTTTGCTGTTGACACAGTCCCCACGGCGTCTGGGAGGCGACACCCCTCACAGAACCTTCTCTCTGCTGCTGCCCGTTGCTAGGGGATGAGCCCTAACGCTCCTCGTCGAGAACAACAGCAGCGATCCTCACTTGGCGAGTGAGTGAGCAAGCACCAGCATTTCCGTTTGGTGGAAATAATCCTTAAAAACATCCTCATTTACATTTCCTCTCAGAAAGATGGCAACATCCGTCCCATTCTGAAATGTAGATTTTCTTCATCGAACGAGCATTGGAGTTGATGCCTTCGGGATGGACCTCATGTCCCTATTGGATTTCTGTCCTCGCTCGCCAACCGCCTTGCCCTAGGTGACTGTGGGCTCTTAGAATACTTGGCTGTGATCTCACTCAGTTGTCAGCCTTTATTTACTTTTTTTTTTCTTTCTTTCTTTTTTTTCTTGGAGAGAAACAAACCACATTGTCAAAGCATTTGAAAACACAAACCAAAGGAAACTTGCTTTCCAGGCTTTAGCAAATGGTATTTGCCCACAATTTACTTCCAAGAAGTAACTTGGAATCCCTTGCCGTTTTTCATTCGAATTCATTTAGAGGCACAGCATCATGATTGTACCAAGCATCTGGATTTGCTTTTTTGCCAGGGATAAGTGAAGAGCGTATTCTTGTCCTCAGACCCAGATTCACCTCGATTCTTGGGATGCGGTTTCCCCAACCTTATTATGTGCCTTTTGGGGAGGTGGCCAGAGTCTGGCCCCTGCTGGCCACTGTGACTCAGGAGTTGGTGGAGATGGTGAGAGCTGTTCTCTCTCTAGCCGCTACCACCCCACATGTAATGGAAGTTCAAATGTCACTCTGTGGGTCGAGAGCACCTCCTTCTACTTCTCCTTGGGAGGATGGACCTTGTCACCAGGCAACCTGTAGGCATCTGGGCTTCAGGCCTCCCTTGTGTGGTTCCCAGGTCCCACGTGTCTAGACTGGCTCCTTCAGGCTCTTGGGGCAAGAGGGCAGGGCATCCCTGAGTCCCCTCCCAGAGCAGCTTTTGGTGCAGAGTTGGCACCAGGTGAGAATCCCCTGAATGGCTTATGAGTGGTGGATGGATGTAGCTGGTCAGGTAGCATGAGCTCAGGACCCAGCTGCAGTCGCGGGGTTGACACAAAATGACTGGCATAGTGAGATGAAGAAAGTTGCCAACTACCGTTTGCTGAGGTGCAGTCCTGGGTGTGCTGTGTCAATTAGAAAATTTCCCCCCACCCCACGCCCCACCCCGAGCCAGATGAAGAGCATCTGGCTTATTATCTTTGTTTAGAGAGAAGCAAGCTGGCAGAGGTATGGTTAACCTGCTGCAGATGCCAGTGGAGCCTTGGTCTTTGCGGGAACCATTCCGCAACCCACGGAGCCCCTTCCACAGAGGCTTTCGGTCTGTATCTCCATGTGTCTGGCTGGACTGAGGCTTCTCCGGGACAGACTCTGTGGCTGGCTGACCCTGCCTGGCCAGCACCAAGCCCCCTGGGCGGAGAAGCATGTGTCTCCCCCTGGGCGGAGGGCCCGTGTGAGAGAAGTGGCTCGCCATCTCCTGCACACGAGATCTTCTGGGGCAAAGAGGAAGCTGTGTTCAGTACTGGGTGTTTGAGTGTACGCTGAAAGCAAAACATCAGCGGGCCTGGAGAGAGCTCATCACTTCCACTACGCGTGTTGGTGAGCCTCAGGCTTCCCTCTGTTAAAAAGACAGAGCACTTTATGGAGGGGCCTAGTCCACCTGCCCCATGGTGAGAATAGAGGATGGATCAGGCTTGTTCCATCGTGGTAGGGTGCACTCAGGAGAGGAGAGGGACTTGCTCCTGGAAAGTCATGAAGAGGACTCACTCAAGGGGGCAGGGTGGGAAGATGGCCCTGGTGGAAGCATCAGACTATACCTCTACCAGGCTCTCTAACCCTACCTTGCAATCAACATCATCCTGGGGGCTTGCCTTTTCATGGTCATCCCTGAATATGCATGTATTAACTCATTCTTTCATTTACCCATTCCACAGCCCGTCCAGGTGACTACTAGGACGCGCCAGGATGAAGCCTTTCACACCGAGGCAGACTCAAAAATCATCTCAAAAATTGCCCCGTTAACCATGTCAGCAGTACCTTGAAATAAAACAGAGAGGAAAAACTACACAAAGGTTGTTTATCCAATTAAATAACATTTATCTTTGGGGGTTTGTATGTGTATAATCTTCATAATCAAGGCTAGAACATGTTTGGCATACCTAATTTAATGTTCTGCTAAAAATTCTCATGGGCAGAGGTCGGGGCGCACATGAGGGGAGGGTGCCTGTCGGTAAAGCAGGAGGAACCGCTTCTCTATTCCACACCGCATCTATTCTCAGATACAATAACTTTGTGCCACATGCAGTCGGGTTGTGGTGGAGGAAACATAGGCTTTCATGCCAAGGAAGGGATCCAGGGTGTCTTTCATAGAGATGAGAAGCTTATTAGGTTGATCATTCCAATACCACTCTTATTTTCCCTTTGGGTTTGCAAAGTAGCTCCCCGCTCACAGGGGCTTTTGAAGATATGATTGCATCTGAACTTCAAAACTGCACAGAGAGGCAGGCAGGGCAAATGGACTCGGGCCTATTCATTTGTTTATTTAACTCATGCTGGTTTTTAGAGACAGAAGGACCCAGGGAAAAAGCGGCTTAGACAAATCACAATAAGAAGACTCAGGGCCAGGCCCCCTGACTCCTACATCTGTGCACCATGGCCTCCCAGGGCCATACAGTGGTGCTGTTGGGTAATCTGGGCGGAGCTCTGGTCATGTAGAAGGAGGCCTAAGGGCAGAAGGAGAAGTGGGCACAGAATCTGGTTCAAGGTCAAGGTGCTGGTTCCTGGCGTTAGGTCTTGATTACCTCCAAGGTGCCATTCATGCATCTGGTCTGTTCCACACAGATGTCCCTGGGCTGGGCACTGTGCTTGGCCTGCCGTGGGCATTCCACATGTGTGAACTGAATTCACCACTCCTGTGTGCTAAGTGGGACCCAAGATGGTGTATCCCTATGGATTTTAAAGACACACAGGTCGTGATCCCAGGTCAGGCTCCCCACAGGGAGCCTGCTTCTCCGTCTGCCTATGTCTCTGACTCTCTCTATGTGTATCTCATGAATAAATAAATAAAATCTTTAAAAAAAAAAGACACACCAAAATAATATCAATCACCATAAAGATTTGGAAATTATTAGCAGGCTAATTCACATGAATAAAAATCATACCATTTACACACACACACACACACAGGTAATCAGGTTTCTGGGCCCCCTCTCCCACAGTATCACAGTAGTACTGAACCAGACAAACTGGAAGCTGAGAGTGAAATACTTTGTATAGCAGGAATAGAAGGAAAGGGGAAAAGGACAGAACCTACTTTCCCTTCCCTGATAAAGGCAAGCCTGGGTCCAGCCCACTTTAGATTTCCTTTGTCCCTGAGTTTTCCCCCAGGGATCCCTCCCACCTGATGCCTGCTCCAACTCCTAAAATTACCTAGTGGTTCCTTTCCCGTCTGCCGCCACCTACCCCCTGCCGCCCCTGCTTCCCTCCTCCTGCCTCTGCCATTCCCTGGAAAGACTGGGGAGGTGGAGTGTGGGCACTGGGTCACTGAGCTCAGCCTCTGGACCAGTGGTTAGCACACTCCCAGAGGAGAGGCTCGGAGCATGTTCACAAAACCCTAACAGGGGGATTTCAGGTTTCATTTCAGGCCAAACTGTGGGGGTGGAGGTTAGGGAAGTGATGTTTGCAGATAGGCCCATTCCATCAGCAGACAAGACTTCTCCCAGCGGAACCCTTGGACTGTTTCTCCTTAACCAGGCTTCTCCTTCTTGGAGGGAACAGATAACTACTGTCACCAGGAAGGCCAGTGGGCCCCAGGTGGCACCTCCTCTCAGACCACCCTGGGCATTGTGGCTTCTTTATTCCTTCCACCTGCTAGTGTTCTGATATACCTCACTCCTGGGGGTACCCTAACGCTGACCATGTATCGTCCACTTGGAGGAGTACAACCCTCTCCGAGTCACTTCCACAACTGAAAAAAATGATAAAATCATCGTTGTTTCTGTTGTTTGCTGCTTACCTTGGCCTTCTTTTCTTTCTGTAGACTAGTATAATAAGGAGTAGTTCCACTGTTAATTCATGTTCTTTTCTTTAAGAAAAAATATAAAAATAACTCTTTTCTTGTTTTTTAAAGCAATGTATGTACATTGTTTAAAAAAAAAAAGTAGAGAAAAGAGAAGGTGGGGACCCAGAAAGAAAAGCAAGAGGAAAAGCAGAGGAGAAAGAGAATTTTGGAAAGGAAGGAAGGAAGGAAAGAAGGAAGGAAGGAAGGAAGGAAGGAAGGAAGGAAGGAAGGAAGGAAGGAAGGAAGGAAGGAGAAGAAATCACCCTGAAGACTAACCCTAACCAGACAGAGCCTGGAGGAAGCCATAGCCTCCTTTTCTTTTCTTTTTTCTTTTCTTTTTTTTAAGGTTTTTATTTATTTATTTATTAATGAGAGACAGAGAGAGAGAGAGAGAGAGAGAGAGAGAGAGAGAAGCAGAGACACAGGCAGAGGGAGAAGCAGGCTCCATGCAGGGAGCTCAATCCCAGGACCCCAGGATCCTGCCCTGGGCGGAATCAGGAGCTAAACCGCTGAGCCACCCAGGCATCCCCATAGCCTTCTTTTCAATTTGGATACTCATTCCACACAGTTTTAAATAAACAGTTGTAGAAGTTCAGGAGAAACAGAGATTGGGGTACCACACACTCTCTGTTCTATGGAGCACTGTCCTTTCACATTGGGGAAAGTTGCTCTTACGCTGTTATAAAAATATGACTTTGCCTACCTAGCATCGTGATAGGACTATTTTAAAAACAGGTCAGTCAGTACATGAAGCCAGCAAGAATTATCGCTAGTCTGTAAACATGACACTGGAAACCCCTGCTATGGAAATAAATCTCTTTGCCTGCAGGGGAAGAACGCATCCTGACTCCGGGAGGTGGCGGGGGGCATCTCTAGGCACCTGTTAATAAACTAGAGTTTTAATGGGCACTGTTTCAGTATTACTAACAATTCCACACCTTATGTAGAAAGCCAAAAGATTTTAAATAAAATGCAATAAAATAAAAGCCACACCCATTATGACTGTCTATGCATTTCCTGGTGCGATCCCATATCACTGCCTCATAGTAACAAAGAAGCTTGCAGAGAAACACTGACTGCCTAGGTGGGGAAACCATGGTCTTCCCAATCCAGGGGCAGATCTGTGGGTGTCACTTCCTCTGCCCCTAACCATCTGCCTGTTTGGATCTAAAAAAAAAAAAAAAAAAAAAATCCATCACTGTCCCTCGAGCCAGCAGCCTGGGCTGGGCCTAAATGCTCCCCCAATACACACCCCATTTGCTAGTGCTTCCTGTTCATTAGGTTTTTATCTGAACCTTCTTTGCAATGTCACTGGAACTAGTCTGCCCATTGTTGTCATTGTGGGTTTTTTTTTGTTGTTTTTTTTTTTTTTTTCTGATAAGCCCATTTCACACTCTGATGGACATGCCCCTGTTTGGAACTTTATTTCTCATATTAAATTCCAGGACGTCCTCCCTTGGTTTCGCCCCATTACTCTGGTTACCCTTTGTACCGTGCTAAACACTTCTTTTACCTCCCGGGTATCAGTAACCTTCACATATGTCAGAGTTATATTCCTTTCCCTGCTCAAGCTCCATTCACACAAGCTCAACATGTGTAATTCTGGGGAGCCACTAGATTGTTCTTGGCAACTCTCCTTCAGTGACTTCAGATTCTCTGCCTTCCTCATTCCTCCATGTCGGTGTCCCCAAATGCATGTGGTCCACTTCTGAAGGAGCTCAGGATCAGAAAAACACTTATCAGAGAAAGAGACCTTAGCCTAAAATTCCCACACTTAATGGGATTACAAAATGAACCCCAGAAATAGCCTGGACCAGCCCTGACCTGGAAAGGGATGTTTAAGGCTTCCCATTGGGATGGTGCTTGATCTCTAGTGATAAAACCACCAGAAGGATTATCCTTTGTGCTCGTTTTTCTGAACAGCGCTTACATGAGCAATGGATGAGATTGACCAACCATTTTATTCAGCAAGATGCATTTTGAAAAGCAATAGTACCGCCTCATTTGGAAAGAAATAGTATATCATGCCTGTCTCACACATGAATGCTTTGTAGTCCCTTGATCAGGCAATTTCTTCATTTTGCTGCAGCCTCCACCCAGAATTATGAATGCTGATGTCAAGCACAAATGTGTAACCATCAAATGCTGTGCTGGTAGGGTGTTTGCTGCCAGGAAGTAGGTAAGTCGTCTACAGCTCGGAGTTGAGTGGAACTAAATATAATTAGTGTTCATTACACGGAGGTGGAATTTTTAATAGAGATCAAGTGTGGCTCAAGCTTTTTTTTTTTTTTTTTTTTTTTTTTTTTGATGGTAGGGGATAAAAATTGGAGTTTAAAAAAAGAGGTAAAATAAAGGTATATCATAGAAAAGACTAGGGACAATATATTCCAAGGCCATAGAGCATTTATTGAAATTTGTTTCATGAGGGTTTAGCTCCCTGGCTCATCTAAACCGCTTCTAAAAATCTCATGAATAGTTCTCACATGCCTACTTCCTTTAGTAAACACAGAACATTTAAGAATAGGAGCTGTAAACTAAGCATGAATTAAGGTGGTAAAAGCATGGGAATACCCTGTCAAATCCAAAGCTCACATAAAAGCAACAGCAGGGAGAAGCCTCACATTGCCCACTTGGAGAATCAGTGGGCTGAAGGCTGCCACCAGGGAGCCACTTTGGTTTCAAACATGATTTTCCTGTGAAATAAAAGCCCCTGGTCTAATGGCACTTTGAGGTCACAGGGTGTCGTGGAGTCAGCCTCCGGTCTGGGAGCCTTCCCCTAGAGACACACCCGTCTAACTCAAGAACCGTCCAGATTAAAGGCTGTAGGATTAAAACACCCTTGCTGCAGGTCTTTATCACAAAGCTAATCTAATCAATGGCACGTTTGCTAGAATGAGAAGGAATGACTGGTCTAGGGAGAGGCAGCAAAGGGTCAGCAAAGAGCCGTGGCCTGGCTTCGGGGGAGGGCCAGGGGTACATGGTCCCTCAGGGCCTCAGCTCCCAGACCTGTGAAACTAGAGGTCTGGACTCACTGGAGCCTCTTGAGATCTTTTCCCCCTGTAATTTCTTGCAAATCACATCTAGCATCTACTTTTATTATACAAAGTAATTCAAACACCTTGTTTCCATTCCTTGCATGTGTTTTGTTTTGTTTTTACTGTGGCAAAACACACATAAATTTTAAAACATTTTTAAGCATACAGCTTAGTGGTATGAAGCCCATTTACATGGTTTTGCAACTATTACCACTATCTGTCTCTAGAACATTTTTCTCTTCCCAAACAGAAACTCTGTACCTCCTAAACACTAACCCCCAGGCTTCCACCCCAGCCCGGGCTAACCTCAAGTCTATTCTGAGTTGTACAACTCTAGGTATATCTCATGTGAGTGGAATCATAACAATACTTTTTATATCCACAAACAGCTTGAGCATCATAAGAGCTGAGCAGGGTTAGAGATTATTTTCTCTGCGTCTCTTTTATGTTCTGCTGCATGTAAATTACACTACAACAGTGTGACCCTCCCTAGGGCTGTTGGCAGGAGCAATTCTTTCACAGATTTGCAAAGTGGAAGTTGAGTCCAAACATCTAATTGCATAGAAAGCATCCCTGCAGGGAGAACATCCAGCGAGAAACATCAGGGACACACTGTTTTGGTTTGGTAAAATACACTTTTAAACTGATATTTTAAAAGTCATTTCAGAAGTAAAATAAACCAGGCTGCTATCTCATACCCACTCTGAGCACCCTGTACACAAACTCTCACCACTGAGGAAAGCTTTGCCAAATAACAGGAAGCTCATCGTGAATTCTGACAGTAGCCCCCTGTGACCTGATTGTAAGCAGAAACTACTGTGAGTAATTCCCCCAAAGATGGGAAGGCTGGGTTGATTATTTGTTTAGAATTTTTTTTTATGTTTAGAAATTTTAAAGAACCAACAAAAAGGAGAGGGAGGAGAGAAAAAGAAGTTTCTCTTGTTGATAGAAAAGGCAAATTTTATTTTTAAAATTCATCTGTTAGTACCAAATTGTTGATAAAGGCAGAATGTGTCATTTGTTCTGTACAATAAGGAACGACAGGCATCTTGCTAATTTTCTTGATTCATACACTACAAGATGAGCTGCATCATTGCAGAAAAATTAATTGCCCAGGCAGGCAAATATGAAGTATGAATTTCATAGGTAAGCTTATATAAAACATTAATTTAATAGATAAACAATGAAATATTAATGTCACGAAATACAGATGAAGATGGAGATAAAAGTCACTGATCCGGGATGTAAATTATTGATTAAAGAGCATTGTTTACTGTATCATAACAATGGCAAAACATGTGAGTGGCCATATGACAGCTCTAATTTGAAGCATAATTCCAAATCACATTTACTTTAGATCTGAAATGGCCTGACGTCATGCAAAAACTATGAAGGCTTGACAGAAAAAAAAAAAAATGAAAGCCAAATGTTGCATTTTGATTCAGAACTGGGTACATGTCAACTTGTTTTAACTTCTGAAGCTTCTCCTGCTGGGGTTATTACCCAGTGCCTTTTTTGACATGGAAAAGAAATTGAGATTCATCAAAAAACACTCTCTCTCTAAAAAAGCCTCATGTAGTTTATGCGAGTGTCATCATGTGTGTGTGTATATATGATACCTGAACTGTTACAATAACCACGAAGATTTATGAACAAGCTTGCTAGAAAAAAAGGGAAGAATCTTGCAGAAAAGCAAAGTCTCCATGCGACACAGTTAATTGTGGGCTCTGTTAATTATCTGGGGGAGAGGTTAGAGAGGGTATGTATTTATAGATATTTATAGGACAGAATGGATCTTAGGAACCAAGCACCAACACCAAGGCTCTAAGGCTATACCACTCGGGGCCTCCGCCGTCTGGACCCCGTGCCCCCCGAGCGCTGTCTGCTGCACGGCCAGGTGCCCCACGGCCCAAGGAGCAGCCCCGCCGGACCTGGCCCAGGCTCCACAACCAAGTCCGCGGCACCGTAGGATTCTGGAATCACCGAGTCACTAGACCACACACCAGGCAAGGAGCGATCACTGAACAGAGAGAAAATAGCTACGTGTAAAATGAAAGCATTACCAGCGTAGCTCTAGAGCTTTGGTAAAATGACCTTTGGGGGAAATTCCAAACTGAAACAGATCAGATTCATTTCCAATGCCTCCTAAAATATAAAAATGTCAAAAATACAAATCTGCTGATTAGGCTCAGTGCACTGATGTTTTTAAATGACTAAAATAGCATTCATTGTGGAAATCCCTACAAATTCACAGCAGGGCCATGGAGAATTTGTGTATAGTCACATTGCCTTTCTTTTTTTTTTTTTAAATAATCGTGTCCAAACTTTCACGTCCCGATGACAGAATCCAAGGGTGTGTGACCTTCACAGGACTCTGGGGTGGATGTTTTATCTCACACACACCCCGAGTGGGGATGAACATGCTCCGAAAATACCGCTCACCAATGACTGCAAGTCAACTCACATTTGACTGTGAAAGCCACAGCGGGGGGGCCGGGGGGGGGAAGGTCTAAAATGTCTACTGGAGAAGGTAGAGCGGTTGTATTCTGGAACCCCTGGCATCTGTGGGTGAGCAGATTATTTTCTAATGAGTAAGACTGAAATCAGTGAAAACACTCAGCATTAAAGAGAAAAATAACTTATCTGCTCTCTAACCACGGAGCTCAGTCATCTAAGAAAAGACTTAATAATTCATGAAATCTGAGCCCAAATATCTTCTGTTCACAGACACGGCGGGGTTATTTAGATGCTTCAGTGCTGGAACCTTTTCATTTCCTGACAGGGGCTGACTTAGGTGGGTACAATTCTTGACTCTGAACAGAGAATAAAATATCAGAAATAGTAACAAGAGTACAGAATAGCTCCCCCCTCAACCCTAGAATGTGCGATGTGCTAATGAACAAAACACCGCTCACTGTCTCCAGAACAATGGTTGCTGCGCTCCTAAAGGAAGCAGGGTTAATCCTGTAAAAATCAGGCTTCTTTACAGCGATGCCATAAAAGGTCCTGGAAACACAAAACTCAATACAGAAACCTTTTCCCCTCTGGACCCTTTCCCCAGAACCTTGGTGACTGTTCACACACTTCCACAGATCCCACTTCTTCCCCAAAGAGGGCTAAACTCAGGAATGAGCTCGTGGGATGTCTGATTGGTGAAATCCTAGTATGCCCAGGAGGTTTGCTTTTCTCCAGGTGCAGAGTAACAGAGGAGACATTTATTTAGTCCCTCCTATTTTTTGACATTAACAATTTTTTTTACAACTTTTTTTTTTTTTTTTTTTTTTTTTTTAATGGCCTTGTCGCTCAGAGCTGTGGGATCTCTGGAGGCAGGTCCATAACACTCGGCCACAGGTTTCTCCCTTCGGTTCTACCCGGCCTCCCGCCCCTGGGATGGCATCTCTACCTTTTTCTTCTAGTTTTTAACATTAGTTTTGCTTAGTAAAAAACACAAAAACAAAAAGACAGAAGGGCAGGCCAGGGACAGGCAACAGTCTGAAGTTGAACATGCTTGACTGGAGCAGGTGGGGGAGTTTAGATGAGGCCGGGTGGGAGTAAATGAGAAGACCCACTCAGTGGTTGGTGGAAGGAGAGTTCTGGGGGCTCCTGGAGAGGGATGGCTCTCTCTGTCTCCATCTCCCTGTCGGGGTCCCTGGCTCCCTCCCTGAAATTCTTATTTCCTTAGCTCTCCCTTCCTGCAACTCTGCACCCCCATTTCCTGCCTGTCTTCTGTAGCCATGGGAAACCCAGAGGTGGCATCCCAGTAAGCAGCAAAAGGCAAAGACTAGAGGGTCCAGGATTCCAGGCCTGGGTCTACAAGTCCTCACGCAGAGGTGGGAGGCTGAGGGAGACATAAAACCCCACAAGTGCAGTGTTACAACAGTCGAGGTGGCATGACACTGGGAATGACAACTGCTCCCCAACAACGAGCACATCCCTGTGCTTCCCCAGTCTGGCTTCTGGTGGCCCCGGAGGCTGGAGCTTCCAAGCCCAGGTCACCCAGGCTGGGATTTGCTGCAGGCAGAGGGCTTGGGGAGGTGAGAGTTACTCTTAGGGGTGTCTATTCTTGCCCATAATTCTGTCATAGCTCGTGCCACTGACTAACTGTTGCTATGAGTATTAAAGTCATTCTTTTTAAAAAAGGGAACAAGATTCGGGTTTTCTTACCAACTTGTTCAAATGACAACAGACCAGGGTTGTAGCTAATTAACTGCCTTAAAGATAAACAAAGGTTGCACATTCCTATTTTGTATTGTTCCTGGCTTTTACACACACACACACACACACACACACTCACACACACCATTCAAGGGAAATAAAATCTCATGAACTCAGTATGATGAGTAAAGAAGAAAAATATCTTTCCCATAGGAATGGCCTAACTTTCACCTCCTTAAAATTCTGCAACTTGGTTCAGGACAAATAAAGAGGAAACTGCTGGAATGTCTGAACAGCCCCATTAGTCCTGAAGACTGAGGCCTCAGTGGGAGGCTTTCAGCTGCAGAGCAAGCTCCGAGCAAGCTTGGCTGTTTCATTTCTTTATTAACACCACCACCTACAGGGACTGCTTTGAATAGGACGGTGTGGCGTGGCCCATAAAGCCTCTCTAGAAAAACAACACTCAGAACAATTGCACCACATTTTTTTTCAACTTCCTGTTTATTAGTATTTTATCTAAGAGCAGAACAAAAGTCTGTATAAATGGGGGAAAAGAAAACAAAAGCGTTCACTATAAAATCTTACAATACACACAAAAAACACCTTTTCAAGTGCTGTTTCATTTGGGTTTTTTTTAACTGAACCCACTTCAGGTCTTCAAATATCTCAGAGGACAAAGATTAAGATGAAATAAATGGAATTCATGATTTTACAAAAATTATACATTATTAAAGATTTTTTTAAGTGGGCTTGTTTTCTGCACATCTGTATGACAAGTATTCATTTCTGTGGGAAAAGTCCACATTTTATCAGTAAGACTTTGCATTTTGCTAGATATACCCATAAACGTAACGAACACATGAATGTCTCCTATAACCTTTGTGGCAAAGCTCGGTGTGTGAGAGAAGGATGGGGGCAAGTGATCAAATGGCAGGGTCTCCTCTGAGGTTCACAGATGGACAGAGGGGCTGAGACACCCGTATTTCTCCTTGTAAGAACAGGGCCCAGCTAAACGTCGTTCCAGCTAAGACTGAGATCATTACCAAATCATCAGCAACTTCTGTGAATCCTGCCTTTCTCTCTTAATTTGGCCACCACATCGTTCCTCAGGACCCTTCCTCGCCCAACTCCACACAGGATCAGGGCCAATGAGGTGGAAAGAATAGAGAATGAATGACCAGAGGTTGACCTGATGTGATGGCCACCTTACTCATGAAAACAGCCTGAAGGGAGCAGTTTATTCTTGTGGGCAGGTGTTGGCCCATTTCCCTGGAATTTTCCTTTACATCTCTTGTCCTAAACCCAGTGGAGTCTCATTTACTTTGAATAGTTTCAATATCATGTTTTCCCAATTCAAGAAGGACATCAAAACATCAAGATTCTCAACTCAGGGAGTTGCCTGTATTTTTTTTTCCTATGCCCCAGCAATCAGGAATTTTATTATTATTTACCCTCCACATCCTGCTCTCTCATGATACTAGCGTGCGTGGCATTGCGAGGTATTCCTGATACCAATTACCTTGTTCACATGAAAATGAGAAGGAGCAAATGAGAAGAGGCCTCTCCTGTATGGGGTAACGAGGAACATATCTGCAGATAGGGAAGGCATAAATCAAGGCTGAAATGTGAACTTAGCACCGATCAAGACCAGTTTAATCAGAAACAGACTCTGAGGGCTCCAGCAGAACAAGTAAGTGTCTTTCTGAAAAGCGCAGCGAGGGACTGAAAGTGAAGTAAATAATCATGTTAAACAGTAAAATCTACCAAATAATACAGCAGTCAGCATCTGCTTGCTGCTGGTAATCAATCATTGGGAACTCACTGGATATGCCTGGAGCATGATGACCACGAAATGCAGGGTTGTTTTGTTTTGCCCAGGGGCCTTGGTCAACCCTCTTAGTGGTCACCTCGGGGAAAGGGGGCTGCTGCTGGAAAGAACATCCCTGTGGCATTCTTGACTAGCAAACATAGATGAACTCGTAGGTGATCATTTCTGTTAAGGGAGGGCTTGCCCCTTGGCCATAAGAGTGGACAAAACATTTCATCAGCATTGCTAAGTACTTTTAAAGCAACTCACTGCCTCTAGCTAAGTGACACATAGAAAAAAGTTAGAAAGACAAAGCTCCTGTGTTTGCTTCACAGGAAAAAAACAAAACAGAAAACTGTGGATGCATAAAATAAATCCTCCTCAGACACCAAAGACAACATTTTATGCCAATAAGGAAGGAGCTAGGCGCCTGGCACCAGGAGCTGGGGTTTGCTGGGAGGGAGGCTGGAGAAATGATGAAAATAGTCTGTGAACAGGAACTGTCCTGCCGCTGATTTCACACTGGGTTTAGGAATAATGGATATGATGCTCAGTTACTAAGAAGCTATCTTGTAGGCTACCATGGTCCCTCTTCCAGCCAGCTGGTCCAATCAGAGGGAACCATAGCATTTTTGCAGGGGATGCTGGGACAAGAGCCCTTTCCCGCTGCATCTGGATCTTGAAGGACAGTTAAATGGACACCACCCTGAGACCATGAGAGTTGAGTCTGTTTGAGAAGGGAGCCCACACATGGGAAACTGAGCCAAAAGAGGAGAAAAAGAAGACCAAATGTCCTGACCTCATTTGAGCAGTGCCTATGCCAACCCTGCTCTGAGATGCCTTACTTATGAGAGCTGGTAAATTCTAGATTTTGCCACAACCACTTTGAGTTGGGTTTTCTGCCACTTTTACCCGAAAGACTTAATTAAATCAGAAAGGACTCTGCGGTTGAATACTATCCACTCTTAAAGCAGAGGGCTTACAAGTACCAGTTCTTCCTTCGTGAAGTATTCAGCATTTTTCAATAGTCTGTCTCATTTAACTAAAAACATAGAAGCGTATACTGAGAGATCCAATGAAATCCAATGGAATGCAGCTCTTTGAGTGCCTCTGTATCCTAACATGATGACAAATCCTACTCTGGGAGATGTCACCCCAGGCTTCCCAGGTGTGTCCCTCTGAGACTCCTTTTTATGTTTTTATAAAGAAATTGGAAGTCAAAACATACAGAAAATAACAGAAACCCAAGTTAAACAGTGGGTTGACTAAGTGATGACTGGGGACTACATGATTTAATTATTAGAATTCCTCCAATTTTCAAATTTATTTCTCATCCAGCCATTTTACAAAACACCAGTTCCCTCTTCTCCAGGGACTTTATTTTGGGGCTCCCAATATTCTTTGCTGTAGAATCTGACTGAGTAGGATAGAATGATGTTTGGAGAACTTAACATACAAAGGCTCTTGATTTTCGTATTAGAAAAATAACGCTTATGGTTTTCCTGACGTTACTGGTTTCTTGTTTAGATTCAGAAGAGTTCAGTATAACAAGGGCTTTCAATCTTTTTTTTTTTTTTAATTTGTATTTATTTATGATAGTTACAGAGAGAGAGAGAGAGAGAGGGGCAGAGACATAGGCAGAGGGAGAAGCAGGCTCCAAGCACCGGGAGCCCGACATGGGATTCGATCCCGGGTCTCCAGGATCGCGCCCTGGGCCAAAGGCAGGCGCTAAACCGCTGCGCCACCCAGGGATCCCTAACAAGGGCTTTCAAAAGGTGTTCACAGAGACTAACTCTGAAATAACAAGAAATATGAATCCAACTTTGATCAAAGTGTACTCTTTAACAATGTTCTTGATACTACAAGCTTTGATTCACTTTGTAGAAACAACTCTAATTATAAGGGCATCTGCTGAGATTTGACATTTGATCTGCCCTGATCTTTCCTTCATTCATCACTTTGCAGTTCTGACTACAAACAAAAAGTGCCATGACACTGAACCAGGAATTTAATGTGAAACCAAGATCCGCCCAAATTAAGGACCAGGGAGGGAACCCCAACCAGCCTCCCACCCCAGTGGCTGAAGACCAAAGAAAGCTAGTGGCATTTGAACACCAGAGGCCAGGACACCTGGGTGGCTCAGCAGTTCGGCTAAGCCTTCTGCTCAGGGCATGATCCCGGGATCTGGGATTGAGTCCCACATGGGGCTCCTTGCAGGAAACCTGCTTCTCCCTCTGCCTGTGGCTTCTGCCTCTCTCTCTCTGTGCCTCTCATGAATAAATAAATAAAATCTTTAGAAAAAAAAAAAAAAAAAAACAGGCGCCAAGCCATGCCAGGGAATCCATCAGGCTGAGAGGGGATTTGCCACTCATGCACCTCCCCCTTCGTGGCCTTTTTGGTCTATGAATGGATTCTGATCATAAATACCCTCCCACATCAGCCACTCTTTGCTTTCCAGGGTGAAAAGCCTGTCTGGGAACACACTGGATCCACCTAAAATTTTACCTACAGATAAAATGAAGGTGAGTATTCTGAATTCCTTAGAGAACAGCTTATTCACTTTCATTTGACAAGTGAGGGGAGTTGGTCTCTGTCCAATTCGATCAGAGCCTTTGTGGGCTTCTCTCCAGGTAGAGTTCCAATTTTCTGGTCTATCAGAGGTCCCTGTCTGCCCCTCCAGGGAGAGCACTAACATAAAAGGAAGGCAAGAACTCCCTTCATTTCCCCATTGCCCATCAGTGACCCACTAGCCCCTCGTCAAGACTTCTTGTGGTTCCCAGGCCTGGTTCCTCTCACTAGCTCAGAGCTCCAGAGTCAGTCTTCCTACAAGGTCACTTTGGTCGTGGGATTCCCCAGTTCAAGGACCTCCAGTGTGCCCTACTACCTCCAACACTGAATTTAAATTCTCTGCCCAGGTTGAGAAAGACCTGTATGGTTTGCTCTTACTCTAGCTATGAAACATTTCCTTCCATCCATCTATCCTTGCTTTAATTCAATAAATATACATCGAGCACTTGTATGGGTTTGCTCAGGCTGCCACTACAAAGTACCACACACAGGGTGGGGGTGCGGGTTTAAACACAGAAGTTTATGTTCTCACAATTCTGAAGGCTAGAAGTCTGAGATCAAAGTGTTGGTAAGTTTAGCTTCTGAGGCCTCTCTCCTTGGCTTACAAATGGCTGCCTTCTCGCTCCATCCTCACGTGGTCTTTCTTGTCCTGTGTTTGTGTCCCAACCTCCTTCTCTTATAAGGACACCAGTCACAATGGACTAGCGTCCACCTGAATGATCTCATTTTAATGTAATCACCTCTATAGAGATTCCCCCCATCTCCAAATATAGTCGCATTCTGAGGTGGGTCAGGACTTCAACACAGGAATTTGGAGTGGGACACAGTTTGGCCTATAACAGCACCAACAAGATAGCAAGTGATGGGGTAGGGAAGGAGAGGACAGGCCAGAGATGGGGACAAAGATGGATGCACATGGTCACTGCTTTCACGCAGATGGAATCTCCCTGGTCCTGCAGGAGGTCAGCCAACGTTCTCCTGGCTCACACCTGCCCCAGCCCCCTGCCTTCACTTGGCAGCCTCTGAAGCTCCCTCACTTCCCTCCATCTACTCAGGCTTTCAATGTTCAACTGCAGCTTTCCTTTCTGTGGAGCCCTGACTACCTTCTCCCCAAGTCTTCACTGCTCTGAATTTCCTCCCCGTGCCCACTCCTTTCTGCCTTTCAGGCATGGAACTGCCCAGGAGGAGCCAGCGCAGGGCTGGACGCTGCAGGCACTGCAGCCTTAGTTCTTATGGGATGAGATTCTTCTCTGGCGTCTGCCATCTAACTTGCAAATACCACCAAAGGACAGGAGGGACACCTGGCTTCTCCACAACCTGTCCCTGCGTCTTTCGGGTGATTGCTGTCTATGTCAGAGCATTCCAAAAAGCACATTTTTCATGACTTAAGGGAAGGGTTTCCAGTGCCAATAAGTGAAATTCCTAGGCAGCATATCTTGATGAAATATTCTCTTTAGCATTATATTTTTACCCGCTTTATGCCCCAAACTGTGTGCATGAGAAGCCACATCTCACAATGTAGGAAGGGAATGCCAGCCTCACCAACACTGACCTTATAACACTGGATGAGACCTAAGAAGATTGAAAATAACCAGGGTCTTTCAAAATATGATGTGTCTTTAGGTGTGAGTAAATGGCCCTGGTTTACACTATTTTTCTACTGTCATTGGCAGAAGAAGCCACCAACCAACACTGAAGCCCCAATCCTCCCTGGCTTCCTAAACATCAACTCCTTTTCGAACATGCTGGGGATGCCAGCAGACAGAAGCCACAGAATTAGCATCTTTGCTCCCAGAGTGCTTCATTCATAGTGTGGCTTTGTGACTTGGCCATTGATCTTACGCACTCTGGGATCCAACAATCTGGCTTCAAATCCAGGCCCTGCCATCTACTTGCTGTGTGACCTTGGACAAGTTACTTAACCTCTCTGTGCCTCATTTTCTTCATCCCTAAAATAAGGCTCAAAATAGCACCTCTCTCATGGATTATGTGAGGATGAAATGAGATCATTCCCCCGATGAACGTGGTCCAGAGCCTTGGCCCTGGGGAAACATGAGCGTCAATATTACATTATCTTTCACAACTGCCTATCCTTCCAAACTGTGAACTTCTCAAGGACAAGAGCACTATTTGCTAGGGTGGCATGGTACCTGGGACTTAATAATCATTCACGTAATGTTTGTGGAAATAAGCATACGAAATAGCCCGATTCCAGTTTTAAAATGGTTCTTTCCTCCTTCTTCCAAAATGTAACAAGAAGAGTTAATACAGACCAGTTAAAAAATGTAAGTTGGCTACAAAAAGCCCTCCTGCTCTTATCTTTTGGCCTCATCCATAAGATTTCAGTGCAAACACCCCACAAATGCCGACAGGAATTGGATATACCTGTATTATCCTCTTTTCAGTGTTGCATAAAATCAATTACTTTTAAATAAGCAGTTCATAGGAAAAGCTATACCCATTATGAAAGAATGAAAAGTTAGTACCATGATGTTCATTCTGGGGTCAAATGGACAGTGATTTAAATTTATAACTGAAGGTTCCCAGGGAGCACCTTTCTTGTTACCACCACCTCCTTGCAGCCCTCCTGCTCATGCCAAAGCCCATCTAAGGGCTGTCATGCTGGTGCTCTGCACCCGACTTAGACCATCCCCCATGCCCCACATTATGATAGTAGTTATATTTTTTTATTATCTGGAAATTTAGAAAATAGGAATTTAGGTACACATACAAAGGAATTTGTATAATTTATATTGAGAGAGCACCTCTGTCACAGAACACATAACGCCAAAGCCATCTGTTATTTCGCTGTTTGTGACGGCTGACATGCAGGTGGACTGGAGTCCCTGAGAACATCCCGGGGTCCGAGGCCTCCAGGGTGGGGACCCGCTCCTCCATCTACCAGCAAGGGTGCGGGCCAACCCCCTGCTCAAGACAGAGCCAAAAAGAAAAACGGCTAGGAAAGGCTTCTCTTCCTACAACTCTGTAAGGAGTATGTATATCTTCGCATGGAAAATCTGGTACTTAGGGTAAATCACTCCTGTATCAAACACATTCTGGTATTATGCCCCCAACTCACTCTGCCACTTGAGAGACATGAGCGACAGCAAGTGTAAGTTGGGGTGACTGGGTGACGGGCACTGAGGGGGGCACTTGACCGGATGAGCACTGGGTCTTATACTATATGTTGGCAAACCGAAGGCCAATAAAAAAAAAAAATATACCCAAAAAAAGAAAGAAAAAAGAAACTGTAAGGTGGGGTTAACTGTCAAGTTACTGCTAACCCCCAACGGGTGGCAGGGGGATCAAGCCGGTCAGAGCTGCAGGTGCAGGGAGGCCCCCCCTTTAAAGGGAGGCCCTTGGGGTGCTGAGCCCTTCTGTCCAGCCAACGGTGGGCCAGGAGCACACGGACCCTCGGGCATCACACACTCAGGCTGACTCAGAAACTGCCTGGGGTGGGGGTGGGGGCCGAAGGAAACAGCAAACAAAAAAAAAGCAGCAGAAGCAGCAAAGTCTTTAAAAATGATTTCTCCCCCTTTATCAAGCCGCGTCCTGCCAGCCGGGCCGAGAGCCCAGGGAGACGGGCTCCAGGGCGCTCAGGGAGCGCGGCGGGGTCCCCTCCCAGGCTGGGGGGCAGGGCCGCGCGCTCCAGGTGTCCCTCGGGTTTCGCACCCGATGCCCCGGGCGCCGCCTGGCCGCGCCTCCGCCCCTGCGGGCGGCCCGAGGGCCATGTGCGCGGGGGCGTCCGTGGGCGGCGGCGCTGACGTTAGGAAACGAGGCCCCACCCACGCAGCCTGGGTTTCAGTTTCGCCGGGGCGGCAAACACCATTATGCAAATCACCTCCCTCGCCCCAGCCCCCCCCCCCAGCCCCCAGGCAGCCTGACAGCTCGGTTCTCCCCTCCGGAGTGTCAAGGTGCCCGAAGGTGCCCGGGAGGGGGAGGCCCAGGAGGCCGGCGAGGTATCTGCGTTCATGCTTAACCCTAAGGTGCCCAGGTGCGATTCTGAACCGAGATTCTCCTCTCGAAGGGCCACTGGGCCTGTAAAGTCATGAATTCCTGGTGGGGGTGGTGGGGGGTGTCGGAGAGTAGAGCCCCCCGGGCGGTCCTGGGTGCACGACATGAAGGAAGGGGGCTGGGGGGTGCTGGCTCCTTAGAGTTGGTTCAAGGTGGGGGGGGCAGGCCCCCATCAAGAGTGGGCTCCCCCCACCCTACCCCACCCCACCCCCGGCCCTTCTTTTTTGTTCTTGTTGCTGTTGTTGTTTTAAAGATGTCATTTATTCATGAGACAGAGAGAGCGGGAGAGAGGGAGAGAGAGGCAGAGGCACAGGCAGAGGGAGAAGCAGGCTCCGTGCAGGGAGCCTGATGCGGGACTCAATCCTGGGACTCCAGGTTCACGCCCTGGGCCAAAGCCAGACGCTCAACTGCTGAGCCACCCAGGGATCCCTTTTTTGTTGTTTTTGTTTATATTTTTTATTTATTCATGAGAGACACAGAGAGGGAAACACAGGCAGAGGGAGAGGCAGGCTCCCTGCAAGGAGCCCGAGTGGGACTCAATCCGGTTCCCAGGATCACGCTCTGAGCCAAAGGCAGACGCTCAACCGCTGAGCCACCCCGGCGTCCCAACCCCTGGCCCTTCTGGGCACCCCTGCCCGCTTCTAGGATCCCGTGAGGTTTGGGAAAACAAAATGTCTGGTTCGCATTCGAGTCACGTTTTTGAATTCGGGCAGCACACGTGTGCGTTCCGTGTGGTTCATTTTGCAGGTTAGCTCGAGTGACCTGAGCTGACCTCCGTGCACACACACAAAATGTCCCAACCGGAGAAGACAGGGTTGGTGCAATCTGGAGGGCAAAGGGGTGCCACAAAGGCATGCTTTCCTTTGCCCTTCTTGTGACATGAACTATTTAGGGACATCCTCCTGTGGCTTCTAGACCGAGTAATGCTTTGCCGCCAAAATCATTACGGTTTCGTTTATGAGGTTCACAGAAGCTTAGTGAAAAATTTTGGATGTCTTTCTAGAGGGCGGCCTGGGCTCCCATGGCCAGACACGCAGGAGCCATGCGCAGGACAGTCACTTCTTCCCTCGGAGCCCTCTCCCTTGCTCCCAGTGGTAGCTGGTTTCACTTTCAAGGTGCGCCGCGGCTCTGGCAGGGCTCACAGCTGCAGTGAAGTGACTGATGACTCTGTAAATTATCCCGAGTGCAAAGGAAATCTAGCTCATGTATAAAAAGCTCTTAGAATAATTATAAACTAAAACTGCAGGTGGGAAACTTTTATAAGACCAAAACTACTGAAGCACAGACGCTTTTCGGAAAGCCCCGAATAGTAAGAAATCCTCAAGTGACTTGTCACTCCAACTTCAAGCGACCCGCCTTTGAGTGTGGCGTTCTCATGCCTTCACCGTAAGATCAATCACATGTAAGGCCAGACAAAGCCCACACTTCCTTGCGAGGGATTCTGAGCAAAGGCAGAGGCTGCTGGTGCCTCCGTGAAAGGTCACGGGCATGAAGCCAGGTTGAGGAAGCCGATGGCTGTAGCTCTGGGGCTGCCGGCTAATTCCCTGCCCGGGGCGTTGGCCTGAGCACTGGTCCCCGCAGGAGGTATGGAACCTGAGATGGGTTCTGTCTCCATTTCTAGGTGATAAAACCCAGGCTTTAGAGAGGTTAGGTAACTTGGCTGGGGTTCTGAAAAAGCCAGAGCTCAAGGCATTTAGTTTTGACCCTTCCGCACTATTATATCTGTGGGAGAACAAAACGACCAGATGTACACATTCGGCCCAACCCCGGAAAGGTATTTACTCAAGGATGGTCATCCAGCCCTTCCTGGTCTGCAGGGACACCGCTGGCTAATTCTGGGGGTGGCAGGAGGGACCCCTGTGCTTTCAACACACCAAAATCATGTTCTCCAACATAACTGTCAATAAAAATAGCTGATGTCGGAGGGGGTCGTTGATCTTGGCACGGGAGTCTCTCCAGTGTCCTGGCCTGCAGAGAACCCCTTTCCCTTTCTTACTCTGGGATGGAGTCTGAGAATCTGGGTCTCCTTCCCACTCTACAAAAGACTCTTGTCCTCTCCCTTCTCTTCCTTCTTTCCTTTGAAGCTTTGAGAGTGCCACTCTGCAGCTGCGGGCCGATGCAGAAAAGTGAGAAGGGTCTCTGAATCCCTGGCGGAAATATCAATGGAACTCACATTGACTTGCATGAAATGGTACATACTGGTGTTCACAGTTACGAGACGGTCAGCTACTAGTCTCAGAGTTGCTCCCAGGGGAGAGTGAATAAGCTTTCACTGGATGCCCTGGGGACCTTCCCTGGGACCTGCCTTCTGTCAGTGTCTGAGGTTCAAATAGCTCTCCCCTGGGCCTGGCCAACAACCTGTTCTCAAGGTAGAAAACACCTTCACGGGGACTCACATCAACCCATCCGCTCAGGGTAAACTGGGACAGAGGTTTGAAAGGATCAAACAACTCAGGTATAGTTAGCAAATAACTCTGATGCTTCTGGACCTTACTGCTATTGATCCAACAGAGAAAGACTGAACCCCATCAGATAAATGAAACTTCATTCCTTGTGGTAGGAAAGATATATTAGAATTTCACACTAACGATTTTCGGAAAAAAATCAATCACTGAAAACATAAACAAAGAATTAAATTGAGTCGTATAAAATCCCCCTGCTCATCCCTTCCAACGAAGGTGGATTCTGAAGATGTCAGGGGTAACCATCAGTAAATTTTGGAATGAGGAAGAAATAAGTTGGAGCAAAGCAAAGACACCTCCCCAGACATCTGCCTAGGAAAAGGGACAGAGGTCCAGAGGGTAGGACCCCAAGTTGGAGTGAGGAACAGGGAGACATGGAGGTGAAGCAGAGTGGACCAGAAGAGAGGTATGCTGGGATAGATGGTAAAAGACAAGGGTGCCTCAGAGAGCAGAGGTGCAGGAGGAGAAAGGTGCCAAGGGAAGTTTTCGAGAGGCTCTGCTAGGCAGGTGTGATGTCACCTTCTCCAACACAGTAAGGAAAATGCAGTGAATGCTCTCTTCTCAGTGCACTCGGGGGGGCTTTGAATCCAGCTCAGGGTCAAGCCCTAGACTGGAAACTTGGCCATAGTGTTTCTCTGGCCATTTTCCAATTATAGCCAATATGAGTAGATTAGGCAATTTCACTGCCTGCCCCACATCCCTGTTTTTAATAAGAAGTTAAACTGGAGCATTGAAAAGATTTCCCTCAAATAACTCTTTAGGAATCTAAATATGTTTCTATTCATTTATAGATTTTTTAAAAGATTTTATTTATTCATGAGAGACACACACATACAGAGGTGAAGGCAGACACTCAACCACTGAGCCACCCAGGCGTCCCACATGTATACATTTATGTAAATACATTCATAATAACAAATGCTACTTATATACTACAGAGCTAAGGATGGTATTGGCTACATGATTTTAGATAGTCATGATTAAGGAGGGTATCGGTCAGAGCAGGCTAGGCTGTGCTGCAGTAACAAACACTACCTCCTATAGCTTATCCCAACAAAAATGTATTTCCTCCATACAAATATATGCTGGATTCCATACAAATGTATGTTGGAAGAAAAATGTATTTTTTTCGACAAAAATGTCCAACACTCATTTCTTTTGCCAAAGCAAGTCCCTTGGCCATGTGTAACTTCACAAAGGCTGGGCAACTACAATTTTGCCCTGTGTGTGCAAGAGGAAAGAGAGGGAATAACAGTGAATGATACCAGCGACTGCCAGAGGGTGTGATGGGTGAAGAGAGGAGAGGAACAGCTCAGAAGGCCTAAGAGGGTGCACCTGATGAGACCAGGAGCCACCCTTCCTGGGCCTGGCACACTAAGTAATTAGCTGTCTCTTCTCACTTAATCCTTACAACCCTTACAACCACTACATGAGGTGAGCACTGTGAAAAGCCGCTCCACTAATGAGGAAACCGAGACCCAGGAAGGTTTAAAAGTTTGCCCAAGATCAGACTGCAAGCAAGTAGCAAATTTCATATCAAGCCCAAGGGTTCTCTGGCCTTGGACCTGGGCTTATAACTACTCTTCTGGCTGCGTTCAGATGGATGAAGGAGAAGGCTCTGACAAGTCAGGTGTTCCTGACTTGCTTGTGTAGACTAGGGAAAGGATGGCTCAAGAAGGCTGGGAGGCTCTCAGATGCTTAATTCTCCCCTAGAGCAGGACGTGTCCCTTATGAAGAAGAAGAGCTCAATGGAGATTGTCGTAGCCACATGACCAGTGTACTTCAAGTGGAAAGGACATGAGTGAAAGACGGAATGATGGTGCAGAAGGGAGCCAGTGCTCTGCACGTAGTAGGTGCTCAGTTCATGTTTTAAAATGGAACTCAATAGAGCCCTGGTGGAGCACTTTTAGGAAGGAACAAATCAAAATGGGCTACAGAGAAACAGAAGAGTGTTGTTCATGATAGAAAGCAGAACTCCTCCACTTCTATTTTAAATATTTTGTCAGTCAAAATAATGCTAATATTGGCCAGAGGACCATAGTCGTCAGAGTTCTCCAGAAAAACAGAACCAATAGAATATGTATACAGAAAAAGGAAGAGAGAGAGAGAAAGAAAGATTTATTTTGAATAAGTGACTCGTGTAATCATGGAGACTTGACAATTGCAAAATGAAATTTTGCTGGAGACCTAGGAAAGAGCTGCAGTTGAGTCTGAAGGTCATCTGCTGGAAGAATTCCCTCTTCTTCAAGGAGCCTCAGTTTTTTCCTATGTAGGCCTTCAACTGATTAGATGAGGCCCACCCATGTTATGGAGACATGTGCTTTACTCAATGTCTACAGATTTTAAATTTTTTAAATAACTTTTTTTAAAGATTTTATTTATTTATTCATGAGAGACAGAGAGAGAGAGAGAGAGAGAGAGAGGCAGAGAAACAGGCAGAGGGAGAAGCAGGCTCCTCGCAGGGAGCCCGATGCAGGACTCGATCTCGGGTCTCCAGGATCATGCCCTGGGCCGAAGGCAGACACTTAACTGCTGAGCCACCCAGGGATCCCTACGGTTTATTTATTTATTTATTTATTTATTTATTTATTTATTTATTTATTTATTTTTTATCCCTACAGATTTAAATTTTAATCATATCTTGTAATAACCTCACAGAAACATCTAAATAATGTTTGGCTAAATTTCTGGGTACTGTGATCTAACCAGGTTGCCACACACACACACACAAATAAAGCATCCCAAGGACCATAGACAGCATATGAGCCAACAGGTCCAGGATGGGGGCTGGCAATGGTGAATGGGTACCTGGATGATGCAAGTGGGGTCCTGCCTCCCACCTCAGTGACCTGCATCTTGCAGCCAGCACAGATGTTCTGGTGAGCTGCTCCAGCATTCATAGACATGAATGGTTCTGGTAGCCAAAATGGGCAAGAAGGTAATTCCAGAAACTCTGACCCTTATGTTTACCCTTAGCGAGGTTCTAAAATGCCAAAAATGATGCTTTAGAAGACCTCAGAAAAAGAAGTAGCATGTCCCAGTAGCCAGGCAGGTCATAGGCAGGATCATTTTCTTATGGCAGGGGCTTGAGAGTGATAAATCAAGGAAATATGGTGAGCAGCTTACCTAGGCTTTAGCAAGACACCACCGAAGAAATCGTAGAGGCCACATGGAGAATTACGTTCAGGACCAAGTTTAGTAGTTTTCACAGTTGGTTAACTGAGCCCAGAATTCTACTTGGCATCACATGGTGGGCTGTCTCCTGCCAGCCACCCTCCAGGCCCCATTCTCTGCCCTGTCCTCCACTTCTCAGTGACATGACAACAATATAGTCATGTCTCTGTCAGATCTACTGATGACCCATCCCCTCCAGGGGGTACGTTACAAACAGAACACCCAAAGATTTTGATGGGATAGGATCATAGCTTAAATATTCCATACTAGGGATGTCTTGGTGGTTCAGTGGTTGAATGTCTGCCTTCAGCTCAGGGTGATCCCGGGGCCCTGGGAATGAGTCCCACATCGGGTTCACCGCAGGGAGCCTGCTTCTCCCTCTGCCTGTGTCTCTGCCTGTCTCTCTGCGTCTCTCATGAATAAATAAAACAAAATCTTTTAAAAAAAATTCCATACTAACATTTAATAAAGGTAGTACTTTTGCATGTAAAAAGCCCTAACTTCATAAGTTTAGAGTATAGGAGACTTGTCTTTTGCAGCAGAAATTAAAGAGAAAAAAAAAAACTTACAGGGTTATGTTAACAATAAATACAATATTGATGAAGGTGTAATGTGGCCACTAGATAAGGGAAAGGGCCCCAGGGTGCTTCGTATGGTTTGGGGCTATTCTGCCCTGGGCTGGCCAGACCTCACCTGAAGCATCCTGTCTCTTTCTAAGATCCACAGTTTTAGAAGGATGGAAGCAGTGGACAATATTTAGGGGAGAGTGTCCAGATAGCAAAGGGAGTTGTTTATTAGATGTCAAACAGTCTACGGAACTTTGGGCCTAGGATTGTCTTGGGGGAACATGAGAACAGCCAGAGTGAACTGTGCTGCACCAAAGAGCAAAATGGGGATCAGAAGTTGCCAAAGTTCCAATAAACAGACTAGTTCAATGAAAACTAGAATTCTCCAGCCATTAGAGAAGGCGGTGGTCTAGCATTTGTCATTGTGGGGACATCAAAGAGTCAAGAGATAGAGCAGGTCTGAGGTGAGCCTAGGAAAGGAATAATAGTTTTGCGAAATGCCACAACATGTGCAAATATGAGTAAAAATAATCATGTAGCTGACATTTCCTGTGCACCTACTCAGTACTGAACTCTACTTTAAGAGTTTTACATTTAACATTAGCAGCAGCCTTCGAAATAGGTGCTATCATTTACCTTCACCTTATGGATGAGGATGCTGAGACCTAGGGATGCAAACTGAATTCTCCTGCTCACCTGACCAGTAAGCAGTGGGCTAGAGATTCAAGCCCGGGTGTGTGGGACTCCAGGGATCAAAGAACCAACACTCTTAAGGGAAGGGCCAAGTAGATCGTGTTTAAGAGCATAAAACAGAAGAAAAAGTCTGAGAGAAAGAGACCTTGTCTCCACTTGGTCCTCACTTTAGTCAATTCCTCATGGAACTCATAGGAGAAAATGTCAAAAATTAAAAAACAAGATAAAGCCCATAAATCCAGGGCAGAATTCAGGCCAAAAGCATCTCCAAAGATAGCCAGTGCTTTGGAGGATAATCATGGACAATATCTGAACCTGAGAGGTGTAAGGAAAAGACCTATGGCAGGTAGGTAGGATAGAAACCTTCCCGTGGAGCCAACAAAACTGAGTTGGGAGCAGGAGAATGAAACCATGACAGGGAATGGCCAGGTCTCAGTGAGGGGAGCCCCGACTGGCCAATCAGCTGACCCCAAGAGCTGTCTCCATCAGAGGGAACGATAGGTCAAGCCATTAGGCAGGTGAGGCTGCCCTCTGCCACAGAAATGGAAGGTTTTGCTCAGAAAACTAGGGCCCCTGTGGTCTCACAAACATGAGAACCATACCCCACCTACTTGCAAGTGGCCAGGGGTTAAAATTAGTAGAGATGAAAATGTGCTATTCGAAACCAGAAAGAGATTTGACACTCTAGCAGAATTTTGAATTTTTGTAGCTTTCAGATTTAAAGCACAGGAGCCAGCAACGAAGAATGCAAAGGTGAACATATTTTGTCTTTATAATTGATCATGATGATGTTAATTGGCTGGACATTTCACCTAGCTGCTGACTGTGTAATTCATCCATACGTGAGATAAATCCATGGAAATGTGTCTTAAACACATTACCTAAAACAAATTGTTATGGGCTGAACTGTGCTCCACAAAAGTTTGGATGTTGAAGTCCTAACCTGCAGTACCTCAGTATAGTACTATATTTGGAGATACTGTCTTTCCAGGGTTAATTAAAGCAAATTGAGGTCATATGAGTGAGCCTAATCCAATATGACCATCCTTATAAGAAGAGGAGATTAAGACACAGACGAGCACATGCACAGAGGAAAGACCATGTGGGGACACAGGGAGAAGGTGGCCATCTGAAAACCAAGGAGAGAAGCCTCAAAAGAAACCAAACCTGCCAACACCTTGCTCTTAGACTTCCAGCCTCCAGGAGTGTGAGCAAATAAATTTATGCTGATTAAGCCACAGAGTCTGTGGTATTTTATTATGCTATGGCATAATAAAATGACAAAGCATAATAAAGAAGCACATTTTTTAACCAGTTTGGTTTGAAAACCACTTTGGTTTTTCTGCTTGGTCACAAACAGTTGCAAGGTGTCCAGGCTTTATATCTCTTGCGCCATCACATATCACTGAGGCAGCCCCAGCCTGCAAGCTTTCAAAGACCCTCAACGCACATAATCTCAATCAACATGTGAAATTTGATTTCACAAAACTTAGTAATGTCCTTCCAGCAGGATCCTAAATAATAAGGAAAATGATATAGAGCCAGGACTTCAAAATGGACAACGTAGAAGCATATAGACACACACAGAGACAGACAGACAGACAGACACACACACACACACAGAGTTAGCTTGGAATAGTTGGAGAGAAGCAATTACATTCAGGTTGAAAACTGTGACAAGTCTCTGATGATAGAAGAAGTTGCTACCAGCATCACAAAAGGAAAGACCACAATCTGGAGTTATATTAACACTATGATATGTGATTAATAAAAAATTTTCCAAATGGATCTGGTTCTTAAGAGAATTTTCCTACTACTTGGAACCAGTGGATCCCACAGCTCCCAGACTGCCTGTCCTGGAATCTCGCATATTTGCACATTGACATTGTTAATAAA
The DNA here is from genome assembly GCF_011100685.1 of Canis lupus familiaris. Classification (NCBI taxonomy): domain Eukaryota; kingdom Metazoa; phylum Chordata; class Mammalia; order Carnivora; family Canidae; genus Canis; species Canis lupus. Next base: position 36,151,489 of record NC_049238.1, read on the forward strand.
GGACTACGGAGATAATTCAAACAAGCCCTGTGGTTTGGAAGTCACAGTTTCTGCTGCTCAAGGTTCAATTTTCAAGCTCTTCTTTTGGAAAAGCTTTTCAGGCTCACGGTGCATTTTATGGATGCTTGATAGAGTGACAAATTCCGTGTGCGAGATTTTAGAAACTGTCAGGTGAAGTGAGCCAGCTGGGGCAACGAGGGTTCTTTTCCCTGTGGCTGCTGCATGGACTCTGAAAGTAATCCCCCAAAGGAATTCCAGCCATGGTTTGGGCAACGTCAACCTTGGCAGAAACATGTGCCCTGAGGGCTCTTGTGTGAGAGGCTGTACTCATTTGTGTATTTGTGTCATAGTAGCCAGATGGGAACCAACTCACTTCTCCCGCTGAGTCCTGTCGCTCCACCTGTGTGTTGATTCGCCAGCCAAAGGCACACGATGGCCCCAGGGATGCCCACAGCCTGGACACGCCCGCGGCATGGACACACCCACAGCCCGGACATGCCCACCTCCATGCCTTTGGACACTGACTAGCACCCAGACGGCCTCCAGCGTCCACCGCTGCACATCCAAAGCCATCTACCTCTCAAGGCCTGGTCCAGATGCTGCCTCCTCGGTAAGCACCACAGGCCTCTGGGTAGGTCATCCTCCAACCCCTTTCCAGTGCTCTCTCTTCCTCCTTGATGGCCTCATTGCTCAGATCTCTCTCCTTCAAGCCTGTAAGTTGTTTCAACCAGGATGTCTTTCTGATTCTTGGCTGCATCGTCATCAGTACCTTCGTGCTCACTGAGATAACTGACTTTTCTTTTCTTTTCTTTTTTTTTTGAAATAACTGACTTTTCACCCCATTCACAGCTCACTACTTCCTCACACGATGCACAAATATTTCTCATAGAATATTTTGGTGTTCTTTGTAATGTAAGATGACTATCATGTCTGATCTTTCAAGTACTGAACACTTTCCATCAGTCTGTCCTGGTTAGGTACCTTGACTGAGGATAGATTCAAATTGCAGGAACCCAAAGGCTGCATATGAGGGCACACTGGTACATGTTCATTCATAAATGTGAACACACATAAATATGTGCAGGGGATGAGGCGATAAGGGGAAGGTACAGATAGAAGAAGCCAACTGAATTTCTTCCGGAGATTGTCTAGAGTGGCTGCATGTGATCCAAACATAAAGCCTTGGTCTAGGAAATGTTGTTCTTCTAATGCCCTTTGTCTTATGCATGCACACTAAGTGCCAAAACCTGTGACTTCCAAACCACAGGGCTTGTATGAATTATCTACTTAGTCCTTTATTAACAAAGTCGACGTGCAAATTTGTGAGATTCCAGGATAAGCAGTTTAGTGAGCAGAGGATTCTGTTGGTTCCAAACAGCAAGAAGAGCCAGATCCAGTTGGATGAGGCCTTACCAAAGGCATGTGACCTAATACTATACTCTCTAGGGTTGTTGTTACTGACCAGCAACAGTACGCTGTCCGTCACAGTGAAAGGGCCTGCTCATGCACTTCTCCTGGTCATGACCCATCCTCCACGTGGACAACTTTTGAAGGGATGGGCCACAGGGTGCTCTTGGCATGCAGGTGTTCCCATGTGCTATTTGGTGGCTGCTCAGCCAGTACACACTTGAGGGAAAGAGGGGGAACCCCCTTTGTAATATTCTTAATGCTCTGGTGGGAGAAACTATTTCCACTCCGTGCCTACCCCTCACATGGTCACAGTCATCCTCCTGACCCATCTGTATAGGCTCAGGTGTTACCATCTGTTCTGAGTTTTCGAAATGTCAGTGATGACGTGGGCGGCCTGGAGTTTCAAAATTCAGCCAGTTGTATCGCTGCTGCCACTTCTACCTTGATCTGTGTGTCCATCTGCTGCCCCTGCCACCTGGGTCTGTTCCTTCCGGGCCACGCCCAGCTTCTGTGCTTAGGCTGCCTTCCAAGAGGGCTACAAGTCTCCAGGATGTCTTTAGTTCTTCCCACAAAATCATTTTTCTGAAGCTGTGCATTCATCATCCTAGCCCCTGCTCAAAACCTTTAAGCACTGACACACACACACACACACACACACACACACACACACACGAATGTTCCCTGCAAATGAAAGGCCCAACACTAATGGTCTGTCTCTAACAAATTGCCACAGCCTCCTCTTCCCCCAAGCCTGCCATAGCCAGCCAGCCCTGGATCTGCCACTTGTCACTATACTTTGCCTCTTACCGTGCCACTCTTCCTATATGGGAAGATCTGAGGGTCTTCTCTGATTTTTAAGATTTTGATCCACCTGTCACTCTCTTTTAACCCATACTAACATATTCCTTCTAAACTTCTGTAACGTTGGTATATTTTATCCCAAACTGCATTCTTTGGAATTCTGGTCCTATAAAATTCTCCAAGAAAAAAAAAAAAAATGGAAGGTTCCATCACCATCTACATTTAGCATATACTGTCTATGTTATGCCATTTGGGATATTTACAAAGCACATTTCAGACATTTACAAAGCATGGCCAAAGGCTCTGAAAAGTCCTGCAATAATAAAAAAAAGTTTCTGTTGAATCAACCTGGAGTTTCTCATTCTATACTAGACTGTGAATTTTCTTGGTTTATAGCATTTGTTATGTTCTATACCACTCACTGGTGCCCCCTCACCTCCATTGCCACATTATCAATAATGGACCCATAGGTGGCCTGAGCAGAAAAACGGCATATAGGAAGTTTTACTGAAGCTTCTGCTTCCGATGGGGGCAACTGCCACCAGATGTTCTAGATGTTCCATTTCATAAAACATCATGTTAGGTGAGCTACCAGATTCCAAGAACCCTGTAGCAAGTCCTGACTTCAGTGGGCTCTCCTTGTTTGGAACCCGATCTGTAAATCCTGAAGGAAAACTCACCAGAGAACTGTGTGTTTAGAATTTCAGTAGGATGTTGAGTTGGCATCACGTCCTGCGGTGCTTTCTTTATAACTGGGCTTCAAGTTTCCCTGTAAATGGGAATGCCTGGTTCTAATGGGTAGGTAGTGATAGAAGTGGGTCTGCCTCTGCCTGGTGCTTTCTCAGTTTTTGAATGCTGCTGCCAAGCTGATACTTCTGCCTAAGGAGCTCCTGCAGGGGACAGGACACAGTGGGTGAGGAGAGCAGAATCATAAAGAGAAAAGAAGATTCCTTCAATCTACAGGAATCCCCAGAGACCGGTGTCTAAACTGGAAAGGTTGTCCAATAGCTCTCCACCATGGAGCAGGTGTTAGATCGGGACAGAGAGGCCTCCTACAACTCATGTTTCAGGGCCCCTGACTCCTAGTTCTGGGAACCTTTAGGATAAGCATAGTGTTGAGCCATCAGTTCAGTAGAGCACCTAGGCCTCCTGCTGGCAGACTTCTTTCTCTGTGGGTCTTTCTAGTACAGAGAACATGGCCCAAGTAGCAAGTCATGTGGCTAGAGGTTCTTTAATGGTGACAGAATTTCACAGAAAATTCTATCCCTATACTTTCATTCCTGTAAGTTGCTTTTAAGCCACATTTCATAAATCAGGACCCTGCACTACATAAGGCAGTAGTGAAGAGTCCAAGTCATAAAAGGCAACTGCATTTCAGCTCCTGCTGCCTCTGCCTCCTGGCCAGGCTCACTGAAACACTGTGCTAGAGGATTGCAAGCAATGTCTGGACTCCCAGGAACAGTGCTGGGACCCATTACCTATATCCAGCCCGAATACAGAACATTTGGACCCCAGTGCAAAATGAATACGTGTGGCCTCTTGTTCAAAAACTATTCAGAATTTCAAGATGGTGACAGCAGAGTCAGAGGAGCTTATGGTCTGTGCAATTGTTCATGGCTCAGAGTGGTGAACAATTGCACAGACCATAAGCCCATGAGGTTGGTTTAGCTGGTATCTGCCACGGACCTGGAAGGGAGGGTGCTGGGGGCTTTATGGTCTCCCCCTAAGGACTTCATGGTGGCAAGACTGAAGTCACAGCATCCTGGAAAGACTTCTTTGAAAGGTGGGCTTCAGGCTAGCCATCCAGGTGCTCTTTCTAGATTTATACCCTCTAAAACTGTTAGCAGACTCGAGCCCCACTAAGTCTTCTGGTTTGACTCCAACTCCATGCTTTGGTGGGTTCGGGTTCCTTCTTATAGGCTTGGTCCCTTTTCTACTCTTCAGGTTATTCTTATTGATCCAGTTTCTTTGGCCCCAGAAAAATCAGGCTTCTTTTCTACCTGGACTGCAGGTCTACTTTTCACACTTGAGATCAAATTTTTCAGTATTCAGTACACAAATATCCAAACCTGATGCTCCCCATGCCCACAAGCATGGGGGCTGGCCCAGCCTGTCCTGCATCCAGCATGAGCATCTGCCTTTCCATGAGCTGACTGCCAGTTGGGTCCATTTATTCTGAGCTGCTTCTTAGCTCTCCACTCACATCCCCCTCTGCTATGGCTCTACTGTCTCTCTACTGTGTTCACCATCCACTTGTCTCAGGTTATCCACCCTAACCCCTCTCCATTTCTATCTCTTATTCTCTGAAAGCCATATGCTTCCCTCCGTCCCTTAGCCCCAATTTCAGACAGAGATGTGATGCCAAAGCACTAAGTTCCACATTCCAACCAAAATTGCCTACTTCACCCCTTCCAACTCCGCCAATGTAAAACCCACACACTTAAAATATTTTTAGTAGGAAAAAGCAGGCTGCTTAATAAATGGTACTAGGAAAAACAGCTGTCCATTTAGAAAAAAATTGGACACCTCTTCTTCAAATTGTAAATGAAATTAAATCCCCATGAACTTGGCATTTTGAACCAGAAAGATAAAACTATAAAATACCTCAAGAAAAAAAAAAAAAAAAGAGAATATTTTTGTAATCTAGATTTCCTGAGCAAGCCAAACCTGGGTCTCCAGAAAATCATAACAGATTGGAGTACATAAAAATTAAATAGTTCTATAAAATAAAAGACACAGTAAACAAAGTAGAAGGTCAAGCAATGGACTGGAAGAAATGATTTGCACCATATATATATTAAAGATTTATTTTTTTAAAGTTTTTATTTATTTATTCATGAGAGAGACAGAGACATAGGCAGAGGGAGAAGTAGGCTCCCTGTGGGGAGAGCCAGATGTGGGGCTCAATCCCAGGACCCTGGGATCATGACCTGAGTCAAAGGCAAGATGCTCAATCACTGGGCCACCCAGGTGTCCCTATATCAAAGTTTTAAAACCCAAAATATGAGGAGTGTTCTGATAGCTCTTTTCCACCAAAAAGGAAAAGAAGGAAGGAAGGAAGAAGGAAGGGAGTGGGGGAGGAAGAGGATACAAAGAATATGAACAGGCTGAAAGAAATGCATAAACTTTTTTCTAAATAAAAAATTGAAAATTAAATGAAATTTTAATAAAAGGAGTGCCTGGGTGGCTCCTTTGGTTGGGTGTCTGACTCTTGATTTTGGCTCCAGGTCCTGATCTTGGTGGGATCGAGCCCCATGGCCAGCTCCATGCTGGATGTAAAGCCTGCTTGAGACTCTCTCTCTTCCTCTCCCTGTCTCCTCTCTCCCTCCCTCTCAAAAACAAACAACAACAAAAACCCCAACTCGAGACAGTGAGAACACCATTGCTGCCATGAAGTCTGGGATGCCATAGACACCATGGATGAGCCTCCATCCAGCTGTGAGGATAGGCCTGGCCTAACCACAAGAGAGCCCCCTGGGGGGTCTCCTGGGAGCTTTGATGTGGAAGCACCTACACACCCACTAGGTTCTGCTTAGCCCCACAGAAGCCTTTCTCCCCTGAAGTTAAAAAAAAAAAGAAAAAAAAGAATATGAGCAGGCAAATTATAAAAGAGTCATTATCAGCAGGCCATAGTCCTCCTGTAAACAAGCTCCCCCCAGAACAATCTGCTAATATATGTATTTGTTTTTCAAGTCAGTATTTCTGGAAGCTGAGTTTAATCCTTTCCATTTCCCTTCAGTGTGTAGTTTATTGGATTTACATCCTAAAACTCTTCAGGGAGGGCAACTTTCTTTTTAAAGATTTTATTTTTAAGTAATCTCTACACTTAATGTGGAGCTTGAGCTTGTTTTTTTTTTAAGATTTTATTTATTTATTCATGAGAGACACAGAGAGAGGGGCAGAGACATAAGTAGAGGGAGAAGCAGGCTCCCTGTGGGGAGCCTGATATGGGACTCTATCCCAGGACCTGGGATCACGCCCTGAGCCCAAGGCAGACTCTCAACCACTCAGGTGCCCTGGGGCTCAAGCTTATAACCCTGAGATCAAGAGTCACATGTTCTATCAACTGAGCCAGCCAGGCGCCCCAGGGAGGGCAACTTTTAAGTAATTAATTAATTAATTAATTAATTTTTAAAGTTGCAACTTAAAAAAAATTTATTTATTTATTTGAGAAAGAGTAAGCGTACAAGCAGGGGGTGCAGCAGAGGGAGACGGAAAAGCAGGTTTCTCGATGAGCAGGGAGCCCCATGTGGATGTTGCTCAATCCCAGGGCCCTGGCGTCATGACCTGAGAGGAGCCAAAGGCAGACACTTAACTGACTGAGCCACCCAGGCGCCCCTGGAGGGCAACTCTTCTATTTACCCCCAAATGCAGAGCCTTCTGGAGAGATACCAGTTGTGTGTAGCTACAAAATAAGATGACCACAAAAATGGGGCAAAGGGTGCTATGTGAACTGTGCTAGTCTACATTTTAAAGATGGTTGAATTGGGCAGCCCGGGTGACTCAGCAGTTTAGTGCCGCCTTCAGCCCAGGGTGTGATCCTGGAGACCCGGGATCGAGTCCCACATCGGGCTCCCTGCATGGAGCCTGCTTCTCCCTCTGCCTGTGTCTCTGCCTCTCTCTCTCTCTCTCTCTCTCTGTGTGTATCTCTCATGAATAAATACATTTTTAAAATCTAAAAATAAATAAATAAATAAAGATGGTTGAATTATGTGATAGATCGCCCAGGCAATTATTAAATACATACAGATGGAAAACACTGGAAGCAAACAGGCCTGAACGGGAACAGCAGCTAGCTCTGCAGGGTGGTGGGAGTATGTGTGGGTGTGGGTGTGGGTGTGTGTGTGGGGGGCGGTGAGTATCTTTTTTTTTAAAGTCCGCTCCTGGTGTCATAACGCTGACCAGGCACTGCCACCGGGGTGGGGCCGAAGCCCTGCGCCTGGGGCAGTCACACAGCACCGCTACCCTCAGGACACCTTCCACCCTGGCTCGCGAGGGCTGCTTCAGCTGCTTCAGGTACCACCTTAAGGTGACAAGCCGTTCACAGCCCACAGACGTTCTGCTTGCTTCCCATAACGCCCTCAGTTTTACAACAAAAGAGTTATTTGCAAAAGTTCAAGCCGAAGCTTGTGGCAAGCTGCAGCGTCCCGGGGCCAGCCAGAGGTGGGTGTGTCCCCTGCTGTCACGAGGGCACCCGCGCTGGCGCCTGTGGCCGGGCCCAGTGCTCAGTCCCCGCTGCACCATGTGAGCGCGCTCAGCCGCCCTTGCCCTTCGGAGTCCGGGCTCCTCTGCCTCCTGGCTTTGAAGTCAAGGTTTCGCTCTCTTGACGAATACTCATTGCTGAAGGCTACCCCTGCTACGAAAATAACTTTCCATGAAGTACTCTTGACTGTAAATGCCCTTATATTATAAGAAATGCTCGTGTTTGTGTGTGGTTTATGTCTTGTGTAACCGACTCCACCGGGTTTTCGAGGTGAAGATTGCTCGTTCTTGTCATTTCCAAAACCTGACATTCTTTCATTATAATGTGGCAATTTCTCAGTTCTTTAAACTATTTTTTTTCTTTAAGTTCTCATGAATTGGCGGTTCCTGTTTTTCTGAACTGCTTGTCAAAGCCACGTTTGTGTTCGGCTCATAGTCACCCTTGCTCAAGAGCTAGGAAACACGGAGAAAAAGCCCCACAGAAAAGCGTGACTTCCCGGGTCCTTGGGAGCGTCCCTGCTTGTCCTGTAAGTGTCATCTGCAGGGATGCGTGTGAACGCTGGAGGAAGGGAAAGGAGCGGGCCAAGGACAACACGGGTGAAAGTTCCGATCGCCGGGGACGGTCCTGGCGTGAGGTCAGACTGCGCTCCGCTCACGTGGAGGCGGTGGCTCAGTCGCCAGCCCTGCCTGGGTCACGTCGTGCGGCCCACCAGAGCATGGATCCCGTCACATATAAAGATGAAGTGGCTTTTTCTCCCCCACCCCCACCCCTGTCCCTCACCCTCTTTTTAAAAGCTAATGTGAAGACCGAATTCCGCTTTTTTGACCTCCGCATTCCTGCAGTCCGGGAAAAGTTAAGACGAACTGAGAACGTTCTATTTGCTTAACTAAAGCAGGACTGTCTGGGCACAGGCGGAGCGTCCCCGGGGCCAGCAGGTGCCTCTTGAGCGGCTAATCCAAGCTGCGCTGGAAGCCCGCTGGGAGCAGCCGCCTTCGGCATCTGGAAGGATGTGCACTGTTCTAGTTTCCTAGAGTTGTCGCAAGGAAGGACCAGAAGCAGGGGGCTCAAACCAGAGAAACGCATCATCTCATAGTTCTGCAGGTGAGTCAGATCAAGGTGTGGCGGGGCCACGCTGCTGCCGGAGGTGCCAGGGAAGGATCTGACCCCCGCCGCCCTCCCAGCCTCCGTGGGTTGCGGCAGCCTCGCTGCCATCTCCACCTGGCCTTCTCCCTGGGTACCTGTCTGCGTCCAAATGTCCTCGTCTCGTAAAGACACCGCTCGCGTTGGAAAAGGGGCCCTGCTACTCCACTATGACCTCATCTTTAATTGTGTCTACGATGACACCATTTCCAAATAAGGTCTCATTCTGACTGACTCGGCGGGTAGGGCTTCAGCATATGAATTCTGGGGAGGCGAGATTCATCCCATAACACATACAGAGGCCTTGAATGATGACTCACAAAGCCTGGACTTCCACTCACTTTCTCCGTCATTTCTTCTGCAGTGTCTTCCCCCAAACCCTTTCCCCTGAAAATAAACTGCCTTCTTGTTAAACACATTTGCTTTCTCTTTGTCAGTGCCAAATTAAAGGTTGTTCTAAAGCGTGCCATTCCGTACAGCTCAGAACTCTGCTGCCGACAGTCCTGATCTGGAAGTGCCTCTCAGGGAGGCTACCAGCCAGCCGGCCTCTGGAAGGAGCAGGGCCATCCGGAGGGGCCCAGGGCTGTCATGCCTCAGCACAGATGTCCTGCCACCCTGGGCTCCGTGTTGCTTTCTGTGCTGCAACCCCTTAGGTGCTCTGATGGTAAAACCCAGGAAGCCCCTTGGCCCTGGGGAGGCTGCTGTGAGGATAGCTGTCCACCCAGGAACCAGCTGGGGGCCGGGCAGCTGGCTGTCTGGCCTGAACTCTGGCTCCCCCACTTGTTAGCTATGTGATTACAGGCTCAGCTTCCTCCCTGAAAAATGGAGATCCTCACTGAGGGTGATTCGGTGACACTTGGAACAGTGCCTGGCTCAGAGAAGACACTGTGAAATGACAGCCATAGCCATTTGGGGTGCTTGCTGCCATAGCCAGAGCAGAAACTTTCACTAGGGGCATTTGTTTGATTTGTTTTTTAAAGATTTTATGTATTTATTTGACAAAGAGAGAGAGAAAGAGAGAGCATAAGCAGGTAGGAACAACATACAGAGGGAGAGAGAAGCAGATTCCAAGCTGTGCAGAGAGCCCCACGCGGGACTTGATCCCAGGACCCTGAGATCTTGACCTGAGCTGAAGGCAGATGTTCAACCAACTGAGCCACCCAGGTGCCCCAGGGCATTTGTTTAAAAGAATTTGGAGATGGATTTTTTTTTTTCAATTCTCAATCTCCACCTCTTCATTCATCTCTTTCATAAATAAAATTTGATGTCAAGCTTGCTGTGGGGGTCCTGGACCCTCATGAAACCCATGGAGCATCCAAGTCACTGTTCACCTTTCTGGTCCTCGGCCAGTTGCTAGATCGCCACCCTGGGTCAATGGAGTTGCAAGCCATGAGAGCATGTCTCAGTCCCCCCCCCCCCCCCCCCCCCACCCCCCCCGCCCCTGGGACCCTCATGATGGCACTCCCCGCTCTGGCCTGGGGCTTCTCTGGGGATGGGAGCCCATACACCGTGTCCTCCCCAAGTGCCTGCTTGTCCTTTGAATGCCTGGACAAGGCTAGGCCTCAGGATGACAGAAAAGGGGATGGCAGCCCAGCAGCCCCAAATGCAGGGAGGGAACACACAACCCAGTCCTCTCGACAGCACAGAAGTGGTTTATCAGTAAAACCGATTGTGATAGTTTTTGCGGAAAGTAGGAAAGAAAGGAAAAAGATTCATTCAAATACCTGCTTACATTTGCATAAAGAAACCCGGGACTGATAAGCAACAAAGAGTAGGGTTTCAGAGGGGTGGTCAATGGGAACTGGGTAGGAGACAGGGGTGAGAGTGTGCTTTTCACCCAACCCCTTATTTACTTTCACTTTCAAACCTTATTCAAAAAATTAATTAAAGCTGGAAATTCTATTCCCCCTTCGCATTTGCAGATTAAATGAGACATCCCGTACGCTCATCTCGAAAGATGCTGAAAAGCATCAGCTGAAAGTCACCCTCCGGTAAGGGTCCCTTTCCAAGGGAGTATTTCCAGGTGCCCCTGGCAGGAGTGCACTCCCCACGCCTAATCATAGAGCTTCCAGCAAGATTCCTTGAGGTCGTTGGAGAGCTGCTCAGGCAGGGGTTATGCAAAAGTTGTCTTCCTTTGGGAAAGATTTATTTGAATGATCCAAAAAGGCTTTAATCTGGTTGTGGTCTTGGAAAACAGAATTCCGCACAAAGCCTGACGTTTGGCCGGTTGGAGGTTCGAACTGGTGTTTTAGGATGAGGCTGGTGGGAATTCTGGCTCTGCCTTGATCGGTGCACCTTGAAACTCTTAAGAACTTTAGTCTGCTCGTCTGGAACATGGGTTAATAGATCCTAGTCCACATGGGTTGGATATGGGGGTTGAACAAGTTCATGGATATAAAGCAGCCAGCACACACCGGGCCTCTGGAAAATGCTGCATAAATATTAGTTTCTCCATTCCCTACAGCTGCCAGGAGGCCCTTTCAAAATTGATTTACTACATACTGTTTAAGCAGCATGGTTAATCTCCCCTAAGTCCTGCGCAAGATATAAATTAAAACCTCCAACATGAGACCTGGGGGCCTCCCCTTTTCCACCAGTGGAGCACTGAGTAACTGTAATGATTCTTGGAAGCTGTTTGCTCAGAAAGTTCTGGAACTCTCTCCTTCCTGAAACTTGGAGAATAATTTCCATTTCAATAAGAAGCCCATCTCTTTTGCCACTCCCTGGCTATTCATTTTTCACAGAGAGTGGGAGAGATGAGAGTTGGAAGATTCTCATAATCTTGGCAACCAGAGGGCAGGTGGAGGTAGGGAGGAGCTGAGAGGGGGACTGTACTCCTTTAACAGCTGTGCAGTGTCCAGGGGAGGCAGCCATCTGGCCCCTCTTGAGCATTCCTGTTCTGTGCAAGTGCCCCTGGTGATGGACTCAGCAGATGCACACAGAGCAGGTGCTACTCACTTTGGGAACCTTGCGACAGTGACTGGGTGGCTCAGGTTCTCACTGGGAGCATTCTGGTTTGCAGTCACCTCTTGTGCTGCTGGGTGGCAGTCTGCACTCATTCTGCATCTCTCCTCTTCCCTCCACAGAGCAAGCTCTTCTGGGGACTTCAAAGGGACTGCTGCACAAAGACAGTCACCCATCTGTCAGGCCGGGCCCAGAGATGCCTACTGGAAAGGCCTATCTGAAGCGAGTCAAATGCCTTCAACCCACAAACCCTGAGGATGTGACCATGTATAAGCAACTAAATCAACAATCCCCAACAACTGAGCATTCAAATGTTCTAGATGTTTAAGGTGACTTACTGCTAGCATCTAACAGCAGACCTAAAGGTTAGCTAGCCTCACCAAATGCTGAAAGTATTTGAGGGTGGGGGGAAGGAGAATGAGACAGAAAGAGGATGGCTACCCATCGGGAGGAATCTGGCTGAGTGTCTAAATGATCAGTACCTACCATGTTTGTCAGTGAGGTCACATCACACATTTGATTACATGATGTATTTCATCACGCATTCATCTGCATCAGTGAAACCTGCAGCAAGGGGAGCTGCTTGTATTCAGTGAGTGCCCCAGAATGATAGATGCAGGCCACCTGGGAGACAGTCCCTAGTAGAGTGCCATAGGTCTCTGCTCTTGGTTTATGCTGAGCCAAACGGTCTTCTGGTGAAGATGTAAAAGGGAGGGACACCTCCCTAAATTGCAGATGATGTCAGGCTTCATATTTTATGTTAGAGAACATATGGGCCAAATCTAGGAGATTAAACCAAAAGTCTGTACCTAAAGAAATGAGAGGTGGCTTTGCACATGTCCCCACGCAAAGAGGTAGGGATGTTAACCCACTGCCAATGCATGGACCCAAACCTCAGCCCAGCATCCAGGAGAAGGCAGGTCACCATGCACATGTGAGGGGGACATCAGAAAACAGCAGTCCCTGACCAGAAGGGCAGCACGGGGGGTCAAGGCTGCCGAATACCTCAGCGCACACTTTCAGGAGCTGTGCAAAGCAGGAAGAGCTCGAGCAAGTGGTGACAGCCATGCAACTGGAAGGGTTCATTGTGAAAGAACCCGGGACTTGTGTTGTAATTCAGCAGTTCCTGGGACAGAATAACTGCCCAATGAGTGCTAATGAATGTGCTGAATTAAGAACATAGTTTTGACCACGGATATGACTGAATGGCTTCAAGGGGGCAGAACTAGGTCCAAAACGTGGAAGTGCCAGAAAACAGGCTTTGGATTATTTATGGAACATCTTCTCAGTCAGTGCTTTGCAGTGATGGGCTGGGCTGTCTCTGGAAGGAGAGAAGGGTTTAAGTATAGATTGAACGGCCCTTATGGGGCTCACCTCGAGGGATGCTGTGGTGGGGCAGTCCCCAAAGTGAAGAGTGTCTTTGTAATGGTGATGACCCCAAGTTGGGTCAACTCGCCAAGCTGCACCGACCATCAGAGGCTTGGTGACTCACTCACGGTCACACAGCTAGCCAGGGGGAGCCAGGAACCTCCTCTAGCTGCCTATCCATACAGAGAAAACAAAGCAAGACACAAAATGTATAAACCGACTTTCAGATCTCCACTCAAGTGGAGGGACCTTCAGAGACCACCCCCCTTGCCCTGCACCACTTGCACCCCACCCCCCAGCAGCCCTTCTAACAGCTACATTTGCTTATCACCTGCCTCCAGAGGTAAACATTTGATGAATACCGAATGAATAAATGAAGGGAGAGACAACTGAATCCCTCTCCCCTAGCCTCTAGGCTGTTCGGCTCACGCTGTCCCTGGGCCTGGAGAAAATGATGTGGAGGCAGGATGATGGGATTCCTCGGGTGCCCAAGCTGGACTGGACGGACCATGACTGGGGAGAGATCAGGGCCCCCAGAGAAAGGTGTCCATGGTCAGGAACACACAGCAAAAAGGCAGTCATTCCAGTAACAACAGCCAATACTATTGAACACCTACTGTGTGTGGCACTTTGCTAAGAATTCTCTGCAAAGCGAGCCCTTTCATCCTCAAAAGCACCACCCCTGGGGCACTGACTCCTGTACTCCTACTTCCCAGGCTAGACACTGAGCTTGTGCAGCCAGGAGCCCGCGGAGCGGAGGTGGCTCCCTCGCCACGCCTCCTGGCCTCTCCCCGGACAGACAGTCCACGGAATCGAGCAAGCAGCACGGCCCTGGGTGGGTGGCTTCAGGGGAGGGCAGGCGGCGTGTCGCAGCAACCCGCACCCGTGGGAGGACAGCATTTTGCTGTGCTGCTGTGGAACCGGGCAGGGGAGAGGAGAGGCGGGGGCCTGGGGCCTGGGTTTGCTCCCTGCTGCCCATTCAGCTCATCTCCCCACTGCTTGTGTGCTTCCTGTCGATTAGGGCTGAACATGGTTTAACACTTCTCCCTTAAAAGCCAAAAGAGTAGCGGTTCCTGAAGGCTCAGTCGGTGAAGCATCTGCCATTGGTTCAGGTCATGATGCCAGGGTCCTGGGATCGAGTCCCAACGTGGGGCTCTCTGCCCAAGTGCCCAGTGGGAGCCTGCTTCTCCCTCTCCCTTTGCCCCTCCCCTGCTCATGTTCTCTCACGCATTCTCTCAAATAAATAAATTAAAATCTTAAAAAAAAAAAAAAGCCAAAACAGTAAAAAAACACACTTGGGGGATTTGTAGGATGACAGTGACAGGGACCTGAAGTGTGCCTTAGCCAATCTAGTCAGTCCCCAGAATGGCTCCACACAAACAAAAATAAGGATGCCTCTCCCCAAACAGGAAAGTTCATGATCAAATACCACAAGCCCAGATGGTCTGTCTGTGTGGCCTTGCCTGAGGCTCTCGCACCCAGAAGAAACCATCAAACAACTAGCGGGAATGGTCTTGGTGTAAGGTGCCCAGCCTGGGCCACCTCCTGGGCGGGTGGTTCCCTGGGCACCTTGAGCTTTTGTCCCCAGAGAGGGGGACACTGAGGTTTGCACTGGTGACAGAGATGTGAGACCCCCACCTGCCTGGCCCAAAGCTACTGGCCCAGAAGCTCTCCATTCTTCTGAGCACTGAGGGCCAAGTTCAACTTGACCCCTCCACCCCAAGGCCACATCTGTCCTCAGGGTGACGGCCCATTTTTCAAAGCTGTCCAGAGAGGAAAACATGCTCTAGATGTGTGCTTTCTAGAATGACAGCCACTAGCCACGTGTGGCTATGTACTTTTAAATTTAAATTAACTGAAATAAAAGGTAAGTTTTACTCAATTCCTCAGTCACGTTAGCGACTTTTCAAGTGCTCAGTAGCCACACGTGGCTTGTGGCTGCATATGGCACAGATGTAGCACGGTTTTATCATCGCTGAAAGTTCTGTTGAATGTGTGCCGGAGGCTTTGGGAAGTCACAAGAAGATACCATGTGACCTCCACAGGTCCTCCGAGAGTGCTATGTTTCTGACTCCTCTGCTATCACTGTTCTTTCTAGCCCCCCAAGCAGGCCAAGATGGGGGACCAGGTTAGGAGAGGCCTGCAGCAGTTAGCAGACAGGATGCGGCCACCAGACACTCCACAGCTGTGTGTGTGGGGGGGAGGGGCACATTTCCAGGAGGGGCCTATGGTCAGGGACAGAGCACCATGGCATGCAGGCCTCTCTGGCTGGAGCAGGAGCCCAAGAAGCTCTGGAACCCCACACACGCTGATCTTCAGGTATCCAACAGTAAGGGTGGCGGCCACCTCAGAGGGCAGACTGCCCCACCCCGGTTGTCTGGCACCAAGAACCCTGAGATTGGATGATGACAGGAGGGGCACTGGACAAACGAGGATTCCCTATAATGACAGAATCTGAATTTTCCCTCAGCCAGGTTGAGGGGGTAATGTAGGGGCAGGGTGAGCTTAAAGCGGATCTAATATAATTTAGAGATTTAGAGAATAAAGGAGTGTTCTATTTTTGATACCTTAGCACTGTAGACTGATATGCATACCCACAAAACAGATCCGTTGGATGAGCAGAGAAATTATAGGGGAGATGAGGGATGATGGAAAAACTGCACAGGATGGATAGATCTGCTCTGAAAATCCTCATCATCATTTCCAGAGGTGACATGAGTGTCGTGGCTGTTGAGGCTCAGCAGCAGTACACAAGAAGCCATCTGCACCCACTGTCCAGAGGCACCCCTCCAGGGACCAGCCTACGTGCTCCATGAGGAGACCCCTCTGTGGTTGCTCTTTGCCCTCCCAGCACCAACCTCTGCTTAATACTCTCAAAAATTAAATGTTTTCATTTATTTTAAAATCAGAAGAAAACCCAAAATATAATGAAAATGACTAAGTAATAATAAATCCAGTTTGGAGAACATTCATCTTTATACCAAGACAGTCATAATACAGTCTTACATGAGGGAAGGGCCACGAAGGCTAAGGCACCTGTAAAGGTCACTATGCAGCCCTGAGCTCTCGCTCCTTATACCAGAAGCATAAAAGGCCGCTCCACACAAAGGGAAGAGACATCCCCTCCCAGTTGACCTACAGATTGAATTTCAGCAGTGATTTCTCGTACCTCCCTCTGCATTGTGCAGGTAAACCCACTGCAGAATAGTCACATCTCCAGGCATCTCACATTTCCAGCCTCCCAAAACCCTGTGGCCATCTGTCTGCTCTGCCCTCCTTAGCGCTGCCTTTCTTTCTCCAAGTTGTCTTGTGATTCCAAGGAGGCTGCTGGAGGTCCAGCCATCACCTTTGCATTCCACACAGGAGGACAGAGGGAGGTAGAGGACAAAAGGTTAAGCCTCTTAGATGTCAGGCTCCTTCAGGGAGCTTTCCCCAAATCCCCACTACACATTGCAGCCTATGTGTTTCATCGGCCACTCCACCTGCCTGTCTGAATTTTCCGCCTGCAATGGCGTAAATGCGGCATGTAATGTAAAGGAGCTGGAGGAGGACGATGGAGGGATGCCATGAGGCTCTGAGATGGTGCAAAGCAAAGAACACACAGAAGGGGACTTAGTCCAGGGTGGAATTACAGCAAACACCCCCTGCTGAAAAAACCCACCCTGTCCTCATGCATCCTCATGGCCCTGGTTGTGTCACCAGATGATGGGGTCATGTGGAAAGGAGGGTGTGACAGGTCCACCTTCTCCGGCCTTTGATGGGGCTGAATGCTGTGAATAAACTCCACGTCCTTGGAGCTGAAACTTTTCTACCTCGGCCATCCTGCTCTTTGCTGGACCACTGCCGAACCTCTGAAGGCCAGTCTGGATGAAGCCCAGTCTGTAGCCTCAGGGCTGGAAGGGCGCGGTCCTGACTCAGGAGCTGACTCTGGAAAAGCCGGCTGCAAGGGAGGGCGTGAGTCATGAACCCAGACATAGCTGGGATTCCTGGTCTGTGCTCCGGGGTGGGGTGCGGGGGAAGAACGCTAAGCTTGGACTGCTCTCCTTCTAGGCAGGAGGTGCTACAGGATGTGAGGGCTCCCGCCTCCCTGCACCCGTCCCCTGGGGCGCTGAGAGCGGCCTGACAGTATTGGGCTCACGTCTATTTCACCAGAAAGATATAAATAGGAAAGACCCGGTCTGCTGGTTCACCTCCTCGTCCCTGGGCCAAAGAACCAGACTGTCGGGTTCAAAACGAAGTTCCTCTCCTTACTAGCGCTGCGATCTAGCCATCTCCCCTAACCTCCCTGTGCCCCAGCTTCCTTGTCCGGATGATGGGGGGCGATGACGATAATCTGTCACACAGTTCTGTGAGGACTCCAGAAGATCATATTTTCAGAGCATCCAGAAGAGTGCCTGGCACCAAGCAGGCACTCAGTAAACAAAGCAGTGTTTGAATTATCATTATTTTATTGGGTAAATGTGAAGTATTTGCTAACGCATGAATGAAAGGAAATCTTATTTGACTATTAATACCAAAGTCAAACAAATGGCTTCTCTCCTTTTGAATGCCGTTTTCCAAGTTGTTCAGGGCTCTTGAAGCCACAGTCTCCTCCTGAGAGTTCTGATGAGAGCAATGTGGTTATTTCACAAAGTAGATCCTGATCCCAGCCGAGCTAAGCGACTTGTCCTGGTTCCAGTCATGGGACTGAGAATGCTGTAAAACATCAATCTAGCTGTCTTCAGGAGCACTCTGTTGTGGAGACTGCTTGTTGCCTATCCTACATCCATTCTCCTCTACTTCCTGTGTTGTCAGCAACTGCTATGTTGTCAGGGGCAGCAATGTGCCTAATTAAAAAGCTGCATTCCCCAGGCTGCTTTACAGATACGGTGGCCAATAAAAGATATAGGCAGAAAGGGTAGGTTGCGGGTTCTAGGAAAGCTCTTTAAAGGAGCCTGACACCTAGGCTGCTTAGACTTCTGTCCCCTACTTTCCTCTTTCTTCTTGTGTGGAATGCACAGGTGATGGCTGGAGCTCCAGCAGCTCTATTAAAACCAGAAGACAACTTTAAGGAAGGAAGCCAATGCTAAGGAATGCAGAGAAGAGAGATGAATGAACTGGCTGCCCACTGACCTTTGCACTGACAGCCCGCTTCTAATCTTTTTCTGTCTGAGGGAAAGTAAGCCTGACACTTGCTGGGAGCACGGCTATTTTGTAAAACTTTCCTTTCTATCTACCTAAATTGATAGAAACCCATGCATCCTTCTCACACTATGTAAACGTCCAGGAATAACAGCTAAAATGACCCATTTATGCCATTGCTAAAAACTCCAGTATTTTAAGTATGATAAACTTTTGAAAGGACAGCACGGAGGGAAAGGCTAATGCTAAAAGTCTCTGGGGAGAAGCCCTCCCTTGCAGGATAATGGATCCTAAAAACAAAGGATGCACGGGAAAACCGCCATGGATAACATTTGCCATCACCGTTAGCTTTTTTGATTATACAAAATGCAAGGAAACCGGGTGTTTTTTGCTTTTCTTTAATCAGAGGAATCATCTGAGACCAAACAAGCCTCCCAACCACTCCTCCTTCCTGTGGACCCAACTTCCTTCTGATCCACTGCTGGCTTCCCCTCGCCTGAGCTCTGTGGTCTAACCAGAACCCTGTTGAAGTTGTGAGGAGCCCAAGTTCTGCCCTGAAGCACTGGGCCAAGCACACCACTGTCCTGCCTCAGCACTGCGAGCAGAGAGGGTCCTCTGGATTTTGGCACAGGTTGCAGTTGCAGAACAAAACCGCCCATAAAGTGGCACCATTTAGAACAGACAAACAATACAGCCATGCTGCACATGCAAAGCCTCGACTTTCAGAAAGGAGATGTATGAAGCACCTGATGCCTTATGTTGGCAGGGCAGTACCACAGAAGGCTGACCGTGTCAAGGGACACAACTGGCATTACTTCTGGATCCCTGTAGAATGAGTGTGAAGATTCAGCTCCTGAGGCACTGCGTGATCTTGGATATCTTCAGATTTGGCAAGGAAAGGACATGTTATGCTCACCCTGGTTTTAGTTTTAAGTGTACCTTACTTAATATTTTCAAAATGACTCAGCCCCATATACTGTGATGATTCGCAAACAACCAGAAATTGACAGTAGCTGACCTTAGACAGGAAGCGTGAGTACAGCATCCAGCTGCTTCCACCCTGGAAGCAGGTCCGCGGCCAGTGGTCCTGGATTCTCTGGCCTGCCATCCCATTCTGCCGGATTACAGAGAGCACCCTCCTGGTCCCCTGCTTTTCCTGACTCTCCTCTTCTGATGGAGGTGAAGGTCCCGCCCCCCTCTGCCAGGCACTCCTCAAAGCAGCTGCTCAGCCTGATATACCTGCCTAGGACTCCTGCACCTTGAAGAAGTTGAGTAATTGGCCATCCTTCCTATCTTCCAGGGTGGGTATGTGTGTGTGTTGGGGGCTGAGGGGTAAAGGAAATGCACAGAAATTTACTACCACGTGGTTGGGCTGAAGACAAGGGGAGCTGTCCCCACTGTGATGATGGGGACAATAGAAACCATGATGGCCACGATGACGGTGACATCTAGTACTCTGGGTTTTCCAGGAGAGAGCCATGAAACATTTCCCATTTACCTAATCAATAAATATCTTGCAAATGCAGAACACAACACAGATGGGATCTCACTTCAGGAACCCAGAGCCAATTCTTTATGGATGCCCACAGGGCCCAGGGCCCGGGTAGAGACGGAAAGGTGTCTGGGTCTATGTCTGAATCTGTAATCGTGTACTTAACAGCTATCAAGTCTCACTATAACCGGTGTGCTAATCATCACGGATCTTTACAAGGACCCAAGAGGCCAGTACTATTATTAACTCCCTTTCACAGTGAGGAAGGTGGGACAACAAGAAGCTATGTAACTTGCCCAACATGAGGGCAAGCTCTCCGTATGGCAATAGATGGTGGGGACCATGCTAACCTCTTGGCAAGAGGGATAAAAGCCCAGGTAGGGGTCCTGATGAACGGTGTGGAGTGGGAGATGGGGCCAGCAGCAATAGGCCAGTCTCGAAGCTCAGGGGGCCATGACAACAGGCCACCAGGCCATTTCCAAATATCATCAAACTGTCAGCATTTTCTTTTTTGCTGCAGGTGTCCTTTTAAAATATCTGCTCCATTTCTCTTGTAGTTTGTTTCTCTTTTTAGTCTTTGCCCGCATCCTCATTAGAATCAGCATCTTTCTTAGTTGGAAAATATGACAAAGCAGCACATCATATTAATGAATGCTCTATTATTCAGACCTGCCCATGGCCTTATTTCTGGCCTTTTTAAATGACTCTCCTGATTATAAAAGTGATTCTGTCAGTTCGCCACAGGCTTATTTCTCTTGGGTAAGCGGTAAATTGACTTCCAGCATTCATACGACTGCCTGAATTCTACATCAAAGAATACAATCAAGGTCTCAAATAAAATCAACCACCTCAAAACTACTTCCGACGGCGCTTATCCAGGGGAATTGAAGACTCTGCCCGGTAACAAACACACATTGACTCCTGGTGTGTTCTCTGAAATGGGGACAAGAGAGAATGCTAGTGTGCATAAGCCACCACAACACTGCCTAAGGCATTTTGCCTTTTGGGGCTCTTCTCTCCAGGAAGATGGCATTTCTCTGAGCGCTTACAAAGATTACTCACCGAGAGAGAGACAGACTGGGCTGGGCTCCCACCTCGGAAACCCCTGTTGTCTGCCTTGCTGAGGTCCTGACTTGATCCGGAGACTGTCAGCCTTGGAACTGCCACTGATTACATTGAAATCACAAGATCTTGCTTGGGAAAGTGATGTCACTAATTCTGGGGCCGCAAGCCCACATGCCTTGAGAGTCCAGGTAAGAAGGGAAGCTGATAGAGCTAACGTCGATGGGGGCTCCTCTGTGTCCAGATGCTGTTGGAAGCCCTTGGCAGATGCTTACTCTCTAAGCCCTCCCAGTGGCCCTCTAAGGCAGGCAGTGTCATGGTCCGGAAGCCCAAGGCTAACAGAGCCTTGCAGTGTTAGGGTTCAATGGGGCCCGTGATCCAAAGAATATAGGACCCCATCATAGTGATCAGAATACAAAAAAAAAAAAAAAAAAAGAAAGAAAAGAAAAAGAAAAAGAACCCAAACACCAATCCTGGGCAGGCCAACAGAATTTGAGAGGGTTGGGGGTAGATTCAAATAGGATGCATTTGGCCTTAGAGCCACCAGCCTACAACTCCAGGTTTGTTTTTGTTTTTGTTTTTGTTATAATTTTTTTCTTGGCATTTTTCTCAGTTTATAAGAGTAAGGTTCAAGGGAGGATTTCTTCCTTGGAATCTGGCTCTCTGATTTTAATGTGACACCTTCCCACCCCCTACCCTTTCCCCGCTGCATGCTACATGCATAACGCCTGCTTTGAAGCTCAAGCTGTGACCCTTCCGGCTCCCACTTGATGCCCCCCGCAGGTGTCACATGGCGGGACACTAGATGTAGCTTTAACCCTGGGCTATCCCTACCCTTCATACACTCTGGATTTTTAATTTAACAAATCGTATGCTCAATCAGCTCTGTCAAGGCAGACCCTAAAAGTCAACTTCAGCCGAAGGGGAGGGTCCGGTGTAAGGACCCCTTAGCAAAGGGGCTTCACAAGGACACAGAAGAGCTGGGACTGAAGCTGGGAGCGGGAGGGGGGTGGTCACCAAACAAGGGAGGCACCCAAAGTTGATTTTCAACAAAGACCAAACAGTCAGATCCTCCTGGAGGGCCAGCCAGCCACCATGCTGTGCTTGGGGGCATATCGCTTATTCTCTTAGAGCTGCTCCAATTATAGAAATCTGGTGCTGACTCATTATTAACCCAGAAAGCCCACACACTCAAATGACTCTACTGAAAAAAGCTCCCTGTCATACCCTGCCTACTGATGTGCAGGTTTTTAAGCAAATTCAAAAAATGTTTATCACAAGGTATTTATGACATTTTAACCGTTCATTTACAGTAACTAGAATGACATTAAAAAAAAAAAAAGTTTCCTGTATTTTACTTGACTGTAAAGCTAAGCCTCTTCAGAATAGTAACAGGCTGAGAAACACATTATCAAGGTCATATCAGGCCTCAGGGACTCAACAACCCAACCCTCACCCTCCCCAACCCCAGCCCCTAGGCACCAGCCCCCAGACCCCTGCATATTTTCTTTCTGATTTTACTACGGTTTGGGACATTCACTCGCAAGCAAAAAGAAAAGACATAAAGTAAGTTCCCAGAATCATTCACATGCCAAAATTCTGCCTCTCTATTGTATTTCTTGCACTTAAAAACTGGGCAGCTCAGACCACGCGGCCAGAAACTTCTCGGGGGCTGTCTTCCCTCCACCTCTGAGAAGCGGAAGCTGGCCCAACCTCAGTCCCCCTGGGTGAGCACCGATTCACCCACCTCCATCTCTGAACTTCACTGGGGCTCCAGAGCGGAGTCTGGAACCGCTTAGCTTCCAACCGAGCATCACTGCCTCTTCCAGGACGACAGTGTAGCCCGAGTATGGACATTCTCCCAGCTAAGCCCTGAGACAGCAGGCTGAAATACAGTAGCGATGGGGCGGGGCAGACGCAGCAACTGCTCTAAAATTAGGGACCCTCAAAGTCTCGAATGCAGTGTCCCCTCCAAGATGCAACAGCTTTAACCCATCTAGACTCTGAGGCAGACGGCAGAAATGATGGCAAAAATGACAGAGACGTACTCACCAGGGACAAGCGGCTGACTCCACCTTCCCGCCGCCGGGGCCCCGAAGGTCTGAAGCAGACACCGACTCAGGCACAGCCCTTCTGGAATACCAGCCCGCGGCTCAGCAAGCACCAGCCATGCAGTCACTCTTTCCCTCCATTCCCAATGATGTCCACATGACTGAGACCAAAAAAAAAAAGAAAGTAAAAAAAAAAAAAAAAAAGAAAAAAGAAAAAAAGAAGGAAAAAGAAAGAATAAAAAAAAAAGAGTAAAAAAAAAAAGGCAGAAAAAAAAAGCGCGCACACCTCAGTCTTCGTTCTCATTGGAACGAGATGACTCATGCTGACTCACAGCCACCACTTCCTCTCCGACATTCTCTTCATACTTGTGAGCTGGGCTGGTCCCGTTCCCAGGGTCTCTGCAGCCCTTCCTGGAAGAACAGTCTTCTGACCCTGGCAAAGCGACCCAGATGCTGACCTCATGTGGAGCCCCCCAGGGTCGGGGCGGGGGCGGAGCGCCTACAGAGGGGAAATGCTTTATTTAGGAGATCTGAACCACAGAAAAATAAAATGCATGACTCTCATGTGCATTTGAATTTCAAATATACACTGACATTTTGTAATATGTTGCAACGCTCCTGCTCCTACGAAACTCTTGCTCTTTTCAAGGCATTTCAGAGAAGGCAGGAGAACGGGATATTGCCTTATTCTCTAAGGAGGTGGGGTCTACATTGCCCAGGCAAGACTTGTTTCAGTGCATGGTTTCTTCTGCATCTCTTCCTCTGACATAACCTATTCGTGGGCTCTAAAATCATGATCTCTTCAAAGTTGTTTATTAGGAGGGTGTGTGCTCTGCTTTGGGGATTAAGTGACTTACAAAATCTTTTCTCTCTGTCTTTTAGACTGCAAGATTTTGCCAGACTTGAATATTAAAATCCCAAGAAATGAAATGAAGGTGTAACAATCGAACTTTTAAAAATTGTCGGTGCATGTTAAGAGGCAAGAGCAGAGAGTAGTCTCTGCCACCCAGTTTTTCTTTGGAATGATCCCGGGGGTGGGGCAGTCTTCCACAGCTTCCTGCATTTTTCAATTATGAGAGACTATGGAGGAGAGCAGGATCCGCGTGATGCTCAGCTGCCTCTCGAGAAGCCCTTGATTGCATCAGGACAACCATGGTTTCTGGAAGGTCACACACACAAGGCCATGAGTGAACACTGGAGCTCTTAAAAACACATTTTGACTTAATGCCTACTGCTGGGTAGGCCACACTCTGATACCCCTAAAGGATACAGAGAAAATATGGAAATTACATTTTGCTGGATGACAGGAGACACAGGCAAGCCACATGTGCAATGTGCAGTGGGCCTCACTCCGGAGGGGTCAGAAGACTCAGTTTCCATTTACAGCGAAGTTCATCTTAGGGGAAAAAATACTTGTTCAGTATTCTATTAGGTTCTTTTAACAAGACAGTCGTGGCATTTTCTATCAGGACCAAGTGCTTTGACTTCCCTTGAAATCTGCAGTGTGCCAACTGGCCAAATACTCTCATTTCTTGCAGGGATTTCTTTCCCCCCAGGAGAGTGGAAAGCCTGTTGGTTTTCTGGAATTTAGGGATGGCTTTGTTGTGCAATTCATCGCTGTGTTTTTCTCTAGGGGAGAATGGGGCTTGGGGACACCAGCCTCATGAACAGCCTGAAAACAGGGCTTTAGCAAGGCTGTGTGTCATCCCCAAGGGACATCTTGTACCCGGTGGGGACCCAGCAGCCATGGGAAGTCTACACCGATGCCAAGAGTCCACAGGGGCGTAGGCTGTGATTTTTGTCCTATATATAGAAAGCCAGACCTTATTTTATTTATGAAGACTTGTATTAAGTCAACTCATTAGTCCCTGAGAGGGAACTAAAAAATAAATATTAATTTTTAAAAATCACCAGGAATAAATTAAAGAAATTTGAAATAATTGGGAAATGTAGGCTCCATGTGGTGGCCACACCCTCCCGCTGGAAGGACCCTGCCAGAGGCCTCATCACTTCAGCCGTGGGTTTTCCACAGTAACACTGTTACAGCGAGCCTTTTGGAATATTCTAGAGCAAGGCCTCAGACATGAACCTGGGTCTCCTCCTAAAGCAGCAATTTGGGCCGTCACCGTGGAAGGTCACTGGAACTGTATTTGGTGCTGCATTGAATGATCCTATGAATGCTGTCTTAATTCCTGATTGCACTTCCATCCAGAGCTCTTCTCATTTGAGCTGGGAAGTAGGGAGAGAATATTAGTGAGAAGGGGGAGGCCATTCCCAGCATATTCATAAATAAAACATTCATTAAGGTGTATCAGTAGCACTGTCTCCCATAATTGTTAATACGGAATGTTCTAGAGTGTATTCTCTATCAACTGGCTAATTTCTGCATACTCCATCAGAAAGGAAACAATGGTGACACTCTAAACATGGTGAAATGGAAACAATTTTTAAATGTCTACGTGTTCTTTTGCCAATGAAAATAGCATTGTAAAAATTTAGGTTTCATTGAATTAGTACAATAAACAAGTTTCACTCCAGAAGAGTGCACAATCTGAGGACAGTGCATTCTAGCATGTCATGGGATTCTCATAAATATTGATGACTTACATTGAAGAGTATTTGTTATATGTTAGTAATTCTCCTAAACATGCACAGGTATTCACAATCTCTGATCCTCAAAATCTGAGTAAGGTCATCCCCACTTTCTAGCAAGGAAACTGAGGCCCAGAGAGAGCCAGGAACCTGCCCAAGGTTGCAGGGCCCAGATGTGCACTCAGGCTGCCTGGTGTCAGAGCCCACATTCCTAACCCTCAGGCCATGTGGAATTCCCACAAAAGGCTTTTCAAATACTTTTTACACACACATCCTTTCACATCATGGTATAGTCTCCCAAATTCTGCAAATGTGTGTAAGGGAGATGTGTTTTCTAATTGTTTGAATGGTAAATCAAAATCTGAGCCTTGGAGTGACCTATCCCTTACAACATTAAGAGTTCCCACTGATGGAGAGAGTGAGTTAGAATTACCCACCAGCACATCCCAAGAAGTACATGCCACCAATGCCTGGACAGACAGCACTATTCTCGATCAGGGACATGAGTGCATCAGGGAATGTCCTTCATGATCCTTCCATTATTCGAGCAAACAGGTCTCCCCACTACCCTCTTGCTCAGGAGAGAATCCATTATTCCCTTCTTGCAAATCCAGCACCACCCTTCACTCTATCCTCACTTCTTTCCTAGGATTTTGTTCTTAATCAAATATAAGCCTCTTCTCTCCTTTCCTGTCTATGGGCCTCAACACAGGCTCCAGTCACTTCCATCTCCCACATATCTCCCCTGGCTTTGACCTCATGGAGTAGATCCATGATGCCCCCCGTTCATCTTATCCCTCCCCTGTTAGTCATAGTCTTGACACTTGGTTGACTCCATACCCAGGGCAGAGCTTTGATTAGACTAAGCAAAACAAGGGAATGTCATCCCTTGTCACCATGACTGATTCCAGGATGGGCTCTCACATCTATGCCAGCTACAGCCTGGCTACTTTTACTCACATTGATAGGGTAAGGGGTGCCCAATGGAGCAAAGCCCAGGACTATGGCCATTGTCTCAGGGATGACAGGGAAGAATGCCCAAAACTCAAGAATCTCAGTCTTACTCTGAAGTTTCTGAAGTTTAGGAAAGGGTATTATGAGGAAAGAAAAAAAATATGGAAAATTGGGTGAACTCAGACAACAATATATAGTTGTATAGGTTGTACACTGTGCAACCCCAGAGAGTAAATTTACATAGTCCATGATATGCACAATCCTATGTGGCGGGGCTCATTATAGTACCTACCAGGTGATACCTCCCCAAGACCATATAGGGATCCCACAGGCTGGGTGGTAAAGAGAACTGGGAGGAAAAAATAGAAGAGTCTGAATCCTGTTTCCCCACAGAGGAAGCATTTCCCACCCAGAGAAGCATTACTACTCATTCCAGGGCAGCCCAGGGATTCTGAGAGCAAAGGAGCACCTGTGATTAGAATGATGGGATGTAAGAGTTTAATTGGCAGTGCTGTTGTTTTTTTCCTTCCATGGTGGAAGTTGAACTTGATGGTGCATCTTAAGTTAGATGGAATATAGCCATGAGGGTGGATGAGTTCATCAGACGAATGAGTATAGAAAAAACAAGCAAGAACTGAGGCCTGGGGTGCCGTGGCTTTAGCAGATTAGGGGGTGAAATGAGCCAGCAGAAAGGGATGGTGAGGGAGGATAGGGGACCAGGGACCAGCCAGGTGGGAGGGAAGCAAGGAGAGTGTAGTGCCTGAGGAAACAAGTGAACACGAATGCTTTCAGAGGAGAAACACTCGTGGAAGCATGGCTGTGTGGCCACGGGGGTGGCGGCTGGAGAGCATCTTGCATTTGGTGAGGGAGGTCCATGTGGGGAGGAGCTGGTGAAGATCTGAAAAGAGACAAGAGAGAAAAGGGGAAGACGGGTGGAAGACAGTGAGGAGAGACATCACTTTCTGGAAATAGCTAGAACTGGAGAGGGAAATGAGGTCCAGAGAAATGTCCTTTGTTGTTGTTCTTAAGAGAAATAACAATTTACCGGGACACTTACTGATAGAAAACACTTACTACAAAGGGAGATCGTAATGACACAGGAGAGGACCAGAGGAAATTTGGTGGAATTGGGAAGAGGGACTGAACCTAGTGCTCAAGGGCAGGCCTTGGCCCTGGGGAGGGTTCCCCTTCCACAGCACCGGATACCAACCAGTCGAGGAGGGGCTACTACGGGCATGTTCCATACGCTCTGGTATTTTCATCATTTGCAGCAAAAGTGACATCAATTTTTTAAATGTAATGACAAGTAGTATCTGATTACAGTCTTTCAACTAAAAACCTGAAACAACTACAAATCCAACTAAAAGTCCCCTCTGATGAAGAGGTGGTGTTTTTCACTAAGGTAATGAGGATGGCTGAGAGGGATAGAAGAGGCAGGATTTGGAAAAAGAAGAAGATGCATGTGTTTGCAAGAGAGGAAGAAAAACACGAGAGAGCAGTGTCTACGGTGGCACAGGTTGGATGGTGGATGAAGCCTAGCTTCCTCAAGAGGAGGTTAGTGTGAAGAAAAAAAAAAAAAAAAGAGGAGGTTAGTGTGAAAATATCAATGAAATGGAGTGTACCTCGTCATGGGGGTGGACCCCACGGACTGACTTCCATGGGGATTAGCCTCTCTTTGCCCCGAGCTGGGGGAGGCCAGCTGTGCCGAGTGGGCTTCATTGAGGCTGCACTTGGAATGCAGAGGTACACTCTGCTTCAAAATACCCCCCAACACACACACACACACACACACACACACACACACACGCTCTTAAGATCCATCCAAATTGTGCATGCTTATATTTATTCCTTTATTTATTTATAAGTGTTATTCCATTGTATGGATATACCACAGGTTATTTATCCATTCACCTGTTGAGAGACATATTCGGCTATGACAAATAAAGTTTCTGTGCACATTTGCATACAAGTTTTTGCATGGATAGAAATTTTCATGTGTCCATAGTAAGTACCCAACAGTGGGATTGCTGGTTCATACGGTTAACTGTATGTATATCTTTATAAGAAACTGCCTGAATTGTCTCCCAGAGTAGCTGGACCATCCATTTTGCATTTCCACCAACGCATGCCTGAGAGACCAGTGCTTCTCACCCTTGTCCGCATAGCTATTGTCAGTATTTTTTAAGGAGGGAGGATGGGGCAAACGGAGAGCGAGAGAGAGAATCTTAAGCAGGCTCTGCCCTGAGTGAGCAGCCTGTCTCAGGGCTGGATTTCATGATCCTGAGATCCTGAACTGAGCCAAAATGAAGAGTCCAACGCTTAACTGACTGAGCTGACACTGCCAGACATTTTTTTGGGTGTGTAATGGGATCTCCTCAGGGCTTTAATCTGCATCTCTGTAATGACAAATGATGTTGTGCGTCTTTTCATGTGCTCATTTGCCAACTGTGTGTCTTTTTTGGTGATATGTCTGTCCAAATACTTGCCTCCTTTTTAATTGAATTGCTTATTTCCTTACTGTTGAGGTTATACCTTCCGTTATACATTTGGACGCAAGTTTTATTTGTTTTAAAGACTTATTTATTTTAGGGAGAGAAAATGTGTGAGCAGGGGAGGGGTAGAGGGAAGAGGGAGAGAGAGAGGGAGAAAGAGGAAGAGAAGCAGATTCCCCACTGAGTACGGAGCCTGATGCAGGGCTCAATCTCACAACCCTGAGATCATGACCTGAGCTGAAATCAAGAGTCAGATGCTTAGTGGACTGAGCCATACAGACGCCCCATGGATGTAATTTTTAAAATCAGGATATATGATTTGCAAATATTTTCTCCAGTCTGTGGTTTGTCTTTTCATCCTCTTCAATAGTATCTTTTACAGAGCAAAAGTCTTCATTTTAATGAAGTCCAGTTGATTAATTTCTTTCTTTTATGGATTATGCTTTTGGTCTCATATCTAAGAAAATTTTGCCTAATGCTAGGTCTAGATATTGAATATTTTTCTCTTGTTTTCCTCTAAAAGTTTTAGTGTTCTACATTAGATCTATGACCAATTTTAAGTTGTTTTTTTTTTTTTTTTACAAGGTACACAGTTTAGATCAAGTTTCCTGATCAAAGTTCTTCTTTTTTTTTGGCCCGATGTCCAATTATTCCAACACCCTTGGTTAAAACACTATCCTTCCTCCACTGAATTGCTTTTGAAAGTTTGTAGAGTATCAGTTGGCCTTCTTTGTGTGTCTCTGTATTTGGACTTTCTGTTCTGTTCTGTTGATCTATGTATCCACCCCTTCCCCAATACCACACAGTCTTGGCTACTGTAGCTATGTAGTAAGTCTTAAAGTCAGGTAGTGCAATTCCTCCACCTTTATTCTTCTTTCTCAAAATTTCTTTAGCCATTCTGGCTTCTTTCTATATAAATTTTTTTTCTATATAATTTTAGACTCAAGCCCTCTGTATCCACAAACTATCCCACTGTTGGGATTTTAAACGGAATTGCAAGAAACCCATATATCATCAATTTGGGAAGAATTAGCATCCTTTCTATGTTGAGTCTTCCAGTCTATGAACATGGTATGTTTCCCCCATTTGTTCAATTCTCCATGTATAGGTTTTATAGCTTGGTGTCTCCTCTATATGAGGTAGAAATTTTAGAGTCTAGTTTTGGTTTTTCCCAATAAGTTCTTTTATCATCTTCATAAGGCCCCAAATTAAAGAATCCTAGAGGTGTTATTTTACAGATAGCTACTGAGACTTGATGCCCTCACCCTATTAGTCTTAAGATTTGGATGCTGGTTGTGGGCTGAAGCACATAATTGCCCCTCACTCCTATCCTCCCCTCTTTAAGGGATTTATGACATGTCATTATGCTCAGTGAGCCAAATGTTATATCCTAATGCCTCCAGTTTACTAATCATCCTCCTTCCGGGCCATTCTTTTCTCTCCTCCCTTTTGCCTTTGCTCTGGGCTATTTGCCAAGATTCCTTGTCCAGATTTCCAGATTTCCCCTTCTATGTTTCATTAAAAGACTCCACATCCCTCTTGCCCTGTTGGTGGGAATGCAAACTGGTACAGTCATTCTGGAAAACAGTGTGGCAGTTCCTCAAAGAGTTAAAAATAGAGCTACCTTACGACCCAGCAATTGCACTACTGGGTATTTACCCCAAAGATATAGATGTAGTGAAATGCCGGGACACCTGCACCCCAATGTTTATAGCAGCAATGTCCACAATAGCCAAACTGTGGAAGGAGCCTCAATGTCCTTTGACAGATGAATAGATAAAGAAGAATATATATATATATATATATATATATATATATATATATATATATATATTACTCAGCCATTAGAAAGGACGAATACCCACCATTTGCTTCCACATGGATGGAACTGGAAGGTATTATGCTGAGTGAAGTAAGTCAATCAGAAGGACAATCATAATATTGTTTTACTCATATGGGAAATATAAGAAATAGTGAAAGGGATTATAAGGGAAAGGAGGGGAACTGAGTGGGAAAAATTAGAATGGGACTCCTAACTCTGGGAAATGAACAAAAGGTTGTGGAAGGGGAGGTGGGTGGGGGGATGGGGTAACTGGGTGGCGAGCACTAAGGAGGGCACTTGGTGGGATGAGCACTGGGTGTTATACTCTATGTTGGCAAATCAAATTTCAATTAAAAAAAAAAAAAGAAAAAAAAAAAAAAAAAAAAAGACTCCACATCCTAGCCCACAGGACCATTCTCCTGGGCTGACACAAGCAGTTGTCATAGTCATTCTGCAAGGCCCCATAGGCACTGCCAGCACCTTCATGCTCCCAGTCATGGAAATAGGAGCCCTGGGCTTTCCTGTCTGTCATCCCCTCCATCTTCCTTATGTCCACCTAACAGTGTGCTAATAGGCTTTCCAAATATAAATGAATACAACAAGCCCTGATTTGTAGTGTTTATTGACTTCTCTGATATAAACTCTCCCTCTAGTGCTAATTTCAAGCTACCAACATGATGTGACTGAAAGTTAGTTGGGAAGAAAGGCACAAATTAGCTCTTTCAAGCTGGGACAAGCCACCCTACCACTGCATCCATCCTTCAGCAAACATCCTGAATGTCCTTGTCCCTTGAATTTTTCATACAGTGACTAACTGGTCACCTATTCAGGATCCTCAAGAAGGTACTTAGTTCTGCATTTGAAAAGGGTTAGATTAGACCAATTGTTCTTAACTTTGGGTGCACAAAGACCACTTTGGGGGTCTGATAAAAGCCACACATGATTCTTAAGAACAATAAAATACACACAATGCAATGGTTTGCACACAAAGATCGTTTGTGCTAATTCTGGACTCCTCAGGTATTCAGGCATGTTGGGGTTGGAATTGGTGGACCAAATAATCTCAACAAAAGCATACTCCACTTTCAGCCTTATGGTTGGCAATGATTCACACCATGGCTTGAGGTGACATCTGACAAATTAGTAAATAATAGGTGCAAAAAGAATCCAGATTCTCAAGTTTGCATCTATTTCTCTTGTGAATTAAAATATGAAGGAACCTCAGAACTGAGGATATCATGGCTGATGGCATGGACCAACAACCTTGTGGGCATCAGCTTTCTAAGAAATAGCAGCCTACATGCAGTGCAGAGGGCTATTTCTGAATGCCAGCTAGAAACTCTGGCCATGGGGAACTGGAGCTCTGACTTCTGATCTATACTGCAGGGAGTATGGGCACCCAGGGCCTTTCCAAGGCAAAGTTCAGGCAGATGTATAGAGTAGTGGCTGTCTTCCTCAGACACAGACACTCATCTCTTGGAAACATCAACTCAAATAAATCATATTCTCATGTGTCTGATTCATTCACTTGGAACAAGATGCGCTTCTGCCAACACCACGACAGAGCCAGGAGCTGTATCATACAACTGCTCAAGGTCAGTCCTGGCACCTCATCTTTTACCCCTAAAAAGCACCATCTTAGACTTAAACTGACAATCTCAGTGCTGTTCCTGTCACTGCCAGGTGGTAAAAAAGAAAAAAAAAGGAAAAACTAAACACTTGATATGGTATTTCTAGAACTTTTTCTAATTAAAATCATTTGTGAGCATGGATTGCAATTTGGGCAACTCATTTTTGCAGAGTAATGATATTCTTATTACTGGTTATTTAGTCCAACATTAAGTACTTCTGGGAAGAGATCTTCTGGAAGGGATGTAATTAAGGTCACGTCCATTGACCATAAGATAAAGGTGGGCCTGTCCTTGTCAGGTAAGCTTTTTTATTTTTATTTTTAAAGACTTTATTTATTTGACAGAGAGAGAGAAAGAGAGCAGAAGCAGGGGGAGCAAAAGCAGCAGGTTCCCTGCTCAACATGGGGCTCAATCCTAGGACCCTGAGATCATGACCTGAGCCAAAGTCAGATGCTTAACCAACTGAGCTACCCAGGAGCCGTTAGGTAATCCCTTTAAAAGCAGAGATTTTTTTCTTGGCTGCAAGCAGAAGAAGTCAGAGACTCAAAGCACAAGAATGCCCAGGCTGAGGGCAGTCTTTCTGAGCTGAGATCCAGCAAAGAAACAGGGACCTCAGCTCTACAGCCACAAGGAACTGGACTCTGCCAACAACTCGGATGAACATTGAAGTGGATTTTCACTGAAAGGCTTCAGATAAGAGCTCAGCCCTGATGACACCATCATTTCAATGGGTGAGAGCCTGTGTGTAGAACCCAGAGAACTCAGACTTCTGACCAACAGAACTATGAACTAATAAAGGGGAGCCATTCAAGGCACTCACTTAGCATTAGAAAACTAATACACTCAGCCCATTTGCACATGAAGGCAAAAACAGTTCCAACTTCACAGAGCTACATGAGAATTAAAAGTTAATAAATGTTAAATGCTTACATAATCAGGATGATTTCTAAGTATCTGCTATTATTCATAAATGCCGTTGACTTGGTAAAATGCCAGGTATGTGTGGTTCATTATTTGAAAGTTTTCCTTTCAATACAATATTTGAGTCATGGGATATAATCAAAAGTCTAGAATTTTAGGGACACCTGGGTGGCTCAGAGATTGAGTGTCTGCCTTTGGCTCAGGGCGTGATCCTGGAGTCTGGGATCAAGTCCCACATGGGGATCCCCATAGGGAGCCTGCTTCTCCCTCTTCCTGTGTCTCTGCCTCTCTCTCTCTCTCTCTCTCTCTGTGTCTCTCATAAATAAAATCTTAAAAAAACCAAAAGTCTAGAATTTTAAATGAATGAATCAAATACTAAATATGCAGCATCTTATAAAACTCAGTGACTCTGAATGAGCTGCAGGATTACAAAACATTACTTAACAAAGAGACTATAAGAGAGAAGATAGCAGACTGCATGGAGCAAAATGCAAGAAGTTTGGAACTCAACCATCCAACAAACATTTAATGAATGCCTTCCAAATGCTAAGCCCTGAGGAAGGCCCTGGGCCTGACTGGGAAAGACACAGAAAAGGGCCCTATTCTCATGAAGCTTATGTTCTAATGCAAAGAGACAGAAAATAAGGGCACAAGAAAAATACAAGCTAGTGACATGAACTGTGAAAAAATTAGCATAGGAAAGAGAAAACTACTTGAGATGAGCAGGCCATCTAGATAGGTCACTCTGAAGAGATGTCATTGAATTGAAGAATTGTATGACAGCTAGGAGCCAGCCAGCAGCATTCTAGGATGAAGAATCAGCTAATGCCCAGGCCCCCTCAAACCAAAAGGAGTCTGAGGTGCCACAGGACACAAAAGAGGCCACCATGGCTGATGCTTGGTCAGCAACAGGAAGAGAAGATGGGCCAGGGAGGGGGCAGGAAAGGAGCTCAGATGTTATGCTAAGTGCAATGAGGAGGCACTGAGAGTTTTATTATTTTTTTATTTTTTAAAGATTTTATTTATTTATTTATTTATTTATTTATTTATTTATTTATTCATGAGAAACACAGAAGCAGAGACATAGGCAGAGGGAGAAGCAGGCTGCCTGTGGGGAACCTGATGTGGGACTCAATCCCAGGACTCCAGGATCACAGCCCAAGCTAAACACAGATGCTCAACCACTGAGCCACCTGGGTGCCCTGCACTGATGGTTTTAAACAGGAGAATGACATGGTCCAATTTGAATTTTCTAAGACTAGCTCTTACTGCTAAGTGTAAATCACTCATGTAGGACGAGGTGGAAACTGAAGTCCAGTGTGTCCCTTTGGGTCTGGTCTGATGATGACAGCAGGGATGGAGAGGTGGGGACCTACTAGAAAAAGGTTTGAGAAGTAATGCTGATGAATGGTTTGGGCTTGGGGGTAGTGAGAGAGAGAGACACATTAATCAAGCATAACCCTGAGATTTTTAGTTTGACCAACTGTGTGGTGCAAAAGGAGGCAGTCTAGGGGAGGGTAAAATCGTGGGTTCTGTTTTGGTCACCTTCATTTGGATGTGCGTATCAGGCAGCCATGTGGAGATGTCGAGTAGGCCTGGAATTCTGGGAAAATGTCAACATTGGAGGCAGATTTGAGAGTTAATGTTCTAGAGATGGAGTTAAAGATATGCTCTGGCTGAGACATAGAGAGGGAGAGAGATCATATAAACACAGGAAGGGATCTGAGCATCCTTGGCCAGTGAGGTTGGAGGAAAACCAAGAGAATTGGTGCTCAAATGGAGAAAGCATTATAGCCTGGTGTTAGATGAGTGCTTGTAAAGAGTGCGTCATCCATGAGTAACTGTTCAACTTCCCATGATATTATTTAGTCCTGGCAAACCCGTTAATAATGTTCTGAGTTATTGTCTGCATCAGCTGTTTCTGGTTTGGTGAAGACAGACTATATTGAAATGTTAACAAGAAAAACATAAAGCAAAATTATTAGGAGTCAAGGCTATCAAATTTCCCATTCTTGGCTAATAAGAAGAACTTATGAATGGCTTCTCTCCATTGTAAACAATGGAGGATGATAGTCTTCATCATTTTGCATGGTTTGGTGTAACTGGGAAGTTTCTTAGGCTTGATAACTGGAAAAACAAAAACCAAACAAAACTCTTAATGTCCAAATAATTCTTTGGTCTGCTGAAAACTTCCAAGAGATCGGGGGAGCCTATTCTGCTGCTATACGTCTTGATTTGGAGCCCAGTGATTTTTTTTTTTTTTTTTTTTTTTAGCAGTAGTATTAGCTTCTCAATTTTCACTTCATGGACACATATGCCTCAAGCAATCTGAGTTTTCCCTTTGAAAAAGCTCATAATCGAAAATTTGAACTGTATTTTTTTAAATAATAAATTTATTTTTTATTGGTGTTCAATTTGCCAACAAACAGAATAACACCCAGTGCTCATCCCGTCAAGTGCCTCCCTCAGTGCCCGCCACCCAGTCACCCCCACCTCCCGCCCTCCTCCCCTTCCACCACCCCTAGTTCGTTTCCCAGAGTTAGGAGTCTCTCATGTTCTGTCTCCCTTTCTGATATTTCCCACCCATTTCTTCTCCCTTCCCCTCTATTCCCTTTCACTATTATTTATATTCCCCAAATGAATGAGACCATATAATGTTTGTCCTTCTCCGATTGATAGTCAATTGGAAAAT
Source organism: Canis lupus familiaris (assembly GCF_011100685.1). Lineage (NCBI taxonomy): Eukaryota > Metazoa > Chordata > Mammalia > Carnivora > Canidae > Canis > Canis lupus. The sequence continues at coordinate 36,187,205 of NC_049238.1, forward strand.
TTGAACTGTATTGAAAAAATATGAGCACACTTCCTAATGGCCACAGATGGGTCATTAATGTTGTTAATCAAACATGAACTTAAGAAAGTTCATTTAATTTAGAATGGCTCTTTATGGAAACTTCCAAGTTAAATATCATATGTAATAGGGATCGACCCCAGTGAAGGCTTGGGAGAACTGACATGGAAAGCATTTTGGCCTGAGGCTCCCTCACCCCAACCTTACCCAGAGGCACTGCCCACCCACACTGCAGGAGCAATGGTATGGCAGGGTCTGCCCATGTCTTCCTGTCTCCAGCTTGCCATGCACCACTCCCTTCTCTGAACTGCTTCTTTCACTTTTGTGATGAGACAAAGCCACAGATCTGATTAACCCACTCTTCAGCTTCCACATATACACAGCTTCTTGGGGTCTGTGTAGGGTGCAAAGGTTTGTGTCTCGGTCCAACAGACCCAGATTGGAACCTACCTCCCAACTAAGTGGTATTGAGAAAGTGACCATTCTGGGCTTCTGTTCCCTCATTTGTAAACTGAGAATAACTGTGGTCATAGGAGAGTCTTGTCACACCATGTTGGTGTGGATTCAATAATGATGCAGGTGGAGTACTTAGCAGAGGGCTGGTTGGGCCTTTAGTAAGCCCTCAGCAAGTGGCAGCACTCTGGAGTAGATATGCTGTCACTTTACCTAACAGCCCCCTTTCCTGGTGGACCCTCCCCTTCCCCTTTCATGTGGTACTGGTAGTTCTATCATTCTAGCGTGCCTCACCACCTGTCACACAGTTGGGCAAGTACATCAACTAGGATTTGGTCTGGGTGCATGTTTCTGAAAAAAGTAACAATGGCTTAAGTTGGGACTTTGTTTCTGTCTCAGGTAAAAGGAGTCTGGCACAGGGACCACAGGCTGAAGTGGCAGCCCCAAAGTTCACTAGGCATGGGGGCACCTATCTTTCTGATTAACCATGGAGAATGGCTTTCAACCTCCACGTGACTTCTGGGTCCAAGATGGCTGCTGGAACTCCAGCTAGCAAGTCCACATTCCCCAGATGAACAGTAGGAAGAAGTGATGGAAGATGGGGAAAGTGCATAACACCACTCCCAGCCCCACCACTATGAATTCTCACTGAAAATCCTACGTAAGAATTCCACATGTAGAACTAAGTCACACGGACCTCTCCTAGCTACAATCTAGTCTCAGAAATGTAGTCTTTCCACTGGACACTTTGTCACCTGAAATACAATGTGTTTTTGAATTAAGCAAGAAAGGGAAAAGGGATCTCAGTTGGCAACTAGCAGTGTCTGCCACAGTATGGGTCCAGGATGAGCCATCAATGCCCTCCCATAGCATCTGATCTATGACATAAGGAAAGAATGGGTCCATGTTCCCAATGGAGAGGCATAATCCTACATATATGGAAGATGTTATTGGCACACAGAGGAACTGAGCCAGGGAAGGGACAGGGTGTGCACAGGAGTGAGGCGGCCAACTGCTCCCTGTTTTGCTTTCATATTTTAGTATAATCCTTTACCCCTCCCACAAGACTGAAAGGTCTTGATGGAAAAATCCTGCCATACCCACATGCACACTCCTACAGGTGACCAAAATGTTTGTCACTGGATGACTGAATGAACAGCAGTGTACTGAAAAAAAGGAAGAAGAAAGAAAGAAAGAAAGAAAGAAAGAAAGAAAGAAAGAAAGAAAGAAAGAAAGAAAGGAAGGAAGGAAGGAAGGAAGGAAGGAAGGAAGGAAGGAAGGAAGGAAGGAAGGAAGGAAAGAAGGAAGGAAGGAAGAAAGGAAGGAGAGAGAGAATACTATTGTCTACAACAAACATATGAATATTTTAAAATATGACGATTTTTAAAAAATTGATCAAGGCACTCACAGTTTCCAACAGGATGATTTCACAATTCCATGTTAGAAATCGCAACAAGGAACTTGCCAAGTTCAAGCAAGATGGTCATCCTTGAGCTGTCTCCCTGGACACTGGAGTTTCTAGACAGATCTGCAAAACAGTAAAGGAAAACACCATTGAAGACTGTGTATCTTTCTGCTCATTTTGTGCTTGAAAAATGATTGTAAAATACTTTCATTTTACCTAGGAGGCTTCTTAACCTGCCCCAAGGAGGGTAGTCTTCTTCTGATGTAGTTCATGTAATGTTAATTTTTGTTTTTATATTGTTTTTGCTTTGTTTTCATTTCATAGGTGATTTCATCCACTGATTACTCAACTAACAACAGCTCCCACCAGCTTCTGTTTAACATTTATCTGGTTAATGGTGAAAGAATACATATTAATCAAGATAGCATCTGCTGGTCAGTGTAACCGGGGTTTCTTTTATCAGATGTTCTTTTTTTTTTTTTTTAAGATTTTATTTATTTATTTGAGAGAAAGAGAGAGAGAGAGAACAAGCAGGATGAGTGGCAGCAAGAGAGGGAGAAGCAGACTGCTGAGCTGGGAGCCTGACAGGATGGATTCCAGGATCATGACCTGAGCCGAAGGCAGATGCTTAACCAACTGAGCCACCCAGGTGCCTGCCACTCTTATATCAGATGTTCTTAAAACTGCAGGGAAAGTATTAAGATCTTGAAATCATGTATGTCTTCTATATAAAAAGTTCATACAGTCTTTATTATAAAAGTTATAAACACTGGGGATAATCTAGACAATACAGAGGAGTAGAGACCATTCATCCCACTTCCTAAAGCCAAGCACTATTAATGTTTTGAAGCATTTCCTTCTGCTCATTCCTGTTCTCTCCCTTAATCTTCTAGTCTGTTTACATAGATGTATTCACACTGTATACATAAGTGTGCACTGCTTTATTTCACTTAATATTACAATGTGAGTATTTTCCTCATTATTAAAACTCCCTAGAGCCTAGAGTGGGGACCATTTTCAGGCTAAAGCTTCCATGGTCCTCAGTGGGATTGTCCCACCACATCTTCAGTACACAAAGGCAAGTTCACTCCAAAGTTGTGGGTCTGCTCCTCATCCACTGAACAGAAACCAGAACTAAGACAGTCACGGAAGGCAGGACATGCCCAGACTTGTTCAGCTGCCCACTTGCAGGGCCAGTTTTGTTTGCCTGCTAAGCAGCCTTACCAATCCAGAGGTTCTTCCCTGCAGAAACACACACCAGCTTTGAACTAGGGATGTGTCCCGAGCCGCAGCAGGGAAAAATCTAGACACAAGAAGAAAATAGTAAACTATGCTAGCAATTGCAAGATGAGATAGTGGGACTGCTCTTTTTAATTTCCAGAAGAAAGAGTTGTCTCAACTCACACTCACCTCACAGCAAAGGTACTCAGCATTTGCACCCATGTCTGGAATGCACAGCAAGTGGGCTTGAGACTGCAGTGAGCTCTGGATTTGGATGAGGGGAGACAGCAGCTATAGCAAGCTGAGCAGTCTCTGGCATTGACCCCAGAGTGGATCCCCTGCCAGGCTCCCTGGGGTCTGATTTGGCTTTTGTGAAGCAAAACATCTTTTTTCCAAAAACACAGCAACATGAGAACAGGTTCTGCCTATTTGATAACTTCTGTATCTCCAGCACCTAGCACGTGCCTGACACATACTGTACCATATGATACAGTTTACCGAATAGTGACTTTTTACAAACTCCCTTAAATGTTGACAATTACAACTCAATTTGAGTTCACAAGCATTTTTTTGGGAAGGAGCCAATGACTCCAAAGATACATACGTGCTTAGCACTCTTACTGGGTATGGGTCAGCCTTCTCAGCTCACTGTCCCTTCATTGACCTTTTCCCCATGGGGAAGTGAGCTTGGCTTCAGCAAAAGAAGAGCAGATGGATGGGGAGGTGGACCCCACGTTGAGAACCAGTGGTATAGGTGATCATTGATAAACTTCTCTATTTCAAAATATTGCTTCAGCATCCCTGCCCTCCAATCTCTTCTTCCCTGTTTCTTATCCCTTTACCTCCCTCTAGTTCCCAGGACTGGGAGCTCAGGTTGGTTGTATTAGTGCTATACGCAAGTCATGTTAAGAGTTAAATGTATCTTCAGTGGGCAGACCTATGGGCAATTTATATCTGTTTATTTCTGGAAAAATACAATGACAGTTAACGACTTTAAAAGAATACTTTGGACCAAATGTATGCTCCTAAGTTAGGTGCTACTTTCTATAGAATTGTATGGGCATCTGCACCAATCAAGAGTTGTTCTGAAACCTCCCCTACCCTGAGAGACAGGGAGGCAAAGGGGTCCATCTGTAGTGGAAAAGTGTTCTCTCTTCCATAGGAAAAATAGACAAAACGCATATCTTCAGAAGTGAGGAAAGTATAATCAAATTCTAAAATGGAAACAATCATCATCATTGTTGTCACCATTACCATCATCTTCATCAGCACTATCATCTATGTAGTTGACATGTACACAGCTTTTACTGTGCCCCAGCCCTGGGCTAAGCAACATGCATCTTCTCACGTAATCCTCCCACAGCTTTATAAGGCAGGCACTTTATAAATGAAGAAACAGACCCAGAGACATTCAGCAGCTCACCCAAGGGGATGCAGAAGTGGCAGGGAGGGACTTGCACTTAGATAATCTTGCTCTAGGACCCTGACTTTTAACTACTCACTATTATAGGGAAGATGCAAGTGAGGCAGACAGGATTCAAGGACTTTGACTTAAGTCCGTGGCAAAGCAGGGTAGAACCATGTCTCTCAAAGTTGCCCACACACTTGCCTCTCTTATTCACGCTGGTGGGCCCAGGCAGTGCCATACACACTCCAGACACTCAAAAGATAGTTGTTGAATGGACATATGAATGACCTCATTCTTGAGTACATTTCACACGATCGACTTCCCTGAGTTGGTTTCCGATATCTGAATTAGGCTTCCCAAGTTGTACTTAAGAGGCTGCACTGTGACTTCTGTACCTTCATTCATAATGATAAAAGTCTAATGCTGCCTTCCTTGTCAGCTTAAAGTGGGCAGTGTGCGTGTGCGTGCAGGTGGGGGCAGGACTGAAGTCCTTCTTCCTGGTCACACAAACTCCTAGAACACAAAAGCAACTACTAACAAAGGCAATGATAGGCTTGGTGGGCACAAGATCAGCTAAAGGGACAGGCATGGTGGTAAAGCAGGTCTCTTTAGCCATGAGGTGGTGGAAAGGCTGGAGGCAATGAGCCCTTCAAGATAATGGTTCATAAGGTTATATTCCCCAGGCTTTACTACAGATAGGGATGGTCATGGAAATGTGAATTGAATTTTTTGAGTGGAATTCCACTTCCTGGAATGAAAGAGGAAGAGACTGGGCTGGTATTCTTTTTCTTTCTTCTCTCATCCCCCACTTTTCTGCTACCTGGAATGCAGACATGAAGGCAGGAGTTCCAGCAGTGATCTTGGGGTCATAAGCAAAAAACTCGAAGAGCCACAAAGCCCCAGCCTCTGAGCAAAGGCCATAATTATCAGCCTCTAAATTTCTCATTATGTCAGAAAAATAAATGCTTATATGTTTAAGCCACTTAGCAGCTAAATCCAATTCCTAACTGACACACTATAGTTGCTAGCATCTGAGATGGCTCTCATCTCCTGATAGCCCATCATCTCTCCTAGGAGAATACTATTTGTAAGATGAAGTTAGAATATCACTTGATAGATCCCAGCATTTATTAACAGTTTCTTACTGTTTCTGGGTCTAAAAGTAAATAAAAGTTTTATTTATTAATGTTATTTATTTATCAACTAGACTACACATTAATATGATGTATTAAGGCCAGATGTCACTTCCTGGTATTCATACTTCTGCATAATTCATCTCCTTGAGGTTGAGCTGGACTTCTGGACTCACTTTTAACAAAGAATATGGCAGAAGGGATGGAATGGCACTTCTGAGATTAAGGTATAAAAAGACTAGCTTTTGTTTTGTGTGCTCTCACACTAGCTTTTATGTCACGAGGCAGCCCTATAGAGATGCCCATGTCGTGAGTGAACAAGGCCTGCCAACAACCACATGAGTAAATCTGGACACAGACACCACCAGCCCCAGCTGAACCTTCAGATGAGACTGCAGCCCTGACCAACAACTTGACAGCAACCGTATTAGACATGTTGAGCTTAAGATGTTCATTTAAGCTGTGTCTAGGTTCTTGTCCCACCGTAACTGTGATAAGAAATGTTTGTTGTTTTAAGCCTGCTTTATTTTTTTTTTAAGATTTTATGTATTAATTCATGAGGGACACAGGGAGAAAGGAAGAGACACAGGCAGAAGGAGAAGCAGGCTCCCTGCAGGAAGCCTCATGCAGGACTTGATCCCAGGACCCCAGGATCATGACCCAAGCCAAAGGCAGATGCTCAACCACTTAGCCACCAGGTGCCCCTTTAAACCTGTTTTAGGTAACTAATACATCCGCCAAACAATTTTCTTGGATTAATATTCAAGTTAGTGTCTATTCTCTAAGCCTTTTATTGTATGTCTTTGCCCACACCATCCTCACTGAAATATTGCTCTTGAATAGAATGCCTGACACAGTCTGGCACATAGTAGGTACTCAATAGATGATGAATGACTGGATAGATGGATAGATGGGTGAATGAATGGTTGAATAACAGACACTGTTTCTTACTGTTCTGTTCTAAAGCACCTTGAGCCTCAATAGATACTGAACAAAATACACAGGTAGAGACAAGGGGGGAAAAATGACAAACTATCAACTCAGCCAATCGTGTTTAGAGCATTGGTAATTTTACTTGGATGGCCTGTAGACCCAGTTCTGTGATTTACTGAAGGCAAATTCTTTCCTGGGAGACCTTATTAAGTTAGAAGAGTATTTAACAGCTCCCAAGATTTATCTTTGGGTCTAAAATTAAACAAATGTTTTATTTATTACTGTGTTCAACTAAAGTACACAGTAATGTGATGCGTTAAGGCCAGAAGTTACAAGTCAAATGAACAGACTGACAGCAAAAGCAAAATCTCACCAATTTCCCTAATAATTTATGAACTGATGCAGAAGCAAGAGCTGATTTCAGCATCAGCTTCATAGGTCATGGAAACAATGATTGTGGCTGTTTGAGAGGCAAAGAAGGATCATTCTTTGCCATTCAATGCAGATAAGATGCTTATTCTAGTCCATCTGGTTTTCCATTTCATTATCCAAGTCATTTAAATGGTGGCCTAAGGCAAACTATAAGACCCATTGTATGCTTTAGTCTAAAGTAAGTCTATTATTCGAAAGGTTTGTGCCAACAGGTGCTTGTTTGCCAAATTCTACTTTTCTATTAGAGAGGTCAGGAAAAAAGGATTTTGCAAAATCGAGATAGAAAATATGTGGGCTGGTAGGGATGGCCACGGGTAGAAGAGAGGGTGGGCAAGGCCAAGGGTGAATGTCAGAGTGGGTGTCTGGGTCGGGGCTCCAGGCTTGAGCTTGCCCCCCACCCTCACCTTGGAAAGGGCAGGAAGGATACACTTAAATGGTTAGGAGGTAGGTTCTTTTTTTTTTTTTTAATTTTTATTTATTTATGATAGTCACACAGAGAGAGAGAGGCAGAGACACAGGCAGAGGGAGAAGCAGGCTCCATGCACCGGGAGCCCGACGTGGGATTCGATCCCGGGTCTCCAGGATCACGCCCTGGGCCAAAGGCAGGCACCAAACCGCTGCGCCACCCAGGGATCCCTAGGAGGCAGGTTCTACAGCACTTCCATGCAATGGGGACACAACCCCATCAGAAGTTATTTACACGGCAAGGAAAATATTTCTTACTCTAGATTCAACCTAGTTTTTAAATTCAAAGGGAAACCTGTGTAGGCTTTTTATATGATTTGCTTCAATGCATTAAGTTGTTCCTTGGGTCTTGGCGGAGAGCTCAAGGAAATTCTCTCCATCCAGGAGCCTGGGGGCTTTCTCTGGTATTTATTTTGGCAGCAGCTTGATTTCTTCCCCTGCTCTCAGTGCTCCTTCCTTCATTCCCTCCTATAGAGCACTACAGAACAAGGCTCTCATCCTTTGCAATATCTCCTATGTTTCTCAGAAAGAACTGGGGCATCTAGGTGGCTCAGTGGTTGAGTGTCTGCCTTTGGCTTAAGTCATGATCCTGGGGTCCTGGGATCGAGTCCCACACCGGGCTCCCCACAAGGAGCCTGCTTCTCCCTCTGCCTATGTCTTTGCCTTTCTCTGTGTGTCTCTCATGAATAAATAAATAAAATCTTAAAAAAAAAAAAAAAAGAAAGAATTTAATTCCAAGTAGCAAGATCCTGGAAACATAACTGGATTCTACTACTGGCCTTGGAGAAGAAGGGATGTTCACAACATCAATGCAAGGGAAACATGAATGTTGAGAAATAATCTCTTCAAAAAAAAAAAATCTCTTCAACAGGCCTCCTGGCGGAAGATAGAATGTTCTGAGAGAGCCAGGCTTGCCTGAGAGGGGCAGACCTCGACATCCCTCTGTCAAGGCCCTCACCGGCACACAGGACAAAAGGAATTCTTCGGTCACACAGGCTGCCGACTTCCTGGCTATCAGTGAGTCTTACCGTGGTCCATCACCCTCCTCACCCACCCCTGTACCCATCAGTGCCAGCCAGGAGGACGGTCCCTTTCCTCAGGTCTGCTGGTCCCTTCATGTGACAAGTTCATTCCTTTGCTGGCAAGAGGGGAACTTCCCACGCTCCCCATGCATGAAGGTTCTCTTCCACTGCAGAAGCCAAGCGCTCCTTCAAAAGGCACTCAGTTCTCACGGCTTTCTCAGGCCAAGGTGCCGTGCCTGGGAAAACAGCCAGTCCCCAAAGTTAGAGAGAGGCGAGGGAAGCCTGTGTGAGAACCAGCGGGGAAAAAAAAAATGTGGTTACAAAAAAAAAAAAAAAAAATCACAAACACACACACATATGCATGCACGCACACCAGAAGATGGTCAGTGTTGGGGGGTTGTGGAGAAACTGGAACCTTTGTGCACTGTTTGGAGGAAAGTAAAATGGTATAGCTTCTGTGGGAAACAACACTGCAGTTCCTAAAATAATTAAAAATAGAATCACCGTATGATCCATTCCTCTGGGTATTTATCAGAAAGAACATGAAAACAAGGCTTCAAAGGGATACTTGTACACCCATAGCAGCATTCTTAACAATAGCCAAAAGGTAGAAGCAATGCAAGTGTTTACGATAGGTGAATGGATGAACAAAATGTGGGACGTGCACACAATGGAACAGTATTCAATCTTAAAAAGAAAACGAAATTTTGACACACCTTACATGGATAAAGCTCAAGGATATTATGCTGTGACATAAGCCAGATGCTAAAGGACAAATATTGTACAATTTTAACTTATATGAAATATCTAAATTGGCAAATTAGTAGAGACAGAAGAGAGGGGCCTGGGGAGTTATTGTTTAATGGGTATGAGTCTTCAGTTTGGAATGACAAAAAAAGTTCTGGAGTAAGACAAGTCCATAAATTAACACACTGATTTTAGTGAGCAATTGTTGTGTCTCCCCTTTTTAAAGGGTTTATAATATTTCATATTTTGGATTTAACAATCCAAAAGATTAGCCTAGTGGTTATAAAACATATAGTCAAGTGTTTGATTTCAGAATCTGGATATAAGTTGGAAGGTATAAGATGATTTGTCTACGTTTGTACATAAACTGAACATGCATTGTAAGTTTCATTCAGCAGAGTTACAAAATATATTAAATGTTTGGAAAGTTCTGCTTGTCACAGACATCGGGAATGCCTAAGAAGACTATCAAATATGTTAGATGTTTAATGTTGTTTAAAATACTTAGGGGCAGCCCCGGTTGCTCATCGGTTTAGCACTGCCTTCAGCCCAGGCTGTGATCCTGGAGACCCAGGATTGAGTCCCGCGTTGGGCTCCCTGTGTGGAGCCTGCTTCTCCCTCTGCCTGTGTCTCTGCCTCTCTCTCTCTCTCTCTCTTTCTTTCTCTCTCTCTCTGTGTCTCTCATGAATAAATAAAATCTTTAAAAATAAAAAAATAAAAATAAAATATTTAGGACATATAATTAATGAGTTGTAAAGCTAGAGTAGTTAAGTAAAATAATTAAATTTACAAGTTGAATTCTAAAGCTTTAGGAAGCCAGGTTTTTGGAAGTTTAATAATTCTAACATCTTTCTAAAATTGTAGGAAAAAAGGAACCCTCGTGCACTGTTGTGTGAATGCAAACTGATGCAGCCACTGTGGAAACAGCATGGAGATTCCTCAAAAGGTTAAAAATACAGCTACCCTATGATCCAGTATTTCCATTACCAGGTATTACCCAAGGAAAATGAAAACACTAATTCACTAATATGCATCCTTATGTTTATTGAAGCATTGAAATGTAAGCATTCCAAGTGTCTATCTATAGATGAATGGATAAAGAAAATGTGGTGTATATAAGTACAGAAACACACACCCTAGAATATTTACTACTCAGCTATAAAAAAGAATGAAATCTTGCCCTTTGCAACAACATGGATGGAAGTAGAGAGTATAGTGCTAAGTGAAATATGTCAGATAGAGAAAGACAAATATCATATGATTTCACTCATATATGTAATTTAAGAAACAAAGTCAAAAAACCTCAAACAAACAAAAGGAGAAAAAAAAAAAAAAGGACTGTTAAAGACAGACAAACTGCTGGTGGCCAGAAGGGAGGAGGGTGGGGAGTGGCGGAAGAGGTGATGGGGAGTTAGGAGGGCACCTGTTGTGAGGAGTGTTGAGTAATATATAGAATTGTTAAATCACTATACTGTCCTCCTGAAACTAATACAATACTGTATGTTGATTGTACTTCAATAAAAAAATACTACTTCTGACATCCTTGTAAAAGCCACTCAGTACCCACTCTTCTCTGTGGACACCACTGTCTTCCACATGCCGCCCCGTCGGCACACCGACAACACCTGGTGGGTGAGAGATTCTGCGAAGGTCGGGGGGGTGGGGAGGATAAAAATTAAAAAATAAATAAATAAAGAGTGGGGAGTGAAGGATGTATTCTAGGTAAGGGGAGTCTGAGAGAGAATGGGGTGAGTTTGGAAAGCAGAGCAGGGAAGACAGAGCCAGATTTTTTTCATGAACATCTGTGGCTTCAGATAGCTAACTTTTCATTCAATCAGATTGTACTGGAGTGAGCTCATCCGGGGAGGAGAGGGAGCTAAAGGAATAGGATAAGATGAGCCTGCAGGATGCTGGCTGTCAGAGTAAGGGCTTCTTTCAGCCTCAGGACACTCAGAGCTGGACGGTCATCAGCAAGCTTCTCACCGGGTGAGCAGCAGGCAGCTTCCGTTGGCTACTAAGGGCAGAAGAGTTGTAAGAAGACGCATCTGGCCTTGAAGTGGAGGGTGGACTAGAGCCGTCGAGGATGCAGAGGAAGGTGGGGAGGCAGGAAGGAGGCCACTGGAGAAGGAGGGAGAAGAGGGAAGGGGAAGTGGGTCCACCCAGGCACCTGAGCAATGAGGACAAAAGCAAATAGGAATGGAGAAGGCAGGAGGAGACGCCCTGTGGGGAAAGAAGTTGGGAATTAGGCACATGTTTCAGCAGAGTCAGGGAGACCCAGAGAAGGTGCCGCAAAGTCAAGAAAACATGGGGTTCAGGGCAAATAAGCTGGGTTAGTTAGAGATCCAGGTCTGGGACTGAGACTGCAGGCCCCCCCGCATGATGGTCAGAACAGTGAGGAGGGGGCTGAGGAGGAATCGCTCCCCAGGAGGTGGAGGTAAGATAGAGGGAAGGAGCACACTCAGTGGAAATCATCTCCCCGCCACCCCTTAGGGAGCAGCCCCCATACCCTGTATCTCCAGCCAACATGGCAACTCTGCAAAGTGCATGATTTTGCTCCATGTCATAGATAAGGCAGCTGAGGTGCAAGGAACTATGGTTCTCGCCCAAAGTGTCAGGTGGTAGAACTGGGTGAGACCTGAGTCGATGGGACTCTACTGCTGGATTTTTCCTTCTAAGGCCCCGTGTCTCCAGGCAAAAGGCATCCCTCCCAGCTCTTAATAATGTGATGTTTGCACTCAGAACAAATGAGATGGGGGCTGTGTTTTGGTTATTGGATTACTTATAGTGTCACAAGAACTTGGTACATCTATGTTTTAGGCTAAAAACAAAACTATTTCCAGGGTCCAGTAAAGTTATGAAATCTAAGGAAGTATAAACAGCACAAAGCAGGCTTCAGTCCTAGGTCAGTTCTACAAAGGTTTAGTGATTCCTCTGGAACCCAGAGAACTGGGTCCAAAGTAAATCAGATGGTGGGGTGCACAGGCTCCATGCCCCCTGCAGCCCTGAGCCTTGTTTCATTAGACAACAGGCCACAAAGCTGCTTCTGTGCATTTAACTTTTTTTGCACTTGCTTGCTTTTTTTTTTTTTCCAAATTAAAATCAATATCATAGTGATGAAAAAAAGCAGACTTAGCAAAGCACAGGAAGCCCCTAGGATCTTCATTTCTCCTCCCACATCTGTCAAAATGCAAATAAATTTCCCTAGGGCCTCAATTCACTTTCCATATGCTAAAGATACCACCCGTCACTCAGCCTTCCACGTAGGAAGCGTTATAGACATGTTAGAGGAAATTTGCTTATTAAACCCTTGACTAAGCACAGAAGGTGTGGCAGAGAAGGCGTTTTGTCAACCTTTCTGTACTGAGCTGTGGCCAAAAACCTGCATGGCTCAGCCCCTCTGTGGCCTACTGTGGCCATGAGGCCTGTTCTCACCAATGGGAGATGACAGGAAGAAACATAGGTCACCTCCAGGCCAAGGCTTTGAGAAACAGATGGAATTTCTCTACTCTCTTCAATAGCTGGATGGAGAGGCCTCTAAGGCCTCTGAAAATGGTGGAGAACTGTGAGATGGAAGGAGCCAGGGTCTCTGAATCACTAGGGAAAGGAGAAGGCCTGGCAAGCAGGAGGAACAGTGCTGGATTGTTCCCTAAGTCTCAAGCCACTGGCATGTTGGGGTTTATTGGTATCGTTGCTGGTATTACTCTATCTGCTATATCCGTGCATCTACAAATGTATTTATACATACCTGTGGTATGTACGTGCTGTTTTAAGAAACTCAGAGATGTCACTGTAGGCTTTTATTAGGTTAACTGCATCACTGGAGGGTGCTTCATTACACAGATGATATGCTGCAGGACAGCCCCCCCGCCCCAGCGCAATTAAAATATTATTCGGCTTACAAAAAACTGACTTCCATGCAGCTTGAGAACACACTGTCCACATCATGAATAGGTGCACCGATCCACACAGGGGGCAGGGAAGCCACAGCTTACCCTGAAGCCCCTGGAATCGCCTCCCTTGTCCCCTGTCTTCAGGCTGATGAGTCTAGGGTGGGTTTCCTCACACCCCCTGGCTGAGCTTCCCACGGCACAATCTGATCTGAAAACACATGGCTGGATCCCTGTGAAGCTTTTTCTTATGGGACCCTACCCCACATATGTCATTTCCATGAGCGGCCATAAAACCAGCAGAGCAGGGGTGTGAGCTGCAACAGGATCCCTTCCTGTTGGTGAACAGGGAAGTCAAGTTGCTCAGGCTTTTCCTTTTAGAACATGAGACTGAGGGCCCAGTGAGGAACATCTGGCCGCAGTGGGCTGGGGACAAGTCAGGGTGAGCAGCCAGAGATGGAGGCTGCTGGAAGGGAAAGGTGGCGAGGGAAAGAGGGCCTGAGAGTGATCTTTGCAGCAAATTTACACGAGAGCCACAAAGAGCAAATTTTACAAAAAACTCACCGGATTCAAGCGGGGAACAGTGAGATAAATCCAAGAAGGAAAGAGATCCTAAAAACTTCCTGGCTTTTATATTCATTAGTCATGTATGTAAAAAGTCAAAATGCCATGATTGCTTTTTAAACAAATTTTCAAAATCTAAACTGGGGAGGGAATTGTCTGTTTTGTATCACACAAGAAAAGGATCACAAATGATGTAGGCAACTACTGGAATTAAGGCAGGGTTGTAGATCAGTCGCAAATATTCTGCTACTAGACCATAAGTCCTGATGGCATCCTGTCCCGGAGACATCCCTCAGACAGCCCCACGTGCGGCCAGGTCCGCGAGCTTCCAGGGGTTTTCTGGCTGCTGTAATCCCATTCCGTCTGTAATTCTGCTCTCCAGACAAGACCTTGGTGAGCCATGTGGTGAGAAGCACATCTCACCAAGAAACCCCAGACTACAGATATGTTGCGAAGCAGGCATGAGCAAGCTGAACAAGTTTTAAAATATTCAGTCCCTAAGTATGTTTAATTATAAAATCACCAAAACAAGGATCTGAATCATAGAAATACTCTCAAGAGAGAAGAGACTGTCACCTGCATATGTCCTACAGAGCAGTGTTTCTCAGCCTCTCAAATACCCATGGCTATTCGGGTCCTCAGAGGATCCTGATGAAATGCACGTCCTGATTGTTTAGGTCTGGGGTGCAGCTTGGGATTCTGCATTTCTTACAAGCTCCCTGGGGAAGTACTGCTGCCCGTCCAAGGACTGCACGTTGAGTAGCAAGGGTCTAGGGCTTTTGGAGGGCAATGGACTTTTGAGGCCCAGCTTTTTTTTTTTTTAATGTTTATTTTTATTTATTTATGATAGACATAGAGAGAGAGAGGCAGAGACACAGGCAGAGAGAGAAGCAGGCGCCATGCCCGGAGCCCGACGCGGGACCCGATCCCGGGATTCCAGGATCGCACCCTGGGCCAAAGGCAAGGCGCGAAACCGCTGAGCCACCCAGGGATCCCCCTGAGGCCTAGCTTTTGATCTGAAACTTGGGACATGGAGAGAAATTGGGGTGTCAGCAGAGCTCTGCTCACATCCTTGAGATTGCCAAGGGCTAAGTGAACCACACACACACACACACACACACACACACACGTTCATGCTCACATCCGAAGGGATCTATTCAAAACCTGCGCTACAGATTTTTATTCATACCCTACATCACATGGGTGATACATTCAATCTGGAAGTTCGAACATTGATTCTTGAAGTTTCTTTTTGAGTCTTGGTCACAGGATTAACCCTTAGAGGTAAACACCTGAAATACCCTCGGATATCCAGGCATGTGCACCGAGTCTCTCAATTACCACTAACTTCAGCAGGTGGGTATTGGTGTGTTTCATCGATACCAACATGCTACATGGCACTCAAGTGCTCCTAGTCCAAAATGAGTGTGATTATCTCATTCTTCATAAATCTGACAGCTGTTGACTGCCAGCAACGTGGAGGGAACCAGACACCATGGAGGAAAGGAGCTGCAAGGACACGGAGTCTGGGCCAGGTCCCAAGACGCATTTCTCTAATCACTCAATAGTTAACCATCACCTTGAATTACCTTGGAACTTACAGGGAGGAGCTGTCCTCATTGTTCTCTGTCCTCCAATTGTATCATATGATCTTCAAACCGAAAGGACTTGCAACAAAAATGTAATTTATAAGTTAAGAATAGTTAACAGCATCATTTCTTTGAATAGCTGCTTTGTTTAGGATTTAAATTACATTGTGATTTTTTAAAAAGATCTTATTTACTTATTCATGAGAGACGCACAGAGAAAGGCAGAGACCTAGGCAGAGGGAGAAGCAGACTTCTCTCTGGGAGCCTGATGTGGGACTCGATCCCAGGGCCCTGGGATCACAACCTGAGCTGAAGGCAGACACTCAACCACTGAGCCACCCAGGCACCTCACATTGTGATTTTTCTTATGAGATACCTGATTCGTACTCTGAATGAAACAATGCAGAACGCGTGGCCACACAGGAGCCCTTGCCGGAAAGAGGCAGGAAAAGAGCGGACACAAACCTGTCTGAAAATTACCACTTTCTTCTGGAGCCTCCCTTTCTAAGATAAGGGAAATGGCTCATCCACCCCCTCTGGTTCTTCCTGATTCTTTTAACCTTCTTTTTCACCCAGGTAAAGAGAATTAACTTCTGTACCCGACATTATAGTAATGTCATTATTTTCTTTTGGTATTCTCATTAAGAAATTTTTGCCTTTGCCAATATTGTGAAGATATTCCATATTTTCCTGTAAAAGTGGAATTGTTTTACCTTTCACATTTAAATTTGCCATCCATCTGGGACTGATTTTTAGTAACATTATTTTAAGTATTAATCTTATCTTTAAATATAATGTGAATATTAATCTGGTATTATTTGTCATAAATGTTTTCTCTTTTGTTTTTCAATAAGACACCAAAATTTGGAAAGTACTAATTTTCTGGGTGGAAAAAAATTGTAAACCCTAGAATTATAATACTGTTCTATTTTTTTTCATTCTATTTTTTTAATATCAATATTGTCCTATTTTAAATTTAGGATAGCCAAAATATGAGAAAATAATTTTTCCATTTTATGAGGTGAAATGAAAATCATTTTGCCATAAGTATTGATTATATGCATAGGGAATGCTCACAGGAGATGAATGAATCATGGTGGCAACGTTAGACACTTAGACTGTTTTAAGGAAGGAGTCCTTCATTCATTTGGCAATGTGTTATTGATATTTATATTATAAATATACATTCGTAATAAATACATTTATATAAAACATGTTTACTTGTTAGCTATGTTATATTCATTATACTTATTTGTACATATTTATTAGTATGTATTATATTAAGTGCATTTATGTTGATGTGCCTGTGAATGCATATGAGTTGCTTGGGTGAGACTGGGGACACTCCAAAAACAGCTAGACTTAACCACCAAATGAACACACTGGGGGATTGGTTGAATGACACCATTCTTGCGCAATATCAAGCTTTACTCTTTGCCACTGAGCACAGTCATTATTTCAAAGCAGTGTCTTTCGGATTATGTGGCTCCATGTGCCCCAGAAAAGAAGTTCAGTCTTCATGTGGTATGAAAGACCCTGGCCTTTACGGTGTCGCTGCTACATTTACAGTGTGGCATCCTGAGTCAGAGCCAGAACATCAGAGACTGATTTAGGTAGCTGTGGTAAAGCACCATTTCTCCCACTGGGAACTAACTTCAGATACTGGGCTTTTCAGATGGCCAAGCTGCTGAGCAGCAGGGGAAGCAGTTTATTTATTCTTCCTCTGAATATGAAGGTAAATGCAATTGTGAAGTAACCTGATAGTCTTTGGTTAAAAACAAACAAACAAAAAAAGATTATATGCTGTTCTATTTATAGCACCACAAATCAGTTTTTGTTCCAAGCTGTAAATGTTATCATCGGTGGTCTTGGCAGATTCACATTAAAACAGAAAACACACTGCCTGAGCAAAGGGTCAGGCCAAGCAAATCAGGGTTTCCATATTATTAAAACTGGGACAGGCTGAGGGGCAAGCACCCATGAACCAAACACTGCTTCTGGCTGCATCTGAATTCTGGCCTTCTTGAAACAGATCTGTCAGGCTCCTTTGAAAACTTTTAGTTTGTCCGTATTCCTGTCTAATCAAACGATTAACTTAATTATATATCCACATGGCCTGTGGACATCTGAGAGGAACCATACTTCCCCCCCACCCCCACCCCATATCACTTAAACCAAAGCTCCTGGGTTAGACTCATGACCCAAAAAGCTGTCCCATGCATTGGTCTTGAACATGATTTTTGAACAGGAAAACCTTTTTCAGAGACAAGATTACTCATGACTGTCTCTAGTACATAGGCATGCCAGCCTGGGATGTGCCAGCTTCAAGAGTGGTGCCCACGTGGGGGTCACAAATCATTATATGATTAGTATGTTGTATGGCTTTACCATCGGGGCCCATCTTGACAATATCTACTCATACCCTGCTTTTGTTTACTTATAGTGGGTTCTAAGCCACTCTACCTCATAATAATTTACTTGTATGACTTGTTTCTTTTAACTTCAAGTTACAAACGACCAACAGAACTCTGACCTCAGCTCCAGGGAGATGCTCACCTTCTGGGCATCTGTCACCCACTGGCCATTCCAAGGTGTCAATCCTAAGTCAGAAGGGAGGAGAGTTGGTCCCTGGCCCCTCTTACGTGGTATTGCAGACACCCGATACCACCGTCTGTTGCTGGTTTTTAGCAGCGGTGCCCTACTCCACCACCAGCCAGACAAGCAGGGTCAACCCTAACAGGACAGAGGAGCTCTGGGAGCAGCCTCTCTTATCTTTCTGGAAATTAAAGAGAGGATGGAGTGAGATGTGCCAAACCCATCTGCTCTTTACGGTGGTGTCTGTGGAAAGACCCCACTCTACCCTATGGGTCTCTCAGAGTCTTCAGGACCCCAGTGCTTATCAAAGAAAATATCAGCATGTCTACCCCTTCTGGGATGGGACCCTTCACAGCAGAACAGGCCCCAGTCAAAATTCTAGGAGTGTTAACATTTTAAAACTGCATCAGTGAATTCAGGGCCCTGGCCTTTTCCTATCCAGCTTGAGGAAGGACGTGGTTAAATCTCAACATTACTCCACGACCTGCCTAGTTCAAAACTCCATCCTCTGCAAAGACTGTGGCACCAGTGATTGCTGCTGTGGCCAAACCCCTTCCAATTCTGATAGAAAATTTGGTTTGATTTTTTTTTTTTTTTTTGAAAATTTGGTTTGATTGGGGAGGGGGTGGCAATAACAGCCTGGAAATGAGGGAAGAGGCGGGTACGAGAGCGGTTTGCCCCTTCGTGGCCTCAGCAATAGGAAGGACATAAATGCAGGTCACCACCACACAGGACGCACGGGCGGAAGCCCATAAGGGACAGAGGGTCACACTTCACAGCCACGTTCCTTCTCACGACCAGGCTGCGTGGAGGCCAAGTGGCTGGCCGGCATCCTTGCTCACCCCTCTGGCCCTTTGCGAAGTCACAATGTCCTGCCACATGGACAACGAAGGGACAAAACATCAGCAGACCCATTTTCAAACTTCAATTGCCTGACATTCAATTGTGGTTATGCTGATTTTATTGCTCTTGGCAAAATCTTGTCCTTCCTGCAGTGTGGCCGAAATACAAGGTTGTATCAATTGCCATTGAAAACACAACCCATTAGATGTCAGACACAAAGGAAATAAAAATCGCTGACGCTCTGTTTTGCAAGGACAAATTAATTTGCCCCAGAAACACGGCATTTGCCACCGATCTCATTAAAAGTGCCGTGAGATTATCAGGAAAAATTAATACAAGCTGTTGGTTATCAGCTACATCATTTCAGCTCACAAAGGCAAGTCCTGGTTGTCAGTTTGCTGCTGGGGGCAAGGACAGGCGTTAACAAAGAAAGTCACATTCAATTAGAAACCATCACCGGGGTTGGCATTTGCGGTTATTCTGCACGGATCAGCTTGAAGAACAACCACACTACTTTTTGGTTTGAACTTGAAAGCAAGGGCACTTTTGGCAGCAAGGGGAATCAAGTCTTCTCTCTAACACGTTGATGAGAGAAAGAGCAGCAGTTTGCCTGGAAAGTTTGTAAACTGAGGCTCCATGGTACTGAGCATGCTCAGGAGATATAGGACTAAAGAATTATTTTTCGAGCACTTTGGATACTCAATCATTGTGGGCTGGTGGGACCCGCAAGCTACTAGTGATGCCTCCCGCTGTCTCCGTGTTCGGGTCCTGTCAGAACCAGCCCCGGCCCACCTCCCCTGGTAACTAGCTCATGGTCTCCCAGCCTGGCTTCCAGGCAGTGCTGCTCCTGCTCTTGCACGGATCTAACTCCCGGGACGCTCACTACAAGGGCCGCGCTGCAGGTCCTCACATGCTTCCTGAAACATCCATTTAATGAACCCTTACTGAGCTGTAGCTATATGGCCGGCACCACCTGAGGCCCGGGGAGTAAGCAGTGAGCAAAAACACGGAGAAAGGGAAATCATCTCAGTCATTTTGTTGCTAAACAGATTTCATTGGTTGTCAACTTTGACAGGTTGGTCATTTGGTCTGTGGGTCATCACTGAGTTAAGGGCATCCAACACTTTTCAGGAATGGCTCATTTTCCAGCTATTCTGCATGGGCATCTGTTGTCAGTGCTCATTTGCTCCCCTGAGACCAACCCAGACTCAGACACGTCCACTGACACTAGGATAAGGCCATCACCACACTGTCAGCACCAGCCTCAGGACCTTTGCTCATGCTACTTTCTCTGCCCAGATTTCTTTTTCTTGGTAATCTGATTGTGTCATTTTCTTATTTCCTTCAGGTTTTACTTAAAAGTCACCCTGTCCTGGGTGAGGCCTTCTTTTTAAAGTATACCATTCCCCAGATTTGACTTCCTCACCCCTTCCCTGCTTTGTTTTTTTTTTATCCTTGGTCCTTTTCATTGTCTACACTCTGTATTTTATGTATCCTGTTTATTCCTGCCTCCCTCCCTAGATTCTGAACTCAATGACAGCCGGGACCTTGGTCTGTGCCTGGAAAAGTTGTTTGTACACATAGGCACTCAACTGATATTTACTAAGCAAGCACATACGTGATGGAACTAAAGCCTTCAGTATTTCCTGTGATTTTCAACCTGGTCTCCCCTCTATTTAATGCACACAGGTGAAGCTTTGGTTCGTTCAATTTCCTGTTCATTTTGATAAGATAAATGAAGCAAAATGCAATAGGCCATTCAAAAAATTGCACCCACATGCCTTGGAGAATGTTGCTGAAACTGAACTTTGATGGCTTGGGGGGCAGCACTGTCATGAAAAGTTCTCTGGCCAGTTCATGAAAGAACAAATTTAGTTCCTATTAAATGCTCTGGTATATTAATGGCCATAGTTGTTCAAGGGTATAAATTATATATATAATTTATATATCATATGTTAAAGGCATATATTAAAGTCTAGGAGGGTCTGCATCTGATTTAGCTTTGGTTAGAACCGGCTTCTTGGCTTGTCTTTCCTACTGGACTTTCATGTTCTGGGGCAGGGGTTGGGGGAGCAGGAATGGAAGATACCATTGATCATGTCATATCCTCCATAACATTTTGGAAACAACTTAGCTATAATAAGTGTAAATTTTTTTTTAAAGTGTGGTTGAAATGAATTGACTATGGAATTTCCGTCTTTATCCTTTTTGGGCTGTAAACCCCAGTGTCCACAACCAGGACTGGTACCCTCAGTCCAGTGGCAGTCCTCGCTTTGTTCTGAGAGGCCCCGGTCTGGAGGTAGGAGAGCCAGAAGCCAGTCACTTCACTGAACAAAGAATTGTAACTGTCTTCAGATCCTGCCTCTGGCCTGGGTCCAAGAGCCTGAGCCTCCCCACCAGGGAAGTGCGTGGCCAAAGACACAAGTACTAAAAACAACTCTATGCAACACAGAGGCCCGTTTAGGTGGCTTCCATGAATCAGAAGCTTCTGGAAGCTCTTGGGGGTCCCTTGTGGCTATGCACTATCAAAGTTCTGCTTGCAGAGGGAGAGCAAACCCTTCATCTCAAAGACACGCACTCCAGAGAGCAGGTGGTCCTCGACGGGAATGGAGGGTCTACACCCCATGGAATTGGAAGGGAGTCGAGTATGGAACAGTGCTTGTCCCTTAGGGTCCTTTGAAAGCAAGCTCTTAAACCAGATAGGGTCATTTCGGATAGACAGCCAGGAGGGCATCCCTGCAGACTGGGACTCTGTGTTGGTGCGATTCCAAGGGGCAAGCTGGACAGTCTTTACAACAATCAGATAGAGGGAGAGACATATATTACCCCAGTTGAAAGAAACACATTAATAGCCAATATGTTGGAGTATATATTTTCTTGTTCATTCTAGAGGAAGCAAACAGGGGACCAGGCCAGGCCAGAGCTGACCATGGTGAGTGGTGTTTACAGTGCTGTGGGGCAGGAGCTCAAACACTCTCTGATGGTCACTCATAAAGCAGCTCTTAACATATGGGTGCCAATTTTCTCTTTCACTTGACATTCCCTGATAAGCTCTCTAAACCTCCTTCTGGCTTAAGGTCTGGGAAAGCCATAGTGGTGAATACACATAATATGGAACTTCACTTCCCACCCAGCATTCCCTTGCGAGGCTGTGCCTGGAGGTGGATGAGCCTCCATCGGTGGAGGTTGTGGGCCAGAGCACGATGCCCTGCTGTGGTCACAACTCCATAGGTGTGCTGTGTTTTTCTCAGTATACCCATTTTAGGCTTGTGTGGTATTAAACTTTTCTGCCAGTAAGTAGAAAAGGCAATTTTTGTAAAAACTGAGAAACGACTTGCAGGCGAGGGCAGATATTTCAGAAATGACTCAGAATGGTGTTTTGCTAGAAGAATGCTAATGAAGTGCAGAGCATATATTCATGAGACTGATAACACGCCCTCGGAAAGAAAATGACTCTTGTTAGACATCTGAACTTGAGCAAAACATTCATGTCATTGATTATGATATAATGGATTGGCTCCTACGCTGGCAGCAAACTTCAGTTTCAAAGTAATGAGGAAGGAAAGATTATTCTCTGGGAGATATGAGAGAGCATATCTTTTTGATCATCTGAAACGGCTCATTCACCTCTGAAACTGAACTGTAAACTCTGGTGAAGAAGGTTCTCAGAAACATCTGACCCAGTAAGCTAAGAGCCAACTCCCTGGTGCATCACCTTCCACACCCACGACCTCAAATTCAGGGACCCACATACAGACAGCTTTTACAACATCCCTCGGGGACCCTGAGACAGTCGTGTGATATCCTCCTAGAGCCAGCTGCCCACGGAAAACCAAACTCCTAAGCTTGAACATGATGACAAGAAGCTTTCGACTTTCTGACTGTTAGAGATTAATCAAGGCAGAGCGTATTTGTGATTCATATCACCTACACAGGGCATCTCTGTGGACAGCCAACTCCTACTTGGGAACCAGTCGGCTAACGCTGTCTGGATGTCAGACGTATCTCCTGTTTTGGCAGCTCTTTCTCTCCATTCCCAAGAGATAGTGCTGGCAGACACTTGCCCTTCAACTGCTGCTCTTTTTGACGGTGGCTGTTTTCACTTCTGTGGCTGTGAATAGAGATGGTTCATATGTGAAGAGGATCAGATGGACAAAATTCTAGAAAGAGGGCAGGTGCATTTATAAAGCTATGTCCAGAACTCTGGGTCTCCTTCCAGAATTCAGCGGCTCATTCTCACATAGCACCTCCTACTTCTCGAGGAGCAGCTTCTGGAAGGATCAGAGTCAGACTGCAAAGCAGGCTTTAATGACAGAGTCATTTAAAACCAAAAAGTAATAAGTAGGGTGTGCATGCTGGAAATTTCTTTTTTAAACCTCATGAATTTTTCTCAAAATCATTCCTTAAGATTATAATCATCATGGTTATGTTTAAGAAAAACAAGAGTTCTTATATTTTAGAGATGCATACTGACATACTTACAGATAAAATGATAGTATTTGGGATTTGCTTTAAAAAATCCAGAATGTGGATGGGGTTTTAGATGAAACAAAATGGACTCTAAGGTGATGACTGTGGAAGGCAGGTAATGGATATATGGGGGTTCATTATAATATTCCATTTTGTATAGGTTTGAGATTTTCTTTCTTTTTTTTTTTTTTTTGGTTTGAGATTTTCTGTAACACAAAGTTAAAAATTCAGTAAGAGATAGTGAATGTCTTTTTCAGGGATAATTATCTAGTTTGAGACTCAGTTTCCTTTAACTTTTAAAATTTGTTTCCCTAGGGGCTCCTACCTGGCTCAGTCAGTAGAGTATGCAACCCTTGATTTCAGAGTCATGAGTTGAAGCCCCATGTTGGGCATGGATTCTAATTTTTTAAATTAAATTTGTTTGCCTAAATCTACATCACGTGGTTTTTGTCTTGCCTAAAAGAAACCGCAGTGTTATAGCTCTCTCTATTCCCTACTCTTCCTCTTCTGTCCTATTCTCTCCTCTCCTCTCCTTTTGGCTCTACTCCCTTCTCAAGGATTCTAGATGATGGGGCACATGGCACAAGGCCTCACATTCAGCAGACACACTCCTGAAATCCTGTGACTTCACCCTCACCACCCGAACTGCTGTTCACTGAGTACCAGTCTAATGGGCCCAAGGATACGGTGCCACATGAAATAGCCTGGCCTCCATCTATAAAAATGTCCTTTAAAAAACAATCACGGACCCTGCCGGAGTCACCTCTGCCAGCAACATGTTCAAGGTAATTCGGAGGTCTGTGGGGCCGGCCAGCCTGAGTCTGCTCACCTTTGAAGTCTATGTGTCACCTAAAAGGGACTCACCTCAGAAAACTTCTGTGAAGGTTAATGAGCTTTCACTCTACTCGGTTCCTGAGGGTCAATCTAAATATGTGGAGGAGCCAAGGACCCAGCTTGAAGAAAGCATTTCACATCTCCGACATTATTGCGAGTCATATACAAGTTGTTAGGAAATGTACTCACAAACAAAGCCCAAGATGCAGAGCTTGGTTCAGTGGGGGTTTCAGCTATGAATATCTCCAAAATGCACCTCCTGGATTTTTTCCAAGACTTGGTGTTACTGGTTTTGCTGGCATTGTTGGACTTCTTTTGGCTAGAGGGTCAAAAATAAAGAAGCTGGTGTATCCACCTGGGTTCATGGGACTAGCTGCCTCTCTTTATTATCCACAGCAAGCCATAGTATTTGTGCAGGTCAGTGGAGAGAACTTATATGACTGGGGTTTATGAGGATACATAGTTGTAGAAGATTTGTGGAAGGAGAACTTTCAAAAGCCAGAAAATGTGAAGAATTCACCTAGAAACAAGTAGAATGCTCCATGCTCTGCCCATTTTAATCAGCTATAGGTAAACATTGGAAACTCCATGCATTTTCTACAGAAAAATGGCAGAGAAGTCAGTACTGAATGTAGTAAATTGGTTTTCTTCTTCAGGAAAAACTATACCAGGCTTCTTTGTTATCTTGGGTGATGCCATACTACCAGTGGACTAATTGGAAATCCTTTTACCTAGAGATAATGTCCAGCATTAGAACTCCTGGTTCTCATGTTGCTATTTATGTACATAATTAAAATTCTGAATAAAAAAAATAAACAATCACAAAGCTTGACTATTCACAATCTTCAAAGTATTTTCAAATTATTGAATGGGAAAAAACACATGGTGCTATGGAGAGACCCAGAAAGAGCCCACCTATCTTTGCCCCCTGCCCATTTGGACTGTCCCTCCTTCCTCAATGGCAGGACTGGCCCGGTCTGGACAGAGCAGCTGCCCTAAATGTGAGCAGAAGAGAACTGAACTCCCGCCAATTATGCAGACCTGCATGGGCTCTCTGTGAGAGACACCTTTGCATCCCCCACTGAATCCTTTCCATACACAAAAGGCAGTTCCCTAAAAACAAATGAACACAGCTGAAAGGAATCTATTAGCTAAATTAAGAAGTCTAAAAAATGAAACAGTCCTAAAAGATCAAATTTCTAGAAAGAAGCTGATGGCAACTCCCTGGGACTGGGATGGGTGTCACTTTTAATGTTTATTTGTTCCAATTATAATAGCCGGGTAGGTAGACAGGAAACTGCCAAAAGCCAGAAAGAATGTCTGCGGGGTCAGTGTAACAGAAGTCAGGGTGGCTGATAAAAGCAAGGAAGGAAGGCTAATGACCGGCTGATGTGAAAGTGAACTTGGCCAGGGGCCAAGCAGAAAAAGTGTCATTAGTGTGGTACCCTACCTGTCGAGTGCTTAGTCACTGTGCACACTGCTCCCTCCCAAAAAAACTGTGAGATCCACTTTGCCAAAAAGCACTACATTTTGAATAGCCTGGGTGGAATTTTATTTAAAGGAAGTCTGTTGCAAGTTATCTTAGAGAACTTCTGGGGCTATCTGTGTGAACTCAGCCAAGTTACTCAATTTGTAGCAATTTTTCGAACTATAAAATGGTAATAATAACAGTGCTCACTTTATTGGGTTATCGTAGGGATTAAATGATTAACCCACTTAGGGGCGCCTCGGTGGCTCAGTAAATTAAGCTGAACTTCAGCTCAGGTCATGATCCCAGGGTCCTGGGATTGAGCCCCACATCAAGCTCCCTGCTCGGCGGGGAGCCTGTTTCTCCCTCTCCCTCTGCCTCTGGACCCCCACCCTGCCCTGCTCCTGCTCTCTCTCTCAAATAAATAAGTAAGATCATTTTTAAAAAATGATTAACAGGGACACCTGGGTGGCTGCGTGGTTGAGTGTCTGCCTTTTGCTTCTTAATATAGCTAATAGATTCCTTTCAGCTGTGTTCATTTGTTTTTAGGGAACTGCCTTTTGTGTATGGAAAGGATTCAGTGGGCATCCTGACATCCTGGGATCCAGTCCCGAATCAGGAGCCTGCTTCTCCCTCTGCCTGTGTCTCTGCCTCTCTCTCTGTGTGTCTCATGAATAAGTAAATAAAATCTTAAAAAAAAATTATTAACACATCTGGAGGGCTGAGAACCCTGCCTGGGATCTGGTCAGGGCTCAGCAAAGCATAACTATATTGTTATTTGGAATTTCAAATGTCAATATGTTGAGTTTTCAAACATGAAGAAAGTTCACTATGTTCTGTGTGTTCACTCCCAAAAGTGTAAATGAAATATATATACAAGCACGTGTGTTATATGAGGTGCATGTGCTGTATGCTACAACCCCACTGCAACATTTATGGGTGTTCTTCCTCTGTCCACATGAACACAGCATCTCACCCCCTGGCCCTGTCAGCTTCACTCTGCCTCCTGAGTCATTTTTCTGGCTCTGGCTCTTCTTCTACATAACCACCCATAATCTCCTAAAAGATCAGCTCCATGTCACCTTCTGCTCAAACACTTGCGGTGACTCCCCTTTGTCTACCAAAACCCTAAGCTCCTCAGTGGCATCTGGGACACTCCAGAATCTGACCCAAACTCCCTTTTTTACACCTTCTGGAAGCCCCCATCCTCGTGGCCTTAAAATCTAACTGAGTAACACAGATTTCCCTGAATTCTTCACTTCCCTTTCTCTTTTGAAGCCTCTGCTAGAATCCCAGTTAGTCTCCTGGGCTCAGCTCCAAGGACATTGCGAGCAGCTCGCTCGCCTAACTCAGCCCGACAGAAGGACGCTCTTCCTTGCCCGTGTCCTCTCATGCTCAGTGCGTGGTGGGTCAGGTAGGGCCTCTACTCCACACACATTAGACCATGGGGTGGGGGCGGGGGGGTAAGGTCATGTCTCATTGATCTGCTCCCCCCATGTTTGGCACATGCTAGACACTCTAAGGACTTTCTGGGAATACAGTGATGAATGAATGGGCAATACACACACAAGATTTCACCCACGGGCATTCTCCACCGTAGAAGATCTAGTTGTTACTGGGCCCTGTGTCTTGGAGGGAAACAGTGCTGTCCTGTTCAGTTCCTTTGAATCCCTCTGACCTCATCAAGGAGAAAGAGTGGCTGCTTTAAATGGTTCAAATTACTGCTGAACTTCCTTTTCCACAGTGGGAACAAGCCGTCCACAGGCAAGAAAATCAAGAACACTGCTTTGTTTCAGTGTAGTCTTTTGCTATCAATATAAGGTCACTCCCATGCTTCAATCTAATATGGTCTATTAATGGCAAGTAAGTCTGTTTTTTCATATCTGATCGCAATGTAAAGTATCCATTCTAGAGGTATTTGAGCGCCACGAATGAATCACCAAGAAGACCACAAGTAAGTGAGCACTGGCCAATATGGACAGAGCAAGCATCATGAGGATATGATGTGATATGTGAGAGATGTGGGTTTGCACACCCTTTCCACCTCGTTGAGCCGACAGTGTAACCATTTCCCCATAAGTGTGTCCTTCCCCCCACTCCCCACCTGGTACCACCCTGCCTACACCCCCCCCCCCCCCCCGCCGGTTATCAGTGGTATCAGCAAGTGTGTGAAGGGCCATCTCTCCCTGCTGTGGGAGCTCTCCAGGTCTGGAGCCAGCATGTGTTCTCACCACTCAGCACGATGCCCACCTGCTACAAGTCACTCAATGGGCATTTGAAGTGAACACCACCTATTAGAAACCAGCTGGCCAAATGCTAATGATGAGGGCCAGATTCTATAGGCATAACTGCTAAAGACCATCCCTGCCAACTCTTTATTAAAGTTACCTTACACAGTGCTTTATTCAGGGTGGGTTCCCAATGAATATTTCTGGGTTGATAAAATGCTCCTTTTATTCTACATGACAGTAGATCTTTCTGTTTGATTCTCTTAGTTTTATAAGCTAAGAGTCTCTCTCCTGACTTTGGGGTAGTCCAGTGAGCACGCCAGAACTCACCACTTCAGATGTTCTTCTGCTTGCTTGCCTTGTCCAGGCTATGTGAGACCACTGAGCATCTTTGTGCAAAGGAGGAATGGTGCCCCTGGCTCTGGAAGCAGAGGCTCATCCAAGGGAGCACGAGTGGTGAGGTGACCGGCAGCTGAGTTTGGCCAGAGGACCTCTACAGTCACCCTGGTGCACAGCGTGACCTAGAAAGGACTTGTTCAAGGTAATACATTTCCCTTCACCACAGGTCCCATTTCCACCCAAACCTAAGATTGTGTGTGGAATCCTATTTGCCATCACAGGTCAGAGAGAATCTACCATCAGCCTAGTGTCCTGTCACCGGACCCCGCCCCAATGTCAAGTGCTCTCAGAGCTCACGAATGGATCCCTCTTCAGGGCAGGCTCCCTGATGAGACCCAGCCTATGTTTAAGCCACATAAGCACTCCTTAGGGAACCAAAAATGTCCTCTACCCTTCCTTTTTCCTTTCCTTTCTTTTTTTAAATAACTAACTCTTTTCACTTTAAATTGGCTTTTTATTTTTATTTATTTATTTTTTAAAAGATTTTATTTATTTATTCATGAGAGACACAAAGAGAGAGGCAGAGACACAGGCAGAGGGAGAAGCAGGCTCCATGCAGGGAGCCCGACGCGGGACTTGACCCCAGGGTCCCAGGATCACGCCCTGGGCTGAAGGCTGTGCTAAACCGCTGGGCCACTGGGGCTGCCCATAAATTGGCTTTTTATTAATAGATTTACTTTTCGAGTAGTTTTAGGTTTATAGTAGTTTTAGGTTTCAAGTAGTTTTAGGTTTGTACTTCTGTTTATTGAGCAGAAGTACATGGTCTCTGTTCCACGAGCCTGGTACCTACATTTATCTTAGTCTCCGGAGAGAGTGAGTGTTGGGGCAATGGGCCTCGGTGGGTGGCCCAGTGGGGTCAGTGGATTTGGGGAGACCGTGTAGGGAAGAAGACAGTCTGGTAACCTGAACTTCTCTGACTAAAACACACACAAGTATCAGTACAAGGCAGTACCCTCCATGTGAGGCGTCTCTGCACAGAATCAGGCATCAGCTTTCCCCTTCCCTTGGAAATAACATCCCAAGGTTAAATCTGGCCTGTTCCTGGAAATGGGGTGAGGGGGCCCCAATGGCAAGGAGCTCTGTTCCGGTTTCCACTTCCTGGGTGCCCCTGCACACTCTGCAGCTCTGTTCACACCTCTCCAGATCACAGACCCAAGACAGTCTCCAAAGGAGCTAAATTAGAAGCACAAGCCTTTTTCCTACACAAACTCAAAGGAGGTGAAGAGCAGTGAAGATAAGCACATCAAGAGTCCCAGGACATAGTGAGGCACCCCACCTCCCATGACCCACTTGCTCAAGTCCCACTGCTATTGCAGCCCCACACAGTCTCCAAGGTCAGAGTGGACCAAGGTTGGGGGGATAGGGGTACATGCTCACTTTGATTAAGCCTGAGCTGGCCAAAGAAGCCACCAGAAACACACCCCTACTCTTAGAGAGAGAGCTAGGAAAATTTTCTTCCAGCTCCAATCTTAGAAGACTCCAGGAAAAATGGATGGAAAGAGGCCCATTACAAAATATTACATCAAATCCACCCACCTCTTGAATTCCTCTGTGAAGGCAGCTGCCAAGAAGGAAGAAGGGGTTAGCAGCCAGGCCTGGAGCTGCATTGCTGAGTGGGAGTCCCAGCTCAGCTGCTTATTAGCTGAGTAACTCTGGGCAAGCTAGTGTATTGCTTGTGGCTTTATCTGTCAAATGGAAGTGAAAATACTATAACCATTGACCGTATGGGGTGTTTTAAGAAGAACTGAGTAAATATGCACATGGCCCTTAGAACAACCACAGGCAGGCAATAAGTGATCAAAAATGTTAGCTATTTTTATCAGCACAAATGACCTGAAGGCAATCCTTTATTTGTGTATTTATTTATTTTCTCAGAAGAGGAGATAGATCTTTTCTCTCTGATTCATATATGGTGACAAAAGCCACCTGGCATCCTGGGGTTTGTACTGATAAATTCACATAGCTTGCTTTCTGATTGACACCATTCTTATGCTTGGTTCCTGTGGCTGCTGAACATCCTCTCTAGTCACCAGACACAAGTTCTTGCATCCTCACCAAACTCCAAGGAAAGGGTATTGCAATTTACAAAAAGGTGATTGTCTCATCAGGATGTTTTTTCCTTTGACCACATTAAAAACCTAAGTTTTAATTTTTAAAAAGCATTAATTATGAATATAAAGTATAGGATGCTGTCAATTCTATTGAAACAATCTGGCAAATTTTATTTATTTTTATTTATTTTTAAAGATTTTATTTATTCATTCATGAGACACACAGAGAGAGAGGCAGAGACATAGGCAGAGGGAGAAGCAGGCTCCCTGCAGGGAGCCCGATGTGGGACTTGATCCCAGGACCCTGGGATCAATGACCTGAGCAGAAGGCAGATGCTCAACCACTGAGCCACCCAGGTGCCTCTGGCATATATTTTTTAGTAAAAATTTTTAAAAATACAATACATATGTGTGGACATCGAAATGGTAAGATGTGTTTCAGAATGGGCAATCCTTCCTTATTCAAAATTGTCCTCCTCAGTAAACACTTCTGTGCTTCCTCACCTTTGCCCACATCAACGACACCCTTTTGTTGTCCACTGATGAACAATTCCAAATTCTTTGGTGAAATGGTTTTCGAGCTATCTCTAACACATACTGAAAAACCCTGGAGGAATTAAGCTAGAAGTAGCCACAGGAACAGCAGCAGAAAACACTCACCTACATCTCAGGAATGACTCACGAGGACCAATGAGGGGTGTATGTGTAAGAGGTGTGCAAAATGAGCCTCATGTGCATGCACACACATGCACACACATACATGTAGGCACACATATGAACATGGCACATGCACACACATACACATGCATGCACATGAACACACAGCACGCACACACACAAGCACATACTTGGCGTCAGGCGGAGGCCCTGCAGGTCACAGGAAGACAAGGGCAACTTTGAGTGTGAATCGAGAAATTCTACTCTCAACTGAAATCTCATGTGGGCAGTAAAAAACGCTGCCTGGGCAGATGCTCCAAAAGGCCAAAGAAAATGGGAGGATCCCTGGGTGGCTCAGCAGTTTAGCGCTGCCTTCAGCCTAGGGTGTGATCCTGGAGTCCCAGGATCGAGTCCCAGGATCGAGTCCCAGGATCGAGTCCCAGGATTCAAGTCCCAGGATCGAGTCCCGCGTCAGGCTCCCTGCATGGAGCCTGCTTCTCCCTCTGCCTGTGTCTCTGCCTCCCTCTCTCTGTGTGTCTCTCATGAATAAATAAGTAAAATCTTAAAAAAAAAAAATCAAAGGCCAAAGAAAATGGAATTGCATGTCTTTTAGCATCCACCCAGAGGAAGGCCCCACTTCACATTTCACAACAGACCAACTTCCAGAGAGCTCCTATGGAGTCCTTTTAATTTATTTAACTTTTGTTGGCAATGGAAAGCAAGCCTGCCACATCTGATGGTTTGAGTGATTCCATCTGAGTCACCTGCCTTCCTGAATGCACATGAGAGGATGCAGTACCAGGAACGGAACTGTAGCCTGCTGTTATAGACAGCAGCCATGCAGTCAGAGCTGGAAAACACACTCGGTACCCAGCCCTGGTGGAACAGTGGTCTACAGAGACAAAATCTCGGCTGTGTCCTCTACTTAAAGCACAGTGGCCTTTATCAGGGGTAAATATTGCTCTTCTTATATGTAGAAGCCAAGAAAACAAGTCTGCAATCATCCTGCTTTTCCTTGATTCTCTGGACCTGCTCTTCCTGGTTACATTGCATTTTGCCACTTAAACATACCTGCTACTAGTTCCTTTGCACACGTGTTTTATTTATCCCCTTGAGCAACTGGAAGGCAGCTCTTCTGTCTTACTCTCTCTAGGTTCTCACAGAGCTGTACCCATGTAAGTCCTCAGTAAAGGCCGAATGGAGACCAAGTGGATGATGAACAGGGATTTGCAGGGTGGAAGTCAGAGGCCATTCTTTGAGGTGTGTTTGGTTACGGCATCCTGGGCAGTGACTAAGAAGGGACAGACCACTGAGGACAGACAGATTGGATTTTCATTAGTTCAGAGATGGGCTGAGGAAGGGGAGAACAGGATCCTGCATCCACAAAGACAGTCACTTGTACACACCAACGGGCTTGTTCCACACAACTGCAGTCTTACTCATCACCCCAGTGCCAAACATTACCACAGCTAACTAGGACAATACTTAGAAGAGATTTGCATGTCAAAACCAACACTGTTAGAGGTTATAAGGAAATGGGTCTTGTTGAGAAAGGACACACATTATTCTAGATTTCAAAACTCTCCCTTAGTCTTTCAAGAGTCAAGCCTGGCCAACTTGACTATGGAGTTTGCTACAAGCCTGAATGAAGAGAAGATGGCAGACTTGTTTAGGGATGCCTAGCCTAGCGAGAAGGGGAAGTAGGTGTCTTTCTGGAAGACAGATACAAGGAGAGGCAGAGGTGCATCCTGGTCCTGCTGTGTCCTCTGTGAGGTGGGAAGTAGAAATACCCAGCCTGTGGAGAGGCAGACGAGAGGATTAGAGGAGAGAGAAGTCAAGGCTGAGCTAGTGTCTGAGAAGATCCTATCTCGCAGGCTGCTCTGTATCCATACAGCAGAGGCACAGGGAGCAGGGGTATATAGGTAAACCAGCTTGGTGCTCCCTCTGCTTCCAAGTGGCCTGAAAAAGGCCCCAATGTTTTATGTGCCCTCAGAGGGGAAACACCTGGGTGTAGCTGTGAGTTGTCTTTCCTCGAGGTCCCCATTAAAGGGTCTTGGTGGGGATAGATCCTAGACAAGGCTGAGATTGAGAGAATCTGCAAGGTCAGAGAGATCTAACCCATAGGAATACCAAAGCACCTGGAGAGCCAGCCGGGGCCAGCGGTACACAGATGCTCAAAGACTGGACCAGGCCCAGCCCAATCACCACCTGCTATGTCCCAAAGCCTGGAGGAGTCCAGGGACCCCACCTCACATCGTAAGAATCCATAAGCTTCTCTCTCTTCTGCCTGCCAACCTAGGACAGGGACTGTGTAAGAGGTGCCTTTTAAGAAGGAAATATGAATCTTGATTTAACTGCATAGATACCCAAAAGAAAGTGAGTCAAACCAGGGAACCTGGGTGGCTCAGTGGTTGAGCATCTGCCTTTAGCTTGGGTTGTGATCCCAGGATACTGGGATCGAGTCCTGCATGGGCTCCCTGCAGGGAGCCTGCTTCTCTCTCTATCTATGTCTCTGCCTCTCTCTCTGTGTCTCTCATGAATAAATAAATAAAATATTTTTTTTTAAAAGTGAGTTAAACCAAAAGAGTCTATGTTGCTTTCAGGTTCACCTCCATCCCCTGACTTCAACAGAAAATGATAAGATCGGTATAGATAATTTTAAAGAATTTAAAAAAATTTATTCATGAGAAACACACACAGAGAGAGGAGAGAGAGAGGCAGAGACACAGGCAGAAGGAGAAGCAGGGTCCATGCAGGAAGTCCGACGTGGGAACTTGATCCCAGGTCTCCAGGATCAGGCCCTGGGCTGAAGGCGGCGCTAAACCGCTGAGCCACCCGGGCTGCCCAGTATAGATGATTTTAAAAATGAAATAAATACCATTTTCTGTACATCTGAGTTGCAATATGTGCATTTTTCCTCTGCTAGAAGCATGCACAATGTGCAAGCCCAGCACACAGAAGGAGCTTAATTCTTGCTGCATGTTTAATAAATGCTTGTCATGGATGTGCGGAAGCTCCACTCACAAAAACACTCCTATCAGAGTCATTCATGCCAGACAGAGGCACACGCTTGTTTCTGCAACCCAGAGACTTGGGTTTTCTGGGCCCATCCTGGCACTGAACAGCTGTGTGAATCATTAAACTACTCCACGATTCTGTTTCTTTCTTTAACATGAGGGAATTGGTTAAGGCAATTTCTAAAATTCTTCCACTGATGAATAATGACCATGTCCATAAATACAAGCATTTATTGAGCACTTACTAGCTGCTTTATTTGCATAGACCCAGTTCACCCCTAAAATAACATTATCAAGGAAGTAAAACTGCAATCATTTGCATAAGACAAAATTGTTACATAGCAAATTCCAAAAATCTACAAATTCTTGGAAACAATAAAATTTGAAGATATAAAATATATATACATCAAAGAACTGGGTAACATAGTGAAAATGACACCGTTAAGGATAGTATCAGAAAGTATCTATTCCCTGAGAATAAATCTAGCAATAGATGCAAGACTTCTAAGAGACAAAATACCAAACTTTATCAAGAGATATTAAAGAAGGGATCTCTGGGTGGCACAGCGGTTTGGCGCCTGCCTTTGGCCCAGGGCGCGATCCGGTAGACGCGGGATCGAATCCCATGTCGGGCTCCCCGTGCATGGAGCCTGCTTCTCCCTCTGCCTATGTCTCTGCCTCTCTCTCTCTCTCTGTGATGACTATCATAAAAAAAAAAAGAGAGAGAGAGATATTAAAGAAGACCTAAGTAAATGGAGAGATATATACAGGGATAATACGATTTAATATTGTAATAATAATATTTCATTCCCGGTAATTCCTACCAAACTCCCATGATGGTGTCTCTTTACCAGGACTTGAAAAGATGGTTCTAAACTCATTTGAAAGAGTAAAGGACCAAAATAGCAAGATGTTTCTGTAAAGGAAATGAGGGGGACACCTTATAGGACACCTGGACTTCTGTGAAGCTGGACAGAAAAATTGGTCAAGGACTATGAATGAGATCCCAGAAAAAGACTCATGTGTATAAAGAATTTTGGTCCATGACAGATGACAAGGTCAGTGAGGAGAGGAGAGTGATCAATAAAGGGAGCTGGAAAAAATTAGATAACCCCTGTGTATAGGGGGAGCCTTGGCTATCTCCCTCAAACCATACCTAGAAAATAACCCCAGATAGATTAAAAAGTGAAATGTCAAAAACAAAATTTAAAATTCATAGTGGATAATACAGGTAGTAGCTATCTTTTATACCTTCTGGTCACTAAAGATTTTCTTAGGCACACACATAAAATTGATGGTAAAAGGATAAATTCAACTATATTAAAATCAAGAACTTTTATTCACCAAGAGATACCTTTAAAAAGTGAAAACTCCATTTGCAATGACGTGGATGGAGCTAGAGAGTATTATGCTAAGTGAAATAAGTCAGAAAAAGACCAATACCATATGATTTCACTCATATGTGGAATTTAAGAAACAAAACAAATGAGCAGAGGGAAAAAAAAGAGAAAGATAGAGACAAACCAAGAAACAGACTCTTAACTATAGAGAACAAACTGATGGTTACCAGAGAGGAGGGGGGCGTGGGGTGGGTGAACTAGATGGGGATTAAGGAGTGCACTTGTCGTGATGAGCCCTGGGTAATGGATGGAATTGTTGAATCACTAAAATTCTACACCTGAAACTAATATTACACTGTATGTTAAGCAACTGGAATTAAAAACTTAAAAAAATTTAAAAGTGAAAACTCAGGGTAAAAACTGGAACAAGATATTCATAATATCAACCACAAAGATTTATTATCAATAATATATGTAAAAATGCTACAAATCAATTTAAGAAAAGAGCACAAGCAACCCCAGGTAAAAATGAGGACCAAGAGGTATTTCACAGAAAAGGAAACCATATATGGCTAACAAATTTATGAAAAGACAAAGAAAAGGGATCACAATGCGATCATATTTTCCACCCATTCGATTAGCGAAAAAAAAAAAAGTAAAATGTCTGATGCCATGAAGTGTTGGAGAAGATAAAGTTTGTGGCATTGTGGCCTGGTGCAAAGCTTTTAGAAAAAGGTCTGGCATATTTCCTGAAGTCGAACTTTCATGTGTTCTCTGTCATGATCCCCTTTCAAGGTTCAAAGGCAGGAGAAGCTCTTACACTTGGATCCAGCGGAGGTGCACAGTGTGATTATAATAGCCCTGCTCTAATTAGCACAGATCGGGACCTCCCCTTTCCCAGCACCCCTCCAAGGGAGAGTGGTGACTACACCCTAGGAAGTCCATTTCCTCTGCCACCACAGTCAGAACAAATGGATTACGGTGACACACAATACTATGGATGGATCTTTGCAATCTAACATTAAGTTCAAAAGCCAGTCCCCAGAAGTTCCATATAGCATACTATTTTTTAGAAAGTTAAGAACAACTAAAATAAAAATACACGTATTTTCTAAAAATACATACAGAAGCATTCAGCCACATAAGGGAAAGCAGGGGTATCAGGAACATGGGATTCGAAGTGCCAGTGACCTCAGGCGTGGAGAGAAGGGGTTAATGATTTATTGGGGACCATATTGGGAGATATAGGTTACTGTCCTAGTCAGAGCTTTCATTTTGGGTGGTGGATACTTGAAAGCTCATTATGCTATTGGAAATAACTAATTACATAGTAAATGGCAAAGACAAGCCACACATAAATCAGAGGTAGAGCCTGTTATAACCAAGGATTGTGATTAATCTAATTTTGAGCTCTGATGGATAGGGATGGGGGCATCCTTTCTTTTTTTTTTTTTTTTTTTTTTTAAGATTTTATTTATTTATTCATGAGAGACACACAGAGAGAGGCAGAGACACAGGCAGAGGGAGAAGCAGGTTCCCTGATGCAGAACTCGGTCCCAGGACCCTGGGATCACGCCCTGAGCCAAAGGCAGATGCTCAACCACTGAGCCCCCCAGGTGTCCCACGATAAGGGTATCCTATGGAGTAACTTCTGTTATTATCTGCTTGTTACAGCAAAGAAACTGAAGCTCAGGCTAGCCAGGCAACTTGCCCCAGGTTACACAGCTTATATACAGCAGAGCCCACACCCAAAGCCAGGGCATTCACAAAACCCATGTCATCAACAGGCAGCCCCGAGTGCTTGCATCTAGAAGTGGCTTGTTCACTAGAAGAAGCCCCCACAGTGTCCAGGAAGGGCGGGTCTCCCATTTTGTAAACGTGGACTATCTATTCTCTTCTCAGTGCTAGAGGCTGTTCATTTGTAGTCACAACCTAGAGGTCTTGGAACAGTCCCACAAGCTGATACCCCCCCCCCCACCCCACCCCATGCACACTCAGAATCTTTTCTGGCACCTTTTCAAATCGTTTTCATATTCTTCACGAGCAGTTTCGTTTTCTAGACCTGTTACTCCAGAACTCATTCATAGGGTACATATGAAAGAAATGCTTCTTAGGACTGACTAAGCATATGAGTAAGGTTTTATTTTAATGGCACCACGTAGGAGGTTTCTTTATAAATGAATGGAGAGAGGAGGAGGGAAACGCTTGCAAACTGCCCACGGACAGGAGCTAAAACCTGTGAAAGCATGCTAACACAGAGTTACTCTTTTCTGTTTCAAGGTAAGCTCTGTTTTGTAATACCTTCTGCAAAAAATAAAAAGACAGCAAAGAATCTTGTGTTACACTGCAGCTCTTAACGATGTCTGCTGTCCCGATGAGTGGAAATGTGTGGACCACAGCAAAAGGACCAGCATCCCATTCTGGTCTGAACGCCTACACGAATGTCTGCAGCAGAAATGCTCATTTCTGACCAGGATGGCTGCCTGCTGGGCATTTCAATACCATTACTTTGCACTGCCCTGGGCTGCTCATGCCATTCGGAAAATCACATTCAATGAGATTTGTGATGGGGAAGAACTGGTCAGAGTCAGGATGTGCTGTGTGCTCACTGTCCCTCAGCTTGCATATTCAGTCCTTCCCTGTCAGTAAGGTGACACCATCTCCAAAAAGCAGCACCCAGCAGAGCTGTAGCTGAGCCTCACCCCCACACCCCGCAGCATATGGTTAATGCAGAGCCTCAGAGGGGCAGCTGGGGGTGGTCGTGCTGGAGTTGGGTCAATTCCCCGGCCACCTCCCCATCAAAGTGAGCATTTGGTGTGCACTTTGTAGCCTCCAGACACATCTCCTAGCTCTCTTTTCCATGAGTTGGCACTCTGGAGCCTCTCCCAATGATGGGGTAAGGGCTGGAGGCCGCTGACCCCTCCCTGGCTCATGCCCACAGGTGCCTTTTTCTCTTAGGGTCACAAAGGTCCCACACTCCCAGCTATTGGTTATTTCCCTGGAAGTGGTCTGATGGCCAAGGCTATCCTGTTTCTCAGGCAATTCCAGCACCAAGAGATCTGCCTAGGCCCTCTCCAGAAGCCTCTCCTAGGAACAAGGATGGGGTCCCCTCCTTTCTCCTGCAGACCCTGGCTAGCCTTTTCCCCTGAGCTTCTGCACGTGGCCAGGCCAAGAACTGCACAGGTGAGGACCATGCTGGTGGCGGGGAGGGGCAGAAGTGGGGGGAGGTGAGGGTGGCACAAGCTGCCCTTGGTCCAGATGACTTTCTTGCAGAGAAGCACTAGGACAGCCGGCAGTGAGACAGATGCTTGGCCTCCTAGTATCAGGAGTTTTCACAGACCTTCTTGCTTTCTAAGTAGGTCCAATTTCCACAGCAGAGTGATCCCTCTTTCTGTACTGTTTTTAATTAGCCACTTTTAAAAATTGTCAGTATATACTCATTACCGATAATCAAAAGCTACAGAGGTGCATGGGCAAAAAGTTAGACTCCTTCCACCATCTCCAAATCCCATGCTGCCCAAGTGCCTGCAGTCAGCAGGTGATGGGTCCTACTTCCTCAACCTTTTCATGCACATCCAGTGGGTGCAGAAAAACCTAGGGGCATGGAAATGGGTCTGGGAATGGATCCACTGACCCCTCTCTTGGAGCTGCTGACAATGTGCACACCCTTCTCTGAGGCTACCACCCCAAGTGGTATAATCCAGCTACAGCTGTCAGGAAATGATCTGCTCTGGGATGGGTGACTCTAAGGATGCAGGGTGGAATATTCTAGATGGGGAATGGGCTGCAGAAGCCAAGGTTATGCTGGAGTCATTTTCCCTTGCAAGGACTACAAAGTAAGGGGCCAGGGGCTATTTGTGGATCTTTAATGTTACTTTTATTTTTTGCATTATCTCCACTGTTTCTTAAGGTGTTGTCCTAAATGCAGAGATTGGTATTTCCTGGTGTTTGAGGTCTTCCTTATGACATCCGATCTCCTCTAACTTTCATCTCAAAGTTACTGAATATGGGTCTATTTTTTTTTAACAATGGCACCTGAACCATCCTCTGAATAATTCAATGATCTTGCTTCAGTTTTAGAGATTATAACACAGTAAAAGTTCAAATGACTGCACAATAATCCACAAAACCATAAGAGTCATGAAGCACATGAGCTACATGGTTTGCACCAGAAAACAATGAGACCTCTGTCTACCTGCCCAGTGGCTGAAACTGAAGACAATCCATTCACGCTCCCCACCTTTACCCATCTCTCCACTGCTTTGAAGTTATGTGATTTTTGTTTTTCAACTAGGGAAGCTTTGTATTATTTCAAAAGTTTCAAATATCCTTGATTCAAATTCATGTACAATTGGCCACACTGGTTAGGTAGGGGCTACACTGCATTCTCTTTTGTTGCTAAGATCATCACCAGCACCATGGGGCCCTTCCTCAATCCAAATGCTAGGTAAGGGCCTCCCCACTCTAGTTCTCCCAGTCTCGCCCAAAAAGGCCAGACAGGCTGCCAGGCCTCAGCAAGTCTGGGCAGAGCAGGACACTTAATTTACTCTGACCTGTGTAGTGGAACTTCTCTGAACAGGACTGGGGTGTGTGAGTTACGCCTCCCAAGAAAAGTAGTGTTTAGCTAGACTGCCTTGTGGGGCCCACCCAGCCTGTTCAGAATGTGCCTCAGTGGATGGAGAGGCCCTGCTCCTGAGCACTTTCAAGTGTGAAGCCTTCTTGTCTGGAGTCAGGTGGCCCCAGAGAACTTGACCATCACTACAGAGCCCTGCCACCCCCCACCCTCATCTGCTCCCCAGCACTCAGAAGGGCAAACTTGCTGCTGGTTCTGCACTTGCCACATGACCAGGTTTAGCTGTGGACACACCAGGCATTTGGTTCAGAGACCATCCACCACTCTGGGCAGTAAAACTGCTCAAAATTGTCCTACATGCCTCCCAGGCCTACCCTTATTATACCTGCTGGGCAAAAGCCACAGGCTGGATCCTGCCTGGGTCACTCTTACCCTGCACCTTCCCCATCATACTCCAGAAGCGTGCTCCAGTCTTAACCTTCTCTTGGTTTCTGTGGAATGTGCTACCAACCATGAGGGATTCATTCTTTCTCTTATATTAATGTTCTCAGCTTCATTTGCATCTTTCCATTAAAGTTTCTGCAAATAACTATTGACTATGAGAAAGTCTTTGGGAGGAATTGTACCACTTTAGGAGGCAGCTCTCTGCTCCATCAAACCTGGTGGGAAGCAAGCCCCTGGTGGCAGCCCCCAAGTCTCCACTACATGGGACACATGGTGCAAATAGAGTCCCAGTAGCCACTGAAAACTCACTCTGCCTCAAGCTGAAGCCAGGGATGCCTCTGCATTGGAGAGATCTGTTGACAGCTCTGGGGGAGCAGAGGAAGGGGGAGAGCTGGCAATGTGGTTTAGGTGCAGGAGCCTGGGGTGGGATGGAGGCAGGGGTGGTGATGGTGGAAGGAGGGCATGGTGGGAGGAAAGACAGAGA
The DNA here is from genome assembly GCF_011100685.1 of Canis lupus familiaris. Taxonomy (NCBI): domain Eukaryota; kingdom Metazoa; phylum Chordata; class Mammalia; order Carnivora; family Canidae; genus Canis; species Canis lupus. Next base: position 36,227,885 of record NC_049238.1, read on the forward strand.
GAGAGGGTGGGGGATGAGGATGGGATGAAGGGAGAAGGAGGTGGGGCAGGTGGTTTCCAAAGACAACACTTGAGAACTAGAGGCAGCAGGGTGTCTAGGAAGCAGCTGCTGAGGGGGAGATGTGGGCAGCTGAGGACAGTATAAATCACAGTTTGGGTGATTTATACTGTCCTGAGGAGGTCCTTGGCAGGGTCCATGTTTGGGCAACAAACAATCCATCAGAGCCATCCAGCACCTAGGAACAGTTCCTGTGCAGAAAACCAGAGCCACCAGGGCAAGTGTCCCTTTTCATCAGATGTCAACTACAACTTAGGTCCTTGACAGCATAAGCTCTCACACTCTAGAATCATTCTGATAAAACCTATCCTAACCCCAGGGTCAGAGTCATTTGGAGGGTGGAGGGTAGGAGATGGCTCATATGGTGTGCAAAACCATACTGAAATCCTCCCTCTAACTTACAAAGTGCATCCTTTTATCTGTCAGTACCATGTTATCACATTTTTTTTTATAACACCGTAAAGATCTCTCAGCACCAGTGAATGAATGCAAAAGAAATAGTATCAATCAATACTTCCTTTAAGAGTTTTGTTATTGGACTTCAAAGAAATGGTTGCAAGTTATGGTGTCTCTCAGATGCAAATCATGCATCCCAAGAAGGACACCCCTCAGAATCTCTCATGAGCATGCATGGCTGGAGGAGCTGGCATGCAAGAGAACTGTCTTTCCAGGAGCTCAAGGACCCAGGGGTTTGTGATTTTGCAAGGACATTTAATCTTCCACCCAGGAGAGTGCCATGGGCAGGGCTGAATGAGACTCTCGGGGCTAGGGGACAAAAGGCTCTGGGACCCACATAGACGAGGAAGACAGATGAGGCTGTGGGAAGAAGAGGAGCTCCGAGGACAGCACAGCGGGTGTCGAGGCCCCAGCCGATGAGCCCCGCAGCCCACCCACAGTACGCTGGACACAGTGTAGACAAACTCACAGAGCAAGTGGGTGCCTTCAGAGGTGCCTAGTCTGCCACCCTGCCTCTGTCCACCCCCTTGCCCACGAGTGATCTTTCCTTCTTGTCATCTGATATTATATCATGATTGTTCACTTATTATCTCTTTCACCTACGAGAATGTGAGCTCTGTGACAACAGAGCTCCACACCCTCACACAGATAAACACCGCACGTGGCGTTATTGGTCACCACTGGTGTCATCACTGTCATTGACACACATGTGCTCGCCTAAACCCCATGGCCCGTGCTACAAATGACTGTCACAAGTTATAGAATGAGACTCCCAAGTATGGCTGGAAGTCAAGTCCAGGTCTCAGTGTGGCATGCTGATAAGCTTGAGGGTATTATGGGATACAGAAGGGAGGGCATACGCAAAACTATATAGAGACCTCCTCTTGGCCGCCCCTGACCACTCTGGCTTCTGTGTGGAGACCTAGTTCTCAGAGCTAAGCCTCATTTTCACATGTATAAAATAAAAGCCTTTAGGGGCATCTGGGTGGCTCAGTTGGTTAAGATTCCAATTCTTGTTTTTGACCTAGGTCATGATCTTGAGGTCGGGGTTGTGAGATAGAGCCCCACAGTGGGCTCTGTACTCAGCGGGGTGGGGGTGGGGGTCTGTTTCAGTTCTCTCCCTCTGCCCCTCCCCACTCTCTCTCTCAAATAAATAAATAAATAAATAAATAAAATCTTTAAAAAGTAAAATAAAATGAAGGCCTTTAGGCTATATCACTAATTTTCAACCCCTTTCTTTTTTTTAAGGTATTATATTTTTATTTATTTTTATTTAATTTAAATTCAATTTGCCAACATACAGTATAACACCCAGTGCTCATCTCATCACCTGTCATCCTTAATGCCTGTCACCCAGTTACCCTATCCCCTTTCCTCCCCCGCCTTCTGCAATGCTTTGTTTGTTTCCCAGAGTTAGGAGCCTCTCATGGCTTATTTTCCTCTCTAATTTTTCCTCACTCAGTTTCCTTCCTTACCTTTACAATCCCTTTCACTATTTATTATATTCCACATATTAGTGAAGCCATATGATAATTGTCTTTCCCCAATTAGCTTATTTTATTCCACGTAATTTCCTCCAGCTCCATCCACATTGAAGTAAGTAGTAGGTATTCATCCTTTCTGATGGCTGCATAATATTATATTTTAAATCTCTTTGTTATCAGAACTATTTTGTTGAAAACAATTTTTTGGGCAGCCTGGGTGGCTCAGTGGTTTAGCGCTGCCTTCGGCCCAGGGAGTGATCCTGGAGACCTGGGATCAAGTCCCACATCAGGTTCCCTGCATGGAGCCTGCTTCTCCCTCTGCCTGTGTCTCTAACTCTCTCTGTCTCCCTCTTTGTGTCTCTCATGAATAAAATAAATAAAAACTTAAAAAAAAGAAAACAATTTTTGCATATAGCTCCAGTAATGACAATGATTAACATTTATTAGCTAGGCAGTGTTCTAAGAGTTTTATGTGTATTCACTCATTTACACTTCACAAAAGCCCTATGAGACAAGAACTGATATTATCTGCATTTTTATATGAGGAAATTGAGGCAGAGAGTGCCCACGTTCACTCAGCTAGTAAAAGTAGGAAAGCCAGATGAACTGTCCCTCCCATGGCTCACAGTTTCAACTACTGTCTCTCTTTGCATAGTCTGGAGTTTGAAGGAGTGAAGCCCTCCCCTTTACTACTCAGATAAAATCTGTAGGTTCCACATGCTGCTCAGGGCAGCCTGAAAAGTTCTCTTCCAGCTAATATCCAGTCATACCCCTGAATTCTCATTTCTCCTAAAGGTGTCAGGATGAAGGGAGAAATGCACAAGGCAGGCCTGTGGGGACTCCCGAGTGCTGTCCAGGTAGCATGAGCACAGGTGTAGACAGCTATTGCTGTTTCTGCTAAGGGCAATGGTGCTGTTAGCATGGCCTGGGAGGGTCCTGCGAGCACAGTACACTGTGTCCCTAGCACTTTGTGATGCACTCAGGAGAATGTGGAAAGACAACCCAGTGGCAAAAAAGGAAGGACTTGGCTAAAAAGCCAAGGGAAGCTACATAATAAATGCTTGAGAGCTGTGGTGGGGAGACAGGCAAGCTGCTGAGTGCTGGGGAGGAGGCAAAGGGGATGGGCAGAGGAGAGCCAAGGTCCAGAGAAGCTGCAGGCATCGGGGCAGCAGAGAGGGGAGGATCTCAGATTTAAACCAGTGATGTCACCGGCTACGCTGGCGCCCATTTGCACAGTGCTCAAACCATGTGATTAAAGGATTTCACTTATTTTCGATAAACAAACCAATGGCATGTAAGCCCCGGTATGCTGGTAAATGTTTAACCACCAGCTTTCCAAAGAATAAAACACTAATTTATAGCATTTGGTGACTTCCATGGTGTAAATATTCCTACGTGGTCCATGTCAAACTATCAATGTGATAATGTCTCTGAATCCAGAACTGGGAAGAGATGGGTGGCCCCATACCATCGTGCTGTATAGCAGTCCCACCTGTACGGAGAGCGTAGATGAAAATAACTCGAGAGCATAGATTGTGGAAAACTGTACTAAAATAATTAGGAAATGGTAAGATTTGAGTTCATTACCATTCATCACCTTTGCTTTTGATATATTTAATGGAAAGTTTACACAATTTTTAATAAAGGCTGTGGCCAACAACTAACTCACAGTGTTCCTGAAGATCTTACAGTCAGCTCCAGAGAGCAATACACCTCTGCACTGGGGTCCACTGAGGCGGGAGGAGGCGTGGCCACCAGCGGGGCCAGTCACCCAGGAGGCCCCCAGGGCTCTTCCACGCCCACGCTTCAGGCACGTGGGACCCACATGGCTCAGAACTCAGGGGCCCTCCACAGGAAGCAGGCACTGAGAGAGTCTAGGAAATCATGTGCACTGTTAATCCCAGCAGACAGCCCTCATTCCCACGTACACTTGAGAAAAGGAAACACACTGGCTAGGCAGGGGCCCCTCGGGAATTTCGGGGATGTTGCTACAACAGGCCATGAAAGCATCTGACTGTGGGAACGTGCTAGAGGGGCAGCAGCCAGAGAACAAGAGAAGAGGGGGTTGGGGACAGCGGAACCTACTGGAAAGGCCTAGAAAGAGGCAATGAGTCTGGGCTCACCACTGACCAGAACCATCAGCTGCATTCCTAGCCTTGAGCAAGGGATTCAGTTGGAAATTCTAAAGGGTGAAAATGTGGGGTCAAGGGCAGGGAGGCCTGGGAAGAGGAGGATGAGGAAGAGAGGTGGCTAGCATTATACCCTGACTCCCTGCTGTCATGGGTCTGAAGTTTGCTTCAAGGTCTCCCCACCTTTGTGAAGCAGGAACACTGAGTGTGTGCCCAGGAGACCCCAAGCTCCTCAACTGCCTAACAGACCATTTCTCCCTTGCTTCCAGGAGAGCCCAGGTTTTAAGTGGGTCAGATCTGAGGGCAACAGCAATCAAAAGAGGATCCACAACAAGGCTTCCAGAGGGGTCAGGAAGCTTGGTGGCTGACTCAAGCTTAGCTGTGCACTTGGTCCACTGTGAGACTCATGGACACAGGAGGGGCCCAGGCTAAATTACCCCAGAAAGTCATCAAGCCCCAAATCCTGACGCGCCTGCAGCCCACAGAGAAGGTGACAGCAGTAGCTGAGACAAGTAAATGCATGGCACTGAGAAACAGGAGGGCTGCCAGACAAAATACCGGATGCCCAGTTAAATTTGAATTCCAGATAAACAACAAATTCCTCTTGCTATACACGTGTCCGAAATATATTGCATAGGACATATTTATACCAAAAATTATTCATTGTTTATCTGATATTCACATTGAACTAGGTGTCCTGTGTGTTTTTTTGCTAAACCTGGAAACCCTATAAATAGGTCTCTTTTATCCCTTGACATGGCCCTCTGAAACTTAGCCGCACTCTTTCCTCAAAGGCAAGACAAAGCTTTTACAATATTGTTGTCTTCATGGACTTCCTGCTTTCCCACATGCCCCTGGGCACACAGTTCATGTCATGGTTCAGAACAGGTCACCAGGACAGCCGATGTCAATGTGAAATGTAGCACAAGTTTCTGCCCTGGGCAGGCGATGAGCCAAGTGCTTATGATCACCTGTCACTCAGCCTATGAGTTTGGTAGCATTGTCGTCATCCCCATTTTACAAACAAGAAAACTGGGCTCCAAGGGCCAAACCAAGGCAAGATATGCAAGATTCAAAATTTCTTTTTGCATTGCTTTACTCTTTTGTGACCAAAGTATCCCATGCTCATGATAGAACATGTGGGAACTACAAATAAGTAAAAAAGAAGCCAAAAAATGGCACCCACAGTTCTACTCTTACACAGAATTCCTGCTAAGAATACACTGAAATCAATATTCCCAGAGATCTCCACTTTGAAGAGGAACATGCACTTTCTCTTCTTTGGAGATACTTTTCTTCTGTACCAAGATAGACAAAGCTGCACCCTCCTTCCAGGATGGACCATCACTGCCTCTCCAGAAGTTTCAGGGAGGCCATCCCAGCCTACTCTCCATCTTATCTTTTAAATACACATCTCCTTCTCTGTTTAGACTCAGGCTTGGCCTTGCTCTTATGGTGTAATAAGACACTGACTGATCTCGTCTAGTGGATGCCCTCCAACCCCACTCCCCTCACATGACCCTTGCCCTTTGTGCAGTTTCAATATAAAGATTTTCCACATTTTAAACATTCCACTTGTGGTGGCTGAGGATTGGTTAGTATCCAACCAAAAACAATACTGCCCAAGGTCGCAGGGGGATGGGTCACACTATCAGGTCTCAGGGGACTGAAGACAACCAAGCCCCTAGATGACTCCTGCCCAGAGCCATCCCTCCACCACTTCACCCTGCATGCTTGCATGTCAGCGCGCTTGGCTTTGGCCCAATTCAGACTCTAGATTCTTTGTATTTAAATTTAATTCCTACAAGTTTGGTAGATTGCTGTTTCTGGGAAAAGGGAAGAAACAGTGAATTTCACAGTGGAGGGGGAGGGGAGCAGCCGTATGAGCAGCCCTTGCTGCCTTCTTTATTCCTCCCAACTCTCTGTTCTTCTTGTTTGCTTGTCTTCTCAGAGAAGCATTCACCCAGTCTACAAGGAAGACAAAATAAACGGGAAGTTCAGGCATGAAGGGAAGTTCGAGCTTACCACGCTCTCCCAAGTTCAAGAACATTTTGCTGTTTTAAAATCAGAATGCATCTCATAATAGATGTGAACATTTGATGTGGTAACTGTTCCTTTTGCTCTGGATATGCTGCGATTGAATGAACAATGGCATCTTAGAACACAGGAAATTGTGGCAGTTGTTCAACTTACTACAGACAAAGATCATAGACTCACACATTTATCTCCTCTCCTTTCCCAAACCCCACCAAAATGATGAATAGTATTCAAACAAACAGAGGTGTCACCCACTAACTGGAAAAGAGAACAGGAGGAAAATTTGGGGAAGGAGAGTGAGGAAGTGTCACCTACATGCCTGCAGAGAGAAGGCTCCAACAGGAAGGGTGGAGACCCTCCAGACTGCAGGAGTGCCAGGTTCCTGAGGAAAAGGGGGTGCTAACAGAAATAGGACCTGGAAGACAGTCTGCATATGGAGCCGCAGACCCTCTAGATGCCCTCCTTAACCCACAAGGCCAGGCATCCCACCAGGAGAGGAGATGGCCCACGGTGCCCAGTCATGATCAGATGTGAGGAGTATGGCTGAACACACTGCAACCTCTCTCTGACCCTGGCCCAGCACTGAGAAGCCAGAAGGTGCCATCCCATCTGCCCTAAATTCACCCCTGGCAGGGCAGAGAATGTCCAATTCCGACACTTGGGGTCCACTAACTAAAGGCCAACCTCCTTCAGTGAAGCCTACCTGCCAACAAACCTGCCCTCTCCCTACCCCATAGTCACACAGGGATGCCATTCAAACTTGCAGTAAATTCACAAATAAGAAGACAGAGTCCCGGGGCAGCCCACACTGAGAAAAGGTCTCAGTGTGAGAACCCCAGAACAAACAAACAGAACAACAGAGGCACAGAGAAAACAGACAGTGTGGAAAGCAGAACACTCAAAGCCCCAGCGATTAAATTTTAAATTAAAATTTTGCCACAATAATTAAGTTCTCAACTACCATAAAGTATCAATAGCTATAGATTGATCTCCAATTGTCTTCAATTAGTAAACCAAAGATCAACAATCAAAACATCCAGAAAAATATGGAAGTCAATCTCAAAGAAATACAACCGAAAAAGATAAAAATAGCTCTATGGGGGAAGACTATGGCAGGGCCTGCTCTTATTCAGCATTTTAAAAGTTAAACTTTTAATTTGAGGTAATATGTATAGATTCCTGTGCAGTTGTAAAACATAATGCAGGCACCCTATGTACTCTCTACCAAGTCTTCCCCAATGGTAGCCTCTTGTAAAAGTGTAGTAAAATATACTGCTGGTACATTGACATTGGTACAGTCAAGATAGAGACTAGACTCATCACAGCAAGATGCCCTGTGTTGCCAAGTTCCATCCACCACCACTCTGCTCCCCCCGGCCAGCCCACTCCTTAATCCCCGACATCCTATAATCAGTTCCCTATTTCCACAGTTTTGTCCGTTCAAGAATATTATATAAATGCAATAATATGATATGTCACCTTTGAGGGTTGTTTTTTGTTTTGTGGGTTTTTTTCTTTTGTTTTGTTTTTTACTTAGCATAATCCTCTGAAGATTCCTTCAGGTTGTTGTGTATGTTAACAGTTTGCTCCTTTCTACAGCTGAGTGGTACTCTAGTGGTATGGATGTACTACTGTTTGTTGAACTGTTCACCTATTGATGGACATCTGGCTTGTTTCCAGTTTCTGACTAATGTGAATAAAGCTGCCATTAAACATTATGGTACAGTTTTTTGTTTTTCTGGGTTTTTTTTGCAAACACATATTTTCATTTCTTTGCCTTAAATACCCAGGAATATAATTTCCTAGACATATGGTAAGTGCATGTTTAGTTTTTTTAAGAAACTGCCAATTGTTTTCCAGAGTAGTTATTACATTTTTCATTTCCACCAGCAATGCAGGAGTGATCCAGGTTCTCCAGAGTCTTGCCAGCATTTAGATATGTCCTTATTTTTGTTTTTAGCAATTTCATTAGGATTAGGTGTGTAGCATTAGTGTCATGATTTTAATGTGCATCTCCCTAAAGGCCAGTGATACTGAACATCTTTTCATGGGCTGATTTGCCACCTCTATAGCCTATCTGGTGAAATGTATGTGTATGTCTTTTCCTCATTTCTAACTGGATTCTTTATCTGTTACTGTTGAATTTGAGAGATTTTTACATACTCTAGATAGAAGACCTTTGTCAGATGGATGTCTGAAAATATTTTCTCCCAGGTGGCAACCTGTCTTTTTATCTTGCTAACAGAATCTTTCAGGGAACAAAAGTTTTTAATTTTGATGAATTCCAGTGTATTGGTTTTTTTTTTTCTCCTTGTGGATGGCACTTTTGGTGTTATATCTAAGACTCTGCCTAGCTTTAGATCCTGAAGATTTTCTCCTATGTTTCCTTTTAAATATCCTATATTTTTAAAATTTATGTTTAAATCCATGTTCCACTTTTTACATGTTTACTAGAGATTTCAAGTAAAACCAGCTGGGCCTGACATTTTCTTTTTTTGGAAGATTTAAATTAAAGATATAATTTATTTAATAGATTCAGGAATATTAAGGCTATCTATTTCATACTGGAGAATTATGTGTTTGTGTTTTAGAGAATTTGGTCCATTTCATCGAAGCTGTTGAATTGTGTAAAATTGCTTTAGCATTCCCATGTTATTCTTAAATGACAGCAAGATCTGTAGTTGAGTTCAGTATTTTATTTCTGGTATTGGTAAAATGTGCCTTCTCTCTTTTTATCAACAATTTTGCTAGAAGTTTATCAATTTTATTGATCTTTTCAAAGAACCAGCTTGCTTTTCTTCCATTGATTGTTCTCTATTGTTTGTTCTCAAATTCATTAATTTATGTTCTTTATTATTTCCTTCCTTCTGCTCTGCTTTGGGTTTATTTTGCTGTTCTTTTTCTCTGGTGGGTACGAATTTAGATTACTAATTTGAAATCTTTTCTGCTAAATGTCCCTTTTGGTGCTGCTTTAGTAGCATCCCAGAGATTTAGATATTTTGTGTTTCCATTTTCATTCAGAATTAAGTACTTTTTAATCTCCCTCGAGACTACATCTTTGACAAATGAATTTCTAAGTGTTCTGAGAATTCACTGTTAATTGTCTGTTACCAATTTCCAGCTGGATTCCATTGTGGTCAGAGAACATACTCTATATGATTCCAATTGCTTCAAATGTTAAAGTTTGTTTTATGACCCAGAATATGGTCTATCTTGGTAAATGTTCCATGAATGCTTGAAAAAAATTGTGTATCTTGCTACCATTGGATAGAATGCTCTGTAAATGTCAATTAGATCCTGTTGGTTGATGGTATTTTTTTTTTAAATTTTTATTTATTTATGATAGTCACAGAGAGAGAGAGAGAGAGAGAGGCAGAGACATAGGCAGAGGGAGAAACAGGCTCCATGCACTGGGAGCCCGATGTGGGATTCGATCCCGGGTCTCCAGGATCACGCCCTGGGCCAAAGCCAGGCGCTAAACCGCTGCGCCACCCAGGGATCCCGGTTGATGGTATTATTCAGGTCTTCTATACCCTTGTCAAAAACTTCTTTATAATAGCTTTTTAAGTTGCTGAATGAGGAATATTAAATTCTCCAACTATAATTGTGTTTTCAGTTTTATCAGCTTGGCTTTATTTATTTTGAAGCTCTGGTGTTTGGTGCATTTATGTTTTTATTTTTTTGAAAAAGACTTTACTTATTTATGAGAGACAGAGAGAGAGACAGAGACAGAGACACAGGCAGAGGGAAAAGCAGGGTCCATGCAGGGAGCCTGACATGGGACTTGATCCCAGGTCTTCAGGATCACACCCTGGGCTAAAGGTGGCACTAAACTGCTGAGCCATCTGGGCTGCCCTGCATTTATGTTTAAAATCGCTATGTTCTTGGTGTACTGACTCTCTTCTCACTAAGCAATGTCCCTCTTTGTCCTCAGTATTCTTTTGTTCTGATAAAGTTTACTTAATCTGATATTAACACACCCACCTTTTCTTACTTAATGTTTCCATGGTATATTTTTTCCATTCTTTTACTTTCAATCCACCTATATGGTTAAATTTTAAATTTATCTTATAAATTAACATATAAGACAAGTTGTTGCATGGGGAGTTTTGATGTTGTTATTGTCATCGCTCTTTATCCTGCCAATTTCTGGCTTTTAATTGTTGAATTTAGATCATTTACACTTGCTTTGAACACTTTTTTCCCCCAATTTTCCAACATATAATACCCAGTGTGCTCATCACATCATGTTCCTTCCTTAACGCTTGTCACTCAGTTACCCAATCCCCCCCACTTATCTCCCCTTCTGCAACCCTTTTTTGTTTCCTAGAGTTAGAAGTCTCTCATGGCTTGTCTTTCTCTCTAATTTTTACCCATTCACTTTTCCTCCTTTCCCTTATACTCCCTTTCACTATTTCTTATATTCCACATATGAGTGAAACCATATGATAATTGTCTTTCTCTGATTGACTTATTTCACTCAGCATAAGACTCTCCATTTCCATCCATGCTGAACACCTCCTTTTCACTCCATTGGTGAGGGATTCCCATCCTACTGTTATAGGAATGGCAGAACACCTAACACCCAACACAAGTCAGATAAAATTAACACAGTTTGTCAACAACTTACACTCACATCCCAGGAAGGAGGACTCAGGACCACCTGGACTCCAGTGTATAGTCTGGAGTACAGTGAACCAGAAGGGGCCATGGGAGGCAGGCTTTGTAGTAACAAGAGTATGAGGTGATCACTGTATCCTGTGGGATGATGTGATTAACATGTTTTAATAATCCCATAGGCTGGCAAGGGTCTGAAGCCTGCTATTCAGACGTAAGTGGGCACTGTGCCTGACCCCCATGATAAGGAGGGCTGGTTGGCTGGAGGACCTTATCTGCCAAGATGTATCATAATTAAACTTCAGATTACCCAAGACAAACAATTTTGAAAGAGGCTAGAAAGAAAATGAGACATTATCTACAGGGGAGCAACAATGTGAATAGTAGTGATGTCTCCTCTGAAATCATGGAAGCCAGAAAGAAGTGGCACCACATTATTCAAGTTTGATAAACAAAAACAAAAACAAAACCTTTAAAATTGGCAATCCCAAATTATATGCCCAGCAAAAATATCTTAGAGGAATGAAGGGGAAAACCAAGACCTTCTCAGATGAAAGGACACTTCACGAGAAAATCTGTCCTCGGGGGCATAATTCTCAATAATGACTGAAGGAATCTCTAAACAGAAAGAAAATGATAACAGAAGGAGTCTAGCACTTCAAGAAGGAAGAAGAACAGGACACTGGGTAAGACTTCTCAGGAGTTTTCAAAATTATATTGAGGAAGAACCATTACAACTTGCTTCTGCGGGGTGGAAGTATAGAAGATCTGTTCCCCACTCGGTTTCGCAGTGGGGGGAATCAGAGCACTGTCTGTTTCTGCCAGGTGGGGAGATGGGAGAGCAACCCCCCAGCAGAAGGATCAGAATCTAGTGATGATTCCACCTACAGGACACGGAACTTATAGATCAGTACTACTCTCATCATGGAACAGCAGACAGGTTTTCTGTAGGTGTTTGGTGTTGGGTGGGGTACTATGCAAAGATTTTCTGTGCTGCTAGGAAGTGCTGCTCACTTCCCAGTCTTTTGGCTGGGGGAAGCAGGCTTTTCGTGGAGCTTTTTTTTTTTCTTGCTTGTATCTGTTGGTGGTTCTGAGTTACAAACTTCTCCAGCACTTTGTCCCATTTAGAAGGAAAATAAACAAACTGAACTCCCCGCCATGTCATTCCTCAAGTCTTGACATCCCTGGGCAGTCCACCTTCTTGCCCCCTTTCAGAGACTTCCCGTTTGCTGTGTTATGTCCAAGGATATTTCTGTTTGCAAGAGAAGAAACCTGGGAGGAATGGAACTACTTCATTTTGACTGGAACTAACATCCAGCAAACACTGAAGCTGAAGAGGAAAAAAAGATTGCCAACAGACTATTCTAATTTTCTTATATCTAAAACATCATGTGTAGAATTATTTTCAGCAGAGCTTGTGAAATCCTAAAATTCTGATTTCTCCTATCTGCTTTGAAATCATTCTATCAAGGAATGCACTGGTGAGCTACTAATCTCTTTCCTTCATCTGTGATAAGAAGGTCTCTTACTTGTGTCTGATTTCACATTGGGCTTCAGATTTTCTTCTTTTATTTCCTCCCCTCCCAATGCATCTCATGGAAAATAAACCACCCACTTTCCTAGTGCACATTCACTGGGCTTCTTAAGAAGAATATGGGGAAGGGTCTTTGCTCGAAGTTTTAGGTGGTTTTCCACAATCTGTCATGCTATTAGATCAGAACCACATGGAAGTGTGGAATAAAGGTCATTTTTCTTCAGTTCCTTTTTGGGAGAAAGCACAGTGTCTGCCTTTTGTTTGAGGTGAGATGCACTGTTTTCCCAACTGAAGTCAGAAACTTGCATTGATGCTTATAGTTTCTCTAAGTCATTTTGTTTGTAATTATTTCATATTTAAAAGCATTAAGAATGTGCCTGTATTTCAGCATGTGGAGAGGGCTGTGTACTGCTCTCCTTGCCATTTTTTAAAGTTGAATTCAACATGCAGCACTTGTTACTTGGAGGTTATGGGGCGATTCTGGAATAAACATGTGCTTTTGCTCAGTTCCTGGGTTTTTTAATACCCAAAGACTTGCTCTCTCACCCACACCACATTAATTTTCTAGAATTCATTCTGAAAAGTATGTCATAACTGTAGCTGGTCTTTTGGTTCAATTTTTTATAATTTGATCATGTGTGGAAGATATCTAAAGCTTCATTTTAAATTCATTTTTTAGGTGCATTTCCTCCTTATTCCACACACACAAAAGAATAAATACCTTGACTACAACAGGCCACTCCATCCAAAGTGTCAGTGTAGGCAATTTAGAAAGCCAGCTTAAAATTGGGGATCTCTGGCTGGCTCAGTGGTTTAACGCTTGCTTTCAGTCCAGGGCATGATCCTGGAGTCCTGGGATCAAGCCCGAGGATCAAGTCCCAGGATCGAGTCCCACATCAGGCTCCCTGCATGGAGCCTGCTTCTCCCTCTGCCTATGTCTCGGCCTCTCTCTCTCTCTCTCTGTGTGTGTGTGTGTGTGTGTATGTGTGTGTCTGTCTCGTGAATAAATAAATAAAATCTTAAAAAAAGAAATAGAAAAAAAAAAGCTAGTTTGAAATCAACATGTTCTCACAAGCAACATTGCTTCCTTTTGTTCTTTGCTTTCACTTGGATTTGAACTGAGGTACCAGCATCTTTATGGTTTGTTTGGATTCTCAGCTTAAGCTGAGTTTGCTTTGGATGCTAGGCTGCTTATCTACATTTAAAAAAAATGCAGAGCTCCAGAAGAGAGTGATTTACAAAAAGCAGTTGCTCAGCTGACAGTGCAGTGCCTCTGCCTTCCGCCCATGTCTTCTCCCTTCACAAAAGAACTTTCTAAGTTTAGGACTTGTTTTCCCTGCATGGTCTTTGTTCCCCGCAGCTCTTCTAGAAGTGTCTGACTTCTCCACGAAATACAAGTCTTTGCTGTTGCTGCTACTGCTGTTCAGGTAGCATCTCATTCATGGTCCCTCGTAGCTTCTCAACTAAAACCTTTCCTCTGTTTGTACACATGGGGTCTGGAGCCTTCCTGAGATGAGTGTCCAGCACGTCTGGGATGAGGCGCAGCGCTGTCAGCCGCACGTGCCCATTCTGAACCTGCTACGACAGAAAAACAGACCCACGGTTGGTGCCAATTTTGCTTCCTTTTATTTTATTTGAGGAGTTCTATCAATGCTCCCTCCCAGAGCTTTAATGTCCTTTTGCAGCTTTGCAGACATCATGATAGTAGGCTACTGAAGGAAAAGTGCTTCCCCAAAGTGTTTGCTTTTAAATTCTTTCAATTTGTTATCCATTTTCACTGATTTGGACGATGGCATTCTTTTCATTTTTTTGTGTTGTTTACAGAGATGCCACCCAGAAATGGCTCTTTGCCATGGATGCTCATGGCTTTGGGATTCAGCGTAGCTGTCAGCACCCACATTCTGAGTCCAAAGGGGGTCCTCCGTCTGGGCAGTGGAAAATGCGGCAGTCCTCGCAATCGCGACGCTGGTTTACCTCTTCACCCTGGCCCCCTTCCTCAGTGCTCTGGCCCACTGGCCTCCTTTCTGTCCCTCAAACACACTGACTCTCTGCGATCCCACAGCCTCATGCTTGCCACTCCTCTAGAATGCTCTTCCCCAGATCCCCAGGGGGCAGCTGCCCTCACCATTCAGGACTTCTCCATACACACACATCACCACCCCTCACAGCCTGCTATTCTACTCTGACTCTTTTGTGGTGGTGGATGGTGGTTGGGGTAGCTCTTATTAAAATTAAATTACCCTGTGTGCTTACGGATCTGTGCTCACCATCTTGCTCCCTTATAGGATGTGAATACTGTCCTGGCAGAAACTCTGACCATCCTCTCTCAGTCACGTGTGCATAGTAATACCCAACATATAATGAGTAATGTGGAAATATTTGTTCACCTGAATTGCATAGAATCCAAATGAAATGATTTGAAAGGAAATTAATGAAACTATCAAAAGGTAGACATATTTTTGGCTTGATTTGAGGGATCATTAAGAGAAACAAAGATTTTAAAATGCAAAAGATGTTTGACATGAGTTGCTCTGGTCTTGCAACTAGAAAGGAACATTTTATTAAAGTTGGATTCAACAAAGAAAGAACTACCCATCCACCTCCTCTCCTTGCTTTCATCCAGTGCATCGTGCATTCCAGCCAGATCCCTGCCAGGGACTGGAGAATGGGATGAGGACACCCTAATTCCTGTCTTCAATCCCCTTGCTGTCTAGACCCATGATCTGTACAAGGACTAGGACATGCCCCTGGGGGTCTGGGAGCACAGAGCAGAATAAGTCACCAGAAATGAAGCTGCATAGAGGTGTCAGGAGATGGCTGAAAAGTGCCAGCTCTGGGTAGGAATCTAGGAGGCCAACCTGGAGGTGAAGGCACAAGCAGTGGGAGAGCTCAGTGGGAGGGAGCATTGATAGAACTCCTCAAATAAAAGGAGAAAACAGGCCAGGAACAGGGGCAGGAGCAAGAGACCAGGAGACTGGCATCCAGATGGGGTAGATGGCCTGTGCAAGCTACATGGTGCCTGTGAGCCCCGGGGTAGGGGGCTGGGGTGAGTGGAGGCTTTCCTCTAGTGTTGTTATCATTGTTGATAATAAGAACAGTGGTCAATATTTCTTTTTGCCAGTTACCCTGGTGACATGTGACATACATGATCTTGTTTCATCCATCACGACAATGTGACAATGTGGGAACCATTATCCACTTGATCTGTGTGAAACAAAGCCTTGGATGGGTTGGCTGACTGTCCCAAGTTTGCACAGCTAATAAGTGGCAGGTCTGGGCCAGAACTCAGGTCTGTCTCCTCTGGATATATCAGAGGGCCTGGACGATGCAACAAGCTCACAGATCCAACAAAATTCCCCTCAGGGTCTCCCACTCACTTCCTTCGTCTGTGTCCAGGCTTGGCCTGGCCTGACCTTAACATGCCTGTACAGGGGCGATCTGGACCGGTTTCAGATGAGGCTAGTACATGTGCAAAGATGGGCACAAGGAAAGCACATAATCAAAGAGGAACAAAACTGAGCCCTATGCAAGAGCATCTGGAAAGTCAAAAGCCCAAGTTGAGTTTGGCAGAAATACTAACCATAATAGGAAAGGATTTTGTTTTGGGTATTTGTATGTTGGATTTTTAAAATCTCTGTTTTTGCATTTGTTGATTTTTTAAATCATTTATTTGCAGCAAAGTCAAGAAACTTTTACTATTTGCCTGATATCTATCAATCTCAAATGAGCATCAAAGTTGTTCTTGCACTCACCAGTAGCTTCTGGCATCCATAAGACAAGACTTTCACAGGATACAGCATGTGACTCATCCAATATTGGACACTTGTCTACCGCAAACCCTGGTTGGAAGGAGAGGCATAGGGACGTGAGGAAGGAAGAGATGGGAAAATCTGTAACAGAGGAAACAAGAGGATGGGGAGTGGGGACGAAGGGAGAAATTCTCCCACAGCTGTGAACCAGATCTATTGGCTCATGGGGGATGCTGAGTTGCCTCCCTAGTGAGGTCTGGGGTGTGAACATGCCCAAAGTCCTGATCTAAAACTTAAAGAGAAATAATAGAGAGAAGAACAGCCAAAGTATGAAATCAATGACAAGAAACAAGACAGAAAGAAAAGTACATTCTGGAGAAGGCTGGGAAGCACATGATGGTGAATAACAGCTTTTTAAATTTCTACCAAGTAATTTTAAAGCCATGTGAATTTCATAAATCGGGCAGTGGTGGTTCAGATGCAAAGACGCATGTCTGACCACAGCAGTTTATGGAGGCCACAGTAGACACTGAAACCTCTCCTTTATGGAAGATCCTCAAGGACAAACTGACCCGACACCTGCCTGAGCTTGGGGGAGGTGGTTTTGCTACGGCCCCAGAGATAAATGAGGGGATGTATTCTGGTGCCTCTCCCAACCCTGCCTGCCCTTGCACAGAAAGAGATAAATGGGCAGTCCATTTTGAGATCCAAAGGGCAGTACAGTGGAAAACAACCTGAGTGATGAAATTTCACCACCAAAAACCCCCTGAGAGGCACACAAAGGTGTGTGTACAGCTTGTACTTGAATAAGCAAAAAAAAAAAAAAAAAAAAAAAGTTTAAAAAGGCCATGTAGACAGAGAGATGTGTATGTGTAGGGAAAAAAAATGAGCCCAAAAGTTTTATAGATCATTAGAAAGAACCTAGTTTTCATTTTGGGTGGGGAATGCTCATTATTAAAAATAACAAACAAAAAAAGAAAGCCATTGATCATAAAAGTGTGTCTTGAATCAGAGGTCTCAATTAATCTGATTTCGTGTTCCTGATAAAATGATCAGTAGGATATAGTCTTTAAAAAAGTAGGAGTTAAAAAAATAGAAGTGAAATCTCCAAGTGAAATGATTATGAGAGATTTCTATTTACTGCTCCAAGTTTTCTTGGATGAATATGTTGTATTCACAATCAGAGATAAGCAAGAGGGAAGGCATTTTGAAGGAAAAGTAAACATTATGGCTCCTCATTTAGGCCTTCCACTTCTCAGTCTAATTTTTATCAGTCTCCCAATTATATCAGTTCTTAGGCATCAGATTTCCTCTTGAGTGATAGGACATTTCCTAAGTTGGGCCCAGTTCTCCTGAGAACATGCACTAGCCCAGCAGCAAAGCCGGGTCTCCCAGAGGATGCCTGGCCATGTCTCTGGCCTCAGATCCCTGCTCCCAATGCCAATGTCTAACCCACAGTGTGTTTTTCCAAGCCAAGGCGCCTTCTCAGGAATGGGCTCATTGCCACACTGGCTGGGGAGAATCACTGTCCAGCCCAGGCCATTCTGCTCAGACACTGGCCCCTAGCCAACATCTGTCCCATGAGCCCAGGGGCTGCCAGTCTGCTGGGGTCAGGAAGCTGTCATGAGCTGGCGGAAGTCTGGAGCACACACAAGCTCATTCTGAAGTCCTCTTATTCTCTTGCTGTTTACAATTCTCTCTCCAAAGACACAATGCTCTCCTAAATAAAATTAGTTATGGCAGCAAAAGTGAAAAACAAAATCCCTCTCCTTCCTTCCCGTAGACACAGAGAATTTCAAGGCTGTCTCCATCACAAGTGGGCAGCACAGCCTCAGAGCAGGGGTGGCCACAAAGGGGGGATCAGAGCTCTCCCCCAATGGTGATTCACTGTCATTGCATTTCCTACAATGTAAAGGAATGTGGCCTCTGTCAAATGAGGACTTCTGTGTCTGCAGATTATAAAACAAGAATGTGTTTGGAAATCCCAAGTGGGGCCCGAAAATCCCGGTGGGTCCCTATAGATCTGTATCTCCGCCTGGCTGGACCATTTCCTTGGTCTGGCTTGCACTAGTTCTATAACCTCTTGAAGCTTCAATTTCCATCTCTATAAAATGACACAGCAATAATACTAACGGGGCTGAGTGAGGCCTACACACATAGACATCCACTGGCATACAGAATGCCCTCAAAAATTGCTGGGTATTATTGTTATCATATGCATTTCTGATGGCGAATGTTGAGACGATGAGGTCTACTGAGCCAGGGAGACTGGGATATGTGGGCAGAGCTCTGGCATGAATGATCAGGGCTCTTCCCAATGATCCCCTGTAGAGTGCCTCAGGAAGAAAACCAGCCGTCTTGAGTCATGCCTGTCATGGGACCATGACACGGACACTGGGATGGGAGTTGGGAAAATCATGTCATCTCAAATGCTCCTCATTTCACTGAGGACAGAGCATGTGCCAGATGCAGTGCCCAAAGCTAGAGGAGCAACTGGGTCACTTTGGACAAATCTCTTGTATCTGAGGACGAGTTTCCTCATTTCTAAAGTCTGGACCAAAAATGAGATGCTGAAAATAAAAGTTCTTTATAAACAGTCAGGTGGCTTTCAGACGCACCTGCATTCTAACATCACAGCATCCAAACCACACGTGTGGCTTCTCCAGGAACCCTGGAAATGTGTGGATGCTGACACTCAATGTTAAAGGGGATTGTCAAGGATGGTGTGGATGCTGATGAAAATCCACTGGTGGAGTCCATGCCTCTGCAGCTGGTGATTCAACTAGCATTTCTGGAATCCAAACCATGCACCAACATCCTACTTGGATCCTTGGGCCCTCTGTGTCCAATGGAGAGAGGTGGACTGAGCAGGACATGCCCACATGGGAAGACAAATACTAGTGAAGACACTCCCCATGTTGGAAATAATACTAGAGAAAAGTGCTGGGGTTAACTGCCACGGAACTAGTAATATAGCACCTGATAGATAGGTTATGATTCCTATATGTGCACTTCCTTCTAGCTGAAGTGTGCCAGGCCTATCTTTCATATATCATGCATCTTAGTGGTATCACAGAGTGAGAAGGGTTATAAAAAAGGACCTGGCTCAAAAGAAAAAGGCAAATTCCAATATAACAATGTCAACAGGATGCAGGAATTGTATAGATTGCTTAGAGAACAAGAACCTGGTATATGTGAGACTCAGGATTAGAAAATTTTAATTATATAATCCTGTTGCTTCTAATTCTTGCTCTTGATTTTGGCTCAGGCCATGATCTCAGGGTCATGAGATCAAGTCCCACATCAGGCTCTACTCTCAGTGGAAAGTCTGCTTGGGATTCTCTCTCTCCCTCTCCCTCCCCAACCATGCACTTACTCTTTCTCTCTCTCTCTCAAATAAATAAATAAATCTTTTTTAAAAAACACAACTTTTTCATGGCAAAAAATATATATATACCATGGGCAGACACAAAAGATGAACAGCAAACTAGGGGGGAACATTGCAATTCATAACTTAGGCAAGAGATAATTGCTATAATGTATAAAGAGCTCCTAGAAATCAATAAGAGAAAGAACAAAACCCAACAAACAAATGAGCAAGGAACACAAGGAGACATTGCACAGAAAAGGAAATGCAAATGGTTCTTAGACATATAAAGCCACCATAATAAAAATTAAAACTATGAAGATAGCATTTTCTACCTTTAGGGTTGGCAAAATTCCAGTAGTAAACCAAAGCTGGCTCTAATGAGCCCACAGGAACCAATTATTAAAGGTTCAGGAATATTAGCAAGCCAGTCATTAAATGCAGCTATTACTAAGATTTCAATTATATAACCTTATAATTCATACATTATAATTAAAAACAAAGGAAGTAAAACTCAAAATGTCCTTATTCTATTGCTACATTTCAGTATTATCTGGGCTACCTCTGACTCTTGTTCTGTGTAGTGGAAATAGCATGCGATGTGTGCTATTCATGAGAGACAGAGAGAGAGAGAGAGAGGCAGAGACACAGGCAGAGGGAGAAGCAGGCTCTATGCAGGGAGCCTGATGCGGGACTCGATCCCGGGTCTCCAGGATCACGCCCTGGGCCAATGGCAGGTGCTAAACCACTGAGCCACCCAGGGATCCCCAGTATTACCTGGGCTACCTCTGTCTCTTGTTCTGTGTAGTGGAAGTAGCATGCGATGTGTGCTGTTGCCTGACTCTTCTCAAATCCATGGTCAGGGACATTATACCAGTAGTTTAAAATCAGCCTGCATGCAAGTAGTGACCCCACAGAAATCAGCAGACACTACAAATCAGGGCTTTTCCATTTTTGTGTGTTCATGTGTGTGTGTGTGGGGGTGCTTTTTAGAGGAGGGTGTTAAACATTTACCAGCATTCCCCTGCAGGATCCCAAATGTTAACAACATTGGAAAGGCGGGGGGTGGGGGGGAGCAAGTACTCTCATTCACTACTGATGGGAAGGCCCAGTATGATAGAACTTTGGCAGCATGTGCCAAAATTAGAAAGAGACTGAAGCTTTGCCCAGCACTTCCCCTTCTGAGAATCTATCCTACAGCTCTGCCCGCATGTGTGTGAAATGAG
Organism: Canis lupus familiaris; assembly: GCF_011100685.1. Lineage (NCBI taxonomy): Eukaryota > Metazoa > Chordata > Mammalia > Carnivora > Canidae > Canis > Canis lupus. Next base: position 36,248,541 of record NC_049238.1, read on the forward strand.
GTGATATTGGGCTTATCCGGCAGCACTTGTAATAGCAGAAGACAAGAGTCGGCCAGGATCCTTCACAGGGGACTGGTGCAACCAAACAGCCTATCCTAACATCGGTCTCCTATGCAGATGTGACAGAGACTGGGGAGCTTTCAGGAGAATGATATGGAAAGACCACTAAAGCACAGTGAGTGGAAAAAGCAAGGCAGGATGCTTCTTATCATGCAAAAGGGAAAGAACACGAATGTATTTTTGCTTGTTTGTATTTGCATACAGGAACTGTAAAGGATAAATGAGTACTAATTAAAATTAGCTACCAGGTTCAGGAAGTGGTTATGGGGCTTATGGGATGGATGGGGGAGAAATTTTTTTCTGCATACATTTTAATATAGTTTTACTTTTTAGGGGTGCCTTGATGGCTCAGTTGGTTAAGGGTCCGACTTCGATTTCGGCTCAGGTCATGATCTCAGGTCCCACGTCGGGCTCTGCGCTCAGCAGGGAATCAGCTTGTCCCTCTCCCTCTGCTCCTCATCTCCCTTGCACTTCTCTCTCTTTAAAATAAATAAATAAAATATAAAAATATATAGTTTTACTTTTTAAACTATGTGAATATATTATCTATTCAAAAATGCTTTAATAAGTAAGTCATCTTTTTGTGATGTGATTTATCATGATGGCATCTGACACATAGTTGAAGTGTTTCCACAGTACATAAATTTGGAATGCTTTCTTTGTCCATAAAGAAAAAGAATTATGTTTTGATGTTGTGGTCCTTGACACAGATATATTTACTTAAAAAATTAGGTAAAAACAAATGTCAACGGTAAAATGATTAAAGTCTGTGCGTAAGATGTGTTCACTGTTGTTTTGCAATCCACAGGAATTACAGGATTTATTTCTTGATAGAGCCTGAAGGGACCGTCCATGACTGCACTCAGACGCATTACAGTATTTTCTTGCCCTAGAAGCTGAGAAGCACCAGTGTGGCTTTTTGGTGAGTCAGGAAGTGGAGAGGTAAGGTTATGAAGCTGCAGATGTGCGGGCAGGTGGGGTAGAAATCCCAGCGGCTTTGCAGGTTGTGCCTGGAGCATTCTGTGAGCCAGCTGGCACTGCTACGTCTCAGAGACACCGGCTGCTCCCACTCCAGGGCATGCCGCCTGCCAGTGTCCCAGCTGCTCACAGGCCAGGCCCAGCAGGAAGGAGTGGATCACTGCAACCCTACCAGCACACCTGGAAACATCAGTCAATAATGGGGGTCTCTTCTTTCTCTGGGCATCAGTGTGACAGTGGCCTTTGCAGTTCCTGAGCAGAGTGGCATCCCCAGCCACACAGAGGAGGCCGTACCTCTCCAGTGGGACCTGCTGTCCCACAATGGGATCCATCTCCTTCCCTTGTCTGCCAAGGTCAGGTCCACAACTTGCCATCTTCGCCATCACTGCCATAGCTATTTCTGTGCCTTGATCACGTCATGTTTTTTCCTGCCTCAGGGCTTTTCCACTTGCTCTTCTCTCTTCTCCAGATCCTTCTCATGACTCAGGAGTTAAGAGTCTGGGCTCTGGAGTCAGATTGTCTGCCTCTTTCTGTGCCTAAGAAGACCATAGGTGTGGACATGCTCACAGGACCTTGATGTTTCTAGAATAAGCAGTAGACTCCCATCCCGAACTCAGGCTCAGTAGCTCAGCATTTCCTCCTCAACAGAGCTACAGAATGAGGGTAGGGGAAGAAGCATACATTTTCCTGCCTTTCTCATTCTTTTTTTTTTTTTTTTTTTGCCTTAGTAAGCAGCCTTTTTCTCTTTTTGTCCTAATTAGCTAAAGGTTAGTCTTTCCTCAAAGATCTAGCTTCTGCCTTTTTGAAATCCCCAACTGAGAGGAACAGGGAGAGTCTTGGTCAGAGATGCTCAGGAATTGCCAGGTTCTCTTCTAGAGATAGTAGCTAAAGCTCCAGGTGAGCTGTCCATCTGACTCTGAGATAGCACAGGCTGGCTGTCCAGCAGGACATCGTACTGGCTGCGGATGGGTGAACCGCTCACCTGCATTTAGGGGTGCAGGCTCACATGGCGCCTAGACTCCTAGCAGGGTGATGTGGACCTGGGGGAGTCATCAAGGATGGCAGGAGAACTTCTGGAGTGTTCAATTAATTAACATACAACATATTATTGGTTTCAGAGGTAGAATTTAGGGATTTATCAGTCTTATATAACACCCAGTGCTCATGACATCACATGCCCTCTTAATGCCCGTCACCCAGTTATGCCATCCCCCACCCCATCTCCCCAGCAACCCTCAGTTTGTTTCCTATTATTAAGATGGTTTGCCTCCCTCTCTAATTTCATCTTGTTTTATTTTTCCCCTCCCTTCTCCTATGATCCTCTGTGTCGTTTCTTAAATTTCACATATAATATGATAATTGTCTTTCTCTGATTGACTTATTTCACTCAGCATAACACCCTATAGTTCCAACCACACCGTTGCAAATGATAAGATCTCATTTTTTGATGGCTAATGTTCCATTTTGTATATATATAAAGAAGATGTGGTATATATATCATTCATCTCTCAATGGACATCTGGTAAGAGCCCCTTTGTTATTGAGGGCCAGTGACTTCCTCTGAATAAATTTAGTAGTTTCTGAAGTCACATGACCTCTGTCAGATGCAGCAGGACCACCTAAGGCACCCAAGTTGTTATTTTGGGAGTGACTGACAATCAGGATGAGTTACATAATTTTTAGGAGTCCGTGCACATGGATCTTGGCGTCCTTTGAGCCAAATCATGCAAAATTACAAGATGGGAAGAGCAGAGTGCTGAACCAGGCATGTGTCCTTCTGAGTGCGGAACTCCTGCCGCTGAACAGGCTGTGCCCTGTGACACCAGCCTGTCACCAAAGGTTGGAAAGGGGTTTTTTTTGCCTCTCTTCAAATGCTTCCATCACCTGCTCATTCCCTCGGGAAGCATTCCTCTGGGGACTGCTCAGGGAACTAAGCAGGTGTATTGACAGACAGATGGACACAGCTAAGACCCATTCCCCTCCTGCTCTAGGTCTCCAACAGGCCCTCACAGGTGCCTGACTCCTAATCTCTTGACTTTGCTTGTTTCCACAAACATAGAACCCTAAGTCCACGGACCTGTATAGTACAGGCTGAGACAGGACAGCACAAACTGCCAGAAGTGCCTCCAGCAACTCCAACATTTTTATGGAATCAAACTCAGTTTCCTCCTGAGCCTGCATTTAACTGTTACACGTGTACATTTTAATGAAATACAATCTTTTTAATACGTGATTAATTTTTCCTTTACTAATAAAAATATTTTAAAGCCCTTAATTCATAAGAAGGCTTTCAGTATTGACAAAAGTTTGGGATTCTTTCTCAGCTATGACTTGAGTTCCATCTAGAACATACATCCGGGGATGAGAGCTCCCGCTTTTGCAATCAAATTCCTCTGGTCAGGGAGAGCCAATTCTGTTCTTCCCAGTTGGCATGGGAGCCCAGACCTTGACTGCACGTAGGTCAGATGCACTCCTCAAAGCTGCTTTTGAAAACACATCTGAATTAGATTTTCAGCCAGCACCCTCCATCAAGGTCCTCCCTGTGGGAAGCCATAGGCTTGTTCACATGAAGCTTCCATCACCCAACACTTTTCTGTTTTTTGTGTTTTTTTTTTCTGTAGGAACAGTTTTTTGTTTGTTTGTTTGTTTTTGTTTTTGTTTTTTTATTGGAGTTCAATTTGCCAACATATAGCATAACACCCACTGCTCATCCCATCAAGTGCCCCCCTCAGTGCCCGTCACCCAGTCACCCCCACCCCCCGCCCACCTCCCTTTCCACCACCCCTTGTTCATTTCCCAGAGTTAGGAGTCTCTCATTCAGCACTTTTTTGAATTATATTTTGGAAAGTGCCTCACTGTGGCCTCTCTCATCAGTATCCTGAATAGTGGCCAATTGTCCTCTGAAGGTAGATTCGCTTTCTGGAAACAATCTAGCGTTGTTTACAGTCAAACTGTAAACCAAAGAAGGGCCAGGAATAAGATGCATGTCTACTCCCAGCCAGCTGGTGTTTTTGTGGGCCATCCTGGGATTCTGGGGGGAATTTAGAAAGGATAGATCCAGATCATTTCTGGGCAGGTGCCTTCAGGGCTTGGTTAGAATAAGTTTCTATCGCCCAGGGGGCTTCTCTGAAGAAAACAGCATTTGCTTTATTACATACATTTAGGGTGTGGTTGTAAATAAGTTCTAATTCTCTTAGTCTATAATAATATTTCATATGTGTAAAGAAGATTTAACTTTCATATTCTTTGCAGAACAAGTTAAAGCTACTTAAAAAATTTTTTTTCCCTCTCAATATACAAACCAAACAAAGAAACTTAAACTATGACAGACTAGGAATCCTTTTTTTTTCTTCTTCTTTTTTTTTTTTTTTTTTAGGACAAGTAACTTTCTCATAGCAAATTTGGTAATTTCTGAAATCCCATGAGCTTTTTCCATGTCAGATCATATTTCTTCAGATCGATGTTGACCATCTTATAAAGTCAAGAGCAACATTCTCACAGTTCTGGCATCTTTCCATCTGGGGCTTAGGATGTTCTCAGTTCCTTTAATCTACTGTGGGTGGGCAGGCAAGGGTGTGGGGAAATTGCTAAAGAGGAAAAGAAGGATTATCCTAAAGCCAGTCCTGGAAGCCTGGCCTGAAAAGCACAAAATCAAGCCCTGGGTTTTCGCTTTCCTTTGCAGAGATTGTACCTATGTAAGCAAGACCTCACAGAGCTGTCTCTGACCCCATCCGTCTTGTACACAGGGGCAAGTGGGGAGCCCAGAAACCCCAGAGATCTCTGGGGAGGTTGAGGGAGGCAGCCCTGCACATTGAGCTTGCCATGTAACAGCCTGAGCCTGCCAGGCAGCTTGACACGTGGGCCAGGATATGAACAACAATCAGGGCTTTTGCCAACTGACTAGCCAAATGATGGGGACAGAGGGGACAGACACTAGCCACTCATGTAAAAAGTTATTAATCACCAGGAACTTGCTGAAGCCTGTCCTCTGCCCCATCTCACAATGGTCTTGGCTACTTTCTGCGCCCAGACTCGTGGCTGGCTGTTCTAAGGCCTGTGCCAGGTATAGGTGGAAGGCCCAGAAAAGTTCAAGGTCTTGGACTGGCTGGAGCATTAACCCCAAAGTGGGCAGCAATCACTGGCTCAGGAGGCCACAGGCAGTGGTGCAGGAGAGCATCGAGTGCAGGCTGCTTCTGAAGGGCACGTGCCTCTCCCGTCACAGGCATCATTAATTTACGTGAAGGCATTTTTCTGGCAGATGACAGGGAAGTGTCTTAGGAAAGGGGCACCTTTTTCTAATTTGTGCCAAGACCCTATATAGGCTAGTAGCAATTCTGGTTTTGGCCACGGATCACCAGGTAGCAGAGAAGCCAAGAAGAAACACACCACTTCCCGAGACTAGGTAAGACCAGGAGAAGAAGGGAAATGCAAGCTGACCTGCTTTGCTCCTGTTGTCACCTCTGTTATAATAGCTTGGCGGGTGTATTCATTAGAAATTAAACTCAGGGATCCCTGGGTGGCGCAGTGGTTTGGCGCCTGCCTTTGGCCCAGGGCGTGATCCTGGAGACCTGGGGTCAAATCCCACATCGGGCTCCCGGTGCATGGAGCCTGCTTCTCCCTCTGCCTATGTCTCTGCCCCTCTCTCTTTCTCTCTCTGTGACTATCATAAATTAAAAAAAAAGAAAAAGAAAAAAGAAAAAAAAAAAGGAAATTAAACTCAGCCTACAGTTAAGAGAGATAAAAAAAATAATAGCAACTCAATGAGAGGAGGGTTTATTCTCCCACATGGAAGACAGAAAGTGGCCAGTCCAGGGCTAATGTGGTAGCTCCTTGAGGTCACCAGGGACTAACCAGCCCAGACCAACACTCTTGCCAGCTGGGAACCAAAGCCTTCCCAACACCTACCACTGCAGGCTGCCTTATCCTCAGCAGTTTATACATATTTCCTCATGTTAGAGATGCCCCAGGAGATGGGTGTGATACTAACACTCATCTTGCATGTGAAGAAATGAAGACACAGATGGCTCAGGGAACCTGGATTAATCCAGAGAACACCTATCAGCTTATGTCTTTCTGCTCTACCCTCCACAGCACATGACCCTTATTCAGAGTCACCTGTGGTTCCAGCCATCCTATCCACATCCCAGAAAGGGGGAAATGGGAATCGTAAAGCCCAGCCTAATCATCTCCCTTAAGGGACCTCCTCAGAATTCCCACACAGCACTTCCTCACTGGTCCAATTCAGCTGCAAAGGGAGGTGGGAAGTGTAGTCTTCAAGCTGACCTGAGGGGCCAGAGTCACAGGACTTGGTCCCTGCCCTGGTGCCTGCCAGGCACTAGCCTTTTTCCATTCCTCCCCTGCATTAATTTATCTCCCCTTTTCAGTGCCCACACAGACCATGGCCAAATGATGTGGAGGCCATCCAGCACACAAAACACAGCTAGGGAATCTGTCCCTCTTGAAAAGGTTGGGTTTCCTCTTTTCATGAGCTGGGCAAACTCTTGACCTAGGTAACCAGATTACATGGGAACAAACAAACAAACAAAATAAGAAGAGATATTTATTCATCTGAGTGCTTCTACATGTGCCATTTTTTTTAAAACTCCTCAAGACATATTTCAGAGAGACACAATCACACCCATATAGCATACAGGATGCCAGAAGCAAGTCTGCCCAGAGTCATGCTGGTGGGGTTGGAAATACGATGTAAGGGCAGTCCTGCCTGCAAAGCCTATCCTACAATTGGAGGTTAAAATAAATTCTATCATAGTAACTGATAAGAATTTATTATTTCACCTAGGCTGACAAAACCAGAAATTTTAAAGCCATTGCAAGAATTTTAAATAGTCTTTTTAGTGCACGGAGTAGTACACGACAAATGCAGGGACCCCACAATGACATTTTGTCTTTCTCCTGAAGTCAGTCGATTCTTTTTTTTTTTTTTTTAAGATTTTATTTATTTATTCATGAGAGACACATAAAGAGAGAGGCAGAGACAGGCAGAGGGAGAAGCAGGCTCCATGCAGGGAACCCGACATGGGACTCGATCCTGGGTCTCCAGGATCACACCCTGGGCTGAAGGCAGGCGCTCAACCGATGAGCCACCCAGGGATCCCAGTCAGTAGGTTCTTAAAATTAAAGTGGATATCTAAATGCCTTTATTTTTTGTTTCACTGTCACTTCAGTGGCTGAAACATGAAGGAAATACTTACATGGAGTCATGAATGGAAGGGAAATGTTTGTTATTACTATATTAAGGAAATTAGGTCCCTCGAGTGCTGGCTCAAAAAATATTGACACTCCCAAGAGTTTCTTTTTTGGAGAACTGACCCACATTTACAAATTTCGTATGATCCCTTACTTTCTCACAGCCACACCCTTGCCTCCTGAATCTGGGGGATGTTAGGCCTGTTTATTAAGAAGCCAGGGAAATGGAATAAAGGCTTTTGAGAGGGCGCATACTCTTCCCCTGGTTCCACAGCCAGCCCAGCTCCATTCTCTGGTCTCTAGGACCTCATCTTTTCCTCCCAAAGGGGTGCCCACAGCTGAAGCATCCAGCACTCGGGGGCCAGGAGCACACCTGGCCATGAGCCCCATGCCCACACCTCCAAACTCTGCACTCAAGCCCTTTGTTCTGCCCTAGGGACTCAAACAGCACGTAGTAGGGACAAGAGAACATGTCCTTCCCAACGTGACCAGGTCCATACCTGTGCTCTTCTCTCACCTCTCTGGAGTGCTGGGGCTTTCAACACACAATACTGTCCTTCCTTCTGCTGCTGTCCACTCACCCCCCGACCCCATCCCCTGCTCCCCGTGTGTACTGTCTTCCTCTGTAGTCACCTCCTGGTACCTCCTGCCGGGGAGCCAGTGACACCAGGCCCTCCAAATTTCTCATCCCCTATGTACTCTCTAGTGAATCCAAGTTCCTTGAGCCATCTGTGCTCTGTTCTTTGAGAGGTGCCCCTGCCTCACAGGGTCCTTTCTAGGACAAGGGCACATGTAGGAGATGTTTAGGACAATGGCAGGCCTGCAGAAACAGGTTCCAGGTGTTACCATGAAGGGGCAGGTACTGGGCTGGGAAGAGTTTCACTCTGAGCAAGTTAGGTTGATGTCTGTGAGACTTCCATTTGGAAGCGGCCCATAGGAGATAGGCTTTCCCCAGAAAGAGTGTCCAGGCTGTAGCGATCCTGGAATGAAGGCACGAATGGAGGGATAGCCAGCCCTGACTGTGCACCTTGCCCACAGCATTTCTCTCCCCCATCTCAGTCAAGAGCATCACCATGCACCTGACTTCTCTGGTGAGCACCTAGGAGTGCACCCCTCACCTGCCTCCCACATTTTCTCTATCAACAGACTCCACTGGCTTCCCTAGACCATGGCTGCCACCTGGGTCCCAGCCACTTTCCCTCTTACCCAAACTGATGCAACAATCTCTTCACTTAGCTCCCCACCTCCGCTCCCAAGCCCTCCAATCCATCAATCCATCCCCCTCCCACACAGCTTCTCAAGTCTGAGCCAGATGGTGACATTGTCCTGCTTAAAATTCTCCTGTGATGTCTCACCGAATGCAGCATTAAACCTGAACTCCTTACTCTGGCTGCTTGACAAGGCCCTGCCCATCTCTCCACTCTACTTGGGCTGCTCTACCTGCCCAGCAGCCCCAGCCACACTAGGCTTCAGGGGGTGCCTCGGGGCCTTTGCTCTGGCTGTTCTCTCCATCTGTGCCCTTCCATTCTTCCCCAGCTACATCTCCCACAGCACATTCATGCTCATCCTGTAGCTTTCAACTTATGTGTTGCCCTCTTCACAAGGGGCTTCCCTCATCACTCTATAGTAAAGTAGATCCATTCCCTCCCTCTAATGAACTGAATATATGTGTCCCCAAAATCAATATGTTGAAGCTCTAACCAAAGGTAACTGTATTTGGAGACAGGGCCCCTAGGGAGGTTTTGAAGATTAAAATGAGGTCAGAAGGGTAGAATCTTGATACAATAGGATTATTGTCCTTATAAGAAGAGATGTGAGTGCACTCGGGCCCCACCACAACCCCGCATGAACAAGCTACAGGCCATGTGAGTTCATGGCCAGATGATAGTCCCCCTAAAGCCATGAAAAGAGTCCTCAGAATGAAACCTACCTTGCCCACACCTTGCCCTTGAACTTCCAGCCTCCAGAGCTCTGAGAAATAAGCGTCTATTGTTGAAGCCACCTGGTTTGTGGTATTACGGCAGCACAATATGACTAAGACACCCCATTCTCATTCTCTGCCAATTGTTTACTTCCTTCAAGAAAGGAAGGCCCCATTTATAATCACTGTCACTGCCCATTTATAGAGTCTTTGTCTATTTCCTGCCACTGGAATGTAGCTCTGCAGTCAGCATCACCTGCCCCAGACATACCTCAGGAGCCCGACATCTAATAAGTGGCCACCGAATCAAACAATTCACCAAAAGGCTATATATGTCTAGCCAAAGAGGGAAGGAATGGAATTATTCCCCTGTAACTAGACAAGCATCCCTAACGATGGAATCACAATTCTCAGGAGGGACTCCATATTCACCACTGTCTAAATCACAAGTATTTATCTATTTCTTAGTTAATACCCCACCTTGTCCCAAAATGAATTTAAGTCTAAGTCAGCTATCAAAAGACAGAAAATGGAATGAACAGTAAAAGGGAAGAAGTGATAAGAAAAGCAAGACAGTCACGTACATGACCCCATGTACACTGTGGACATTTGCAAGCAGACCACACTCAGGTTCTGGGTGCCCCAGCAGCCATGGTAAAGAAAGGAGTCCAGGCAGCATCATGATTCAGACTGTCCACTGGACACAAAGATAGTGCTATTTGGAAGACACAGGTCTCACCAGTGCTGACACATGGAGGAACCCCTCCACCCGGTCCTCCCTTAGCACTCCTCCCATAGTGGATGAGTCATGAACGGCATCCTCCAGAAAAGGCACAGGGAAGGCCTTTGGGCAGCTCTTCCTCCCAAGCTGCTCCAAAGCCAACACACACCGCCTCACAGCCCAGGGCCGGACAAGCCGTCCTAAGGGCAGCCACTCAGCGAGATCCATAATACGCCCTGTGCACCTCTAATTTGCTATCTGTGTATCCTGTACCCTCATAATGTAAAACGCCCTCTGGTAAACTCAAAGTGATCTGAGCATGATGCAGCTAATGACACAGCGCTGAAGAGTGTCATGGACAGACGAGGAGTGCAGGATGCTTAACGAAGCTTGGGATGGCCACCGGCACCACTGCAAAAGCACGCAGCCCGAGTTCACGGCAGCTTTTTGACATGTGGCTCCCCTGTCAGCCCAGAAAAGGGCCCCTTTCTTCCCTCTACTCACTGCTGCCAGTAAGACAAAGTCAACCCTTATTCTTATCGACGGCTTAGAATGTGAGACCTTAGCGTGAGCAGTTCAAGCAGAGGTGACAGGTGTGCAGTAGGTACACCTGCGGACGTTGCCGTGGACCAGGCACCACGGGAGCTGGTGAAGTCTGCAGGCGATCAGACTCCTCCCCGCACACAGTCCTGCGCTAAAGATGATCTCCCCAAGAGCACACTTAACAGGCGGTGATGACAATCAGGATTCCTCTTAAGCATTTCAAACACATCCTCTACTTTAATAGCCTGGACCCAACCCAGGAAGAACGCGTGCTCTGCAAACAGTTGGCTGTCCTGGATCTTACTGTGCCCTTGGTTGCTTTTCTGATGTGTCTCCTCTGTCCTCCTGGGGAATTCCTCTGCCGCCTCAGCAGTCCTGGACTCCCACTCGTTGTGTACTTGGCGCTACCGCTCCTGCCTCCTGCTCCGGGCACACCTCCGGGAAGCAGCAGCCTGCAGCAATGCTCAGCAAGCGTCACACACAGTCCCGCGTCCTCGGCACTCCACACACTTACCCAGATACAAGGAGTTTGAAGGGGCCCTAAACGAACCAGTGAGCTAGGATAACCCAACCAACCAAAGGTGTTCACAGCCAGACAGACATGGAAACAAACAGAAATACTGAAGATTTCCTTGACGGCTATTTCTATTTTATTTCAGACTTCCCTAACTTCACGAACCACATGATCCACCCCGTGTCTGCATCTCCTATAGATTGAATTCCAACTGCAGTCAAGCTTCTCATCTACGAATTGGAAAACTATTCTTCAAAAGAAGTCTATTTCTCTGAGATTGTAACATTGCCCATTTGTCCTTTGCTGTCATTCCCTGACATACTATTCATACTACTTCCCTTCTTCTAATAATTTTTTTTCCTAGTCCTTTGAGTACTTGGCCCGCCTGATAGTTTTTCATTCCCTTCCCAAGACACACAATCCGAGTTGGATAGCAGAGAGAGACAAGAGCAGGGTTGCTGAAATTTGACTGCTGGGCTTCATAATTCTGATTCTGCTACTTACTTGCTGTGCAAACTTGGGTGTCTTACTCAAGTTCTCTGTGCCTTGCTTTCCTTGGATTTAAAAGTGAGGCTAATAATGGTACCTCCAGCAGACATGACGGGATGATTAAATGTGTCAATATTCATAAAGCTCCTAGGACCATACAGTATGAAGAATAAGTGTTTGCTACTATCATCAAACTATTTTGCCAAATATATGGTTACAAGCGTGAGCCAGACCAGACTGTTGTCCTCAAGCGGTACATCCTCAAATTAAAGAGACTGACAAGGAAAGAAGCAACTTTAATGCAATTTAGAAATAAAGAAGTCAAGTGAAAAGCCACATGCTGTGGGAACACAAAGGCCGGAGCAGTCAAGTCTACAGGAGAATCTGAGAATGTCCCATGGTGAAATAGCACGAGGGCATAAGGAGGAGTCTGTTGAATTTGGGGTGTATTAGTTATCCATTGTTGCATAGTAATTTAACCCAAAACTTAAGAGGTTCAACAACAAACAGGGAGTATCTCGTGAAATTTCGATGGATCAGGGAGGGACTTAGCTGGATGTTTCTGGCTCAGGGCATCTCCTGAGATTGCAGGCAGATGTCAGCAGGGGCTGCGGTCCCCTGAAAGCCTGAATGGCATGAGAGGATCCACTTCCAACATGATTCGTGCACACCACTGGCAAGTGAATGCTGGCTGTCGGCAGGAGGCAGCAGTCCTTCAAGGGTGGCCCTCTCCAGAAGGGGCTGCTGGAGTGTCCTCTGAAGGTTGTGGTGAGCTTCCCCCAGAGCGAACCATCCACACCATCCAGAGAGCACGGCAAAAGGGGTAACGTCTTGTATGACATAGCCTCAGGCGTCACGTGGTCTTTTCCACAATATGGTTATGCAGGTCATCATGGAGGAGGGAAGATGGAGTCAGGAATCACCCGGGGGCCATCTGGAGGCTGACTCTCACCAAGGTGGAGGGCAAAGCAGACGGCTGTGCTGTGCTCTGCTTGGGAAAGGGTAGATGGGGACCCGGGCGAGACCTTGGGCCACAGGGCCTGTGGTGACCCCATCAGATGTGGCTTTCGCATGAGAGGAAATTACATACTGTCTTAAGGAGATTAAGCTATTCCTAAATGTTGTGAGGTGACAGAGGAAGGAGGAAAATCATCATCGTCATCATCATCGTCGTCGTCGTCATCATCATCTAAGCATTTTTCCCCAGGCTCTGGGAAACGAGCCCCTCTGTAATAGAACCACCTTCCCTGCACTGTGTAAAGCTATGAATCCTTTTCACCAGCTCTCTGAATTTTCACTAATTGGGTCTCCTCTGCCTTGAATCCAGGCTTATGGCAGAAACAGAAACACCGTTTCATTTAGTTATCTGGTATTTCAGCGGGCTCCCTTGTATTTATTTCCTAGCTTCCTTGTAGTAAGGCAGGGTCATGGTGGTTAGTTCTGGCAGAACCATGAGGTCCAGTGACACATACAGAAGAAGCTCACGTGTCTCCAGTCTCTCTCATCCATGCAGAGGCTAAAGAGGCCTCATGTTCTAGATTCTTCTGCCTAAAGAACAAGGTGTTCTTACCAGCCTTGATCCCTGAGGGACTGTGTGGAGCAGAGCATCCTTCTCCTTGGACAGACAGCATTCACAATTGACCAACCCTTGTTCTGTTAAGCTATTGGGATTATGGGAAAATTTGTCACTTCAGCAAAACTTCATCTATCCTAATACTGGAATCCTAGAGGGAATAAACCTTCATTGGCAATTTCGGGGCTCACATGTATATGCTATGGAAGATCGTGCATGTATGTGGAAGGAGTGAAAGGGCACACACCTTTGGGGATGTGTGATTACCTCCCTTGTTACAATTAGAAGCTGAACAAATTAGTAGTGGTTGTCAGTGGCCAAGGAAGATGCAAGGAAGCAATGAATACAAACAATGGCTGATTGAGAGCTAACCATAACTGTCCATTCTATCACCAAAGACACCTTGAGCTTGTCCACTCCTCTCTGTGTCCATGGCTACCTTCTGAGTCCAGGCAACCTGATCTTCTGTGTCATCTACTGCTATAGCCCCAACTGGTCTCACTATTTCTATCACTCAATCCTCCTACCCCAATCTCTTCCCCATGCAGAAGCCAGAGCAACATTCTTAAAATACAGATTTGTTCACATCACTGCTCTGCTGAAATCCTTTGTTAAATACCCAGTGCCCTTGGGCCTGGCCCTGGCCTTTCTCAGTAGCCTTGGATACACTCCTCTAACTTCCCACACTGTGCCCTCCCCCACCTCAGTTTCTCCTACATACCAAATCCCGTCCTCCCCCAGGGTCATCACAGGCACTGCTGGCTCTGCCTGAGACTCTCTCCCCTCCTATGCCTCCCAGAGCACCCTTCAGATGTCAAGTGCCATTATCTCAAAAAAGCTCTCCTTGACCATCACCCTCACCCCATCTAACTAGGTCAGTCACCTTTTGTCAATTCTCAAAGTTTCCTAGACCCATCTTAATCATTACAATTAATTACCAGTTAAAACTGAATAGCTAATTGGATAGCTTACAGTTTCCAGCCTCACCCAGCCCCTACACGTGGAAAGAGGCTGTAGGGGCAGAGTACTATGGAACCTAGCATGAGAGCACAGTAGCCCTCCAAAACACACACACACACACACACACACACACACACACACATGATTTCTGTGCAAAGAGAACAGATAGGCCTTCACATTGAGCAGAATTTCGCTGTGAAGGCACATCTCCATCATCTCCCTCGTGCTCTCAAACCATGTGTCAGAGAGCAAGGCTTAAAGCCTGGGTAGAGGTTGAGGGCACAGTGCACCCGGACATAGTGACAGCACATGCCCCAGCATTCCCTTTCAGGCAGAGAATCTTTCCTCGCCTGCTCCACCTGCCCCAGCAGCCTCAAGTGGTCACAGCTGAGACAGGAACATGCAGACAGTCCTGGGAGAGCCCTGAATTTCAGAGCACTCTGGCACTGAGCTCAAGTCAAGACTCATTTTCCACAGGCATGCTTTATCATTCCCTGGCGGGAGCCAGGTTTCCATACTCATAATTCCCCAGGGAGGAGCAACGTGCCCGGATCCTAACTACACAGTGTGCCTTCATCTTTTTCCTATAAAACAACTCCAAGTACCTGAGTTATGCATTTTATCAGAAACCATGTGCTGGGTAATTTTTAAATATTACCTCCAAAATACATATATATATTGCCAAGAAACCATCAACTGTAAATTACCTCCTGCTCCAAGGGCCACGACATGGTTACTGTCACCATGCAAGTCATTCACATAAAATTCAAAATGTCTCACACTTTATCTTTAAATTTTACAAAATTTATTGATCTTTATAGCCATGAAAGGCAAGATGAAATATATTTTAAGTTCATGTCTTTTATTACTGACCCAACTGACCATGTGAAATGGCTCAGATTTATCATCACATCCAGTTGCCAACATTTATGGCAACTTTTAAACATGTCATTTTACCTTTGACTTCTCATGGTTCAGGCACTTTGGGAGTTTACTAAGTAACTCTGATTTCAGGACCAGAACAAATAAATGGTTTAAGTACTTTTGCAGCCCATTGGAAAGAGAATTTGAAATTCACTTGAGAAGATTGTTAACGTGGGCCACAGAAACCTAGGAAAAGAGCAAGCACTCCCCAAATTTATGTCTCTTTCCATATGGGAATAAAAGGAGACGCTCCCTCTGCCAAGTAGATTCCCACGCTCCCCACTGGGTATCTCTGCTCCATCAGGGAGGCTTAAGACAATAGTATTCAATTGCCCCTCCATTTGCCAAAGTAAAAGTTACTACTGATAAATTGGAAAAGGAAGTTTTGGTGCCCTTAAAAATGTCCTTAGTGCTGTTTATCATTAAGCAAGTATAAACAAAACAGTCATCTCTGTGCATAGACTTCAGCCCCTATTCATTAGAAAAGCAAGAAATGAGTTTTTAAATACCAACATTTATGGAAAAAGGACAAGGACCGATGGGTGACAAATTCAGTATGTTCTAATGTGATCCACGTCAAATGGGGTCAAGGATGCAGAGGCTCAGTGGGGTCACCTTTTGCCCTCCCCTTCTTCAGACCTACGTGTCCAGCCAGCCCGAGTCCTGGGATGTGCTTTGTGAGTTTTTTCCTTTCTCTCTCCCATCTCTTGGCTCAGCATACTCTGCCACCCAAATGACCTCCCTTAACCTTGGTTTTGGGATATGTCATCTCTAAGTTCAAATACCTTGCAGGCTTCTCCCAGCCAGGACCCAGAAGACAGTTTCATCCTGCCAGTCTACAAAGGCAGAAACCATCTCTGTCTATGGATCTCTCTAGTCTTACACCCTGCTTCTATCACACAGTGAACCCACACACACAGCTGCCTCCAGACTTTGCATATGATAGCCTCACAACCAGAATGCCTCCCAGTCCTTAAAATCTCCCCACCTGTCAAGATGGGGAGGGACCCCCAGCCCTCACTGGATGAGATGGCCCTTGCTCCTGTAGACCACACCTGAGGTGTGCTCCAAGGCAGTGCCGCACCACTCTAGGCACCCAGCCTCTCCCCGCCCCATCCTCTGTAACTCGTGTTGGACACTCGGCCTCATACTACATGTTCTGTGTATGGCATCTCCCCTCACGAGACTGTACACCTGAGGGCAGGTACCATGTTCCAGGCACAACTATCCTCCCTAGAATCTAGCCCAATGCTTACATAGGGCAGATACTGAAGAGACCAATTTTGAACAGAACTAAACTTAACCAAAAAATAAAATATTCAGGCCATAAGTTAGGGGGGAAAATGATGCAAACTCATCTACTTCATAAAATACTGTGGAAAGTTTATACATGTTAATGGTTTTTTTTAGGGTCGCTATAGCGTTCATTTCCACTGAAGGTCTGATGATCAGCTGCCAAGGAGGAAATGTCTGGCAACATTTATGGAAGAGGTGGCACATGTCTAAGTGACCGCTCCCTCCCTCCTGCCTCTAATGGACACCTTTTGCATCCCCCCTTCCCTTAACACATAATTCCCTTATGGTTGCATAAGAGGTGGTTGGCTACTTATCTGCAGGACTTCAACAACAATGACACATTTTTGAGGTCCCAGGACCCTTTGGCACATAGAATGAGGAAGTCCTCATTGTCCAATTGGAGAAACTAAGCTAGCCTAATTCTGTGGGCTTAAGAGCATTCATACGTATTTGGGTTTCTAAACCCACTGAATAGAGGCTGGAAAACACTGTCTCTTTCAGGCACAGCCGTTTGTCCCTGAACTGATTCGGCAGCCAATCATTAGTGGCCAGATTCAAAACCCAGTATTCACAGCTCTCTGCTCCACCCCAGGAGGGCCAGTCCTTTGGGAGCAGAGAAGTAAAGCCTCTGTCTTAGTCTGCTTGGCCTGTTATAACAAAACACTACAGACCAGTGGCTTAAATAACAGACATTTATTTCTCACGGTTCTGGAGGCTGGAAGTCCATGATCAAGGTGCCAGCAGGTTCAGTCTGGTGAGAGCTCTCTTCCTGGCTTGCAGACAGCCGCTTTCTCACTGTGTCCTCACATGGCAGAGAGAGGGCTCTAGTCTCTTCCTCTTCTTATAAGAGGCCCCACCCCCATGACCTCATCTAAACCTAATTACTTCCCAGTGGCCCCATTTCCAAGTATCACCACATGGCAGGTTGGGCTTCCACATAAGGATTTTGCAGAGGCATACCCATTCAGAGGGCAACAGCCTTCTTCGACCCTGTGCTCCTCCATCATCTATCAGCAGGGCCTTGAGGCAGAGACACACCTCACAGAGCAAGCTGAAGAGTCAGGATGTCTCCACTTTGATCTGTGAGGGGACCGCAAGCCCGTGAACACACTCCATGGCTTCCTACCTGGTGCAACAGAGGCTCCTAATAACTGAGCACCAAGAGCCCAGACCAAAGCTCTTCCAAGTAGAAATGTGCCAGGAAGAATGAGGGAACAAAAAGAGAAGGGAAGAAAGCCATGAAACAAAAGACTGCTAGGGAAAACAAATTCTTCATGATGCAACTTCAGGAAGTTTATGACTGAGATGGGCACTTGCAAGTAACCTCAGATAGCCCAGAACTGCTCCTTTAAATGTGAGATGCTCATATATGGGAAAGGGCCATCTGGCACCCCTCTTCTAAATGAGCCACCGTTCAGGATAGGAAACTTTGAGATCACCCCCTGAATCACTGTGCTAGGGCTGCTGTAACCAAGTACCGCAGACGGCTGGCTTCGGCAATGGAAATGTATTATCTCTCAGCTCTGGAGGCCGGAAGCCCGGGATCGAGGTGTCAGTCAGTAGGGTTGGCTCCTTCTGAGGGCTGCGAGTCCCTCTCCTCACTCATGGGGGTTTGCTGGCAATCTGCCACATTCCCTGGCTATAGATGCATCTCCCGATCCCCTTGTGTTCACATGGCATTCTCCCTGTGTGTATGTGTGTGAGAGTGTGTGTCCACATTCTCCCTTTTTATAAGGACACAGTCAAACCGGATTAGAATTCACCCTGATAACATCATCTTAAGTGTCTGCAAAGTCCTTATTTCCACACGAGATCACATTCTGAGGGGATCCCTGGGTGGCACAGCGGTTTGGCGCCTGCCTTTGGCCCAGGGCGCGATCCTGGAGACCCGGGATCAAATCCCACGTCGGGCTCCCAGTGCATGGAGCCTGCTTCTCCCTCTGCCTGTGTCTCTGCCTCTCTCTCTCTCTCTCTCTCTCTTCTCTGTGACTATCATAAAAAAAAAAAATTAAAAAAAAATCACATTCTGAGGTATGAGGGGTTAGGGTATCGTCAATATCTTTTGGGTTTAACCCAAACACAAAACATTTACATGGATAGCATCAGTGAACTGGATGAGAGGCACAGATAAAGATGGATGATGAGGGCTCCTCACACCTGGGCACAAGGGAGAAGGGTGTGTGAACAACAGCTGAATAGCACTGGTGAGCTGGGCCTGGGGTGTGAGGATCTACCTTGGTCTT
Source organism: Canis lupus familiaris (assembly GCF_011100685.1). Classification (NCBI taxonomy): domain Eukaryota; kingdom Metazoa; phylum Chordata; class Mammalia; order Carnivora; family Canidae; genus Canis; species Canis lupus. The sequence continues at coordinate 36,266,970 of NC_049238.1, forward strand.
CAACCATGCCAATGCCCCACCCCACCCCCTCCTGCCAAAGTGCAAATACAACAGCTTGGAGGCTCAGAACAAAGCAGACTCCTGAGGGGGAGGGAGATCTCCTAAGGTAACTCAGCCCCCCATGTGTATGCCCTTTAATTAATCTGCCATGAAAAAAGCAAGTATTTTCCTAAAATAATAAAAGATTCAAAAACAACTTCATATTAATACATGTCAAAGACTGCAAGGTTTCTCATTTGTTCTTTCCTTCAGTTTAGAAAACTCCAAGACCCTCTTAGAAGCACAGATTTTCATGTGGCTACCCCATTTCCTTGAGGTCACCCCACTAATTGTCATTAAGCCTGGGGGATACCTGATATTTCATATGGACATCATATAATTCAACCAGCTGCCAAGGGGTGCCAAGAGGTATGGCTCTCCCAATGTTGTCAGACAAGTGTGGGTTATCCCATGAGTCAGCATGAGATGCTCTTCGGTGCACCTTTGCTACTGGAAGGTTTCATTCATTCATTCACTTGTTTAGTATTTACTCAGGATACATATGAGGTGTATTCCTTTATAGGAATGTTTTAAGAAGTACTGCAGATGGGGGGGGTGGGGAGCTTAGACAACAGAAATTTATTGTTGCACAGTTCCAGGAGCCAATAGTCCAAGATCAAGGTGTCGACAGGGTTGGTTTCTTCTGAAAGCCATTTGGGAGAATCTATTTTCCATGCCTCTACCCCAACTACTGGTGATCTGCTTGCCATCTTTGGTGTTCCCTGGTATGCAGAAACATCTCCCCAGTCTCTGCCTTCATCTTTACATGATGTTCTCTTGATACACATGTATGTACCCAGATTTCCCTTCTTCAGAAGGACCAGTCACCCTGGATTAGAGACCCACCTACCTATTAGAGACCCATACCCTACCAGTATGATCTCACTGTAATTATATCTGCAACCATCTTATTTATTTTTTTAAAGATTTTATTTATTTATTCCTGAGAAACACAGAGAGAGAAAGGCAGAGACATAGGCAGAAGGAGAAGCAGGCTTCTTGCAGGGAGCCCAATGTGGGACTTGATCCCAGGACCCTGGGATCACGCCCTGAGCCAAAGGCAGATGCTCAACTGCTGAGCCACTGAAGTGCCCTCCATCTTATTTCTAAATAAGTCACATTCTGATGTAGTAGGACTTAGGATATCAATGTAAAGATTTGGGGGTGGGGGGACACAATTCAACCCATAACACTATGTGTCTGGTCCCACGTTAGCCCCAGAGATTGAGAAATCACTAAGAGCTGGCCCTGGGAATGAAGCAGCTCACCCACAGGGAAACTAATGGCCGTATGCTCCTCTGTTCTCATAGCTGTGACCCCATCAAAATACACATTCAGATGCCCAGGACCTAAAGGATCTACTGTGCACCCTGGGATAACAAAGCACCTTTTTCAACAGGTAATTGGGTAGTGTCAGGGGTGACTTTCAGATTTTGAGGGTCTAAAATTTTAGGCAGTACATCTAAGAGGTGTATAAACCATAGATTGCAAAAGTACAGAGGAAGGACGCACCCAGGTGACCCAGTCTCTCTAATACAGTGAGAGAGATGCTCTAACGGATGATGAACACAGGTAGAGAACCACTCTTCCGGCTGGCAGTGCGGGGGAGGGCTGCCAGGTGAAGCTGGGGAGATTGTACTGGCATTGGTCCCTGAAGAAGAGGCAGGAGAGTGCCAGGGGGACAGGATGGGGACACGCTGGGCAGAAGGAGTGGCTGAGCAGAGACACTGTGAACAAGAGGTCCTGGGTGTGTTTCCGAGAACCTCAATTCCGCACATTGTTCATATGGTTTCTTGTCACCAAGCTGGTGTATGTGGGAAGTGAAAGTGTAAAATACGGTGGTTTCAGAAATAGGGTGTTATTTTGGGTGCACCTAAAAAGTTTGATAGCCTAGCAGATCACTTTACAAGTTAAAAAAATTTTCAGTAAAATAACATAACTAAGTTTCTTAACTTCCGATCATTTCAAAGAGACCCCAAGAGCACTGAAAAGTAAGTGCATTTTTACTCATGTATTCTGAAATTCTCTGACATCTAAAGGACCAAAATTTTAAAAACAAACACACAGACAGTCTAAAATTTAATCTGTATGGTATATTAAAAGGGAAAAACCTGAGGTGCCTGGGTAGCTCGGTGGGTTAAGTATCTGTATTCGGCTCATATCATAAGCTCAGGGTCCTGGATTGAGCCCCATATCAGGCTCCCTGCTCAGTGGGGAATCTGCTTGTCCCTCCGCTGCCCCTCACCCCTGCTCATTCTCTCTCTTTCAAATAAATACATAAATCTTAAAAGGGGGGGGGGAACCTCTCTTCAACCTTCTTTCTCTCTTCCTCTTACATAGATTTGGTGGGATTTCTTGAGGTGTTGACGGGCTTCTTCTGCTCCCAAGATCTTCTCCCGTGTCATGTAACAGGATCATTCCATGTTCCCTGCTTCAGCCAGACATCACTTAGCAGAGCTTTGACTGCAAGCTCAGGCCCTGGGATAAGACCAGAGCTCTGGAGGAATGTGTGACCTTACAAAGTAAGTCTCCAGTTTCAGCTGCACAGTGCTCTCCTGAGCAGAATGGGGAGGGGGTGGGTCCTGGGAAGGCCCTGTGCCCCAAGTGTGTCCCATCCTCACTTTGCCTTTTCAGTGATCAATAAGCAGGAGGATAATCTCAGATCCCAAGCTGAAACCCACAATGGGGCAAAACCCCTAAATTCCTCAGGAGAGGTGAGCAGAAAAAATACCTATTTAATGGCTCAGAAGTAGCAAGCCAGACCCGAGTTCACCTGACTTCCTCCTAGGATGGGTGGGCTCCTAAGAGCTTCTCAGGCCCAGAGAGAGCAGGCTTGAAGCAGAGTCAGGATCAAGCAAGAACAAGAGACAACAGCAGTGACCAGCAGGACCCGATGACCAAGAGCTGGCAAGAAAGCATCTGAAACACTCAAGTGGAGAGATGCTGGCAGCCAGCCTGGCCCCTTGCACTGATCGCATCCTCAGGAAAGGCAAAGGATGCCAACTGACCAAGAATAAGCTTCTCTGCCTGTGCAGAATGGAAGCCTAAGAAATTAAATTATGTTAAAGAAAAACCAAGGTGTATCTCTTGCCTGTTGACTCCTGGGCCTGGGGCCAAAGCCTGCCTCCAGGACATGGGCCTCGCTGAGTTGTGGTGGCCTCTTTTTAGTCATCCAGGTAAAGGGAAGGGCAGAGGTGCAGCAATTCATGGTAGGTAACTCAGCCTGCCTTTAACTGAACAGTCAAGGAAGAGTGGAAGGGAAGAAGGAGAGGCAAAGTTTTGAAGACAAAACATAAAAGCAGTAAGCAAAGACCAGTTTATAGGAGCTGTCCCACCATCTTGTCCCATGACAACCCCTGAGGGTCATGATGCTGGGCCTCCCTAGGGAACCACTGCTTCTCCCTCCACCTCAACATTGTGTGGTCTGCAATTAAAGTGAGCCACCATCAGCCAAGAGCTCAGGTACTTCTAAGTGTTTAGCAGAGTACCATGTGGTGACTTGTTGGAAAGGACAACAGTGGCCTTGTTGAGCAGGGCTACTGAACAGCTCATAGGAGTACAAGAAGTGTGAGTGCCACCAAAGCTTCTGCAGGCCTTGGGGCTGCTCTTTCCCACCTGGGAACCCAGTCTGGCCTTTTGGCATGAGTGCACATTATCCCTTCTCAGATTGACCAGGTGGAGAGGAGGCTTCCTGATGGCTATCCCCACAACCATCCAGAGGGAGTGCCAGCCTCATAGCCCACTGTTCCCTGCAACTCAGGCCCATCCCACCTGTATCAGTCACCTTCTAGATGACCCTGAGGAGAAGGCCAAAGAAGGCATTAAAGCCTAAGCCTTGGCCTCCCTAAACCTCCAACTCAGCCCTGAACTTCCAACAACTCAGACTTCTTGCAGGCAGAAAAAGCAAGGTTTCTTATAAAGTTCTGCCTTTTGGGTTTTCCATTATTTGCAGCCTACCCAAGCCCTGACTACTCTGGTCTTCAAGTGGGGTATGTGGACGGGACTTTGGAGACACCCACCCTTCTCTCCAGCTCCCAGAACACAGGCTCTTCATGCGACAACATAGAAGGCACCCAGCATTATGAAACCATGGCCACACAGGCCTGCTGTCAAAGGAAGAGAGTCAGGAAAGACCTGTGCATGAGGCCACACTCAGCTCCCTCATCCTGAATTCCATTTCCTGACTCACACCCTTGATTCAAGTCATCTGGTTATCATGAGCTCCAGGTTAATGGACCCCCCACCCCGCTCCAAGAACGTTCCTTATTTAGGAGACAATATACATGCTGGTTCTATGAAAGGTTTCAGGTCTCCAGGGCTCTGGATTCTTGTGCCTTCTTAACTACAACACTATGATCAAGAGAATTAGTGTTGCCAAGAAGTTGTTTCTATATTGAAGCTCCAACAAACCCAGGTTACATGAGGTGGCATGTTTCCAATAAGCCTCAACCAGACCTGTTTCAACATGGGGTGCCATGAATCAACATCATCACAATGTCAACCAGAACACAAATGCTTGCAAAAATTCAGAGTCCCTCCTCTTGATGCTTATCATCATCCCAAGGGAGGAGGAAATAGAAGGTAGGAAAATCTGTTCTATTCTAATCTAATCTATTCTAGAAGAGGAAAAAATAATTTCCTGGACAGGAGCATGGCCTGATCAAAGTAAGCAGATCAAAGAAATACTGTATTTACTGATTTTAAGAAATCATTTTAGTTGCCACATTTCTAAGGAATGTCAATGTTCCCTGAGTGTGATCAGCAACATACTTGGCCAGACATGGAAGGCTGAGAACGTGTGCTATGTATAGAACACACTCAACTTTAGCTCCTTGTGTAAGCAGGTCATCAAGAGAGGATGCCTGTTGGTACTTTCAAAATTTTTCAGGACTCTGAAAGAGACTGAAGTTGAATATCTGTCAGAATGATTAGAGCAAACTTCGCAAAGCACTGCTAAGTGGAGTGCATATGTCATTTTAAGCAGAGGGTCTCCAAATCTGTAGGTCTTTTTTTATTGGCCTGTATTCCTCAATTCTAGACTTTTCCAGTGTACAGGTTATAATTCATCCAAAATTCACTTACATGGGGACCCCAGCGTGGACCCCTCTCTTGCTGTGACCGGATGCAGCCTTCAAGGCATACCCCCAAATAGAATCAATATCACAAATGATAAAAAAATTTTTAAAGATTTTATTTATTTATTAATGAGATAGAGAGAGAGAGAGAGAGCAGCAGAAACACAGGCAGAGGGAGAAGCAGGCTCCATGCAGGGAGCCTGACGTGGGACTTGATCCCGGGTCTCCAGGATCAGGCCCTGGGCTGAAGGCAGCGCTAAACCGCTGAGCTACCTGGGCTGCCCTACAAACGATAAATTAATAAGAAGTGAAAATTTAGTTGAAGAGTATGAGGAATCAAGAGAAAGGGTCCATCACATATCACCCAAGGAAAAAGCACGAGCCAGTGCAGTATCAGGCTCAGGGGGGAGAATCTGTGCCATGGGACCGGCTCTCCTGGTATGTGCGACAACCCCTAAGATTGTAAAAAGGACATGTATGAAGCAGAAAGAGGAGATGGCCAACAGGAGGAGAGGTCTGAAAAGACACTGATTCTGCTGCTCCCCATCTATCCACGACACCAAAGTCTCCTGCCAAATAATTTGGCTCACAAACATCCATCGTGGGAGGAGCTCTGGGGATTAAAATGCAAATAAACAATCAAAACCAAGTACCTCAAGTACCAAAAGACAAGCTCACTACGCAGCAAATGGGTGTGAGGACCACTGATATCCTGAAAAAGGCAACTTGGCCAATCACTACTTCCACAGTGACCCTCTTGGAGATTTCACAGGCAGTGTGCACTTGGTCCACTGCTGCTAAGGCTTCTGCTTGTGTGGCCTTTAGGAATGTATAGATGAGCAAAACACTTTCTGGATTTTTAGAGAGAATTTGAGGCTAGTCTCAGAATCAAAGCTGTGGTAAAGACGATCTTTCTTTTTACCCAGGTATTAACAGACTCTGTTAGGCAATGTGGGTACCGCTAGGTTCACATTTTCTAAGGACACCAAGAGAAGGGAGCCTGAGGCTGCTTTCATAGGGAGGCTGCCAGCTAGCTCCATGGCGCCACCCACCCAAGCTAATACTTATTTCAGATGACTAATTAATGGTTTTAAGCCCTTCGTTTAAAACCACCATGTCGAATTTATGTAGCACCCACCTTCCTGCAAAGGCCTCCTGAAAGTCTTGAGAATTCTCCTCCTTTGCGTTTTCCCCCCATCATGGGGTTCAGGCCTGTGCAAACCACCACAGCCACACATTAGTGGTTCTTGCCTCCAGCCTTCCTCTGCCCCTGATAGGTAAGAAAACATTGCTTCGGGGCCTCTGCAAGGTTATTACCTCCTCTGGTATACTTTGGGACACCAGCCCTCCCACCCCACCCAAAACAAGCCCAATACTCTGCCAGCCACATCCTCCAAAACTCTCAGGTGTCAGCAGGAATCCCTTATCCCCAGGATACCAGGTGGTGGCTCCCCTGACTGGCTCAGTTTCCCCCATCAGAGCACTCTGCATTGCAATCATGCTGTGGTGCATTTGTTCAGAGTATGTATCCACTTCCTGTTGCTGCTGTAACAGATCACTATAAACATAATGGCTGAAAACAACACAAATTTATTCTCTTCCAGTTCTGAAAGTCAGAAATCCAGATCCTACAGGACTACAGGCATCAGAGGTATTGGAGGGCTGGTTCCCACTAGATCCTCCAGAGGGGAATGTGTTCCTTGCCTCCTCCAGCTTCCAGACGAGGCCAGCACTCCACGCCTTGTGGCCACATCTCTCCCATCCCTGCCTCTGCTGTCACATTGCCTTCTCCTCCTCTGATCACCTGCCTCTCTCTTTTATCAGGACCACTGTGAATATATCAGGCCCATTCAGATGATCCAGAATCATCTCTCTATCTCAAGGTCCTGAACTTAATTCTATCTGCAAAATCCATTTTGCTGTGTACAATAACATTCACGGGTTCCAGGGATCAGGATGTGGACAACCCCGGGGGCCATTGCCCCACCGCACAGTGTTGTCCTTCCCTGTAGGATGAGTAGTAACGGTCAAAATGTAGCTGGTTGAGCTTGTACTCCAGGGGGGGAGCACACTGCCCAATACACTGCTCAGTGAATAAGGAAATGAGCCAAGGAGCAAATGGGCAAAACAGTTCTTCTCTCACCTCCTCCAGGCCTCCTCTTGACTCTTATTTGCTTGTCTATTCTCTTTCCCTCTTGTTTATCTGTTCATGTATTTATTCCCTTTATAAACCCTTATTTACATGTGTACTTATATGCTATTTATCCCCCCTCCCCTTCTCAGTCCCACTTCTTCCTCACACATGCATCGGGAGTCCAGTGCACGACTTTGTCAACATCCATCCTCAGCCTGTCCCCTGTCTCAGCTCATTTTGGTGAAGGAAATGCCCAGATTTCCTTCAGCTCTCACCTCTCCCCTGATCCATGACAGATTTAAAATGGACAAGAAAGAGGGTTTTCAGGAAACACGGATGTGGTGGTGACTGTTGGAGTTTAAGCACCTTTGTGACGGTCTCCAGGTGCCCTGTGAGAAGAAAGAGGAGGGTGCCGTTGGAATCATCTTCTTCAATGCCACCATCCTTCTCTTCTCCCTTACCCTCAGGACCAGACAGTATTACTAGATCTTCCCCTTCCCCAATGTCTTAAATCGCTTCCCGGGAGATAAGTGCATTCTTTACTGGTTTGCTGGTTCGTCAGGTCCCCAGAGTGAACATTTCCTACAGGACTCGGTAGGTAGCTAAGGCAGTGCCGGGGAAATTACAGCCACTGCTGGAAGGGCTGAAGCAGCTTAGCACATCTGCAGCAAACCAACCACTTTGTATCTTTAAGCTCCAGCAACATCTTTGGGATCAGTAATTTTGAGAGTTGGCTGAGCAGGAGTGCAATGAATCTGTCAGGTAGCTGGAGGTCAGTGAGCCAGACTTCATGGCAAGGTTTTACCAAGCTGTGACCACTACAGCTGGTAAAGACTGATGGACATTGGACAGCTGGGTGGCTCAGTGGTTGAGCATCTGCCTTTGGCTCAGGGAGTGATCCCAGAATCCTGGGGTGGAGTCACACATCAGGCTCCCTGCAGGGAGCCTGCTTCTCCCTCTGCCTATGTCTCTGCCTCTCTCTGTGTGTCTCTCATGAATAAATAAAAAATCTCAAAAAAAAAAAAAAAGAAGACTGATGGACAGGACATTAAAATCAAAGAAGATAATCACAGCTGATGGAGGCACAACTTTACTGTGAGAACTTCAAATGCATCACTTAAAGGTCTAGGGGCAGTATTCTGATCACCTGGTCGGACTTGTTGACCAATATAGGCTTGATTATTTCTTAGGGGGAGGGAGGAGAGACAGGGAGAGGGAAAGAGAGACTCTTAAGCAGTCTCCATGTCCAGCCCTGAGCCTGTCTTGGGGCTTGATCTTACAATCCTGAGATCATGATCTGAGCCGAAAACAGGAGTCAAACGCTTAACCGACTGAGCCACCCGGGCTCCAAGGCTTGGTTATTTCAATGTTAACAGCCTATCAACTGGACTGCTCTGTAAATATTTTTCATCTAAGTAAATCCAGATTAGCAGCCTGCCTCCTAGCTTACTCCTTTCTACATGTCAGACCCTCAAGAATTCTGTGGCTTCTTTTTGCAAGTGTAACCAGAAGGAACCTACAAGTTATAACTCAACTATATTGCTGGCCCATGGGGCTTGATGATGATCAAATTATAAAAAATTGAACCAAAAGACCAGCTACAGGGATCCCTGGGTGGCGCAGCGGTTTGGCGCCTGCCTTTGGCCCAGGGCGCGATCCTGGAGACCCGGGATCGAATCCCACGTCGGGCTCCCGGTGCATGGAGCCTGCTTTTCCCTCTGCCTATGTCTCTGCCTCTCTCTCTCTCTCTATGTTACTATCATAAATAAATAAAAATTAAAAAAAAAAGAATGAATCTTCAGAAAAAATGAAATAAAATGGACAAGAAGGATCACCGTGTGTTCCCTCCAGCATACTCTTCCTGGCTCTCCCCGCCCTTCCCTATCCAGGAGCCTCTCGACAACTTGGCAAGTTGTAAAGCACCAACAGGGACACACACCACTTCTGTCCATAGACACACAAGTGAACTCTGCCCAGTGGCCACTGTTGGTTCTGCATCTGCTTGCAAGTTGACCTCAGCATTCCAACCTGCCTCGGTCTGTCTGTACGCTATTTTTAATTCTCCTTTGGACTGCTTGTAACATTTAACTGGTTCCTTCATTAATAAATGAATTAAATAAAACCTTTAATGTGTGTTCATTGTACACTTGTCATGAGTCGTGATTCTTCTTTTCAAAACAAAACAAAATAAAACAATCATCCTCTTAAGATCGCAGGTAGAGAGGCAGCTGTGGCAGACACGGGGCTGTGCATCCTCTAGAGAATCTATAGCTGATGGGTGGCTTTGATGGTGTCAGTGAGGAAAGCCTGTGCTTTCTCTTTTCCTTTCCCTTTACTATATATAGCAGTTGGATGAGGCGCATTTCAGAAGGAACAGATCAGAAACCTGCCCAGGCTGGTGAGGGGAGGCACAAGTCTGCCAGGGCATGTCCAGGCAGCTGGGGCGCCTGCCCGCCCTCACCTTTTAATCCAGAGGCCACCTCACCTCTTCCTTACATGCTTCTCCAGCGGCCACTCCGAGGGCCCTTGGCGTCTCCCACCCCTCGCGGCTCCCACGGCAGCCATCTATTCTTCGGGATGGACAGTCACTGGCTTCTCAAATTCATATGGTCTGGGGATGCCTGGGTGGCTGGCTCAGTGGTTGAGTATCTGGCTTCAGCTCAGGGTGTGATCCCGGGGTCCTGGGATCGAGTCCTGTATTGAGCTCCTCGCAGGGAGCCTGCTTCTCCCTCTGCCTGTGTCTCTGCCTCTCTCTCTGTGTCTCTCAGGAATAAATAAATAACATCTTTAAAAAAAAAACTCATATTATCTGTGCCAGCACAGCTTCCAGCCCTGCCCCTTCCCCCAACAACCACCGGATGGAGAAATCCTGGAGTTGGCACTGCTTCCCTTCACCTGTGAAGAGCTGCCCACTCCTCCTTGGAAAGAAAGGGAAAGTCCACTTCCAGACAGAAGAAGGGGTTAGCTAGGCCAGGGCCTGTGTCCTGTCTGGTGACCGTGGGCAGAGAAGCCAGATTTCTGATGACCAGAGCTAAGGCAGGTGGGCAAGCAGCCTCAGTGGGAGGGGCTTTGCCCCAGGATCCTAGGAGTTACAGCATCCTGCCAGCTGCTTCAAATTGCAGGTGTTCGTACAGGCATTGATTAGAAAGAGGACCACCCTCTGCAGTTATCACAGCCATTCACTCTTAACTAGTCTTTGTGGTTCTTCTGGTGGATGTGCTTCACATCCTGGGCCCTAGTGACCTCATCTATTTGTGTGGGGTGGGCAGCGAGAGGTCTGGATGACCCCCAACAGCCTTGAGCCAGGAGACAAAGCACGAGCTTCCATTCTCCGTGGGGGAGTGGCCCAGAGCGAAGCCAAAGCATCATCTTTGCTGCAGAGTTCACAGGTGTACAAACGTGCTCATTTGATAGATGTCCCCTGCCCCCAGTCTTCAAGCTCTGTGCAAGCAGGACAGTGCCTGCCACTCACTCAGAGGCTCACTCTGTCTGACGTGTACACGGCACAGTAACACCAGGCAGAAGGCCATCATCGAGGAGCTCGCTGCAAACAAACGTTGACCGAATGGTGGCATGAACACAGTTTCAACTGCAGCTGTGAGCATTGCTCTGGAGGAGAGGCTGGTCCTGGGGGCATGTACACTGGGCATCTGACCTGGTCAGGGGGTCAGGAAAGTTTTCCTGGGGAGGAGTAAATGGGCTCAGGAAACAATTCAGACTTTCACCTCTAAGCGTAATCTGGCCTGTAGGAATTTTGTAAAAGTCTTTTACAGTTTGAGCGAATTCCCTACTGTTCCTAGTTTGCAGGCAGTTTTTTGTTTGTTTGTTTCTGTTTATTTGTTTGTCAGTTTTTACTATGAATGGATATCAAATGTTATTTAATGCTTTTCCCATCTATTGAAATGACCTGATCATTTTAATCCTTCATTCTGTAAATACAGTAAATTACATTGGTTTTTTTTCTAATACATTCCCGGGCTTGCATTCCTGGGATAAGTCCAACTTGGTGATAATGTGTTATCCTTTCTCTAATATCCATGGATACAAGAGACAGGGGCCCATGAAGAATTTAACTCTGCCCCAAATCCTCAATCTTCACTTTTTCAGAAGTTACTGTCATGTAAAGGCTGGCTAAAAACAGAATGTGTTAGAGGGACTGTGGTAAGTGCCAGGGACACAGGTGTATATACAAACGCACTGTGGTGAGCTACATGGCAAATCAGTTGCAGGTCAGACCTGGGCCAGGGGAGGTGGGTGGCAGGAGCTGAAGAGAGGGAGCGGTCTGGCAAATGGCCAGCAAATCAGCATGCATGGCTGGGTAGAGGGCCATCCATGGATGATCTCAAATACCCAGATACAGAGCTGGAACCTTATCCTCCTGGTGAGCAGGGAGTCAGGGGTGCAGGAAAGTGCCCACAGTGCAAAGCATGAAATTCAGAGCATGGAATAAAGCTGGCTGTGCAGACTGCCTCCAGTGGGCTTTACTATGAGAGGAGAGAGGGGTGCTGTCTTAGCTTGGGATGCCATAACAAAACACCACACACCGGGGAGTTCACAGTTCCTGAGGATGGAAGTCCAAGATCAAAGAGTCGGTGGGTCTGATTTCTTCTGAGACTTCTTTCCATGGCTTGCAGATGACCGTCTTCCTGCCAGGCCCTCACTGTCATCCCTCTGTGTGCACCCCTGGTGTCTCTTGAGTGTTCAAATTTTCTCTTCTTATAAGGATGCCAATGAGATCAGGTAAGGTCCACTCTGAAGGCTTCATTTTACCTTAATCCCCTCCTAAAGACCTATGTCCAATATGGTTAGATTTTGAGGTATGGAGATGAGGACTTCAAAGTACAAATTTGGGCGGGGGGAGGGGGTACACAATTCAGCCAGTAACAGATGTTTGTGCTTTCCTAACTGAAGAGATTAAAATTTTTAGATTTTTCTTTGCACTTTTTCAGTTTGCCTAGCCAACTTTGTTCCCAGCGAATATTACTTAAAATTGACTTTAAAGAAAAAAAAAAATAGGCACATGAAAGTTATTTGTGCATAAAGCACGTGTTAGCTAGAGAATGCAGGCCGGAGCCAGCGGGACTCAACACTGCCCAGCTGTCCCTGGACCACCCGTCCTGTGTCAACTCCTGGCATCCCTGTGCCCAGTAACTGAGGAGGCAAGAAGTAAAACAAAGGCTGGTACAATCCACTGCCTCCTCTCCCAGAGTGACAGGGCTTCCCCGGTCTTTCCAACCCCAGATTGCACTGCAAGCCAGAGCTGGAGCACTAGGGCTCCATGGGGTGCCTCCTTAGCAGCCCTGGGGCCTCGCTCTTTGTCTGGGGTACATCCCAGCATGGCTTCAGAGGCTGGCTCAGAGCAACAGCTGACAGGCACGTGCACAAGGAAGGCCACACAACCAGAGCAAAAATCACCAACCTGCCTGAGCCAAAGAGCGGAGAGGCCAGGTTTGGACTCTGGTTCCCAAGTAGACCAAAGTGATTTCTATTTTCTTCAACTTGAAAGTTAATTGACAGGCATTATCTCTATTGATACGCTTTACATCTAAGAGAGCAGGGACGCCTGGGTGGCTCAGCGATTGAGCGTCTGTCTGCCTTTGGCTCAGGGCGTGATCCCTGTCCCAGGATTGAGTCCCACATCGGGCTCCCTGCAGGGAGCCTGCTTGTCCCTCTGCCTATGTCTCTTCCTCTCTCTCTCATGTCTCTCATGAATGAATAATTTTTTTTAAAGTCTTTAAAAATAAAATTTTAATGAACTACATCTAAAAATGCTGGGTGCCCATTCTGGTTAAGGATAAGGTCCCTCTCCTCTCCCATTTCTAGTGTAGAAACAGTTTGACAAGAAAAAGAAAACCTCCCATAATCTCCCCATCTCTGGCAAGATAACTTTTTTTTCTTTCTGTTTTTTTTTTTATGTTTTCTAAATTTCCTTATAGCCTCTGTGCATTGCTATGTACAAAGGGATTTAAATAAAAGCTCAGGAAGACAGAAAGGATGGCTTTGAGAACTTTCTTTCTTTCTTTCTTTTTTAAGATTTACCTATTTATTTGAGAAAGAGAGAGAGCACATGCTCAAGTGTGAGGGGCAGAAGGAGGAGAGGGAATCTCAAGCAGACACCCTGCTGAGTGCAGAGCCTGACACAGGGCTCGATCTCACAACCTTGAGATCATGACCTGAGCTAAAACCAAGAGTCGGATGCTCGACCGACTGCACCATGCAGGCACCCAAAGTACTTCCTTTTTAATAGAAATAATTTTGCAGCCCTCTCTCCCTGGAGCACACACATGGACACATTGGGTACTTTGTTAGTATTAACCAAGGATCAAAATAGCATCATCCTACACCTTAACTTAGAAAGGTCCTCCAGCTATAAGGGAAAAGTCTCTGGGTAAGGGGAGTATAAGCCACCAAAACTCTTATTGAGAGAAATCTGGCAACAGGTATTATGCTTAGAACCTAAAGTTTTTTGTACCCTGTGACCTAGTAATTCAGCTTTTAGCTAAATCTCAAAAGGCAATGGGGATGGAGAAAAGACTTAGGATTCTAAATGTTTTACACAGCCTTGTTCATGATAGTAAAAAATTGGAAGCAATCTCAATATCCAACTGTAAAAGAATGAGTAACTGAACTTGCCACACTCGTGAACAGAAGGTCCCTCAGCGCCCCTTGCCTCAGCCGCAAAGAGTGAGGGGATCCATGGGAATGACAGTGCCCAGGTGTATTCCCAAGCCCACAGTACCAAGGGTGTGGGATAGGAAACAGAAGGTGGTTCTGCAGCCAGACCAACACAGGTTCAAATCCTGTTCAGTCCTGCCTTGGCCAGGTGGGTCTTGGCAGCATTTCCACCTCCACCCATGCAAAGTGAGTTGAAATCCTGAGCCGATTGGGTGCTCTCAAAGGAATTACATTGGGCCTGATACATGGGAGCTAGCATTTGCCCCAGGTCACCCAATCTTAGTATGTTGCAGAGCCAGGATTTAAAATTAGGTGCAGCTAGTTCCAAGATCATTATTTTTTTCTGTTTCTTATACCATGCTGTGTCTTCTAGATTATCCTCCCAAAAGCCCTGGGGAAACAGCAGTGGCATGATCCACAGACAGGTGGTGGAGACGTGGGGCTCCAGCTGGGGATCTGAACATGGTCTTTGCCCCTAGGACACAAGAAGTTGATTCAAAAGGTCACAGAAACCAGCAGCTTTCACTCAGAGGCCCCAAGTCCTGGGATTGGGGTGTTGGAGGGAGATCCAAAGCAAACAGTCACGGATTTGGAAGCCAACACTGTCGTCCATCACGCCCAGCTGTCAGAGGGGTGCAGGCAGGGAGGGGCATCTTATTTCACTTGGCCACAATTCATGGATTTTCACAATCAGTGAGGGAGGCAAGAGATGCCTTTCCTGCCTGCTGCAGATAGAAAGCTTGCTGGTGCCAGCTACATGGAAGACATTTCTTGCACCTCCTTCAGGAGGAGCTCATGGAGGTAGAAGGAAGGGTGGATGGATGGCAGGATGCCCCTGGTTGGCAGCAAGCTCCGAGTCAGCCAGCTCCCTCTGCCCTGAGGCCCTGGGTCACAAGGCCAAGGAAAAGGCCCCAGGGGGCCCCTCCATGGTCCCGTCTCCACTCCCCTTCACCCTGAAAAGTTGTAGGTACACTATCAGTCTGTGACACTCTTTTTTTGCACTCGTGTCATTCATTTCTCATTCTTTCCTTGGGTTTCCTTTCATGGGCCACTGGAGATGGGGTCTCTCTCCAGAGGATGCCTGGGCTATAGTGATCAGTTTAGAAGCAGGAACACAGCTCTGGAAGAAAGCAAATGTCATTTCCAAATGTGAACAGATTTCTTGATCCCATCACTGCCAGCCAAATCAGGTGGTCAATTTGTAAAGACAAAACACTTCTTCCAGGCCAGGCCCACAGAGACAAAACCAACAGGCCTACATCCCTACATCCACCCTTCCTGCCTGCCTACCTTCCTTCCTTCCCTCCTCCCTCCTTCATCTTCCGTTCATCTTCCTTTCCCTTCTCTTTCTTCTCTTCTTCAAAGAGACCAAGTGGAAATACAGCTGAGGAATCCTGCAGGTGCTCTGGGCACCAGGGCAAAAACTCCGGAGATCCATGCAGGAACACAGATCCCTCCTTCTCCATGTGATTTCACCCAGAGTACAGCCATCCTCCCTGGGATGAACAAGAGAAATAAAGGGATGGAGGAAATTTATTGAGCACCTACTGAGTGCCAAGTGTGCTCACAGCCTGTGAGGCAGGCATGGTGCTTTCTGTCCACAGAGCTGAGGCTGAGTACGTGGGTCAGGAGAAGTACTAAGGGACATGGGACCAGAACTGCTGCTTTCTGGCTCCAGGGCTCATTCCTCTGCCATCCAGCAGCAATGTCACTGTCAATGGAATCCCCCAAAGAAGCTCTTTCTGAAAACCAGTGACTTTTGCCTAAAGTCTACAATGAAAGAACCCACATATGTTCACATAAAGATTGCTAAACAAAGAGTATGAACCATATATAACTACACATCACAATGTGGATGAATCCCGTGGCATGGTGGGGTTGGCTCGTACCAGCTCCTAAAAGCTGATTATGAAATACTTTGGAATTTTCTAAGCTGATTATTAAATCATTGGTGGCTTGAAATCAGCCATGATGGGAGTGTTTATACCGCTGAAATTGGCAAACACTACAAACAGGGCCTTTTTTTTTTTTCTTTTTTTTGAGAGCCAACTTACCAGCGCACTGCTGGATGGATCTTACAGGCACTGAGAGGAAGTAAACAGACTTAAAAGAGGACACACACACACACACACACACACACAAAAAGAGGACACACTGATCCCAACAATAAGGAGTTCAGGAACAGAGGCAGCTTTCTATGGTGATGGAAGGGAGGGGGGCAGTCGCTCTGAGGTGTGGTGCAAGCATTAGGCAAGCTGGTCATGCTCTGCATCTTCATCTTGGTGGTGGTTAGATGGGCATGCTCAGCCTGTGAAAATTCACTTGTGATGGAGAAATTTTTTTACAGATATGGCCTCATAACATCCCCCAAACATCTTGACGAGGAGGAGGCAAAGGGGTGCTATTCGGCAAAAGCAAAGAGACCTCTCTTTGAACCTTTAAAAGAGATCAAATGAGCCTTCACAAGTGAGACTCTAAGACTCAGGCTCCGGAGTCAGAAGCTCTACTCTGCAAGCTCAGGCAAGTTCCTCGTCCACTCTGGGTCTCAGTTTTCTCATCTGTTAAATGGAAATAATTAAAAAAAACAACAACAACCCTACATCTAGGGTTGTTGAGGAGACTGAATGTGCATCACGTTGCCTTAAACACTACAAATATCCAATGTGTTGGCTATTTTTTTGCCTTTATTATTAATAAGCCGGATTGGGTAGGAGATAAGGAAAAAAGAGGGAAAATGAATGTGTGAGAAAACAGTCAGTGAAGGAAAACACAGCATTTCCTGCAAGGTCTATGTTTTGCCTCTGCTGCCCACCCCTCTCCCCCACCCCCCATGGCTGGCTAAGCTCCTGCCTAACTGAAAATACTGAGTCTGCAATAGGATAGAATGGCCCAGGGTCAACATAATACCAAGTTGGGCCAAGTTTGATTCTGGGGCATGCCAGGGATGTGGTCCCATCTAGATTTCTGTGGAAGAATTCACCCAGCTAAACCTATGGCAGGTTGCCAGCACAGCTCTAAAGGAATCATACTAATTGTGGAAGAACTGAAAATTCTGGTAAGGGCTTTAAAAAAAGATACACGAAGAGAACATAAATAAAAATTATAAAATTTCCGGGACACCTCGGTAGCTCATTGGTTGAGCGTCTGCCTTCAGCCCAAGGTGTGATCCCAGATTCCCCGGGAAAGAGTCCCACATCGGGCTCCCTGCATGAAGCCTGCTTCTCCCCCACCTCCCCGCCCCCACCCGCTTGTGTCTCTGCCTCTCTCTCTGTGTCTCTCATGAATAAATAAATAAAATCTTAGACAAAAATTGTAAAATTTCCATTTCCCTCAGAGTGGATAGTGATAGGCTTGTGTGTGTCATGCTTTGATCCCGACATGATTTTCACCTAGGCTATGAGTAAATATTCACCAATAATCCACTTTGTTCTACATGAGACTCTCCTCAAGGTTCAAAGAGAAGCAAAGATTCTCAGAGGTAAAAGGGACCCAGAAGATCATCTCATCGAATTACCCGCTGAGTACCTAAAGTTTCAAACAACTTCACTAGCCCGGTGGGTGGCCAGCTGATGTTTGCATACTTCCAGAGACAGGGAATCCACTATGTCAGGACGCAGCCTGTGCATCTGCGCATAGCTCTGTGAAAACATCACTGAAGAGAAATAATCGGTCTGACTGTGGTCCACGTGGAGTTTGGCTCTATGCCTCAGGGCCACCCAACAACATGTGCAAGATGTGCCTTCCACTGAATGTTTCCCATCACATGTGTAGATCCTGCCTTGCTCTTGTATGTTTTTGGCTCAACAATGCCTTTAGACAATGTCACCTCCATTTTTTTCCCACCAATAATAGGGTTTCCCTTTTTTTTTTCCATCTTCTCTGTCTTGATTTCTGATTTTTAACTCCTACAAATTTATAAATCAGAACCTAAAGAGCATTATTTCTTCCATGCCATTTTTTCTCTTAAAAACTCTTTTTTAAAAAAGAATTTTTACTCCATCCAGGGTATCCAGATGTTTTGTAATCCCTCCCTGCCCTTATTTCCAGCCAAGTCTTCTGACACTGCTCCATATGCCCACTTCCCTCCACAGGAATGGTTCTCCTCCACAAGCCCTGTGTATGCTGCTCCCTCCATCCCACCATCACCCCTGCAATCTCAGCTCAGATGTTGCTTCTCATCTCTCCATTACACCTTCCCAACATCTGTCATTCTCCCAGTTAGTGACCCCCTTCATGGCCCCTCCAGGACTTCTTCTCCCCTTTATTATAGCACCTGTCCCACTGCATTGGAACCACTTCTTTGTATCTCTCTCTCTCCCTCTAGACAGTGAATTGTTGGATCGGGAAACACTTCTCCTTTTCCATCTTCCAGCACCTACCATCCTTCTCACATAGGGTAGATCCACTATTTTTTCTGAATGATTTTTTTTCTGCCTCTGCTAATTCAAGTGTGCCAAGTATGTACTAGCCATGAGTTTGCTGGTTGTGTTCCTTTAAGAAATGTTACATAGATTTCCTGATATAAAGCATAGCTTGTGTAGAAATAGTTTTGTTAAGCAACACGTTCAGATGCTCATCTTACTTAAGCCCAGTAGAGTAGAGCATTTCTCAACATGGATTTCTAAGAAAGAAGCTACAGTTAAGGTTCAGATTATAAGATTAGCTCATAGAAGCTAGCCACAGTTGTAAAAATCAGTATAATTGGTGCATGGTATATAAAACACAGCCCCATCAGTGATGTTTTTATTATATTTGGAGTTTGATCACACTTCTAAAATTAAGAATCCATCACCCTGGAATCTATCACACATTAGTTAAAATAAGCAAGTTTCTTATAACTAAAATATGATGCCAGAATCTCAGCTCACAGGAAGATGAATTACACATACTTTTCCCTGTTCCTCCTGCTAAGCCCAACAAAAAACCTGGATGTGGAAAGAAGAAGAGAAGTTAGGGAACTCAGAACCCGAGTAACGCAACGATAACTCCCACCCGCACTTGGAGTTAAAGAAGCCAGCGAACCGGAAACGCCACTGGACACACACAAAAATGACTCCGATGAGACCCTGCTCTGTGAGCCAAAGGACCAGGGAAAGGTCAGTCTAATAAGACAGAACAGTGTTAGACAATAACCACCCTACTCCAACCAAATCCCATAGAAAAAACAGTGGTGCCATCCCTACCCACACCAAATGGAGAGCCTAGACTTCTACCCCCACTAGACTATATGGAGGCACCCCAATGCCCTGTTGGCATGGCATCAGAGAAGAGTGAGTAGGGATCTGGGACACTCTTCTTCACTGAGCAGTAAGGAGCACCCCTCCCACCACCTGGAGACCAGGTGTCAGTGGAGACCACCTGGGAAGACTGGATTCCCTCCCTGCTTTGGTAGTCCTGAGAGAGCGTAGGGAGTCAGGATTTCCACCAGAGCCTGGCAGGAATGAGCCCAGGGCCTCCCCTCCCACCTATGGCATCATTCAAGCTCTCAGAGTTCTTGTATCATTGTCTGTTAAAGAATTTCTAGTGTATTTAATTATATATAAAAGAGAGAATTTTTCTTAGAACATTAAAAAAAAAGAGAGAGAGAAACAGGGGAGAGTGAGTATATGCCATCTTGTTCTGGAACTGAAGAGCCTATATGTATTATATAATATATATAGATATAGATTTTTATTTTTATTTATTTATTTGACAGAGAGAAAGAGCACACGCACATAAGCAGGAGGAGCAATAGGCAGAGTGAAAGGAAGAAGCAGGCTCCCCACTGAGCAGGGAGCCCAATGCAGGACTCCATCCCAGGACCCCAGGATCATGACCCGAACCAAAGGCTGACACTTAACACACCAAGTCACCCAGGCACCCCTAACACAACACTTTTAATACCCACTCTGTGCAAGGCACTGCCTCCACTCCCACAGCTAACCACACAGAAGCAGACCCCCTGGGCTCTGTGCATGCCTAGATCATGCAGATGGGATGCCTCTGCTACAACGCTGTCACTTTCTCAGTGGAACCCTTGAGAAAGATTAGGGCAGTAGAACCCAAAAAGTGAATGTTCTTTTAATTAACTGTTCCGAGGTCTGCCTATTTTAATCATAGGATGAAGTTTCCTCTGTATAAAACAGTCATTAAAAGGATCAAAATCTGAGCCCCTCCTTGGTGATGCCCTCCAACCCTTGCTCTACTTCCCTTTCTGTCTCTCGTCCTTCCAGCTCAGAAAGCCCATTTTTGCAGTTCTCCCCTCTCCTGCCTTGCAGTCAGCCTGCTGCCTGTCCCTCTGACTGCAGGGGACCTACTTTTGGAAGTCTCCTCCTTTCAATCCTTACTGAGGATTTGCTGAGGGTCAAGAAAATTATGAAGCCAAGATCGTTTTTATCTTATCTAAATTAAGAGGAAATTAACTACAAGAAGCACCTCAGACTTGTATGTTACCAGCCAGAGCTTGGGTACTTGGGAGTTTTGATAATATTTTGGCAGCTCAGTGGCTGTTTTCACTATATTCTTGTTGTTGCTTGTGTTCCAGATAATCAAGACTCCTCAAAAAGTGGCCTCTAAATAAACGAAGTGTTTCTGCATTTGTTTGGTAAACATACCTCACCCCATACAACACCTCTAACAGTTTTAAGCTCATGACTAAGGCCCCTCCATAGGTCTTTTTTTGGGGGTGATGTACACAAAAGGAAAGGTTTTTTTTTTTTTTCCTATTACAAGAGAACAGCTGAAAGGATGTTTTACAGCACTCTCCAAAAGGAATTGTTCCAGTGCCAAAATCACACATGAGACATTTCAACCCAAAATAAAATCTGACAATGCCATGGGTACCTTAATTATAGCTCTTCTACAAGAAAATTGTTTGAAGGCAGAAGGGGGTTTTCAGTTGAGCTGTGTTGGAAATTAATTCCAATTAGAACGAGCATTAACTATGGACTGGGTAACACCATTTCCAAAACGTAGGACACTCCTATGCTGGATCCAGATTTTAATGACAAGGCTCTGCTCCAGGGACCTTCCATTACTGAGAAGGAAACCTGGAAGGCCATATCGCAAGCCCTGGAAGTAGGGCCTAACCGGTAAACGGACATGTGTGACTTAACAGGACAAAAATAACAGACTGCCAAATACTTGTGAGACTCACTTGTTTGGCCTCAAGATGGGCCCCTGAAATAATCATGTATTCCTAGGGGCCTTTGGCCAAGGTTATGAAATCTTTATTAACAACACATAAACCAAGACTGGACATACCACTCTGCTTCTCCTGTTTCTCTCCCTCAGATGCATAATAAAAACGCCTTCCTTAGATGACTCAGCAGCCCCTTCCAAGTACACTGATTATGCCTGAGCTGTCCAGATAATTATTGGACTCCTTTCCCACCTTGTCACCTCAAAATAAGGTGGACAACTACATCACCCTGAGGCCCTACTACGCTTCTCAGGCTCATACAGTCTCTGTCCCCAGGGTTTCAAGAAGGATACTTTTAAGGAACTGGCTCTCAGGCACTATTGTTTCCACGGACTCTTTCCTCCCATGGTGTTTAGGGGCCTAGCTCCAGTCTGAGCAGTGACTGGTCCAACACCTTCTGTATCCGCAACATGTAAGTGTATATATGTTTGTGTGTGTGTACGTATGTGTGTAAGTGTGCACAGAGGGTGTTCACAAACAGGAATACCTCCATGGGCACTTTTTTCTTGAGCAGCTCTCAGGACTCTAAACAGCCTCTTCAAAGCACCCCACATCTGATCTTCTCCATTAGCCAGTTCTTCCTTCTCAGGACCACCAGATGGGTCTTTCTGAAACCCTAAAACCTAGAGGGGCTGCATGTCCCCTGGTCTGGGGACTCACTGCCTCACTGCCTGGAATGGGGGTCTGGATCCACCATCTACCTCAAAGCCTTACTGTCCACCATCCTCTCTCCCTTTATGGCCCTCAGAAAACACCCATTACCTTTCAAGACTCTATTAAGACCTCTATCCTCTGTAAAATGTTTCCCAGCATGTCCATCCACCTCCCCACCTCAACAAGCAGAAATGACACCATATCATATATTTTTGTAATTATTATAACCCTACACAAATGTCTTTCTCTATTGGATGAAAGAGACAAAATAGGACCTCCTCAAAATATCTTTGTATGCCCAACCTTTCACCCATATACCTGGCATATAACACTCACCAAATGTTTGACAAATAAATGAATGCATCTTCCAGCTGGCAAAGAATCCCAGGCTCTTTCTGGAATAAAAGATATATTCAAAAGAAAAGTTCTTGAGCCCAAGGGGACCTCCTACATCAGGGAAGGCTCACAATTGTGGGAGCCTGCTAGGTCCTCCAAAGAGCACACAGATGTACCTCCCCACCGTGTGAATACCAACTACACAGAGAGAGGGTGCTCATGGCCAGTAAAAACCAAGAGAGAAAGGCCCAGAGCCATGGCCAGCTTCTCACTTCATTCTCCCCCTAGCATGGGGGAATGGGAGCCTAGGAAAGGCAGAAGAAAGAGAAGGGAAAGAGCAGATCTTGCCTGTGCCCCTGCATAGTGATGGTCCCCAGAGCCTGAGCCAGGTCCGTACTGCAGGAAGGGACATGTGGAGAGGATTTTAACATCTGGCTTCCTTACCCAACCCTCTTTTTTGGGTCTTTAGGCTCTCACTCCCTTACAAAACTTACTCCCAGAAAAACATCTGAGAATAAACTAGCCAGAATATGCATACCTGTCCAGATCTCTAGAGATGACAATAAAGTATGCTTTCTAAAAGAAAATAATTCCTGACTGTGCTAGACAAACAGAGGGGCAGGGTTGCTCAGAGGACCAGAAGCTTACAAGATCCCCACAGAGATGCGATCAGAGACCACATCCAGAGTGGGCCTACTCACCACACAGCATGGCCTTTTCCCCACTCTACCCCATCACTAGATTGTCACAAAGGAGATACAGCATTCAGGCAATGTCCAAAACAAAACTGGAAAGCACATCCACAAAGGGACAAGTATTTAAAGAAAATGATCATCAAAAAAGAAGCATTGAAATCATGAGTGGAAAAATAAATTCTCCAGAAAAAGAATTCAGAGGAAGCAGAAGAAGACCTAAAAAGAAATGTAATTAATTTTATGGCAATTGTATGTACATATTCTTTCATAAATAGACATTTTTAAAAATTCAAGTAAAAACTACCAAAAAGATCACAAGAGAAAATTTCCAGATATAAGACAATAGGCTTTATTAAGGAGGAGGAGAGGGGGAGAAACAGAAAATTTTGTACCCAACTGAACTATCATTCAAGTGTGAGGGGGTGGAATAATTCCAGTTACATCATAGTAAACTGGATTGTTGTCCTCAATTCTTCACTCCCTTCCTTGGCTCTGGTACCCTAATGTCCCTCTCAGCACAGAAAGAAGAGAGTATACCCTCCACCCCATTGGCTTTGGGTTTGGCCATGTGACTTACTTTGATTAACAATAAGTAAGCAAAAACTTGGGATGTGCTTACATTGTCTAGCACAGCCTCTCAAGCTCCTCTGATTTGCCGTGAAGAGAGTATGCCCCAGGGAGCTGCTTCTCCCATAATAAAATACATGAAGCCAATCCAAATCCAACTCACAGTTGGAGCCAAGCCCAGCCAAGCCTAACCAGAAGGAGCCAAACCCCAGCTAATCCACAGACCCACAAGCAAGCAAAATATATGTTTGTCACTATAAGTCACAAGACCATGGGTAAATTGCTATGTAGCATTAATGCAGCAACACCTAATTAATAGACAAACACAGAAAGTTTACGGATTATTCAGGTCCCTTCTCTAAAAGAGTTACCAGAGGGTCTCCTTAAGCAAAATACAGTACAATCCAAGAGACAAGGAACAACAACACAAAAATAGTAAGAAAAGAATAAAATATATAATTGATTATATAGGTATTGATTGTAAGAAAACATTAACAATAATTTTTTTCAGATTTATTTATTTTAGAGAGAGCACATCTATACACACAAGCAAGGGGAGGAGCAAAGGGACAGGGAGAGAGACAGAATCCCAAGCAGACTCCCTGCTGAGCACAGGGCCCGACTTGGGGCTCCATCCCACCACCCTGAGATCATGCCCTGAGCCAAAAATCAAAAGATGGACACTTCAAACAACTGAGCCAACCAGGAGCCCCCAAAATTAACAGTAGTCTTGATGACCATTTCAGACAGTCTTCAACTGAGCTAGTGGTGATGGCAGGTAAGGAAATTAAGGTTCTTGTCTTGTTCAAATGGTACAAGAGAGGATGAGGAATGTACATGCAATTAAATCAATGTTGATGGTGAGGGAATAACTGTAAATTTGTAAAGTTTTAAGGGCAATTACTGAAAAACATAGAATTGAGATGTATTACTTTCAATCTATTAGAATAAAAGGGAAAGCAAGAGAATTGAAGACAATCTAACAAAAGGCAAGAAAGATTTTTTTTTAATTAAAAAGGACAACAGGCAGGATTTTACATATAAAACACAGGATAATATGGCAGGAATTAATTCAAACACATCAATAATTGGTAAAAATTCAGGCTAAATTCTTCTATAACAGCAGGAATTCTAAAATTAGAGGACACTCCTGAAACAAAACAACGCAAAAAGGATAAAAAGAAAAAAGACATAGCAAGCAAACACTAACAAATTGATACTGAATTAGTATCACTTCCAGACAATAGAATTCCAAGATTAAAGCATCAAACCTCTTTGAAGAAAAAATACATCAAATTAATAAAAAGTGAAACCTATATTACAATCATCAACCTTGATGCACCTGATGACTAATGCCAAAATACTGGATACAAAGACAGCTAGAGAGGCAAGAAATGGACACATCCACCTCACAGTAGATGCAGTGGAGCACACCTCTTCCAAAACTTAACAGATTAAATTGACCCCAAAAAGCAAGAATCCAGGAGATATAAATAATATAATAAACAAGAAGGATTTAAAACAGAGCTATGGGCCCAACAAGTAGAAAATACACATTCATTTCAAACACACAAAACCCTCACAAAAACTGGCCATTATCAGGCTTCAAAGATAATCTCAACAGGTTTCTCAGACCAGAAATCTCATAGGGCACCCTCACTGAACAAAACTCCATAAAATATAAATTAATAGCGAAAGAATGGCCAAAAAACCAATTCATCTGAGAACTTTAAAACAAGCTGAGAAAAACAGACACAGTAAATCATTCGCCCTCTCTGCCTAGACTGCTGCTCTTGACATCTCCACTGCTGGTGTTCTCTTCCCTCCCTATATATCTTTTCCCCCTCTTAGAATATCCATCTCTTGGGATTTGCTTAGATGACTGGATATGAATATTTTCAAAAATATTGTTTTTGTATTTTCAATTGTTTTTGTATTTCAATTGTTTTGTATTTTCAGGCAACAATGTTGCTTGTCATCCAGTATACTAGTTCTTAATTGAGAATTGTGATCAGAGAGTATTTCAGCTTATGAGTATCCATTGCTTACCTTTATAGTGCTGACATTTTATGGAACTAACTGGCCATGCAGGACATAATAGGATATTTTCATATTCTTTTACTCTTAAAAGAGTAAAATCATGCTTTTTTTTTACAGTATGCTTTTTTTTGTATAGTATGCTTTCTACATGATCCTTTTTTGCACATTTAAGAATATTTTAACTAAATAAGACTGTCGATTTTGCTGCTTTTTCTAAAAGGATCTTCAAATAAGAAGTAAGTAAAAAACACGTATTATAGGTAGAGGGAAAATGTGCCTTGGATGTACATTTTCCCTCTCACACTCAACCTATAAACAGACATAATTTATTTTAAAACCTGTATCATCAAACTCTCTCTTTAGATCTAAGATGCTGTTGAATATTGAATATGAGACCTTTGAGGAGAGAGTATGCTCAGAACCTCAGGCACAACAGGCCATGTATGGCAAAGGTACAATAAATTTTCTAATTTTACACCTGCAACAAGGAGATATGGTCACTAAAAAGTAAAAATATATATGTAGGACTTAATGTACTTTTGCTTCATCAAGCTGTTTGCTATGGTATTCAAGATCAGAATGTTACTCTAACTCAGAAAGGTTGACTGTTTCTGGCAGTAGTGTATTAGTTTAAAAAAAAAAAGACATTTATATGATGTAAATGGATAAATAAATGAGTAAATATTAAAAAAAAAAAAGAGGGGGCAGGGGGTTGGCTCAGCGAGTTAAGTGTCTGCCTTTGACTCAAGTCATAACTCAGGTTCCTGGGATGAAGCCTCGCATTGGTCTCCTTGCTCAGTGTGAAGTCTGCTTCTCCTCTCCCTCTCTTCCTCTTCTCCACTGTGTTCTCTCTCTCTCTCTCAAATAAATCAATAAAATCTCCAAAAAATAAAAACCTCAAACAATTATTTTAAAGCAAGTACAAGGCAAAGCACATCAAAGCCTGTAAAGTGCAGAGAGTTAATCTGAAAAAGATTTACAGTCTTTAATGCAAATATTAGAAAAAATTTTTTAATCAAAATGAATCCACTGAGCATTCAACTCAAGAAGCAAAAAATAAAACAAAACAAAACAAAACAAAAAAATTAGCCAAGAAAGAAGTGCAGAATAAATACAAAGGCATAGATAAACATTTACTGGATGAAAGCAATGATTCTTTTCTTGAAAACTAGATCAATAGCTAGATAAATAACTCTTAAAAAGGAGTCAAGAATTTAGAATTTAGGGCAGCCCCAGTGGTCCAGTGGTTTAGCGCCACCTTCGGCCTGGGGTGTGATCCTGGAGACCCGGGATCGAGTCCCACATCGGGCTCCCTGCATGGAGCTTGCTTCTCCCTCTGCCTGTGTCTCTGCTTCTCTCTCTCTCTCTCTCTCATGAATAAATAAGTAAAATCTTTAAAAAAAAAGAATTTAGAATTCAGTTGTGTGTGTGATTGCATGTGTAAGCAAGTGATCTCTTTCATGAATAAATAAGTAAAATCTTTAAAAAAAAAAAAGAATTTAGAATTTAGTTGTGTGTGTGATTGCATGTGTACGCAAGTGAATATGAAGGGGATGGGATCTCAGGGGGAAATTAAATAAATCTACCGGGATGATCCATAAAATGTATTGAAACAAAATTAAGTTTAGATACCTGCCTCACATCCTACACACAAAAATGAACTCCAAATGAATCAAAGAAAAAACATAAAACAAACACTATGAAAGTATTACAAAAATATAACATTTTCATAAATTTAGGGTCGAGTAGGAACAAAAAGCAAAGGCTACAAAGGATTATATACACTTCTCAATCGTGTACAATGACCACAAAAATATAGTTTAAAAATAACAGAGTAGATCAAAATATTTGCAATATGCCTAACAGAGAATTAGCATCCAGAACTATCAACAATTTAACAAGAGAAAAGTAACAACCTTTCTTCTTTTCTACACTAAGAGTGTCATAAGCAGCTCCACGATTTTATCATTCACTCTCTTTAGCTTTCTGCACCGACATGGTTTATACTACTAGAAATACACTTTCCAAACCCATGGCATAAATCACCTGACTATATTATGTTGATAGAAAATCTCATGGAAAGTTAGACAAACAGTTGTCTAGATAGAGATGCAGACCTCACCACACATAACTTCTTCTAAAATGATTTTGTGATTGTGTTCAAAGTGCCTTCTGCCTGCTTAGAACACAATCTCTGCAGGGATGCCTGGGTGGCTCAGCGGTTAAGCGTCTGCCTTTGGCTCAGGTCGTGATCTCAGAGTCTTGGGATTGAGTCCCACATCAGGCTCCCTGCATGGAGCCTGCTTCTCCTTCTGCCTATGTCTCTCATGAATAAATAAATAAAATCTTAAAAAAAAACCTACAATCTCTGCAGATTGCTTTACTTTGCAGCCAGATGAAGTCAATGTCCCAGATGAAATTAGAAACCATTCTAATTTCTACATAATGCAAACTAATATTTGACAGTCTCTTGTCAGTGTGAACTAGAACCAAAAAAGTGTTATATAATTTGTTATAGTTAGTTTGGGTTAGTAACCAAAATATATATAAAGAACTGACATAACTCAATACCAAAAAA
Organism: Canis lupus familiaris; assembly: GCF_011100685.1. NCBI lineage: Eukaryota > Metazoa > Chordata > Mammalia > Carnivora > Canidae > Canis > Canis lupus. Next base: position 36,294,943 of record NC_049238.1, read on the forward strand.
CCCCCAAATAATCCAATTAAAAATGGGCAGGAGACATGAACAGACATTTCTCCAAAAAAGACATCCAGATGGCCAACAGACTATATGAGAAGATGCTCAACATCACTCATCATCAGGAAAATGCAAATCAAAACTACAATGAGATATCACCTCACACCTGTCAGAATAGCTAAAATCAAAAACACAAGAAACAGCAGATGTTGGCAAGGATATGGAGAAAAGGGAACCTTCCTGCACTGTTGGTGGGAATGCAAACTGGTGCAGACACTCTGAAAAAACAGTATGGAGATTCCTCACAAAATTAAAAATAGAACTATCCTACAATCCAAGAATGACTCACTGGGTATTTACCCCCAAAATACCCCCAAAAAATGTTTTTCAAAAGAAAAGAGGGAAGGATGGTAGATTCACCACCCCCCCACACACATCTTTTTTTTTTTTCAACAGGAGGACTTAGGCAATCTACACAGGGAGAAATACAAGTGCACACTAAATATTAAAAAAGAATACCAGCCTCACTACTAGTCTCTGCACTAAAAACTGACACCTCCACCTGGCTGTGGGGAAGAGAGAGGACAAAGAAAAGCACAAACCCTTGCATTTCAACATTTTTAGGATATCTGCAAAGTAGCAATGGAGAAAAAGATCTTCTGTGTGCTAAAAGGAGACATTATCCAAGGATCTCCCCTAAAATGTGACTCGTGACTTAAAGGGCCCTTCTGGTCCAACACAAGTTATGCCTTCAAATTTCTAGAACTTTGAGAGCAGCACCAACTCTTTTATGTTTCCATCTGCATCACAAATACAATCACACTTTGTTTTCCTTTGGGGATCATATATTCTGCAGTGACTCTTATGTGTAATTATTCTTGAAAACTTCCCCACGTGTAAATCAGGCCACAACGTTTTCATGCAAAAAGCACCCAGTCCTTCCCAGAGTTGCAACATGAAACCTAGTCAACGTCTTAGAAACCACAGACCCAGGCTTGCCCACGAAAGCACCACTCCCAGGGGCCCGAGCCTGCTGAGCCCTGGTGGTGAGCACTCAACCACATGAGACATTAAGAACTAAGCAGAAGGGTCAGAATTAATAGCTCACAATTAAGAAAACATCAGGGGACATGGACCCAACCCGGGGAAAACATGACAATCAGATCAGTACTCAGCACCAGTTGCAAGGCAGGTCGGGGCACAACAGCCTGACCTAGAGACTCGCCCTCACCTTCAGGAAGTACTGCACTTAACCATCCTACTTGGTTTTAACTGTGGTAAAATACACAGAACATAACATTTACCATCTTAACTATTTCTATGGGTACTATTCCATAGCATTATGTACACTCAGGTTATTAGGCAATATCCCCTCTGCCCATCCAGAGAACTCTTCCCATAGCCCCAACTGAAACTCCATACCCATTAAACACTCACTCCCTAGGCCCCCACCCCCATCCCCTGGCAACACAGGTCTACACTCTGTTTTTATTAATCTGACTGTTGTAGGTAGTGCTTCTGTAGCGGAATCATACAGGATCTCTCTTTTACTGACTGGCTTATTCATTACCTCAAGATTCATCCACATTGCAGCACGTATTGGGATGCCTTTCTTTTTTAAGGCTGAATAATATTCCATGCTCTGTATATACAACATTTCGTTTACTTATCTGTGGGTAGACCTTTGGGTGACTTTTAGCTTTTGGTTATTACAAACATCATCCTGTGCCTTTTCTAAAGGCACCTAGAAGATTCCACAGTGACCCACTGCAAAGTCTTGCAGTAAGCTTTATTTTCCCAAAATTAGCCTCATGTCTAACCTAAACCCTTTGTGCTATATATTAAAGTCATCTCTTCCTCATGCTCAGTGAAGGTTCTGCCTTGATTCCACCACTTAAAAGCGGTAGGACTTTTAACAACACCCTTCACCCTTCTACACCTTGGTTTTCTCATTGGAAAAGGGGCAAATCTTTGCAGGGCTTTGCAGAATGTTAAGTCTGCTGGTGCACAGGCAGCACAGGGCCCCACACCTCACACTTAGTAAGAATGCAATATCAGTAGCGCTTTGAAATTAGCATGGTAGTGTTTTGAAATAAGCATGATAGTGTTTTGAAATAAGCATATTTTGTAGATTTAAAATCTGTCTGTCTTCTATACTCAATCTCAAACTCTTCTAGATGACTCATATTTCCTAATCAAGTCCCTGCATGTGTGTGTGCGTGTGTGTGTGTCTGTGTGTGTGTGTGTCCAATGAGTCAACTTTCACACACAGAGATGCCAGCTAAGCTATCCACATATCCTTACAGAATGGCTCAGGGCTGAGCAGTGGAGGCCATGCCATGAGAACTAGCCTGGGGATACATTATTTCAGCTTGGGCTCTGGATCCACATCTCTGCATCTCACCACCTAAACATCGAAAAGCACCTGTCTTGGCTGGTGCTGAAGTGAAGGCACTGGAAGTCACTGAAGTGACTTTCTTCTGAAGAATGAAATTGTGGAAGAGGTTGAGTTGGAGGTGAGGGTGGCAAACAAACCTGGGTTCAAATTTTAGCTTCTTCACTTACTAGCTGTAGGGTGGTCATCACTGGGGTGGCTGCCCAATCACACCACTTCCTCCAGGGGCTAGAGGCCCTATGACCCATTCCCTGGCCATAGCTGATAGGGTCTGGGGAGAAACATCTGGACAACCAGCTTCACAGTAGAACAACCAGCTGGTTTTTCGCCATATGATTGTTTGCATTTCAAACTGGGGCTCCTAGTACAAGCCCAAACTCTATCTGCTCCTGAATCCAGATTCAGAAATGTCTAAAAACCTCACATATATGCATGTTAAGTGCATGATCATCAGGTCCCCCTCCTGAAATACACAGTGACTAGTGCAGCTCCTGGACAGGGGTCTGCTGGACTTCAGCCTGCTCCCAGCAGCATTCTGGCCAGAAGGCCTGTCACCGTGCCACTAAGGTCCCCAAGTCTCTAGGTACTTGCTCCTACTGAGGCCTGCTTGTTTCAGCTTTCCCCAAAACCTGGAAATGAGCTCCACAGTCCTCCAGTAAATCCCTGTTTATTGCCTGAGCCATCACAACCTTAACGAATGTACTTGTAATATTAGGCCAAGCATATTAGCCTGTGTGCATGTAGATAGGCCATCAAGTGGTATAGACAAAGCACCCAACACAAGGTTAGCCCTAAGCAGAAGTAGCCACAAAGAATGCAATGCTCCCTGACTCATAAGACAGAGGTCAGCAGGGTAGCAAAAGAGGAGGGAGCAGGGTGAGAAATGCAGACTTCCCAAAGCTCCAGTGATGGGTGGCATGGAGGGTTGAGGCCAGAAAGACCAGCTTTACTTAGTTCCCACTTCTGCCTTAGACTACTGTGCCTGATTCCCACCCCTGCATTCCCCACCCTCAGCTACGCCCCAACATTATCTATTCTGATGATTTCAAAATGCCCCTGATCGCTGAGCATCTGTGCTTCTGGGCGTGTGGAGTCCTGAGGGTATCTATCTTCTTTAAACCCCCGGGTGAAGATAATGACTAAGATAGTGTGGTAGGAAAATAATGGTCACCAAAGGTGTCACCTCCTAATTTCCAGAACCTTGTATATGATAAAACTGAAGAACACAGGAGGATTTAAGGCTGCTTAATGAGATAATAGGAAGAGTATCCTGGATTATCCAGGTGGACCCAATACAGCCACGTAAGCTATTAAAAACAAAAGAGGGATGCAAAGAGTTGCTAGAGATGTGGTGTCCATCATTTCTGGCTTTGAAGTGGAGGAAGGTGTCACAAACCAAGGAACCGGCAGGCTTTAAAAGCTGGAAATGGCTCTCAGTTTATAGCCAACATGAAAACAGGGGGCTGAGTCCTGCAGCCACAAGGAACTGGGTTCTGTCAACAACGCAAGAGACCCAGGAAGCAAATTCTCCCCCTAGAGCCTCCAGATAGGAGCACCAGCCTGCCGAAGCCTTGATTTTCACTTGGTCAGACGCATGTCACACTTTTGACCTCCAACTGTAAGAAAATAAACATGTACCATTTTAGGTCAGGAGTCTGTAGCAGTGTGTTACATCAGCAACAAATATGAATAAAAAAAAATGAATACAGACAGTACTGAGGCATCATACAAGCCTGTGCATACTGTTCCATGTGCATGGTCATGTTTCACCTCCATGTTAGCCCCGGTAGTAACAACTGGTGTCATCATTTCCATCTTACAGAACAGGAGGAGAGAAGCTCTGTTACCTTCCCATGGTCAAACAGCACCTAAGTGGGGAGAGGGGACTGGGTTCCAAAGTGATCAGACTTCAGGATTTGTCCATTAGACACATGTAATTGTACCTCCCCAGGGCCCAGGTGCATATGGAGCCACAAAGTAACTGTCAGTTCCCTAAAGCATGTGCATGTGCACACACACACACACACCCCTATACACACAGAGTAGAGACACCCTGGCCATCCTTTGCTACTCCATGATTGTGCTGACGAGCCCCAATTGCCTTTTTTACAGGAGTGTCTGGCTGTGTGGTTTGGTTATGTGATCATTTAGAACTCTGGTTTTAGGTCCTGGCAACACTTGACATAAACTAGTAGCTCCAATGGGAACAGCACCACAGGGAAGAATGTCATGCCACTTAAGGAAGGGTTAAACCAAAGTCCACACCCGCTGACCCTCCCTCCCATGGGAGATCTAAGCCACGGGCTTCAACGAATCATCAGAAAAATTTCTTTTTAAAAAGTCAAGTAGGGGCACCTGGATGGCTCAATGTTTGAGCATCTGCCTTTGGCTCAGGTCATGATCCTGGAGTTCTGCGATCGAGTCCTACATCAGGCTCCCTGTAGCGAGCCTACTTCTCCCTCTGCCTTTGTCTCTGCCTCTCTCTCTCTCTCTGTGTCTTTCATGAATAAATAAATAAAATCTTAAAAAATAATAAAGAAGAAAAAGTCAAGCAAGCCATGTACAAATCTAAATTAAAAAGTCTTTGCTTAATGGAGGGGGGAAATTAAAGAGTCTTTAATGGGTGGTGTGGTTTTTTTACTATCTGAGGAAGATTGAGATGACAAACATCACTAAAAAATCATGATCTGACACAGAGGAGGCACAATCTCTGACATTTCGTTGCAACTAATTCTCAGAATTCTAAAATGGATTAGCAATCATTATAATAAACCAGGGTTTTTCAGAGTCTTACCTACTGAAATACAAAAGGGGTTTCACCCTATGTTAATCCCTCAATGACTTTTCGTTTTTCATATTTGGTGTTATTTCCTCCTTTTGCAGAAAGCAGTCATGACACAGCAATCGTGACCCAGGGAGGGACCTTCATTTCCTATGAAGACTCACACGCTGGCCCCATCAGATCGCAGTCACTAGTCTCCAAAGAAAACATTTCTTTCTATTGAAAAGAAGCAAATCTGCAATTTTTGTGAAATGTAGGCAATGCCAGGAATGAAGAACCTTTGAGTCCAGCAAATAACAAATTAGGAGAGAGTTCCTGAAAGAGTGTCATGGTTTTTCCATGAGGCCCCTGCTGCAGTCTCAGCAGGGAGCTGCAGGAGCATCAGAAGAAATGACTTTTGCACTCAGGTTCTTCCTGGGATTCCTGACTTGTGATCAAACACCTCTAGGCCAGGAAGAAAGGAGGAAGTAGACATTAAATATGTACCATGTCTCAGAGGCTGGAGAAATAACAGCCATCACCAAGTATTGAGTTTGGCACTCTGCTGTGTCCTTCACATGTACCATCTCACTTATTATTCACAGCAGCGGTGTGAGCCCCCGACACACAGATGGAGAAACAGAGGCCAAGACAGGTTTCTGTTCTAACGTGCCTCAGTTAGTGGACCATGAGATCTAGATTTGAAGCCAGAGGTCAGAAACATTCACATGAATGTGCTGTTATAATCCTTGTCATGTGGACGGGGTAGACAGGATGCTGAAAACCACACTGTCTTTTCCCCAAATGAAACAAATTTGAGGAAGGCAGATTTAGGGAAGGGCTGCCATTGAGAGGCAGCCTTAACTTGAAAAGTTAAGTGATAGCCAGTTACCAGTTCACCCCAGATGGGGCAGTCAGGGTCTCATAGACCATCGGGGGACCAGAACAAGGAAAATGGAAGAAGCCAAAAGACGAACTGCTGCTGCTGAAGGCTGTGAATGAGGAGCTGGGGGCGCTCTGCTGGGTGAGCTGACAAGAGGCACACCTGCATACAACCCTCTCCCAAACCAGCAGACCTGCCTCTGGCACAGGAACCTATTTGCTTTCAGAGTCCAAAAGACCTGGCATCTGGAGCAGAAATGCAGGGCTTGAAGGGAATGAGGGGGAGTGAAAGCAGAGGAGGGGAGATAGCAGAGGAGAGCTGAGCAGAGCACCTTCCTCCCTTCCCCCATAAGTTAGTAGCTGAAGCGCAAGGAAGAGCTAGTAAAGCAGTTCTGGCTCCCTTTCTTTAAAAGCCATCTCTTTCCCACCACTATGTATCAACTACTTCTTTAGAAGAGAAAGAAGTTTCCACTTGATGAGAAAACTGGGTGGTGGAGCTCCTGCTGTTGCAGAAACAATATTGCAGCATCATTCTTTCCTCCATGAGGGCCCAACATGTGTCAGACATCAAATCAGGCACTCAGGAGCCAGGAGCCCTGGAGAGGCGAAGAAGACAGCACATGAGGATGGCTATGCAGCCATGTGACACCAAGAAGGTGCTGAGAGCTGTGGGGACCCAGGAAATGTTTGCCCTGAGCTAGAGCAGACAGCCAGAGTTGTCTCCTTGCTCCCAGCATGAGGAGATCATGGAGAAAACCATATAAATGAGGCAAGTGTCTTCTCTCTGAAAGCCCTCCAACAAACTCAGAAGCCACCAAAATGGCTGACTGCAAGAGCACTATGCACAGAGATACTTGGTTTCCAGACACCTGGCTCCATACCCAATGCCCTCCTATACCAGTGAAGAAAAGGACCTAAAGAAAATGGCCCACAGAGCGTTTCAGGGATGGGCACAAGAAAACTAGATGGTGTCAGGTCAAAAGCTGAAACCCACCTGTCTGTACATCGGCCTGATCATTAATTTGGTCTGTCTGATTCTTCCATTTAATCATTCATTCGTTAACTGGAACACTGACTGAAATATTTACAGAAACACAGAGCACTAATTATATGCAAGAACTAGACTTGGCTTCTTATGTCTCTGGAACCACAGGATGTAACGTTCACATGGAAACAAACTTTGTTGGTGCCATTTCAAATTTATTAATCATTAGAAGTGTTACAATGCCTGTGTCATTGGGTATGTATCCACTTTGATCTCAGTCTAATCACCTACAGTAACAGGATCTCAGGGAGAACACGTGGAGCACGGACAGCATCTTCTATGGTCTACCATAGTAAAATTACAGAAAACCAGAGATGAGAAAGTTCTGAAAGCAGCCAGAGCAGGAAAGACATAGGACTTTCAAAGGAGCAACAATGAGACCCACAGTTACTTTCCTAATGGAAACAATGGAATAATTTTTGAAATGCTGGAGAAAAACAAAAAAGACAGCTTACAATTGAGAATTCTATACCCAGTGGAATATTTTTCAGGGCTGAAGGCACAATAAATACACATTCAGACCCCAAGTCCCTACAACAGAAACCTGAGATTATTCATCAAAACAAAACCCACACTGAATGAAATACTAAAGGAAATTCTTCAGCGCAAGGAAAATGATCCCCCCACAAAAAGGAAAGAAAAAAGAAGATCACAGAAACAAAGAAGAGCAAGGAAAAAGGCATACATGTGGGTAAGTGTAAACAAATATTAATTGCACCAAGTAATAACAGCAATTTATGGAAATTAAAATATATGTTGAATTAAAATTCCTAATACTGTAACAGGCATGAGGGGGTAAGAAGAATTAAAGTGTTTTAAGGTAATAACATTGTTTGAGAAATAATAAAGATACTCTTTAAATTCAAGTGTAAAAGGCCAAGGATATAAAACTAAAGACTGATGGAAAGTGATAAATTGGATAATAAAAATATTTAATTCATACAAAAGGAGGCAAGAAGGGAGAGAAAAAGAAACAAAACAGATGACACAAAGAAAGAACAAATTATAAGATGGTAATGTTATATAAGATGGAAATAAAACAAATGCTCTAATTAAAAACCTGAGGCCAGGGCAGTTGGATGGCTCAGTCAGTTAAGTGTCTGCTTTCAGCTCAGGCTGTGATCTCAGGGTCCTGAGATGGAGCCCCACACCCAGCTCTCTGCTCAGTGGGAAGTCTGCTTTTCCCTCTCCTTCTGTGTTTCCTCTCCCTCTCTCACTGTATCTCAAATAAGTAAGTAAATAAGTAAGTAAGTAAATAAATAAATAAATAAATAAATAAATAAATAAATAAATAAATAAATAATAAAGCAAGCAAGCCTGAGGTGACATCCACAAAAATGGAGGAGTAAGAACCTCAAAAGTTTGCCCTTCCATAAAAGCTATCAAAACACTAGCAAAATTCCTCAAAATCAACTTTTTCTGAACTCTGGAAATTAACCAATGGCTTACAATAATCCAGGATGCCTTGAGTCAAGAAAATAAACTAAATCTTATAAAGAAAAGAAATAAAAGGTATCCAACTGGAAAAGAAGGAAAACTGTATCTATCTGCAGGTGACATGATCTTACATAAATCCTAAAGAATCAACAGCAAAAGCTAAAGCTACTGAACAAGTTTGGTGAAGTTATAGGATACACAATTGGTCCTCAAAAAAGCAGTATTTTTATATACTAGCAATGAACAATTCAAAAATGAAATTAAGAAAGCAATCCTATTTACAATAATATTAAAAGAAAACTATAAAAGAAAAAATAACCAAACCCCAGAAAACTTGAACTTAGAAAACTATAATACTTTCTTGGACAAAAGTAAAGATCTAAATAAGAAAAGGTATCCTGAAAAAAAAAAAAGAAAAGAAAAGGTATCCTGTGTTCATAGATAGTAAGACCTAATGTTGTTAACACAGCAATGTTCCCCAAGTTCATTTACAGATTCAATGAGACTCCTATCAAAATTCCAACTCCCTTATTCCAGAAATAGACAAATCAATCCTCATATTCATCAGGAACTACAAAAAGATCCTAAGTAGCCAACACAGTCTTGAAAAAGAAGGACAAGTTTGGAGCGCTCACACTTTCAGATTTCAAAATCTACATAACCCTACAAAAAGATATAGCATTCAAGACAATGTGGTACTGGTATAGAGATAGACATATAGACAGAATGATCAATGGACTAGAACTGAGATTCCAGAAATAAACTCAACAATTCCAGTAGTAAACCCAAGTGGGAAAGGTAAAACAATAAAGTTTCTGTAAGAAACCAAAAAGTGAAAAAGGGAACCACACAGTAGGAGAAGGTAGTTGTAGCAAACATACCTGGCAAAGGACTCCTATCCAGGACACACATAGAAAATCTTAGGACCAGATGAACTTTAACAACTCAACTTAAAAATAATGTAAACAAGAGCTTCACAAAAGGAGATATCCAAATGGCCAACACACATCTAAAAAGGCACACAAAGGCTTAATCATCAGAGAAATGCAAATTGAAGCCACAATGAGATACTGCTACACACAGTCTAAAAGTAATACTACCAAGTGGTGGTGAGGACGTTCTGCAAAGGAATGCTCATATACTTCTAGTGGAGTATAATTTGCTCAACTGTCTGAACAACCATTTAGGCAACATTCACTGAAGCTGAGGGTAAGCATACTTTGTGACCCAACAATTCCAGTCTCAGACACATACTCAACAGAGATGCCTACATATATTTGCCAAAATGTATGCTTATGGCACCGTTATTCATGATAGTCAAAAACTGAAAAGAATGCAAATGTCCATTGAGGGAGAATGGATGAATGAGTAAGTAGACTGCATGAGAAATTTATGCAATGGAGCTCTAGACAGCGATGGAAAAGACAGAACTGTCAACAACGCAGAGGAATCTCACAGAGTATTAAGCGGAAGAAGCCAAGCTCAAAAGACTACATACTGTACGGTTCCAGTTATCCAGAGTATAATAAAGCAGGCAACATAAATCTGTTGTGAGGGAAGTTAGGACTGGTGGTAACCTCTGGAGGAGGTGATGTTTGGGAGGAGACACGAAGGGAGCATACTGGGTAATGGTAAGTCTCAACGTTTTTATCTAGGTGTGCTGCCTCCGCAGTAATTTAGCACACTGCACACACGGTTCCCTATGCATGTTACTTAAACTATAAGGTTCACCAAAAAAGCACTGGAGAGGCCATCCAGACACCACCAGGAGGAGGGTAAGCAGAAGGCAGTGCAGGTGAGAGTGAGGCTGAGCAGAACCTGTGAGCGAAGTCAGAAGGCAAGGCCGAGATTCGCCTCTCATCAACTTTGCCAGCAGGGATCCTGGGCTTGTCGCACTGAGATGGAGCAGCTGCTTCCCTGAGGATCAGAAACAAACCATTTAGAAGGTCTGACTCCGTCCACATGGAAAACTTTATCTCATTTGCCTCCTCCCCATGGTTCTGAACCATATCCAACTCCTTTCTTCCTGATAGCACAAAAAGAAGGAATGTACGTACACAGAATTGGCTTAAAAGTGGCTCTGAGGATGACCGGGGGTAATATTAGACAGCTCTCAGAAGGCAAGTGAGCCACACTGAAACTTGAGCACACAGTTCTGCTGCTGCTTAGAACTGTCACCTCTTCAATAGCACAGCTAAGGAGCACAGCTAAGGAGCACAGCTGAATGTGTACCATGTGTCAGGCAATGTTCTCCACACTTTAGATGTGTTATTACCTTGTGGAATTCCCACACACACACACAAGCCTGTGAAGCAGAGTTTATCATCATCATCTCCAATTTACAGATGAGACTACTGAGGTACCAAAATGTCGGCACCTTGCCAAGCTTCCACCATGAACTACTAGTGGAGCTGGGATTTGACCCACACACTTCCCCTCTACACTATTCCACCTCCTGATACACAAATCCACACCGCCTCTACAGATCCCTAAGATCAGCTTCTGCATGACGGGGTTCATTTCTGGAGAATGTTCCTCAAGGGCTTTCAAAGCCAGTGCATGTAATCTATGCAGAGGACAAAACACGTGTTCTAGAGAAAGATGTTGCAGTTCTCTCTGATTCCTCCTAGGGGCATCACATTGCTAATAAAATGACTAATGTCCAACTTTTTGTGGACATGATCTCAAACACAAAATTTCATCACCTATAAATGATGCTATTTTCAAGAGGTTCACATTGGCTTTGGAAAGTCTTATTCAGTCCCGGCCACAAGTACGGCTCTTTGTTCTATAAAACTGAATTACCACCAGCCTTAGAAAAGGGTTTTCAGGGAGAATGTCTTCAGGCAGCTGTTGTCAGCAGGTAAGAAGAATCGTTCACATTGGTGTTTCTCACCACGACTCCAGGGAGTGCTCGTGGGACAGTGGCTCCCAGGTCAGTGATGCCATGACCACTTGAAGCAGCTCTGCATATGCCTCTGCCTCCAGAAGCAGTTCATTGGCATCATGGTAGAACTGTCCCCTAACTGGTCCTGTCGGGCAGTGCTCCTCCCTCTTCTTTCTCTGGAGCATTCCAGAAACAAGCTGATGGGTGGGGGTTCGTGTGAGTATTCCTTGCTTCTTCTAAGGCCTGGAATGTGGGGACACAGATGTAAAGTGGCCCAGGGATCCCACCCTACTACATCACTAGACCCTGAACGGTTCCAAGCTAGGATAGTCGACACTCTGGGATAGCTGCTTCTTTCCCAAAAGAGACCTCATCTTTATCAATTATGAGGACTTCTAAGACACCAGCTTTCAATAGTGGTAAAGAAGGGAGAGCACAGTTTGGAATGCATCATAGGTCGGCTGGGTTGTGGTTGGTAATCCTGTTATTTTGTAGTGCACCATCTATTAATGCCACTCCCAAGTCACCCACAGTCACCCTTAGTTTGCAACTAATGGAAACAACCACCTCAGAAAACAGAGCCACAAAGTGAATGGCTGCTTTTTATGCTAAAGTTGAAAGTCCTCAAATAAAAAGGGATAAAATGGTTGCTGTGTTGGGCTGGAGACACTATGCCTGCAGGGGAGGACACTGTTGTCTCAAGGATCGCCTTCCCAGGGAAGGGAAGATGGGTCTCCATTGTTGGCACACATTCATAGTCCTCTCCAGATCGTGTCCTCAAAATTTCATGTCTCAACCATTACAATACAGAGCTCTGTTTAAGTGGAAAATGTTGTCCAAAACAATGGCAAGACATAAAACCGCTCCGATTTCTAACACATTGTTCTATCAATCATGATACTTCATCCTGATGCATATATACTGCTAGAGTTTCCAAGTTCCTAATCTAGTTAGAGTCTGATGCCTGCAGTCCCACACTGGGAACCTTCTAGCTACCCTGACTCCTGAGTCATGAAAAGGAAGGCAAATCACATTCTCACCTTTGCAAGTTACTGCCCACACCCCTTGCTCTGGTGTTGGAGACCAAGAGATGGATCAAGTTCTCGGGGCAACTGTGGAAACATAACCCGGAAAGTTAGGTATCTGCTTGGACTGTGTGCCCTCAGACAGTGTCACTGAAGATCCTGTCTTAAAAGCAGGCAAGTGGTGGGTGGGAACTCTGTGCTTGCTGACCAGCAGGCCAGGAAGCCCAGAGACTGCCTGAATCTATTCCCAGCTTCACTGCTCACAGCTGGGTGACCTCAAAGAGGTTGCTCAGCCTTTCTGAACCTCACTTTTCTCACCTATAAATCTGGTTAGTTAGATCAAATTGACTGGATTTTGTGTGATTTGAATAAATTAGCATAATGAGCCTAGCTCAGTGACTAGCGCACTGAGATGTTGGGGAGATATGCCCAGAAGCTACCAGAATAGAAGGGATGCTTCTATTAACAACCCTGCACCGATTCACCCTTTACCCACTCCTACCTGTCTCCAAAAAGGGTAATCACAGTCCTGGTACTTATTTTTGTTCAAAAATGATGTTTCAGCAATTCTTTGTCAATAAAGGTGAAGCTAACTCTTAAGCTTAACAAAAAGAAAATAAGGCCCTGAACATGCACAGATGTGCTCTCTGCTGACCCCTGGTAACAGTCTCAGACCACTCTGCTTTATTTTGGGAGACTCCAGTGTCCAAGGGTGCTACTTCACACCATCTGCTGTTTCTTCCTCAGTAGACATTGGCTATCAACCACAGACCTTCCATTTGTCATTGAGTGTCTCTCTGAACCACCATCAATCTTTTGATTCTATTTTGCCCCAACCGTTGATAAGTAAAAGTCTCTCTCTTTTTCTTCTCTTTTTCTTTCTTTCTTTTTTTTTTTTTTTTAGAAAGAGATGTCAGTCAATCTAATGGAACAATTTTGAGTTTTTTCCCTAAGTCTGATCAATATATGCTATAAAATACATAAGGTCATTAGAGCTTTCTACCAGAAGAAAAAAAGAAAAATCAAAGGATGCAACTCACATGACTTTAAAGGAGTATTTCAAGCGCCTTACCTGTCTATGGTCTTCAGTTAGTGAAGAGATTTACAAATATTATTAAAGACAAAATTTCTTTAAAAAAAGAAAAAGACACCTAAGCTTTTCCCCTCTTCCTATCAATGCTTATCTACAATGCTATGGATAAATCACTCTCCCAAGAGTTGGTCTGAGACCTTATGATTTTATTCGTTTTTTTTTTTAAGATTTTATTTATTTATTCATGATAGAGAGAGAGAGAGAGAGAGAGAGGCCGAGGGAGAAGCAGGCTCCATGCCGGGAGCCTGATGCGGGACTCAATCCCGGGACTCCAGGATCATGCCCTGGGCCAAAGGCAGGCGCTGAACCGCTGAGCCACCCAGGGATCCCTGATTTTATTAATTTTTTAAGCTGCTACCAACTGCCACAGTGTGTGCTTCTGGGGTTTACCACCTCACCAGCAACGGGCTCAGGCCTTCCCCATTGCAGAGACATTAGGGCCTGCCACCTCCAGGAAAGCACTCAGATTTCTACATGGTGTAGGCCAGCTGTGACCCAGACCTTCATAGAGAACCTGCAAGTACAACCATTTCTGGCTGAGTTTGTGTTTATGGTTGGCAAGCAGGTAGATAGTGCCAGGGGACCAGGTGGTGGCTGCTGTGTTGAGATGGGGAAGTAAACCACTCAAGAGGCAAAATTAGGAAGGACAACATCCGGTGGCTCAGGTCATGATCCTGGGCTCCTGGAGCCTGCTTCTCCCTCTTCCTGTGTCTCTGCCTCTCTCTGTGTGTGTCTCATGAATAAATAAGTAAAAATCTTTTAGGACAACATTTTACTTTTGCAACCATCTGTGCATTTTGCCTACCTCCTAGTCGAGGTGGCACAATATTGCCGTCTACTAAACAGGCAAGGAAACATCTAGCCTCCTTGACAAGGGAACTCGTGGCGCCTCGGTCTCCACAGAAAAGGACCACACATACAAGCGGTTTGCCTTTATTTTCTGAGTAAGGGTTAATAAAAGTAATGATTGAAAAATTCTCTGCCAAATCCACAAAACATAATCTCAGCCCCGAGACCAAATGGTTTCAATTCCCTGCTCCTTCTCCTCCCTCCTGCCTTCAAGATAATTCTGGCAGACAAGCGGTGCAGAGAGCAGGTTACCAATCTTTAGTGCTCAGTCCTCCCACGGCCAACAGACAAACCTGCTGTTTTTCTGGGGATAACCTTGCCGTGGTTCTCACTTCTGTTCTGTGTCACCTTCTTTGAATGTTTCTTTATTTTATTATCAGCTACAGGGCAAAGTTCTAAATGATTTCTTCTCGAAGGGCTGTCACCATAGCTCCCAAGTTACTATGGGACCATCCCGTATTCCTGTGTGGACAATGACCAGGACACCCATGGCCAGCCCTGAGCCAGGCAGGGGAGGTGGTGTGCCTCTTATCCTAAAGATTGGGAGTCTCTCTTTCTCTCTCTCCCTCCCCCCCTCTTTTTTTTAAAAGCTTTCCATATGTGTTATACTATATCAAGCCTGCCCTTTCTGTTGGGGCATCCCTACATCAGTCTTCGGTTGCTAATAAAGCCAGCTCCCCTCTAACTCTTCTTTGCTTGTTCTCTCTCATTCAGTGGACTCAGGCACAACTGGATTCTAACCCAGTTCCTGAGAGACCCTGGAAAAGTCACTGAAGCTCACTTTCCTTACTCATCTAGCAAACAAGGACAATAAAGGTGGTGCTTCCTCAAGCTATTGCCAGGGAAAAATGAGTACTGAGTATTTACTATATGCATAGGTCTGCACATAGTAAATGCTCAGTAAACAGTGTCACTGGTTGGGGTGGGGGAGCGGGGTGCAGGAGGGTTATCATTTTCATGGAGGCAAGAACTGGAAAACAAAAGAGTAAATGCAATCTGGTTGAATACTTCAGTTTATAACAATGAGGAACTAGAGCCCGGAAATGGGACATTTGTTTCCCAAAGGTTCTTAGGCCTGCCCACGTGGGGCTCAGGGGCAGCACCTCCTCATACCTTTACCATCTCTGTTGACCCCGCTCTGTGAAGGCCTAAGGTCCCCGCAGTGATACTACCAGAGTGAGAATGAAGTAAGAGAAAACCTGGTGTGACCTGACACTCACTTTATGTTCAAGAGATGCTTCTGATCATGACTACAACTCGACTGCCTAAGAACGAAATATGGCAAAATATTTTCAGAGCTCATGTTGCTTACTGAGAAACAGTGAGTGTAACAAAGACAATTATAATATGAAAGGTCATCAAGGTCAAGCCCACGGGCTATTGAGACTAGAGTATGTCTCTCACAGTCCTGGACAGAGGTGTTTACAGAAGGATCTACCCTTGCTTCCCTAATCGGCAGTGAGGGCTGCCATCATGCTGGGGATCATCATTCTCATCAATCTCCAAACTATTTAGATTTTTAACCAAGACTTTCTCTCAAGACAACCAATTCCAAATGTTGACCAACTTATTTGTCCTAACTATACCTTATTAGACCTTTCAAGACTGTGGTGGGCATGCATCAACAAGGTGGTGTTGACATTGTTCATACCCTCTGCCTTCACTGCCACCACCTTGAATCCTGCCATTTCTCAAGATCCTGCGGTGCCAGGTGAGATATAAAGCCCTCATTGGTCTTATCTATCAAATCTGGATAACAACCCTCAAAGGCAGGTCCTGTCACCATCCTTACCTTACCAATAAAGATTGTCAGGTTCTGGGGGCGACTGGGTGGCTCAGGCACTTAAGCATATGCCTTTGGCTTTGGCTCATGTCATGATCCCAGGGTCCTAGGATCGAGTTCCGCATCAGGCTCCCTGCTTAGTAGGGAGTCTGCTTCTCTGTCTCCCTCTGCCACTCCCCCTACTTGTTCTCTTTCTCTCTCTGTCAAATAAATAAATAAAATCTTAAAGAAGACTGCTAGGTTCTGAAAGGCCTGGGATGTCTGGGTGGCTCAGTGGTTGAGTGTCTGCCTTTGGCTCAGGGCATGATCCCAGTTCAGGCATGTAGTTCCACATTGGGCTCCCTGCTTGGAGCCTGCTTCTCCCTCTGCCTGTGTCTCTGCCTCTCTCTGTGTCTCTCATGAGTAAATAAATAAAATCTGAAAGAAAGAAAGAAAGAAAGAAAGAAAGAAAGAAAGAAAGAAAGAAAGAAAGAAAGAGAGAGAGAGAGAAAGGAAGGAAGGAAGGAAGGAAGGAAGGAAGGAAGGAAGGAAGGAAGGAAGGAAGGAAGGAAGGAAAGGCCAGAGCCTTGCTCAGCTCGTGATGAGTTAGGACTCTCTGCCCCATCCCCCATCTCCAGCGAGTGGGTGGAGATTGAGTTCAATCTCATGCTAATGATTTAATCAGGTATGCCTACATACTGCAATTCCAGATGGAGCCTGAAATATGACGACGGGGCTCGAGGAATTTCCTGGTTGGTAAATATATTGATGTACTGGGAGGGAGGTGCACCCTGATGCCCCGAGGACAGAAACTTCTGCACCCACCACCACTGCCTTTTACCACCCTACCCCCTATTCCCCAGACCTTGCTGCCCTATGCATCTCTCTATATGGCTGATCATTTATATCCTTTATAATGAAATGGTGATTGTAAGTATACCACTTTGCCGAGCAATGCAATGTGAGTCATTCTAGCAAATTATGGAACCTGATGGGGGGACCATGGGAACCCCCAAACTGTAGCCAAGTCGGACAGAACCGTGAGCAGCCTGGTGATCTGGGACTTGCGACTGGTGTCTGAATGGAGGGCAGTCCCGTGGAACTGAGCCCCTGAACTTGCCGGGCCTACACTAATTCTGGGTAATGTCAGATTAAACTGCAGGACATTCAGTACATGTCAGAGAATTTGTGTTGGAATGGACGTGCCCTCTACCCTTCCCAGCTCCTGGAGAAAGTGTCCCCATCCCATGCCTTAGCCTCTACTACAACAGCTTCTCTGATCATACACCTGTCTTTTGATGAAATCACCACCACCACCACACACCTTCTCCAGCTCAGATACTTCCTGGTTGTGTTCAACATAGTCCCAGATGGTTAAGAGAGGGGTGTTAATTGGCTAATGTCAGTACTGAGGGGCAGACAACTTAACACAGCTTTGAAAGACTCGTCATCGATAATGTGGTGAGCATAACACGTGAACCTCTATTCAGCAGTAAGTGAGCTGACCATCACTGCTAGCATCATTGTTCACAAATGTTTAACAGATTACCTTCGAGAGTAGTACATGTCGATAACGGATTAGAGATACAGGAAGCCTGCTCCCCTTTCGAGAGCTTAGTGTGCGTTGTTGATGTGGTCGGCAGGCCCCTTAAATCAAGTTTCCCCTTCTTTCCTCAAACTAGAGGCCAGTGATGGGGGATTTCGTGTTCTTTCCACAAATCTGTTACGGAAACACACAGCTTTATTTAAGACCTTTTTTTTTCTTCTTTTGAAACCCAGCATAAGATTCTCTATCTTGTTCTCCTAACTCAACACATAAAATCCCCCACATCCCTAATGCTCCCTCCATCTCCCCAACAAACTGAACTGAAGTTTCCTCCAACAAAAATACTGCACTGCAAGTTTACATTTCCAAATGACTTTTACACACGTAGTCCTTTGTGTTTTCTTTCCAGAGCAGAAAAGCCACTGTGATCTCCCTTTTTAAGTCTGAGAACACCGAAACCTCAGAAGTGACAACAAGCACTTATTCTGCACAGGCCATGGTCATTTCCATGCATTTCCCCATGTGGTCCTTTTAACAGCCTAGAAAATCCAGCACTATTAGTGACCCAATTTACACTGAGGAAACCGGTTCAAAGAAGCCAAAGCGAGCGAAGAGCTGAGCTGGACTTTTACCCCCAAGTGCACAAAGCCACCTCCATGCGTTCTTGGGTGCCCACCTAAGGTGTAAGCTCCGAGGGCAAGCCCCTCTCTGCCTGGTTTCCTTGAGCTAACACAACAGATCTTGACCCAGTGGTATGAGGAGACCCCTGGGTCTGTGTCAGCTTCTTCCCTCCCCCTCACTTTCCTATTAATATTCTTCCTTATGAGGTCAATAGAGTCAAGGTCAATGGGCAACAAGCCCATTCTACTCACTCCTCAGACTCCTGAGCTCTTAATCCTGCATTTCAAATCTGTCTCCCACCTTCTTGCTCTCTTTCTTTTCCTGACTCTCCGGACGTGAGGATCTCTCCTTCCCTGGCACCTCCGCAACCCTGAGGTCCAGCTCATTCTCTGCCCCTCTCCACTCAAGACATGCCATTGCCATCTCCTCAATCACCACCTCCAGGTGGGATTTGCAAGTTTCCAAGGTTCAAGCTAAGGCCTTCAATTTGTCATGTTTTTGGCCAAATCACTGGATGCACAGTATGAACCCAATAAATGTATGTTTGAGTCAGAAACCCATAAACAGAAGTAACCAGTGGTTTAAATGAGAACAATGCTAAAACCATGAAGAAGAGCCAGAAAAGAACAGTCACTCAAGGAGCTAAACACTGAACATGCTTTTATCTATTTGATCCTCACCAAAACACTCAAGTAGATGTCATGATTATTCCCATTTTGCAACTAAGAGAAGCAAGTTTTAGGGAGGTCAGGTGTTTTTCCCAAGATGATGTAACTAGCAAACAGCACAGTCATAACTCCAGCCAGGGCCTAACTCCAAACTCTTGGTTTCTCTCCTCAGTAACTCATTGCGTGGCCCTGCCCTGCCAGTCCTCAAGATCCCCTCTACCAGATGAGGGAATTGAAAGAGGTAATCTCCAAACCCATCTCAACTCAAAAATGCTGAAGGCCCCTGTGGGGACATGCATTCTTCCAAAGAAAATCATAGAGCAGGAGATGAGGCTCATTTGGGGAGGGTGGCTGAAGGAATGGAAGGGCAAAGGACAAAATTCTTTTCTTGGGGATAATCATTTCTAAGTCTCACTTATTCGTTTGTGAAAACCAGTATGTGGTTTTGGCCAGAGACAATATCTGAGAGTAATGGATCAGCTTTGAACCATAGACACAAGCTCCTGGAAGGTCCCTGTAGTGTCTGACCTGGGCCCCAAGTCCAGGGTTGACTAAGGCCTTGAACCATCAGCCCTGCTCCCCTCTGGCTTCCTTTCCGGAGCTCCTCCTGCCCCAGGAAGCTTCTCTTTCCTGGCCTGGAGCTTCTTCTTTTCCTGACTTCCTGGTGATCCTGTGGTTCCCAAGGGCCCCAAGGAGGACTCAGGCCCTCTCACCGAGTACCTGCTTCTCTTTCCCCTAGCTTTTGGCACCTAAAAGAGCCATACTGTCCATGTGGCTGCCTCCTGCAGCTCTGAGAGTGATGAGGTCCCAGAGAGCCCATGGAAAGCAAAAGGTAGACCTAGGTTTTCTTTTTTATTTTAAAGATTTAATTTTTTATTTATTCATGAGAGACACAGAGTGAGAGAGAGAGAGGCAGAGACCCAGGCAGAGGGAGAAGCAGGCCCCATGCAGGGACCCCGATGTGGGACTTGATCCCGGTCTCCAGGATCACACCCCGGGCTATAGGCAGCACTAAACCACTGCACCACCGGGGCTGCCCTAGACCTGGGTTTTCATTTCTCTCCCACAGAATGCAGACCGGGGTTCTGAGGCCCATAGAGGCTGCTGTAACAGACTGGGTACTTTAAGCAACAGAAAGGTATTTCTCACAGTTCAGGAGCCTATAAATCCAAAATACTAACAGATCTGGAATCTGGTGAGAATACTCTCCATGGTTTGCAGATGCCTTTCTCCTCATTATATCCTCACATGACAGAAAGAGAGCAAAATCATGTCTCTGTGCCACTTAAAGGGCACTAATCCCATCCATGAGGCCTCCACCCTTACAGCCTAATCAGCCCCCACAGGCCCCACCTCTTCATACCACAACATTGGGAGTTTAGGCTTCCCCACATGCATTTGGAGGGGCCACCAATATCCAGTCCATAGTGAGGGGCAATCAGGTGGCTGTTAGTGTTTACAGCCCTGTCACTCGGCTTCTGAGCAACCCAGAATCTGCCAGAGAAGGTGGAATGGACAGGACAAACCAGGAACCTCTGCAGGCCTCAGCCCTGATGGAAGCAAACCACAGCCCCTCCTGGGACTGGCAATGAGGACAGAGAGGCCACAGGGAATTGCAGGCGAGCAGCCACCCCTGCCACAGTTCACATCTGGATTCATCCCCTAGGATGCAAGGATTCTGTAGGCAATACTCAGGACAATGACACCAAAAGGACACCTCCACAGATACTACTTACCAGCAGGGTAAGCAGGACCTGGCTTCTTAGGAGCTTCAATGGCTGGGCGCACAGCCTGGGCAACTGGTTGGGCTGGAGGCTCCGAGGTCCTCCTCCCACCACTGCAGCTGCGTCATCCTGGGGAGAGTGGGGGAGGTCCTCAAATGATTTGCTCAGAGTCCTTGTGAAGATTCAATGAAGGAATCCACCTACAGGGTTGCACAGAGCTGTTCTCATCCTGAGCATTAGAACAGTTCAGAGGATGAAGAAGAGAGAGCACAGGACAGGTGCAATTTGTAACTCCACAAATGCACATGTTTGCGAATAACAAGCATGGCGCATTTACACACTGAGCACACTCCAAACGCTGTGTCCCTCCTCTGGTCCTCCCTAAACTCATCCTCACGCTTCGCATCAACGTCTGTGATCGCTGCTTTCTTGAGAGCCAGCCACACAGCAGGAAGGACTAGATGGAACAGAACCATCACTACCTTCCTCCTGCCCCTGGTTGATTTGTGAGGCAGGACAAAATCCATCTCCTTCTTTTCGTTAAGGTCCTAAGGACTGAACCTGAGATCTTCATTAACGAGTGATGGCCAAACAGTACCTGGACAGGTGTCTCCTTCAAGACCATGTCTCCCATTCTTGCACATTTTCTTAGGCTATATTTCTCTGCTTACTGGCAGTAGGAACTCACCAGAAAAATATGCTTTACCTTTGGAGATGATTTGCCTTGAGGTCTGGATTTTCCACTCTGCTTTTTAAGTGAGAACCTGCTCTAGCCAAGTCCTTTTTAAAGGCATCTGCCCAAATTTGTGTCCCCAAAAGCTTGGTTCTTGGAAAAACACAAGGAAAAATAGACTCAGAGTGAAGATTTTGGAAGAGACAGGCCAGGGATTGAGAAGGCTGTCCGTGGCCCTTGAGGGAAGGCAGTCTGAAGCTGCAGATCCTTCCTCAGCTCCCTCCCCTGCCTCAACTGCAGAAACTCTTCACTCCTCTACTTCATTCCCTGGGCTTTGAGTTTTGAGCTAGATGATTAAACACACAAATGCTGAAATGCCCACACCCAACCCATTTCTCTAATTTTACAGGTAGTTAACAGGTGACTGGGGCAGGGGCAATTGGCATTGATGAAGGTTAAAATACAGGTGCCCCGAGCTCACGATCAGTGGTCTGAACACATTGCTTTCTGCCACTGGGAAAAGGGCCTTTGAACATCTGCCCTTCTCAGGGCAGGTGAGAACAAAGGAAGCTGAGAACAAAGCTTCTCAGACCAGGGCTCCTCCTTGACAGATTCTTAAAGGTTTGCTGGTGGGAAAAATAGATCTTCACCAACCAAATCCTCTTTAGACATGGATATTCTGACATGTTTTCTGTACCCTCACTTGGAAACAAGAAATCCTTCTTTGGATAAAACAAAGAAAGCCAACCAAATATCTGGAGGCCAGATACTATTCACAAATGTGCTCACTGGACCTGCACAGTACTATATTTTTTAAAACTTCTAAATGGTCAACATCCTAAAATTGGGTAGTTTTGGACTTTTAAAATTCTGATCCTAGCTTTTGCAGAAAATCTGGCAACAATAGCCTCTCATTTTCCTGTGGCAAAGACTAGCTGGAACTGAGTGGCTTTTCTCCACTGAGATGGGGCATGAGCTCTGTGTTCCCCACAGCCCCTGTTTCCCTCTGTCTTACAGTAGGATGTCAGAGGTGCCACTACTTATCTGCCTGTAGGCATGTGAGCTCACACCCCAGAAGCAGGCTTTGCAGCCTGGTTCTCTCCATTATATATCCCTCTCTTGCCTTCACTTCTCCATCCTCACCCCCTACCCATCTAGCTACTCCTCAGAGCAGAAAAAGAAAGAAAACTTCAGCTAGCATCTGGAATGTGAGGAATGCCAACCTGGCTTCATGGAGTTTCCACGTATGACACAGTAGTGCAAGAAATAATTGTTGGGTAATAATGAAGGATTTGTCGTCAGTGCTGGGCCTGTTTGTAAGCCTCAGACCTGTTTCTGTGCTAGATATTAACAAAACATGATATGTTTCATGTCTAATGAGAGTATATATTTTCCCCCAAGGAGTAAAATTTCAAGGGAAGGAATTATCCAATACATCTCTCCAATGTTTACTATTTGGAAGAAAGAAGACTTATGCCACTGACCCCAAAGCTAAGATATGCCAGAAGGGAGTGCCAAGAGAGAAACCCTCCCAGAAAAGCCTGTCTGGGCCTGGCATCAAGGGAAGTGGCCAGGCAGTTGGCTGCAAACTGGAAGAGAATGCTTGTCATCACACTGAGTCTGCAGGAAGACTTTGAAGCCTCCCCAGCTGTTCTTCCAAAACTCAGATTAACCTAATCTCACCCAAAATATACCCTGGAAACAAAAGCAGTGTTTGACCTTGCTGCCTTTCTGGTTTTCTTTTCCCCTTTCACTTCCTTCCAGCTGCCTTCTCTGATGCCAGCCAAAGACTGTGGAGTCCTGTCCTCTCCCCACCACCACCCAAGGCAACCTTGCTCTCTAATGATAAATAAATCTACCATGTTTCTGTGTGCCATAGTTTTAAAAAGTTTTTAAAGCCTGGAACTCTTCAGGTGGAATTTTGTGAGGAACTCTAATACTGAAAGCAAATAATTGGAGTGCCTAAGATGGAAGTATGAGTGGAAGAAGATGGGTGACCTTCATATCTTTACTTCTGCTCCCCTCTTCAAGGATTCTTCAGAGTCTGAGGGCTTTGCAGGTGCAATCTGAAACATTTGCTATGAAGTCTTGTCCATATGTGGGGTGAGGATGGTGACAGTGTTGTTAGTGGTGATGGTATTACCATCAATGGCAGTGGTTATGGCAGTAGTGATGGAGGTGATGGTTGTGACAATGATGGCAATAGTGGCAGCTGTGACAAAGAGTGGTGGAGGTGGTAATGGTGATGGTGGCTGGAGCGGGAGTGATAATGTTGATGTTAGTGATGATGGTGGTGGTGGAGATGATGGTGGTGATAATGGTGATAGTGTTGGTGGTGGTGGTA
The DNA here is from genome assembly GCF_011100685.1 of Canis lupus familiaris. Classification (NCBI taxonomy): domain Eukaryota; kingdom Metazoa; phylum Chordata; class Mammalia; order Carnivora; family Canidae; genus Canis; species Canis lupus. The sequence goes on from NC_049238.1 coordinate 36,318,646, forward strand.
ATGATTGGTGATGGTAGTGATGATGTTGGTAGCAGAGATGATGGTGGTGATGATGGTGATGGTGGAGATGATCATGGTAATGGTGATGGTGATGGTAATGGTGTGATGGAGGTGATGGTACTGATAATGGTGATGGTAGTGGTGATTGTGGAGATGATGGTAGTGATAATGATGGTGGTAGAGATGATGGTAGAGATGATGGTGATAATGGTGTTGGTGGGGATGATGGTGATGGTGGAGATGAATGGTGGTGGCGGTGATAGTAGCAATAGTTATAGACAAGGTTGTACTTGTACAAAGGAATTATTGAAATGATATTAATTTCAGGCACTACGGTAGGGAAAGTAAAAAGGTAAACTCATTTTTAAGAAGCATCATTTTCCAATTCTTTTCTATTTATCAAAGGCATACATGTAGACAAAGGCACATAGTACGTATTAAATAAATGTAACTTAACTTGTGATTTTCATCTTTTAAAGGAAATTACTGATCCAAAAAATTCTGTGTGGCTATCTCTAAGCTCCAAAAGGCACATATTAGGAGAAAGGAGTAATTTTTATGAAAAAAATAGATAAAGTTGTTTCAGTATGAAAGAAAGCAGAGGAGTAGGGTATAAAGAAACCCCTTAAAATTAGATACCAGGTCTATCCAGGAAGAAAAAGGAAATAAGAAAGCTACTGTGTATTGAGCCTTCACCAACGCTTAGCAACCTTGCAAGGTGTGGTGATTGGCATCCACACAAAGAACTGTGGCTCCCACATGGAGGTTCTGGAACCGACGACACCACAACCTACAGGCCTGAGGCAGACTCCAGCCAGTCTGGCTCTATCCACGATGCAGTTCTGGAGCAAAGGTTTGAAATTAGCCAGAGGAATCAAAGAACTCCATTTACTGATCCTTTCTGAGCCATATCATGCACAGAGGACAGTATCAGGTTTGGTCCTGTTCCTGTCATACATGAATATGCCTGACAAAGGCTGTTCTTCCTCAGTGTTTAGAAACTTCATAGCCCAGTTGGATTTCTGTCTTACATTTTCCCTCTGAATGGATTGTGGCTAAGAGGCCCACTGTGTAGTTAGTTATGTTGCACTGAGAACCTGGTCCTGCATGATAAAGAACCAAACTTGCAGGGATTATATGTGTAGAGCACATGACCAGGTAGTGCTGGGGAAGTCACCTGTGCCTCTCCAGATAAATATCTTGGTTCCTCCCCTTACGTCACCTCCAACCACCAAGTCATGTATGTGTGCCTTCTAAGCCAGGTACTCTTGGCCCTTGAACTTTGAGGATCCAGCTCTACTCCACTATTTATTTGATTTTTGTGACTATTTTATACAGAAAAGAAAATGTGCAATATTTGATTTTCAGTTTACTTTAAGTTGACTTATCATGTGATAAAGGCAATACATACTGATGATATTTTGGAAAATATTAAAAATTATTTTTAAAAATTTTAAATCATGCATAGACTTACCATCAGTAGACAAGCCCAGTGAATATTTTGGTGTTACAGCTTCTGCAGGGATGTGTATGCGGACATGGCGGGAGGGGGGGTGAATCTTTGTTTTTAACGGAATCAATTTTGTATCTTTTGTTTAATTTAAAATTAAGTCACAAGCATTTTCTCAAACCATCAACTACAAAATAGCATTTATTCATGTGTTCTGTTCACAACTTTTTATTGGGGACCTGTTAGGTGGCAGGTGCAGGCTGGGGTTGCAAGAACAATCAGGCAGAAAGTCCTAATCTTACATATCAAGGGGTGAAGGTAGATGTCAGACTCTCACAACAGACAATAGGAGAGTTAAGTCAGGAAACTGAGAACACAGAGAATTTAACACTGTTTTCTTTTCTTTTTTTTTTTTAAGATATTATTTATTTATTCATGAGAGACACAAAGAGAGAGGCAGAGATACATGCAGAGGGAGCCCGATGTGGGACTCTATCCCAGGACTCCGGGATCATACCCTGAGCCAAAGGCAGACGCTCAACCGCTGAGCCACCCAGGCATCCCTGAACACTGTTTTCATACACAGAGGTCTCATACATGCAGCCACCCATTCACAGCCTGACCAGTCCAACCAGCAAGACAGTCCTTCCCACAATACTGTGTCCCAGGCTGAAGTGGCTTTGGGACATTCCTGTTTAGGAACAACATTTCTTACAATACCATTAATTATTGATGAGGGTTTGTTTTTTTGTTTTTTTGTTTTGTTTTATTTTTTTACAATTTTACTTATTTATTCATGAGAGACACAGAGAGAGAGGCAGAGACAGGCAGAGGGAGAAGCAGGCTCCCTGTGAAGAGCCTGATGGGAGACTTGATCCCAGGACCACAGGATCACAACTTGAGCCAAAGACAGACACTCAACCACTGAGCCACCCAAGTGCCCCTATTGATGATATTTAACAGCAGCATACATTCAGCCATTAAATGACTATCAGGTTCTCACTATTTGCCATGCACTCAGGTACCATATAAGAATGGCTGATACCAGGGTGCACAGAGCTGGGCATCTTCCCAGCCAGCCACAGCCTATAACAGGAGGTCCCCCTGGGTGCTCAGCCATCCTCACACTCTCCTCATGGTACCTGCAACAGAGGCAATCACAGCACCTGCCAGACGATCCTGTTCATTCTCATCAAGCACTTAGGCAGCTTCATGGAGACCCCGACTATTATTATGGGTGTGTCCTCCCATGTCCTTATCCCTCTTGTCCTTACGTCCTTGGGAGGACATAAATGCCCCAAATGCCCTTTTTTAAAACAAAATCTGCCTTCCCTGGGAGTCTGGGATGGATGTCCCATAGCCTAAGCTTAAAGCTCACCCCTGTAGGAAAGGCCCCAGGGTCACACAAGAACACCAACAGCATGAGCATCCTAAGAGAGATGACAAATGTACTCAGGAGACCTCAAGGCAGAAAAAGGTGGAGAATCAGCACTCTAAAGAGATAGAGGGGAAGGTGATAAACAAGTGGCTTAAGGAAGCCCCAAATAAAACTGGCAAGAATGCAAATCCTGGGTAAGATTTTTTTGAGATTTTTACCTTTTTATTAGTGCTGATTTAGAGACATAGGCAGAGAGAGAAGCAGGCTCCTGTGGGGGAGCCCACTGGGGGTTTGATCCCAGGACCCCAGCATCACAACCTGAGCCAAAGGCAGATGCTCAACCACTGAGCCACCCAGGTGCCCTGAGTGAAATAATTTTTGTGGCAGCAAGATTTCACTATTTCTCATTCCTGACATGGAATAGGACCTGGAACCCTAGTGACCTATATAGAACCAGGTGCTTGCAAAATTGCATTGATGCAGTGAATTAAGCCAAGCCAGTTCAAGTTCATAAAAACATTTCCCATCTACTGGGGCTGCCCAGTGGCAGAGCATCAGCCATACAGGGAAAAAGTGGTTTTGGCTGTGTAATCATAGCTAGAATAGCCACATTCTGGTGCTTTTTTTTTTTAATATACATCTTTTTCAATTCTAAACCAGCAAATGTAAATGTGAGAATGCCAGCCTGTCTGAATGTCAGCCCTTCAAGAGTGAGGATGGGCCTTAGGAAAACTCATGCCAGTAGTTCTGCTCTGAAATGAAGATAAATAGAAGCTTTGCCTTGGGCCTTGGTGGGTGGCTAGCAGCTCACACACTGCCCCCTGCCCCACGAAACCTGTTCCTTTGCTCCCTTCTCCTAAGTAGTCAGGGCTCATTGTGCCCCAAATGTGTTTTCCTTTCACCTGATGATGCTAAGTCAATGGAGTGGATAAGGGAGGAACAGGAAGAAAAGCAACCTGGGAGGTCAAGGGACCAGGGTGCTGTTGCCTTGGAAATAGAGCCATCTCCTTTAGGTATCTGCTAAACCAAACACAGTGTGATCAGTTTGCACTAACAGGAGCTGATTTGTAAAATGCAAAGTGGTTATGCATTATTCATACAAATAAGTAGTTCATTGGTTCTTACTGATGAGGCACCTATAATATACAGACAGGCCAGCAGCTTCCCCGCACCCCACCAAGAACCCAGAAGCAGAGGGACACTTCCAAGCCCCATCTCCAGGCCTGAAGCAGTCACCTTCTCACTGTGTCAAATAGAGCCACAGAACACAAACATGGAGACAAGAAGAAATACCGTAAACTTAATGACGACCTAATTACAAAGTGGGGGAGGAGAAAACAATCTTTGGGTTGTCTGTTTTCTTTTCTGCTAGATCCCCAGACCTCTAGCAGTTTCTGGTACGAGATATCTGCTCAATAAATACTTGTTGAATAAATGAATCCGTGAATAAAATTGCCTGCAGAAATAACTGATGCCTTATAAAATACATTAAGGCACTATTCTGTTAAAAGGACAAGCAGCCATAGTTAGAAGGACCTCAAGCTAAATTAGAACAAAAAATCACAGGCTTGCATCATCATTTTAGAAATCACAACAATGTGTTGAAATGAGGCCTCACTGTGTGCAGTAGTGACACCGGATGCTGCCAAAGGCTTCTTGGTGACAGCACCCCCAGCATGTATCCCATAATCCAGATGAGATGGGGTGGGAAGCCTGGCCTACACACCATAGCCTTGCACCTAGGACAGAACTTTTCAGGTGAGCAGGTGAGAAACATGAAGTATTCCTCTAAAAAAAAAGTACACTGCAACACATGCTCTGTCAGAGAATGTAATTTGTCACATCAGGGATAAAGGTGATGCCAACATCTTCTAAGTGACACTGGGATAGGACACTGGTAGCTTTAGAGGAGAGCAGGACTGGGTAAAGCAGAGCATTCCACAGGTCCTTGAGGTGGCAGGATTGTCCCCCTTCCCCTTCATCCCCCGTTATCCCAAAGCATCATATCTACCTCAAGTTAACTTTCTCCAGAAGGGTTCTGAATTGTTAGAATTCCTGCCACACTCTACAAAAAGGCCCTCTCCTGGACATCCCTCTGAGCACCTATAGCAGGGCTGGCTGTGTGTTGGGAACTGGAGCCGGAGCAGAGCCAACTCATTGTCACTAATCAAGGCACAATGTCTTGGCAGCTGCATTGGGGGTGGCATGAGAGAGGAACAGCAGTGTGGAGGCTAATGAGCCCCCCAGCTCAGAGGTTTCTCACCAGAGACTTTCCACGCTCATAGGCCATTCAGTGGAAATGTTCAGCAGGCCACCTTCCACACAGAAGTTCAGGGATCCAGGATCCTTGCAACTTGTGGCAGCCTTCTGCCAGCTGACAACCACTTGGGTCAAGAAGTAACCTGTACCTCATCCCCTCCCATCTCACTGGTGAGAACTCATCAAGGGACCCTCTCTAGATGCAAGGGGGACCAAGGACATGCCCCTGACTGGGCAGCTGCTTCCCACCACAACTCCACTCAGTGGAAGAAGAGTGAGCATCTCCTCAAGGAGGGAAGGAAGTCTTGGAGGATGGGAGTGGCCACTGAAGCCAGGCTGGAATGGAATGGGGTCAGAAATAGAACCAGGCTGCAGGGACTGGTGTGGATGGGACAGCAAGTGGCTGTGGATCATACCTTCCCCAGAAACTTTTTGGTCGAATTTTGCGGTTGCATAACGTTTTTGTACAACTGGCTCCTTTTGAGGGGAACTTGAGTAGGCAGTGAGTTGTGTCATGTCGTAGGTGGAGAAAAAGTACCAGAGCCAACCTCTATTACTCTTATATCAAATAAACAGGCAATCCTGGCTTCAGGATAGCTTGATGGTAGGCATGCAAATTTTCATACTATTGTGTGGTTTGGCAATAGTGGTCCTGAAATGAGTATCCAACTTTTGCTCATGAGGAGTTTGAAACGCAAGTTGTGAGGAAGGTACACTGGGTTGAATAGTGGCCCCCAATGAATTCTCGTCCACGTGAAATCTCACCTTGTGTGACTTTGGAAAGAGGGTTCTTGCAGGCATAATAGCTCAGTTGGGGTCATGTTTGGTTGGTGAGCCCAAAATCCAATAGGCCTTATGTTCCTATAAGAAGAGGAGACAGACCCAGACAAACAGGGAGCACCATGTGAAGAGGGAGGCAGAGGTCGGGTGGTACAGCTGGGAGCCAAGGAGCAGGGTCTCCACTGGAAGTGGCAGGAAAGGATCCTCCTCTAGAGCCGTCAGAGAGATGATGGCCCTGTGGCCTCCCAAACTGTGAGAGAATCAACTTCTGGGATGATAAGCCACGCAGTTTGTGGTGATTCGTTACCGCCACCACAGGAAACTGATACAGGAGGGGATGGTCAGAGGGGGAGGTTAGTGAAAATGAGCGTTGGAAAGTCTGGTCATTAGTGGCTCTTCATAGCCCATCCCTGCCTCTCTCCTTAGCTCGAAACATTCTTTTTTTTTTTTTTTTTTTTTTTTTTGCAACAGACTCTGACTCTCTGCAGCTAGTTGTCCCTGGTGCATCAAATATAGCAGGTCTGGAGCCTAAGGGATGCCTCCTCCAGCCCCACTTCCCTGCTGTGCTTTCCTTATCTTCTCTGTTGTGCATGGGCCCTGGCTGGAAGCCCTGCCATCAGGCTCATCCCTCTGTCTTCTGTACCCCACCCCCAATCCACTTCCCAGCCCCTCCCTTCTCTCTCAGGCTCCCTTCTCTGAAATGGGCCCCCTGCTCTCCAGTCCCTGTGGTACTTTCTATGAGCACAGATTCAGCACCTCACTGTAGTTGGAACTTGCTGTATCTCAAATCAGGTCCCATCACTCCCAGCTGAGGCACATCTGCTCACTCTTTCCCCAACATCCCCCCCCCCCCCACACACACACACACACTCCACCAACCTTCTGCCAAGAAGACAAGTCTAGATAGATCTCTCCAGTGACACACAATTAAGTACTTGACAGGGATGACTGAAATTACCCCTTACAGGCACCCTAAATTTCAGCACAGTCATTAACCAACTCTGATAGGCAAAAGAAGCAGGATTGAGGAAAGATGAATTTGCAGGTGGTGAAGAGGGGGCTGGAGTGTTGCCCCAAAGTGAGCCAGTTCTTCAACTTGGAATTTAATACTAAAACATGGACTCTTCCTTGGGACACCTGGATGGCTCAGCAGTTGAGCATCTACCTTTGGCTCAGGGCCTGATCCTGGATTCCCGAGATTGAGTCCCACATCGGGCTCCTTGCATGGAGCCTGCTTCTCCTCCCTCTGCCTGTGTCTCTGCCTCTCTTTTTGTGTCTCCCATGAATAAATAAATAAAAGCTTTATAAAAATTTTAAAAAATAAAACATGGACTCTTCCAAAAATCAGCCATCTGGCCCCCCAGTAAAACACCATTACTCTGGGCAGCCCAGGTGGCTCAGCAGTTTAGCACCGCCTTCAGCCCAGGGCCTGATCCTGGACACCCAGGATCAAGTCCCACATCAGGCTCCCTGCATGGAGCCTACTTCTCCCTCTGCCTGTGTCTCTACCTGCCCCCTATCTCTGTATCTCTCATTAATAAATAAATTTTTTTAAAAATCTAAAAAAAACACCATCACTCATTGCAGTAACTGTGAAGGAGGAATAAAAAATGATATTGCGCTACTTGAAAATTGGGTTAAGCCTATAGGTTTAGAAGATCATCCATGCAAATCCCATCCCATCAGGACGTCTTCAGAGTCCTGAAAGTCTGCTATCAAGCAGGTCAGAGTTCCCTGCTGACTGCCATGGGAAGCGCAGGGGAATGAGATGTCCCCCTGACAGGTCTTTCTTGAAGACCCTTTGTGTGAAATGCTACCCCCAACATGTCTGGGCAATGGCACTATTGTACTCCTTTTATCTAAGCAATTATTCTTAGACAGAATGTGTTTCCTCAGAATTCATATGTTGAAGCCCCCAACTCCCATAATGATAGTATTTGGAGGTGGGGTCTCTGGAAGGTAAACAAATTTGTGTGAGGTCATGAGATTGGTGCGCTCATGATGTGGTTAGTGCCCTTATTAAAAAGAGGAAGAGACGGAGCAAATTTTACATACAAAATTACCTTTAAGATAAAAAAAACATGCCTTTCAGATTTCAAGCACCTGATTTTTGACCACTCTGATACATAAAGTTAGTACAAGGAGGTGAACACTGCAAGCCTGCGTGCACAGGGCTATACCACCACATGTGTTCTTAAGGTCCTAAAGATCTCCTCTCATGATGGTATTAGTTTTCTTATTCGGTGTATGGAATTATCCCAAATTTAAGACCTAAAGCAACACCAATCTGTCAGCTTACAGTTTAGTAGGTGAGAAGTCCGTGGCTGGCATGGCTCAATGCTCTGTCCAGGATGTGTGTTACAAGACTGAAATCAAAGTATCTGATGGCAGCGTCTCTTTCCAGATTCTAGGGAAGACTCTGTCAGCAGGCTCATCAGGTTGTTGAACGAATGAGGTCCAAGTCTTTTTGCTGGCTGTCAGCCAGGCGCTCCTTTCAGCCCCTACATGCCACCTGCATTCTTTGTGACACAGCTCCCTCCACCTTTGAATCCAGCAAAAGAGAATCTCTCTCCCACTGTACTTCAAATCTCTCCCTGATTAGTGTAGGCTCACCCACAATAATCTCTTCTCCTTAAAGTCAACTGATTGGGGACCTTAATTACATCTGCAAAATCCTCTCACTGTAGCACCTAGATTAGTGTTGGATTGAATAACTGGGACAGGGTGTGTGCATGGGGGCAGGGATCTTGGGAGCCATCTTAGAATTCCACCTACCACAGTGGCTTGGCCTTGGCTCATCTGCCTCATTCTCTTCTTTATTCAAAAAGAGCAGGAAAAGGTCCCTTATTTCTAATTATTTCAATATGCCAGAAAATGAAACTTATTTTGGAGCTGACAATCTCTTCTGTGGCCAAACTGGCGAAATTTCAGAAACCAAAATAAAACCCAGCCTATTCAGAAACCTGCTTGTGCAGGGTCTAGCCTTAAGGCCTCTTACCAGCTATTCCTATCACCAGAACAAGGGGGATATCTCTGGCACTGCAAGCTACCATATGGCACTCCGGGGACAAGCCGGGGCCTGCACAGGGGGGACTGGCTATCCACTCACCAGCACTCACTGCTCTTAGAAAGAGCTCTGGTTACCTAAACTTCACTCCTCAAAGTGTGATCCTGACTGGCAGCATCAACACCACCTAAGAGTAGAGATGAAATGCAGAGTCTCAGGCCCCTCCATCACCACCAGGCTTCTGAACCAGACTCTGGCTTTCAACAAGATTCTAGGTAATTCATGTGTATGTCAGAGCCGAGGAGCATGGTGGAAGCCACATACCCAAGCTACTCATTCTGCTCTGCCAAACACACCAGACATGTCACTACCCTCCCAACACACACACACACACACACACACACACACACACACACAGAACCTAACGGATTAGATCCATGTCACAGCTAGTCATGAGATGAGAGAGGTATTCTCCTAACTTGGGCAATGATTGCCTAAAATCGCTCCCGTTTTCTATGCTGAGGGCTGAAGCTGGGGAGTGAGGGGAGGTGATGCGGGCTGGCCCAGTCCGAGCTACTCTTAGACCTGCAGGCCTTCTCTGTGACACGGGGTAGCAAGTGCTGCCTGCACAGGGCAAAGGAGAGGAATCAGTATGACAGGCCGGCCTCCTACTGCATAACTGACAGCAGCGTGCTGAGTCACCAAGGCCAGGCTCACCCGACTGAGCACGTCTTCTACCCCAAGTCTGTGTATCCAGAGAGCCTGGCACCCCGGAAAACAGCCTTTTGTCGCCAACGCCAGGGCCTTTCCTAGGGCTGTCTTCACAGCTGTCTGCAGCAGGGGCCACAGGTCAGTGGCTGGGAGACAGGATGCCTGTACTCTGAAACACCGGGGTTCTTAGACCAACTCCCACTTTTTAGCCAAGTCACAGATTCGACAAGGTGCTTCATCTCTCGGAGTAACATTTTTCTTGGGCAGCCAGTTCTCCTGGGTTGGTTTTCCCTACCACATACCCCATAGTTCCTTGGGGCTGGGAGGGTCTTCATTTGCAAACTGCAGCCCCAACATCTGGTGCTCCCTGGGGTCACTCAGGGACCTGACTTCCAATGTGGCTGACCTCTGTGTGAGAGGAGGGGGTGCTCCAGAGCATGTCACACCCACTCTTCAGATAACAGTGCCCCTCCAGCCCACAGCCCAGCAGCCAGAGCCAGCCACGTGCCCCACCCAGCCACAGGACAGGAAGTGCCAGCCTGCCACACTAGGAAGTGGAGAGCTGCAGCCATTCAGGGAGCGGCACTCCTGACGGGCCAGCCCACTGATGGGAAGGAGAGTGTGTGCACCCACCCATGGACCAGAGTGTCTCAAGGTTCCCAGAGCTGTTGGCCAGCAAAGGAGATGGAACCCTTTCTCACGCAGCACCATCTGCACCCAGATGCAGTACCAGGCGCTTACTGACAATACAGGGTGAGCCAGGGGTGCCCCAAACAGAATTTTGCCTTTATCCATGTGGTGATTGGGGCTTGTAAAACATCTGATATTTCACACCCCCATATTTAAAAATTGGCAGCATTTATATAAGTGCTGGGGCTAAGAGCAGCTGGCCATCGAAAGCACCAATTTTTTCAGAGGGTATTTTCGTGGGTTGTTGTTTTGGAATACAACAGTCATTTTCTTATTTTGAGCTGTGTAAGAAGAAAAACATCACCTGTCCAGGAAAACCATTGTAACATGTTGTGTTTCAAAGGAGCTAATTTTGGATGGGCCTCAGAAGTTTCTAGATTTCTAGAACAGCCTTGTGTTCTCAGAGAGAAAGAGAGAAGCGTCCCTTCACCCAACAGAGGCTGTGGCATCTGGAGCCCACTTTGTTATGCTTTCCAAAATGTCTCATTCGTGCGAGGGGGTTTTATCAAGGGGCGGGCAAGGCCACCTTTGGGATACTTAGGAAGTCAGTGGGGCCTTTTCTGTTGTCATCATGATGGGGGTGGACACTGATAGTATCCATCAGATACAAATCAGGAATTCCAAGAGACTCCCTCATAACACAGAATCGCACCACATCCCATATGATTTTCAAACATCCTCCTTGACATTTGTGCAGGTAAAAATCTGTTCATTTATTACCTAAGCCTGAACCAAACCCCATTTGACATGTAGACACACTGTATATTTTTTTACACAGTTTCAAATAACACTGAATCTCTCAGGAATCAACCACTGCATACATCAAAAGAAGACAGTATTTTGATTTGCTCAAAGCTTTCCCAAGATCCAGTCTCTAGTCTGGACTATCAGGGCACACACACCATTGTTTTCTGGGTGTTTCAGTCACTGGCACCCTGTCCTGCTTAAGCCTGCATTTATAGCTGACAGATTTGTGGTGATTCTAGATTTAGAAGCAGGCCAGTGTGCAGTGTCACTCTGGAGAACCCCTCACCCAACAAGACACATTGATTGGCAAAGGGTTTTTCAGAGAATGAGTGAGAAAAAAAAAAAAGGCTGAAATGTTTCTTAGGTTCCCCAACATTTACATTCACACCACTAACCCAAAGCATAATTGTGTCCAAGAGAGGGGGAAAAATCCATGTATTCTAAGTTCCCTTTGCGGATAGGATGGGGTTGGTGTAATTAGAAACCAAGATCTATGGCCTCCAAATCCTTCCAGGATTCTATCTTCTGTACCAAGAAGGACTTAGGCTCACCAAGAGACCTCCCTGGACCAGCATGTCCTCGCCCTTCTCAGCGATTTCTCTTCCTGGTTAAGATCAAATGCTATACCCCTAGCCTGAGGGCAGAGTCTGGATTTTATAGCAACTGGTGCCCTCGTTCTGCTCTCACCTGCTGGAGAGAAGCCCCATCATCTGGTACAGGAGTCAATGAGCCCAGATTCAGGTCCCAGCTTCCCTCTTTCCAGCCAGGTAACCCTGGGATGAGTCCTCAATCTATCCCTCTTTTTCCTGAGGGAGGTCATTGTGTCATTGGAAACTATGTCAACTCAGGTCTCAAAAGGTCTCAAAAGTATGTCATTCTGCCCTGGGATCCTATACCATCCAACCTGTCTTCAAGGCTTTGCTACAAGACTCTCCAGCCATATCACTGAGCCCTTCAAGGGCAGAAGGCAGAGCCTCATTAACCTTCTGTCCTCCCAGAGCCATTTATACAGTTGGTGCTTAATTAGTGCTGGATGAATGGGTGGATGGATGGATGGGCAGATAGATGGACAGATGGACAGACAGATCTGACATCAAACTCAGCCCAGGTAGGAAGCCCCATGCAGATGACCATGGAAATGACTCCCTCCACTCCCTGAGAGAGAAAGGGGCTCTCCCCTTCTGACTGAGGCCTCCCTTTCCTGGGCTTTCTACAGCAGCTTCGATGGGAGACAGGAGAAGCTGCTAGTAGTTTGGGTTCATCACAATATCTCAAATCATTTTTCAAACTCTTGGTCCAGACCCTTGGACCCTTTGCCAAGTACTTTTCTGCTCAGTTTTCAAACCCTAGGGAAATGTTATCTGAATGTTTCCATTTTTTTTTTATGCTCAATTCATCAAAATGCCATTTTATAAGAGTTGGTTAACCTCTGAAAGGTCTGGGAAACTTTCCCCTGATATATTTATATGTGTGAAGCAGGCTGGGTCCTTCTGTTAACTAGGAGTTAACTGCCCCCACCTGCACCCCCTCCTCTGGCCTCCTGGGCAGACCTTGATGCAGACAAACCCCAGGCCATTTCAAAGCAGGTGAGGCTGGTTACCATCCAGGCCACCTTACCTCCACAAACAAGAGAGAACTGTTGGACCCAAACAGGAGATCTGAGTTCCCATATGCAAACATTTTCATGAAGTTTCCTCCCCAGCAAGCACTCCTTATATGCAAATAAAGAGTCTCTGGAGTTCTCCAGATTGTTGCTGGGAGAAGGAAGGATGCATTCTGAGCCTTCAGTGCAAACTGTCTCAGCTTCCTCTGCCATTTCTTCCTGACTGGCTGAGGTTTAAATGGGATAGTGTCTCTAGTGTCCAGAGACCTGCTAGAACCAGGATCCCCTGCAAGAAAGGCCAGGAAGTATCTGATGGGGCTGCCCTCATCCCCACCTCCAGCTCATTCCGCAGTGCAGGCTGGAGTCTGCAAGATCTGCTGGAGTGCTCCTTCTCCCTACCATGTATATACACTCCTCTTAGCAGCAACCCTCCATGTATAAGGATAGAGATAGCTTCTTCACCCCTACTCACTTCTCCACTTTTGCCTCTATGGCCCAGTCCAAGCCTCTGCGGCTTGGGAGGACAGGGGAGCATCAGAAATCAGAAGATCAGAAATCACTAAAATTGAAAATAGAAAATCAATAGAGACAATGAATGAAAGAAAAAAACAGTTCTTTGAAAAAAAATCAATAAAATTCACAAATCTCTAGCAAGACTGACAAAATAAAAAAGAAGAGAGAAGACACAAGTTACCAGTATCACTAATGAAATGGGACAAAATTACAGATATAGGAGATATTACTTGAATAATAAGGAAATACTATGGAAAACATTATATGTATAAATTTGACAACTTAGGTGGAATAAACCAGTTTCTTGAAAACTGCCAATTACTACAATTCATGTAAGATGAAACAGATACTATGAATAGCCCTATAACTAATAAATAAATTTAACTCTTAATTTAAAAACTTCTGCCAAAAAAGCCTCCAGGCCCAGATAATTTCACTGAAGGGAATTTTAACAAATGTTTAAAACAATTTTAATACATATTTTACACAATTTCTTCCAGAAAGCAAAAAGAAGGGAACATTTCCCAATTTGTTTTATGAACCTAATATTACCTGACATCAAATCAGGCAAAGACAGTCTAGGGGAACCTAGGCAGCTCAGTGGTTGAGTGGCTGCCTTTGACGTGGGTCATGATCCCAGGGTCCTGGGATGGAATTCTGCATCAAGCTCCCCACAGGGAGCCTACTTCTCCCTCTGCCTATGTCTCTGCCTGTCTCTGTGTGTCTCTCATGAATAAATAAATAAAAATCTTAAAAAAAAAAAAAGACAAAGATAGTCCAAAAAAGCAAACTCCAGACCAATATAGCTCATGAGTATAGAAGATAAAATTCTTGGGCAGACCGGGCGGCTCAGTGGTTTAACGCCGCCTTCAGCCCAGGGCCTGATCCTGGAGACCTGGAATCGAGTCCCACGTCAGGCTCCCTGCATGGAGCCTGCTTCTCCTCTGCCTGTGTCTCTGCCGCTCTCTCTCTCTGTCTCTCGTGAAAAAAAAAATTCTTAACAAACTATTAATAAATAAGACTTAGCAGTATATAAAAAGAATACCACATGATCAAGTGGGATTTATTTCAGAGATGCAAAGCTGGTTCAATACTTAAAAATCAATCAGTGAAATCCACCATCGACAAGTGAAAGAAGACAAATCTATCAATCAATGCAGAAAGAACATCTGACAAAATTCAACACATATTCATGACAAAAACTCTCAGAATACTAGGAATAGACCAGAATTTCTTCAATTTGGTAAATAACATCTATCAAAAACTATAGCTAACATTAAATTTCATGATGAAAGACTGAATACTTTCCACCTAAAGACCAAGAACAAAGTAAGAATGTCTGTTCTCACCACTATTATCAACATTAAGTAGAAGTTCTAGCTAAGGCAATAAGATAGAAAAAAGTAAGTAAAAGGCTTATAGATCAGAAAAGGAAGAAAGTAAAGTATTGTTCTTTACAGATATCATGATAATCTCCATAGAAAACTCTATGGAACCTACAATACACACACACACACACACACACACACATACACACACACAAAACCTCCTAGAACCAATAAGACAGTTTTTAAGGTACAAGAGAAAAGATCAAGAAAAAGTAATTATATTTCTATATCTTAGCATGAAAACACGGAAACCAAAATTAAACATACAATACTATTTACAATCTCTTTAAAAATGAAATACTTAGATATAAATCTAACAAAACATGCACAGAACTTATATGTTAAGATTTGAACACTGCTGATGAAAGAAACTTTAAAAACCCAAACAGAAAAATATACTATGTTCATGGATTGTAATACCCAACGGGTAAAGATGTCAATTCTCCCCAAACTGATGTATAGATTTAACATAATTCTTATCAAAATCTCAGCAAGATATTTGTAAATATAAGCAAGATTATTCCAAAACTTATATAGAGAAACAAAGGAACTAAAATAGCTAAGATAATTTTGAAAAAGAATAAAATGAGAGGAGTAACTCAACCCAAATTTTAAGATTTACATGTCTACAGCAATCAAGATTATGTGGTAATGGCAGAGGGACAGACACATAAACCAACAGAACAGAATAGAAGACAAAATATGGTCCCATACAAAAACAACCAACTGGTTTTTAACAAATGTGCAAAAGCAATTCAATGAAGGAAGGGTAGTTTTTTCAACAAATGGTATTAAAGTCAGTGGAAATCCAAAGGCAAAAAAAGGAACCTTAACATACACCTCACATCTTGTATAAAAATTAACTGTAAACAGATCATATATTTAAATGTAAAAGATGAACTAAAAGATTTCAAAGAACACAGAAGAGAACATCTTCAGAACCTAGGACTTGGTGAAGAGTTCATAAACATGACACTAAAAGTACAACCCACAGAAGACAATAATTGATAGATTGGACTTTTTCAAAATTAAAAACTTTTGCTCTGGGAAAGGTCTTGTTAAGAGGAGGACAAGACAAACTACAGATTGTGTATGTATTAGTTCTTGATTGCACCATAACAATTACCACAAATGGAGCAGCTTAAAATAACACCATTTATTATCTTACAGTTTTATAGGTCAGAAGTCTGGTAGGCTTGGCTGGTTTATCTGCTCTGGATAAACGTTTCTAGATGCTCAGCTGATAAGTCTTCCAGACTCATTCTGGTTGTTGTCAAGCTCAGTTCCATGCAGTTTTAAGACTAAGGTTCCCATTTCCTTGCTGGCTGCCAGTTTGGGGTCATTCTTAGCTTCTAGACATCTCCTGCATTCCTTGGCTCATGGTCCTATGCCCTTCATCCATCTTCAAAGTCAGCAGTGGTGGATCAAATCCTTCTCACATTTGAAATGATTCTAAACTCCTTCTCTTCTCCTTCCCTTTCCTCTTCCTCCTCTCTCTCTCTCTCTCTCTCTCTCTCTCTCTCACTCTCTCTCTCTTCCTCTCTTCCTCTCTTTCTCTTTCTCCTCTCTCTCTTCCCCCCTCCCTTTCTTCCACTTCCTCTTCTACTTAAAAGGGCTCATATGTTTACATTGGGCCCATTACTCAGGATAATCTCCTGATTTTAAAGTGGGCCACTTAGTAACATTAATTGCATCTGAAAAGTCTTTTCACAGATGTACTAGGTTAATGTTTGATTGAATAATCAGGGAATGGGAATTCTGGGTAGACATCTTTAAAATCCTGCCTACTACAGACTGGAGAAATTATTTGCAAACCATATATCTAACAAAGGACTCATATCTGGAATATATATACATATTATATATTATTATTATTTTATATATTATTTATTATTACTATATATAAAACTCAAAATTCAACAGGAAAAAAACAATCTAGAAAATAGTCAAAGAAACAAAGAGATATTTCACTGAAGAGAATGTACAAATAAGCACATAAAAAGATATTCAACAATACTAGCCATTAGGGAAATGCAAATTTAGACCACAATGAACTAACCCTACACTCCTATCAAAATTGCTAAAATAAAAATAGCAACAATACCAAATATGAGTGAGGATTTAGAGAAGCTGGATCTCTCATCCATTGTTGGTGGGAATGTAAAACAATATAAGCACTTTGGAGAATCATTTGGCAGTTACTTAAACACATACCTTATGACACAACAGTTGCAATCCTGGGTATTTATCCCAGAGAAATAAAAACTTATGTTCACATGAAAACTTATACACAAGTTTTTATTTTTGCTTTTTTTAATATATTATACCCCAAAACAAAATAATCAAAATGTCCTGCAGTGGAAGAATGGCTACACAAATAGTTACAAACCATAATATGGATATATCAGAGGGGTTCTACAGATACAGATATAGATTCAGGTATAGAGAGACAATTGAAGGAAGTGGCTCATGTAATTATGGTGGCTGATGAGCCCAAAATCTGCAGAGCAGGCTGGCAGGCTGGAAATCCAGAAAAGAATAGATGTTGAAGCTCAAATCCAAAGGCAATCTGCTGATAGAATTCCCTCTTTCTTGGGACAAGTCAGTCTTTTTCCCTCAAGACCTTCAACTGATTGGATGAAGTCCATGGACATTATGGAAGATGATCTGCTTTACTCAAAGTCTGCTGATTTTGTTTAAATTTATTCATGAGAGACACAGAGAGAGAGAGGCAGAGACATAAACAGAGGGAGAAGCAGGCTCCCTGTGGAAAACCTGATGTGGGACTCGATCCCAGGACATGAGTCAAAGGCAGACGGTCAACCTCTGAGCCAACCAGGTGTCCCAAAGTCTGCTTATTTAAATGTTAAGCTCATCTTCCCAAAACCCCCCAAAACAAAACAAAACACAAAAATATCTAGAATAATATGTAACCAAATACCTGGGTTAATATCTTGACCTAGCCAAGTTTACATAAAAAATTAACCATCAGGGAATCCCTGGGTGGCCCAGCGGTTTAGCGCCTGCCTTCCACCGAGGGCATGATCCTGGAGTCCCGGGATTGAGTCCTGCGTCAGGCTCCCTGCATGGAGCCTGCTTCTCCCTCTGCCTGTGTCTCTGCCTCTCTGTGTGTGTCTTTCAATAAATAAATAATATTAAAAAAATTAACCATCACCATGGAGTATGATTTGGCAATAAAAAGGAATGGACTATGGGCGTACACAACAACTGGGAGGGGTCTCAAGAGAATTCTGCTGAGTAAAAAGTTGCAGTCTCAAAAGATCATATACTCCATGATTCCATTTACATAACTTTTCAAGATAACAAACATACAGACATGGAAAACAGATTAGTGGTCTCTAGGGCTTAGGGATGGTGGGGAGGGAGGACAGCCTGTCTCTAAGGAGAAGAACAAGGAGGATCTTTGTGGTGATGAAGCAGGTCTGTGTCTTGCCTGGGTTGGCACTTTCAGGAATCTGTACATGTAATAAAATGGCATAAAACTATACACATAGTACCCAAGCCAGTTTCCTGGTTTCAGTAGCAGACTATAATTATGCAAGATGTAACCAGTGGGGTGACTAGATGGAGGACACACAGGAAGCCTCTGCACTGTCTTTGCAACTTTCTGTGAATCTATAAAGATTCCAGAATAAAAATTTAGAAAAATAAAAGAACCAGAAAGATTTATAGTAAAGAGTCAATAAGCAAATTTTCAACAATGAACATGTATTCCTTCTAAAAATAATACACGCTTTTTGTTTTCTTTTTCTTATTTTTTTATAAGAATGTCCAAAACTTTTCCCTCAGGAGGAATTAGACAAATACCAAATAATGCACTGATATCTGTTAATAACTGTTGGAGGAAGAAGCCAAGGGAACTTGCTTGAGAAGCAAGTGTTAGGATGCCCTCTGCCTGGATACCACTGAGGTGGCTGAACTGCTGGTTTGTCAGGGTTATCAGGCCCCTGACAGAAAACCTGAACCCCACCCTCCACTCTCCTTCTTATGCTCTCCTTGAGTAGAACTGAGATTGCAGGGGTGGCAACAGTGGGCCCGTGGCACATGAGAAACAACCACTTGGGAACCAGAATTTGTTCTTTTCCATTTCCTCACCTTCTTAAGGCAAACCAATTTCCTTTCTTTTTATATCTATCCAAACCAACAGCTGAAAATAAATAAACACCACTGTCTGCAAAGGCCACACAAATCTGTGTTAATAGATTCCATTCATATGAATATATTAAGCCCGTGGAGATGAACAACCCTTCTCAAAGCAAGTTATTTATATCTATCAGAGTGGGCAATTGAAAATTAGGGGTGCAACTTACTTTTGAAGTTTGTAGATTCATTTAACCTTATGCTCTAGTCATGGGACTAGACTCCATTAAAGCTGCCTTTCATACAGTAGTCTAAAATAAAAATAAGAATCATGCAGGAACGCCTGGGTGGCTTGGTCATTTAAGCATCCAACTCTTGATTTTGGCTCAGGTCATGATCTCAGGGTTATGTAATTGACCCCTGTGTTGGGCTCTATGCTACTCATGGAGCCTGCTTTAAGATTCTCTCTCCTCTCCCTCTGCCCCTCCCCCACTCATGTTCTCTCACTTTCTCTCTCTCTCTCTCACAACAAAGAAAGAAGGGGGAGCCCCAGTGGCTCAGCGGTTTAGCGCCGCCTGCGGCCCAGGGCTTGATCCTGGAGACCGGGATCGAGTCCCACGTCGGGCTCCCTGCATGGAGCCTGCTTCTCCCTCTGCCTGTGTCTCTGCCTCTCTCTCTCTCTCTCTCTCTCTCTGTGTGTGTCTCTATGAATAAATAAATAAAATCTTAAAAAAAAAAAAAGAAAGAAAGAAAGAAGGAAAAACGACCATGCAGACAGGACTTTAGTGGAGCCTAAAGGAACTGCCAAGCAAGAGGGTAGCAACTGATGGCCTCCAGTCAAAGGGGTAGGACAGATGTGGGATAACACAACAGGGCAGGCTCGTGGAGAAACCGCCCACGGTGGTGAGCCTTATCTACAGTGATGAACCTTGTCTACGATGGTAAGTTTTGTCTACAGTGAATTTTTTCTACTGTGTTCCCCTAATCTCTTTCCCATGAGCCTTGCCTCCTTCTTGCCCATCAAGATCCTCCCTATGTCAGGCCTTAGCTGACCTTTCAGGACTCTGCACCTTCTGTTAGGGCTTCTTCCCCATCCCCCTCTTCCTGGAAAATGAGTAAGCAGGGTTTGGCTGGCTCTGCCTCCTGCCCATGTTATTACAGCTGATTCACCAGATACAGTTGGTACACAGCTTGGAGTATTGATGCAATTCACTTCACATTAGATCGTATTTCCCTGTGTCATTCAATATTCTTGAAAAACATGATTTTTAATGGCTCCTAACATTGCCAGCACCATCTGCTTACTTGATGTTGGCAATGAAGCTGGCAGACCTCAGCGTTCCCCTGGTCTTGAATCCATCCAGTGGAGAACATACACCCACATGTGGCCATTTCCAGGCATTCCACATTGTACACTAGGTCCCCCACAAAGCTACTGCTTTGAATCTAGGCATTTAAATATTAAAACATGATAGCCACAAAAAAACGTTTTTTTAAAGCCCTATCATAAGTTACGTAGCCTTTAGCCCAAATGTACCTGCCCCTGAGATATTTCCACTCACTTCAGTTCAGATAATGAAGGGACGAACTCTCTTTCCTACATGATCAGGGATAGACATTTAGCACACAGGCCCAAGAAAATGGTATTAAAAGGATCCTTTGATCATAGATTTTTTTAAAAAATAGTTATTTTTATCCCATATAAGATGTGTTTATGTACCAGATGCCCAAAGCAGCATAATAAAAAGGTAATTAAAATATAAAGCATTTAGGGACGCCTGGGTGGCTCAGTGGTTGAGCATCTGTCTTTGGCTCAGAAAGTGATCCCAGGGTCCAGAATTGAGTCCCACATCAGGTTCCCTCCAAGGAACCTTCTTCTCCCTCTGCCTATGTCTCTGCCTTTATTTCTGTGTCTTTCATGAAAAAATAAATAAAATCTTAAAATATTCAGAATAAGGCAGTTTTCTATCCATTTGAATAGTCAACCTATTAATATTTAAATTATTATCACAAAATTCCTTGCCTCTTAGGAATTTCTGGTAAGAGTTACTGTCAACTTTTTAAATCCTCACAGCAGTAATAAGATAGAAACCTTCATGGATTCCATCTTCTGTTTAAAAAAGAGAAAGGACACATGACTCCCATATGTGCTTCTTATTAAAGATGATGAAAAAATCATATAATAATAACAGCTTCATTTGCTACACATGTACTGGGCCCCAAGTACTGCACAAAGTATATTTATGGACAACTATCATTACTCTTTGGGGTATATTTTTGGCCCAAAATGGCAAGGGGGAGATGCTTTGTTGCATAAAGCAAGAGCTCAGATTTAAGAGTCCAGAACAGTGGACATTGCCAGCAAACAATGTTTCAAAGCAAGGGTCCCTGAGCCCCCTGGTCTCCACACAGGTGTTTCCTGGTCAACTACATGAGAAACACAGCATCCTTCCCATTACTGGCTGCTCCTGAATGTTTTCCTACCCAGTTTTGCTCTTCTCAACCTTGTGCCTGCTGGTAGAACTAGACAGATAAAACAGGAAACTTTTACATTTACCTTCTCACTGATAATTCTGGGGCAGATTGTATTTCCAAAGGTGGCCATAAGAATACTCCCCACCCCACATGCCTTTCCAAAACTTTGCATCCCTCCCTCTTCAGGAGGTAGAATCTAATTCCTTTCTTCCTGGTCTAGGCAGGCTTGGGACTTACTTTCAACCAAAAAGCATGCAGTAAAAGGGTCACACCTGTGTCCAAAGCTAGGGCATAAAAGGTGACGTAGTTTCCATACTGCAGCTGGAACCCTGAGGCCCATCTAAGAAGTCTGACCCTTCTAAGGACACTAGGCTGAAAGTATAGGCCATGCATAGGTGTTCCAGATGCCAGTACCAAATAAGGTCCCCACTGATAGCTAGCATCAATCACCACAATTACAAACAAGTCTTCAGATGATTCCAGGCCTCAGCCCCTATCACCACCAGCCTTTGTGTCTCCTCAGCTGAGGCCCCACACATCAGGGAGCAGAGACTGGCCATGGGGCCAATGCAGATGGTAAGTGTTACTACAACATGGACATGGAAACAAACTTGTTCGTGAATGTTGTCTTTCCTACTAGTATTTGTGATTAATCAGTGCTCAAGAAAACTTGAATTTCCCTGAAATCTTACAGCCTGTGCATGAAAGAAACTTGATGAAAATAAGGACAACATGGCCTAAAACTTGCAAAGTTCACAGTTCAGTGAAAAAGCTGGATTGGAGAACTTGGTTGGTCCCAGAAGACAAGCTGGAGGCTCCTAGCATCATATTCAATCTAGGCCTTGAACTTCCAGAGGGAATCTGGGTCTGCTAAGTACTATTTGGAAGGTTGTGTCAGGCCTATAGATCCAGCAAGTGGTGGAACAGAAGTGGGCTGTCAAAAAGACTGGTTCTACCCCAGATGTGCTTCCCATCTGGAAAGAAAACAGAGAAGAGCCCTGGCTCTTCTTCCTAATGGATGAGACTCACAGTGATACATGCATGGGTGCAAAAGAGAGAACCTTAGTGAAACAACATGGTGGCCACATGCCTTTATAAATGTGGCTCAGCTTATTCAGGCTCACCAGTACCCCTAGTCGGACGTGACTCGGCTTCTCCCCGGGGCAAGCCAGCAGGGTGGGTGGAAGTAAACAAAGTGTTTATCCCAACATTGCAGGGATGCGGGGGTTGGTCCACCATTTTCCCCAAGACACTGTGCTGGAGTGTGAGCTCCAAGAGTGAGCTGGCCCTGCCTCAGGAAGGAAGGCTCAGATGACAAAGAATGCCTCCCATATGTTTGCTACTCTTGGCTGCTCAGAGAGGAGGTGCTCAGCCTGTACTGGGAGGGTCTGCCCTGGGTTTACTGAGTCCTTTATCTCTCCCAAAGGAAGTATTCCCTGGGAACAGGCCCAGCCTGGCAGTCTCTTCCCTGGCCACATGCTGCTTGGCACAAAGTGAGAAGTCGTTCTGGTGCAGTGTTGACTCTAGAGCGGGGAGAGATTGTGGTCATTTGGCATGCTGGCAGAGGAAAGCCAATGCACTGCCCATCACAGAGAGGAGAGGGACGATGGAACACATGGAGCAAAGATCCCTCCAAACACGCCTTGGTTTCCTTAGAAGCCAATAAGATAGAGTAGGAGGAGGCATCAGGGGGCCTTGGGGGATCTCCCCTCCTCCTGGTCCCTCTTCTGGGCACCAGCCCTCTGTGCTTTGGGTCCACACCTAATCTTAGATGGGAACATCAGACCAGGCAGGTAAACAGTAAACAAGCATGTTGGTGTGATTATGTTCCTAGAGCTACTGCCAGATAGACAAAAACTAGGGATCAGATTTTTAAAGTAAAAGAATTAACATTTCTCTTCTTCTGGCAGTTTCTGAGGACAACTGTCACCACCTGCCATTTCTCTAAGAACTCCTTCAGGCTCCTGTTTGGATATCTCATCTCACCTATTACCAACACAGACAGGTATATATCCTTTTGGTTCTGATATAGTTCGACATATACAGTAGGTGTTCAATCAACGCTAGTCAAATCAAGGGAAACCTTAGGAATGGCTCGCATGGATTTTAAGACCCTTCCCCATCTCTGACCCTAGGCAGCTAGCTCTGGGGTTTTCACGGTGCCCACGAGCATGGCAGATGTCTTCTGGGTGGCCAGAAGGCTGAGCAGGGCTGTCCCTGCACTTGATGAGTGCACCCAGCCAGGCAGATGCCCCACCAACCAGCCTCATCCACTCCCTCGAGAATCTGGGGATGCTCCAGACACCTGTTCTGTGCCAGCAGCTCTGAGCCCTTTGCACGGTGGCTGGTTATGGCTTTATTAGCTGGGATGAGGAGCCACCCTCAGCCGCTTGACCAGGCTTGATGAGGACAGGGTACAGCACAGACACAGTTACTTCCCAAACACAAGAATTGTAGAAATTAAAGGAAACTTATTTGCAGCAAGGGCAGTCTCCAGTGCATGCTGGGCTTCATCCTAATGAAGTTCCACATTCCAGGCAAGGATATGCTGGAGATTCGCATCGGCTGGCTTCCCCCTCACCAAGGAGGGTTTGGGTAGGCCGGGCTCCAGCTCCACTTCCCACAGCAGTGCACCCTTCAGTAAGGATGGGCAAGGGCCCTGGAACCCCAGTCTAATGCACTCATTCATTCACAACAGCCCAGATGTCTACTCGCCATCTTGCTGATGCCATCCCATGTCCCTCCAATAATACATACAGGGAAGAAGAAGGTAAAGATGGCCTGGAAATTGACCCACGACACATTGACAGGTATCCCGCCCTGTGTCACCTCTTACCCCCAAAGAGAAGAAAACAATTCATCTGACCCATGAACTGACTGCAGCATGCCAGGCCAGTTCAAGGACTGGGGACATGGCAGGGGAGGAAGCAGAGCTGACTTGTACAACTGTTTCTCTGGCAGTTGTCTCTACACCACTGGCACCTCTTGCCAGCCATTTCCCTCAGAAATGACTCCTGTCACGTTCATTTCTGATAAGCCCACATGTCTGACTCACCCAGCCACGCTGATTCTTCCTGCCAGCTGTGGTGATGTGGTAAGGCAGCAAATCTCTGGAGCTCCCCGCCATGGAAGGGAAAGTCCAAGCACCCCATGATTTCCAGGTGGCCTGTGGCCTTGGGGTCTGGCTTGGTGGCAGAGGACTAGGAAGGTGTGCCCTGAGCAGTCACTATTTGGCCACCAAGCCACTTGGGTTCCAAGCTGCAAATTCAAAGCCGAACCTTGAAGAACTTTGCGTCTAAAGATCACGGACAGGTATAAAACAAGTCCAATGGGAATGGGGTAAAAGGAAGGCATTTGGAGCCACCTTTAACTCCTAGCAAAAAAAAAAAAAAAAAAAAAAAAGGTTCCTGGTCTGTGTATGTTTGGCAGATTCCAGCCACTTCCAGTCCCAAGGCTGAGGGCCCAGCAAATCTCTGGAGCTACCCACCATGGAAGGGAAACCTTCCATCACTGGGTACCTCCCATCACTTTCACTCCTGTGAATAGAGATTTGATTGGAATCAGATATTCCAATTTCTGATAGGTCTTTGCAGTGAAGCCTGAGACTCATCCTTTCAGGTCTGAGGACTGGAAAGAAGCAATGAGCACCTGCAGCCGGGGAGGCAGGAGTTCTCCCCTGGTATTGGAAATTCAGAGTGGTGCATCAATGTTAGCGGGACTGGAAAAGCTGCAGTGTCTGGATGCCTGGCCAGGTGGAATGGAAGCCCAAAGCCATGTTTGGACAAATGTGCTGCTTTTATTTCCATCCAAAAGGCACCAGAACTCAAGGTGAGAACTGTCAGCTCATCCAGGAGGCATATAGAGAATCAAAGACAGGGGCAGGGCACACACACACACTCACTTCTAAAGGGGGACTTAGCTCCAAAGGGGCCTGGGGGCCCTGGGGGCTGTCTCCCAGAGCCACCAATTCAAATTCATCAAAGGATGGATGACTCCAAGCTCACTCTCCCGTCTTTGCTAGCGTCACGAGGACCTGAATGTCCAGGGAGGCCCTGTCTAAAGGTTTGCTTGTTCTCCCTTCTTTCTCATTAATCTATTTAGTGCCAATCAAACTGGGGCAGCCATGTGACTACAGTAAAGCTGCTAAGAGAGGGTAGTACTATTTCAAACAGACACCCAAACACCTGTTTTTCTTGTTAAGTAAAAACAAGTTAAGAGTCACAGCAAAACCATGAAAGAAAACCGCAAGTGACCTAAGGATTTCTGACTCACCCCTTAGCCTGAGTACTTCTGTGACATTCCACCAAAAGCCATCAGCCACCTGCAGCAGCCCCAAGAGCTGCTGATCAGCAGTCCTTTTGTCTCCCTAACTCAGGGTAATTACCCATGTGTGCCTACTCCCAGATGGCTCTTGCCTTCAGATTAAAAAAAAAAAAAAAAAAAAAAAAGACCACCACCAACAACAAAAACTCGTGCCTTCCCCCTAAGCCCAAGTGACTAAGAAAAGCTGGCAGGGACCCTCCCTCAGACCATAATTGTGGGAAACCTCTTGCAAAACAGTTTCCTCTGCAAGATAAACTGTGTCTGTTCCCAGCAGCCAAGTGCCACGCCCAAGAGAACGGTGAGAGATTTCCTTTAAGAAACCTCGAGAAAACACCAAGAACATTCACTCTTCTGGGCACTGGGATTAGATGTGAAGAGTTACTTACACCCTGAGGAAGATATGCTTTTTTTTTTTTTTTAACGTTAAAAAAAAATACAGCCTCCAAGATAGGCACGACACAAGCTGGGATCTGGAAACCAGGGTTGGTAAGTTCCAGGTCTGCCCTGGGCTCAGTAACCTCCTGCTAGCAGAGGGGCTGCCGCACAGTAGGCACAGGTCAAGGTTTTTTCCTTGTCAGTGGGGCTCGCTGCCAGAAGCCCAGCTGCCCAAGATTGCACAGGGGCCAGCCAGGCCCCAGAGCCATCCTGCAAGAGGTAGCCAGCATGAAAGTCACCATGCTCTGAGTCACATAGCTCAGGTGGCATGGTCCACCTGGCAGTAACTGGGCCTGGGCCACACTCCAAAGGCTGCCTTCCTGGGACTGGACTATGGGTAGCAGTGGGCTCTGAAGTTGCCTGTTCCCGAGCAGGGCCCTGGGGGCCACCGGAGCCCTCTGTCCCCATCACAGGCTCCTGCTTTTGGTCTGATGATAGTACTGAGGTCAGAGTAGGAGAGAGGACAACCCCGCCTCTGTCTGCCCGTGGCCTTGCACTGTCCATGGGCCTCTAGACCCACCATGCACCTGCTGTTCTGTAACCTGCACCCAGCTGGGCTCCCCGCAGTTGCCCACATAGCCTAGGCACTCAGGGGGCACCTCTGCCTGAGATCTGACCCATAGGCCCAGATTCAGGGCCTTGTGGCCAAGGCCACCTGCAGGAACTCAGGGAAGACACAGAAGACAGGAATCCAAAGGGACTCCCCAGGGCACCAGGGTTACAAGGAGTGGGCACTCCAAACCCCAAGGGTAGGAATTGCCCAGAATCGCACCTGTGGTGTGAGCACGTTGGAGGGCATGAGAATATCTCTGTGCTCAGGGGAAACAATCTCCCTACAAGGTCTCTTCACATACTGAAAGTCTGTCATTGGAAACACCCCAGGTGCTTCCAGATTGTGGCCTCTGCTCCTCTGTTGATTGTTCTGTGGGATGAGACACAAGAACGGTAATATTCATCCAGCATCTTCTAAGCTTTTATGCTACATTCCCAATCTACAATCTTTCAATACAGGATCACAACCAACTTAAGAAGTAGACCGTTCTATGAGCCCATTTTATAGATAAGGAACCTAAGGCTGAGTGAGACTGCATAATGTTTACAGGGCCACAAGCACTGGTTGGAGCCCTTGATCAATCCTGTGAACAGCAGACACTACAGCGTTGTGTTGTGCCATCACACACTGGCGTGCAGCACAGTTGGCCATTTCTCTCTTTGCTGCTGGCACCTGGCAGAGGCCAGCACCCCAGAGAAAAAGGAGTTTGCTAAAACCTCTGCCCCTGGGTGACCCTCAACACCTGGATATCTGGGGAAGAAGGCAGTGACAGGCGGTCTAACCCTCAGACGGGGGACTTGCCTCTTGGAGAGCCATGTTTTGGGCCATCTCTCCAAGAGCCATCTGTCACCTTACTTCAGCATCTCAAGCATAGACTGTGGATGGCTGGCTGCAAGTGTCATGGTTTTAGCTAACACGTTTCTACAAATCTTTTTTATGGGTATTTAAAATAAATAAACCTAAATTTGAGAATCATGGTTGCTCAGAATCTACTTTACCCCCCAAGGCTCTGAACTCTGCAGTTAGCAGGGGGAAAAAATCTGAACCTGAAGGAAAAAGAAAAATTATCTCAGAAAGCCAACTACCCTTCCCTAGACACTCTCAGCACTGCCTTCTTTGGAGTCTACATACTTAGAATGATGTGTAAAGTGACAATTTTGACGTTCCTCAGAGGGAGCGTCCAGCCTGGACTTAAGTGTGCCCAAGTCTTGCTGGCTGTGGATCAGGAATAGCAAAAACCTAAAGTAAGAACAGCCGGGGTCCAGGGGTCTGTACGCCTACTGGACATTACTGCTTAACACAACATGGATGATTTATTACGACTTCACCTAATATACAAAGTCTTTAAAACCTGGATACCCTAAAGGGGAAAATAATAAAGATGTTAGTAAAGACTTCATCAAGCCAAGAAAATGTATGGAATGTTCCAGAAAAGAGCTCCTTCCCAGGCACCATATTATTATTCTCATTTCCACAGGGTGTGACACAAGGTAAAATCTCAATTAGCATTCATTGCCTTACTCCTTTTTGACCTGAGCCTCTTAACAAATCAAATGTTGACCTCTCATATCACCTCAGGAGTGACAGGAAGAAAGAGAAAATCAAGATGGACAATTCTGAGACCTCCACGGCCCTCAGCTGAGGCTGCTGACACACACCACAAGCCTCACCCGTCCGTGTTTGGAATCACTGTTCTGGAAAGCAATTTGGCCATATCGGTTCCACCTCTCATCAACCTTTCTAGCAATCCACTGGTAGGAACAGTCAGAAACTTGGAATTATTTGCAAAGATGTTCATGGAAGCATCATATACAGTTGTGAAAAGTTGGCACCAGTGTATTTGTCTCATAATGTGGGAATGGTTAAATAAATTATGGTACATCCATACAATGGAAGAAATAGTGATGTCAAGATAGTGATTTCAAGAGCATGACAGAACCACAGTTGTGCTGTAATGTTAAGTGGAAAGCTATAGCTGTACCAAATTATATAAACAATTCCAGAGCTCCAATAAAATGTGTATACACGTACTTATGTATACACATAACTGGAAAGAAATCTTACAAAATGTCAAAAGTGACTGTCTCTGGTTGGTAAAATTATGGTTCATTTTCTATTTTCTCCTTTGTCCGTTTACATGTTGTCTGTCACTTAAAAAGACTATTGAAAGCAATTTCCACCAAAAGTAACAAGAAAAATTTTTTCATCGTTAACAGTGCAAGTATGGAATAATAGGGAAATTTTATATGTGGAATTCAGTTAAATACGATTGTGCTGTGGCTGCACTCTTGCAGAGCTGGGAGGGGCGTGCAGTACCAGCCTCTTACTCCTGTTTCCAAGAGGAAGGAGGGCCAGAGCTAAAGCAGGGCAGGGAAGGGTTGCGGTAATGCTTGAAACTCGACAAAATGTCTCCATACAGCTGACATAGAGCATCCAGTTGCTTTTTGTGATTTTTAGGATTTTTAAAATGCTGTATTGGATTGCAGGACAAGATTCCATAATTACCCTGTTTACATTGAGAGTTCTTTGTTGTTTTTTCTTTTTTCTTTCCTTTCTTTTCTTTTTTTTTTTTTTTTTTTAAGAAAGGCATCAGGAATAAGCCATGAGGTATATGAAGATGCTAAAGATGCTCACTGACCCCAGTGTGGGAAATGACAATGGCCACAATGTCCCTGTCCCATGACAACTCTGATCAGTGGGCATTTCCACCTGGAGCACTGCTGGAGGGTTCTGGAGCTGCGGTGGTTGTGAAAGAGAGGAGGTGGGACAGGTGGGACAGTCCCACCAAGACAGCCAGAAAGAGGGGCAAGGGTGTCTTTCCCGGTCTGGACCAAAGTAGCACTGAAGACCCGTCCCTGACAGGGCTGCTGAATCCAACTTTGCATAAACATCCCCGTGCTCCCAGGGCTCTCCATTCTGGCTTCCTCCACTCCCTCTTCAAATGTTTACATAATAAAACTTGCTTCTCCAATATATGCCAAAAAGTTTGGCTTCAGACTCCTGCACACCCCCAAATATCCTGACAAACACCAGTGCAAGAGAGCCCCACTCCTGATGCCGAAGCCAAGACTCCTGGGGAAGGATGTTCTGCGCTCTGCACTCCCGAGCCTCTGGAAGTAGAAGACAAAGTTTTGTGTGGCCAGCCTGGGAACAGGCCCAGATACAGTGGTGTGTCCACGAGTAGGGGCAGTGTTCCAGCTGGCGTGGACACTTTGGTCTACAGAGTTGGCCAGGACACAAAGGTACAGGGGACCCTGAGGGAAGGCCACCTGGGACTCCTACCACTGCCAGGACAATGTGACAGCTGCCTCGGCCTCTCTTGCTCTGTGCGTTGCAGGGTCTACAATACATCTGTGATCACTGCCCTCCCACACTCTGGGATTTGAGACCATTACATGAGATGATGAATGAGGGCTTTGAAGAGTAAAAAGCTACATAAATGCAAGTTATCTTGATTTAAAAAACAAAAAACGTCTTTTCAAGCTACAGAAAGTAGTAAGCTATGGACATAGTCATTAATGACTTCAGGTAAGAGGTGGACAGTTTCTGCTTCAAGTTGAGGAAGCAGGAGGAAGTGGAAGGAACCATGGGAATCAGCTGAGCCCTGCTCTCCTAAGATCAGAACCACGGGGAGGGAGTGCAGGGCAGAGGGAGTGGAGAGGCTGGCATCAACTAATGACAGTGGTCCAAGGGAAGGGCAGAGGAGGTCCAGGGTTTGCAAGGGGAGCTCCGGAGAGCCTGGCAGAGAGGACATGGAGGCGTGCAGGGTGGGAAGCAGAATGGAAAGGCCCCAGGGCTGCTGCCACATGCAAGGCTCAGCAACAGAGGAAATGGTTCTAGGTGTTCTGCCTGATGCTCCACACCCACCTGTAAGGAGCCATAAGGACCTCAGGTGTTGGCTTGGGGACTGAGGCTTCTATGGACACCATGTACCCGGAAGCTGATAGAGAGGCTGAACTGTGAACAGAGGCACACTCAGGCCCTAGTCACCAAAGTGCACTGTGCAAGCCAATGAGCTTCACATCACAGGTTTGAGAACAGGAAGGACACCTAGACCAATATTTCCCAAACTGTACCCCACCCCCATACCATCACCACAAAAAGGGGGTTTTGTGGTCAAAGAGTGAGGGAAATATTCACTGAACATCCTAACCAGTTTTCTTCCTGTAGGTATCTGTAGATCCTCTAATCTTCTAATGAGCCTTATACTGAAAGGACATGAAGGGCAGTATTTTCCAGACATACTTGACCAAGGAACCTTCCTGATGAGACACCTACCCAAATCTGGAACACAGTTTACTATTCCTCCTTTTAAAGAAGAAGTTAGAAGCTTGAAGGACTTTCCCAAGATCACTTGACTGACTCACCAAGAAGTCAGAAGCAGCCCCAGACCCTCTGTCTACTCCCCTTAGATGTTCCTGACCCAGGACTGGCACCCATCCAGGTGACCTCCCAACACTCCACCATGTTGTTCTCATGCAACTGTCTTTCCCATCACCCCAAAATGCAATGCTCTGAAGGTAAGTGTGGTAATCAAACCTTAAACCACATGTCCCAATGCTACGTACACATGTTGATCATATTTTGTTTGAAATTACCCTGCATCTGACTTCAGCATTGACTTACATAGAGCTCCATCCATTAGGAGCCAACAGAACAAGAAACTCTAACAATAACAGCAGACTTTTAAAGCCATTGTGGAATCCCCACTCACTACCCCCTTAGGAAACCCTGCATCACTCATCCTCCATGGCTCACAGTAAGGGTAGGGCAGATGAACACCCTCCTCTGTGACCCAGAACCAAGGGTGAGCACAGAAAGAGAGTGTTTTGTCTTTAACTTCACAGAAGGCTGGTTGCTAAGAACTCTTTTTTAAAACTTGTCTGGGTATAGTTAAAGTATCAGGTAGTCCATCATTTCCCTCTCTCCTCTTTCTTTTATCTAGACCAGAAAACAAATGGAATCATGATCTTTTCTTGTTCGGCAGAAATAAACTTCTGAGCTTCTTGTTGCTTCCATGGTGGCCCTTGGAATCAGGATTACCAGCCACTGAGATGATGAGCACATGGAGGAGAAAGGAAAGTGCTCATAGGATTGCTGGACTGAAGGTAAGAAGAGATAAGAGAAAGGACAGAGCCAAGAAGAGCTCACACTTGAGCATCTCGGGTAGTGCCATTCACCCAGCATGCTCCCATCCCACCCCAAAGAAAGCAGTGAGGAGTAAGACTAGAATGTCTGGAGAAGGCCATCTAGCTGGTCACCTGCAGCCATGAATAGCCTCTCCCACAAATGCCACAGGATGTGATACAAATGTCATTCTCTTTGTGGATGAGGAGGGATAATGGTTGATGCACCCTTGCAGGGAGAATGCTGTCCTCCCCCTCCCATACTGAGTTAAGTGCCCTTCCTCTGTATTCCCATGGATAGAAATCTTGAGCTGACTTCTATCCAATAGCCCTTTCTGTGCTGCTGTGTATGTAGGGGTGAGTAAGAGCTGCTGTAGCCTTTACTCCCCGTACTCTCCAGACTTACACATTAATAGATAGTCAATATAACTCTCGCTAAATGTTCACTACTTGTCAGGCACCACCGAAAACACAACTGAGGAGGCAGTACAAGATGGCAGGCTAAGAATATCCTGAACTCAGCTCCTTCCACAGACACACCAAATCTACAGCTACATGGGAAGCAATTCCTTCTAAAAAAAAATAATAATAACCCTGAGAAACAGAGGAATAGCTCTCCCACAACAAAGTAGGGCCACTAGAGATAGGTACAAGAGGAAGAGACATGGTCTCTCCAAAAGCCCCACCACTGGCACTGCAACCCACAAATGGAAGGGATCTCACACAATTATAGAGTTTCTACCTAAACAGTGAGGAGTTTGTGTATCATATCAGTACCCTGACACTCAGGACCTGCACTAGGGAGATGAGTCCCCAAAACATCTGGCTTAGTTACTCCAGGGATACAGGCAGGTACTCTTCCTCTACTTTCGCCAGTACCAGTGGGCACAACACCCTTGCCATGCTCTCCCACCCCCTCTAAAACCAGTGAGTATGCCCTGGCCCCATGCTCTTCCATGGCTCCACTGAAGGCAGCAAACCAACAGTTCACAGAGGGGACACCCCTTGAACACCTGGCTCTTGCAGCCAGGGGCAATTGCTTTTCTGAGTCCTTCAGGACTAAAACAATCAGAGAGACAGTTCTTGGCAGGTTACTGCCACCAGGGCACAGCACAGACAGCAGATTGAAACACACCCACTCTTCCTGTGAAAAAAGGCCTATTTCCTTGACGGAACCCATAGTCTCAGGCACACACTTCAGGTTCAGCACACATCTAGAGGCTACAGAGGCTCTCAGGGAATGTAGGCTGGTATTGTTGCACTCCTGCTTGCCTCACTACAGCTCACTGGTACCCTCCAGAAAGGAGCTTACCTGTTTATCTGGAGCTCTGCTTTTTGCAGATCACGTGATTGAGAGGCCAGCAGGTTTTACAAGTGTGGGCCCATAAGACTGTACATGTTTGCATACCTTAAAAACTGTTGCTTTAGGGCACCTGGGGGGCTCAGTCAGTTAAGCGTCTGACTCTTGATTTCAGCTCAGGTCCTGATCTCAGGGTTGTGAGATCGAGCCCCACATCTGGCTCAACACTGGGTGTGGAGTCTGCTAAAGATTCTGTCTCTCCTTCTCCCTCTGCCTCTAGCTCCCCACTCCCTGCTGCTCTCCCTCTCCCTCTAGGAAAGAGAGAAAGAGAGAGAGAGAGAAGAAAAAGAAAGAAAGAAAGAAAGAAAGAAAGAAAGAAAGAAAGAAAGAAAGAAAGAAAGAAAAGAAAAGAAAGAAAAAAAGAAAAGAAAAGAAAAGAAAGAAAAGAAAAGAAAAGAAAAGAGTGGGTGAATTAAAAAAAAAAAAAAAAAAAAACCTGTTGCCAGAAGGTCTGGCTTCCAATCAGCCTGAAATGAGGGGCTGACTGAGATCCCTCCCTTTGGAACACTGACAGGTCTTGGCACACCCTCAACAACTGGGACCTATCAAGGATAAATCAGCCTGCTTCAATAATCACAAAGGTTTGAGAGACAACCAAGAGCTAGGGCCATATTGTACAATAAGTTTCATCTCCTGCACAAAGCCACTCTTTCAAGACTGGGAGAGTAGCCATTTCACCAAATACATAGATACAAACGCAGAGAGCCAAGCAAAATGAGGAAGCAAAGGAATACATTCCAAATGAAAGAACAAGATAAAACCCCAGGAAGAAAAAAACCTTGATGAAACAGAGATAAGTAAAACTCCTAGAAGAAAATGCAGGGAGTAAGCTTCTTGACATCAGTCTTGGCAATGATTTTTTTGGATTCAACTCTAAAGGCAAGGGTAACAAAAGTAAAAATAAACAAGTGGGGCTTCATCAAACTAAAATGCTTCTGCACAGCAAAGGAAATCATCATCAAACTGAAAAGGCAGCCTACTGAATGACAGAAGATATTTGCAAATCATATATACAATAAGGAGTTAGTATCCAAAATATATAAAGAATTCAAACAACTCAACAACAACAACAACAAAAACCAATCTAGGGCAGCCCCTGTGGCCCAGTGGTTTAGTGCCGCCTTCAGCCCAGGGTGTGATCCTGGAGACCCAAGATCGAGTCCTACGTCGGGCTCCGTGCACGGAGCCTGCTTCTCCCTCTGTGTGTGTGTGTGTATGTGTGTGTGTGTGTGTCTGTCTGTCTGTCATGAATAAATAAATAAAGTCTTTAAAAAAAAACCCAATCTGATTAAAATATGAGCAGAGGACCTGAATAAACGTTTTTCCAAAGAAGACCTACAGATGGCCAACAAGCACATGAAAAAGATGTTCAGCATCACTAAACATCAGGAAAATGCAAATCAAAACCATGAGGAGATCTCATCTCACACCTGTTAGAATTGCTATTTTCAAAAAGATAAGAAACAACAAGTGTTGGCAAGGATACGGAGAAAAGGAAACTCTTATGTACTGTTGGTAGGAATGCAAATCGGTGCAGCCACTGTAGAAGACAGTATGATGTTTTCTCCAAAAAGTTAAAAATAGAAATACCATATGATCCAGTAATTCCACTACTGGGTATTGACCCAAAGAAAACAAAAACGCTAATTCATAAAGATATATGCACCCCTATGTTACAGCATTATTTACAGTAGCCTAAAGCCAAAACATGGAAATATCCTAAAGATAATTGTTTAAGAAGATGTGATATAAAGATATAGATATATAGATATAATAATACTCAACCATAAAAAAATAAGAGAATGAGTTCTTGCCATTTGGGACAGCATGAATAGAACTTGAGGGTATTGTGCTAAGTGAAATAAGTCGGAGAAAGATAAATATCATCTGATTTCACTCATATGGAGAACTTAAACAAAACAAAGGAAAAAAGACGCAAACAAAAAAAACCAGACTGAAATACAGAGAACAAACAGGTGCCTACCAGAGGGAAGGTTGGGAGGGAGATGAAATGGATGAAGGGGATGAAGAACCCACTTATCGTGATGAACACTGAGAAATGTATAGAATTGTTGAATCACTATGTTGTACACCAGAAACTAATATAAAACTGTATGTTAATTATCCTGGAATTTGAAAAAACAAATGAACAAAACAAATAAACACAGAGAACAGATTAGTGGTTGCCAGAGGGGGGGAAAAGTTGGTGGCTGGGCAAGATGGGTGAAGGGGGTCAAGAGGTGCAAATTTCCAGTTAGAAAATAAATAAGGTATAAGGATGTAATGTATAGCATGGTGACTATTGTCAATAACATCGTAGTGCAGATTTGAAGGTTGCTAAAAGAGTAAATCTTAAAAGTTCTTATCATATGGAAAAAAATGTGTAACTTTGTGTGATGAAAATGATAACTAGACTTATTCCAATGATCATTTCACAGTATATACAAATGTCGAATCATATACACCTGAAACTCATGTAATGTCATATATCAGTTATACCTCGATTAAGAGAATAATAATAAAAACATAATCAAGCACCAGCACAAATGTGTGAGGTAAGCATTATTATTCATCCCCGTTTATAGAGATGTGGAAACCGAGGCACAGAGATTTTTCTGTGACCTGTGCAGTGTCGTACAGTTATCCTCCTGCCTCCACCCTGGCTGGAGGTATGGAGTCTATTCCTAACCACTCATTCTACCTCTCAAGAAAAGTATGTTGAATAATCAGCCAAGGACATCAGTGAAGACCCTTCAGAAACCAACTTCTTACGAAATATAATAGATGCCAGGCCAGGAAGGGGAAGGAGTGGAAATGAAATGACAAAGAAGTGTAGTGCCAGCCAGTTCTCCCAACAGCGATGGCTCACGCGATGCCGTTTCTGTAACACCACCTGAACATCACCTGGGAGCCGTATAGAGTGAACTAACCAGACAGCCATTGCAGCAAATGTGGCCAGTTGTTTCTGGAGGGCTGGATCTCAACCGAAATTGACTTTCTTCTTTGAGCTTTGCTGTGTTTGTTTTCCTTTACAATGACTACGATTTTTATAGGAATCTTCCGACTGCTCAGGGGCTCACCGTCAAGCTGGGGCAATCTGCTGTCAGCTCCTAAAGAAGAAAGGTAAAAAGTCCACCCTAAGCAGTGGGAATACATAAGCTCTGCCTCCAGGCAGCCTGGGAAGGACACACAGAGTACGCAAGACCGGTCTGAGAACTGGGTGTGAGCAGAGTTTGTCCCAGCAGAGGCCAGAGCAGGGACCACGACCACTGAGTTCAAGAGGGCACGGGGTGTTTCTAAAAGGTGAGTTAAGTGGAAGGTTGGTTTTGGTGTGTTGTTTTTACTGAACTAAAAATGTTCAAAATGATGCAAACAAGCATGTCACTCTCCATTTCTCTTCTCAACCACTAGAAAACTGCTCACCACACACCCAGAAGCTTTCCTTGGAAGGTCGGGGTGTGGGAAGGGGTGAGGCAAAGCTTGGCTCAGTTGTGGGAGAAGCGAGGCACACACACGACTCCCCCTAAACCGAAACACAGCAGAATGGGTTCTGGGAACGAAAAACCACAGGTGACTCAGCTAGGGGGAAAACATGTAAACAAAGTCTTCATTCCATTTCTAAGACTTGAACTTTCCAGGGAAAGGAAAGGCTCACCCCCAGCAAGTGTGATGGCAGGAGGCTCAGATCACATGAGTCTGAACACAGTCCTCAGGTGGCTGCCTCCCACCTGGCCCAGGGGTCAAGCCTACCTCTCCCCAGGAAGGTGCTACAGACCCGGGCCTGCTGCACTGAGTACTCTTCGAAAGAGTCCTTCGAAAGGCCCAGTGCCCCTCATGCCAAGTGTGGAAACAGGACCAGCCAGCAACAGGCATTTGCTGGAGAAGTGATGGGTCCATGGATGAACAGCCACCATGGCCTAGCCGTCATCACTTTGTAAAGAAGTTGTTGACTCATCGGACTGCATTTCTAATGCTACAGAACACACTTCAAAGTTTTAAAGGAAAACGTTATGTCAAGCAATGTGAGGAAGGGAGCAGAAACAATTTTGCTCAGAGAAGTAGGTGAGAAATGCAGCCAATCCCATCCTACACTACGGCTGATAACTCTGAGTCTTCTGTGTACCCAGTTCTAAGCTAAATTCTGTAAGACTGACCTCATTTCATCTTGTGACCCTGTAATGTAATTACGTAATTATTATACCCCACCCCCATCCCCACCAATGGCTTGTGTAATTATCCTCACTTACCAACAAGGAACTAGAGTGCCAGGGAGGATGGGAAATTGCCCGTGGTCAACTCCACAGATAAATGACAGGCTAGAACTTGGGCATGGGCCTGACCAACTCTGAAACCGAGGCTACTGGCTGCCCCCTGCCCTGAAATGTTGCAGCCACTGCCTCACCCTAATGTCGAGTGAGGACTGGAACGGGCCAGATGCACAAGCTCAGCACAGAGTGAATCCAAGCTGCAGTGGCAGCTCACCAAAGGGTTTTGTCACTCCAAAATGCCAGGGGCATGGCTGGGAATGGAGGTCAACCATGCAAGGTGCATTCTAGGCCCTGTTCGCCAAAACATCAACGAGGCCCTGGTGGACTTTGTTAAGTGCAAACCCCCTAGTTCCTACCACTCCTCTGAGGCCAGACCAACCCAGAGGGGAGGGAAAGAGAGGAGGAGAGGAGGAAGGGTGGCCGTGCTGGGGCAGGCTGTCTCCCAGAGTCCTGTCCCAGCTGTCATGTAACCTCCACAAGCTCACTAGTTGCCTCTGGCAGGTTTGGAAGGTTTTGCAGAAGTGACGAGTGCATGGGAAAAAAATGCCTTGGGTCCATCAGCCATCTCAGCTGGGTGTGTGGGGTGTGGGGCACAGGACTCTGCAGTCTCCTGGAGCCCAGCCAGCAGCAATCCCACTGCAGCTCAAGCCACTCCTGGAACCCAGGACCATCTTGCCTTCATCCTGAGCATCACCACTCCCTCTTTCTCCAGAGGCTGGAGGTTCACAGTTCCAAGTCCCTGTGTGAGGGAGGATGGAGGGCAGACCCCATTGCACAAGAAGCAGACACTTTCCGAAGACAAAAGCTCTTAACCCAGGGCACCAGTCCTAAGATGTCAAGCAAACTGTGCTGTACCAGTGTATTTTCATGGATGGCAGGTCCAGCCTTCCCTTAGGTTCTCAGAGGGGTCAGCCTGGTTAGGTGGACAAGTCTGGGAGGAGAAGGAGAATGCCTTAGGGAGCAGGTGTCCCCTGGCTCCTCAGCCAGGCTCAAAGAGATCCGGGATGGCAGCCTGCCCGGCAAAAAGTGAGCACCAGGTTCTCAGTGGCTGTAAGCCCTGCATCGCCAGCAGGGAGTTAGGCAGAGTGGCTTCCCCAGAGGCCAGACCAGGCTCTGGAAGGGGACTCACCCAGGGGAACACAACCCGCCAGTGGCCCTGCCACATGCAATCTTTATACTTGTGCTTTTGTTTTCTTTGTATTTATTTGATAAATACTCGAGCAACACCTAAATCCTAACTCGTGCACACCCTACCCAAGTCTGAAGGGATGTGCTAAGGCACATGCACACCCACATTCACGCAGCTCTCTTATTCTGATCATTCTGGGATAGGCCGAGCCCACCCTGAGGGCCAAGCTGCCTGCAGACTGTCATGTCCAGCCGGCACAAGGAGGCGGGGGCAGCCTGAGGAGGCCAACGGCAGAGACAGGGAAGCCCCAAAGGCCGGAGGGAGAGGGTGTGAGAACACACCGCTCGGGCGGGGGCCGGGCTGCTGGCTGGATCCCAGCCTCCATCACCCACTTAGCGTCTGAGGAATTAATTACCCGATTGCTCCAGGCAGAAGCCAGAAGCTTGAAGGAGGCCGCAGGCGATCTGTGGAGGCCTGCAGAGCACGGGAAGCCGCGTTTGATGCCGAGGATCCGCAGAATTCTCAGAGGACGGATTGTGATATTTTCACATTTCCTACAGCTCTGACTGCATCTGAACTCACCAACCCTCTGATAGAAGAAAACCTGGTTGTGATGAGTTTATCAACAGAGCACAGTTAAGAGATGAAACTACTTCAAGAGAACCTCGGCATTCGGGACAGCCTCACATCAGCCTAGTGGCTTGGTTTCTTAAAGAAATCAAAGTATAGGAGAATGAGGCAATGCACAGTTGAAAACAAAGGAAGCTTATCATGAAAAAGCATCAAGGAAGAAATGGAAGAAAAAACTCTAAAGCATTGCGAGGTGCTTTGAACGGGCTCTGAGTTTGTATTGATCCAGATTCTTTCCGCTGTGCTGTGGAAGATGACTCCCCACATTGCCTCACTACAAGGCGAAGGATGGTTTTGTGAACTTGAAACTTGATTAAGAAAAATTGCCAATAAATGTGGCCCATGATCTTGAAGGAAATTAGCAGGTGACAGTAGTGATGAGGACTCGTAGCCGAGGGATGGGAACCGGGGTCACGAGGACTAGAAGCGCTCGGAGAGAACTGGAAGGGGCAGAGTGTGTGCAGTCAGCAGAAGTTTTTTTTTTTTTTTTTTTTTTTTAATTCTTTTTTTTTTCTTTTTTAAATTTTTATTTATTTATGATAGTCACAGAGAGAGAGAGGCAGAGACACAGGCAGAGGGAGAAGCAGGCTCCATGCACCGGGAGCCCGATGTGGGATTCGATTCCCGGGTCTCCAGGATCGCGCCCTGGGCCAAAGGCAGGCGCCAAACCGCTGCGCCACCCAGGGATCCCTCAGCAGAAGTTTTTAAAGACAGAACTGGTTTTGTGTTTTCTGAGGTTGTCAGGTGGCAAGGAAAGTACAGAGTGTGTATTATATGGTAAGTCATGCTTTCAAGAATATCTGAAATTTCTGGAGGAAAAAAGAAAAAGAAGTTCTTAATGTAAAAAGCTAAAGTTCTCTCCTTTTCTCTTAATCTTTGCCAGTGGTTTAGGGCACAGCCCTCCAGAACTTTATACATTTACATACATAT
This sequence comes from Canis lupus familiaris, assembly GCF_011100685.1. Lineage (NCBI taxonomy): Eukaryota > Metazoa > Chordata > Mammalia > Carnivora > Canidae > Canis > Canis lupus. The sequence continues at coordinate 36,358,502 of NC_049238.1, forward strand.
GTAATAAGAATTTGCTACATGTATCACTCCACAACTTGCAGTCTTTATTTAACAGTTTGTCAAAAGGTCTTTGCATCTTTTTTAGTCGGGTGTCATAAATTAAGCCATGTCAGAGGCTTCATTTAAATGCTGGCCACCTCCACTGTACTACTTACCCAGAACCCCAGGAGGAAATCACCATTTGCAGGTGTCTGGGATTGGGGGGAGGGGGTCATGCCTGAGGGCTGAGGCCAGGTTTTAGTTCAGAAATGACCAGGGGAAGATGAGAGGAAGCCAGATCACCCAGTGACCCCTTTTCCTGTCAGATTCTCTGTAACTCCCTTCAGGGCTAAGTTACCAGCAGATGCTTCCAGTTAGAGAGACCGGGCAGGTCTCAGCTTTGTGTCTCCCATGGAGACACCAGAATGAATGGGTCAGTCTGGATGCATTGCTGTGGGCGAGAGCTCTTCCAGAACCAAAATCCCTTGCTCCTTGCCTCCCACCCTCCTCTGAATCCTGTACAAGGCTTTGTAAGGAGTTTACCTCAAGTGTTTTGCTAGAAGACTAGGAGATGGTCACTTACGAAGTCCAAGAGTCAGTTGAGGTGAGAGAGGCAGGGCTGGCTTTCTAAGACACAGAGTCAAATGACACATCTCAAAAAAAGAAGTAGTGCACTCACTGATTTCAAAACCTACTCCTTTGCATGGGGTCTCTGTTCCCCTCCCCCTCTTGCTATTCCTGCCAGTGCTTGCCCATTGTGAGTGTCTACCTTGGGCCACTCTCTGAGCCATCATCTGCCACAGAGTTCCTGCTGAGTCTGGGGCAGATAACCCATCTGGAACAAGGGGGCAGAGCTTCCAGAAAGCCCCAGGCGGCCAGGGTGCCCCAGTCCTACAGTCTTCTTGGTTTAGCCAGTGGGGGGCTCACTCCTGCTCTCTTGTGTAGAAGTCAACATGGAACATTCTTTTCTCCATGAAGGCTCCATCCAGTTCCTCCTACAAGGAGGCACATTCCCCAACAGCAGTGACTATAATGACCTTCGGTCACTAGTACTCCTGTTCCAGGAGCCAGACACAGGGCTCAGTGCTTTCCACATAATCCTTATAAGAACCTGTGGAGCAGACACAATCATTTCCAATTTCCACATGAAGCAACCAAGGGCCACAGGCACGGCCACTGTTCCAGCCCATGTCTGTCTGGTATCCATGCTGGCGCTCAGCCATGTGGCAGTACGGCCTCCCTGAAATCTACCACTTCGACCATAGAAGCTACAGCTAGAAGTCCTGCTACCTCCCATCATATTATTATTTCATCCCTTCTGATTAACGAGAGAGAAAGACTACCAAACCACTGGGATCTGCCTTATTCACTGAATCCACAGTTTCCAAAACAAAACCTCATGGGACGCTCTTGTAAAATATCCTATTTAATCGATTGCTAGATGGGTGGTAGGTGGTGGCAGACAGGAAACTAGGTGGGAGAGGAGAAATAGCTAGAGTAGGGTCAAAGAAATGTTCCCTGTCCACAGTGCTATTTGGTAAGAAATGTATCCAGCTGGCTAGCAATGTCACCAAGCACCCTGCCTTCTATAGTAGGTGACGGTGGGCAACCATCCATTTTCAACGGTTTACTGATAGCTGATCAGATACAGTCAGAATCTGGATGGATGAGCATGGTAAAAGATGCTCATCAAAAAAAGACCATCTTTTACTTCATATCAGGTCATATATTCCGACCCTCACAGAATCCACAGGGATAATCACCCCCATCCCAAGACCTTCAAGCGAGGCTCCTGCGGTCACCCTCTCATGGGTGATGGGGCAAAGTTCTTCTTGTGTTCCCCATGGCCCCTTTCCCCACTTTGGTGTGGTTGGGTGGGGACAGGGGAGGCCCTCACTGTGGTCTGGCCTCAGGGTAGAGTAACCACAAGACAATCAGACTACCAGAACTGAAGTCACCATAGCAGAGTTCCTGTGTGCTCTGATGCTAAAAGGGCCTCTTTATACTGTTGAGTCATATTTCAAAAAATCCTCATGTGTGCATGCTTGTGTGTGTGTGTGTGTGTGTGTGTGTTATGGATACATGTAAGCCCAAGGATAGAGTGGAGAAGGAGAGAGAAACACGTCCCATTGCACTTATCACATTATGTGTATATTTTCAAAACCCATTTGTGCTTAATGTGAGAAGCTGCATCCTACCTGAAGAGGTAACCTGTGTAGTTATTTCAAAATGGCAGCCCCATCTCCATCCCCACCAGGGTAATATTTTCCACCAAGTTAAGTCAATAATGTAAAGCAAACCCATTTTTCCTTGAGGTAAACAACATAGCAGATTAGAAATACAACATCCATGGACATCACTCTTAATAAAGTCACCTTGTAAAAACAAGCATTTTAAATGAGACCAAGGAGGTGAATACTTTTAGGAGTCACAATCCTGAGAAAAAGAAGGCTTCTGTGCATTGCAGCATGTTCCACGATTCCTCCTAATTTCAGGGTAGACCAGCTCTCAGGTCAGAATCCATCTGTGAACTCACAGAGTAACCCTGAGCCACCCCTTGGTCCTGCAATATGAGCACTCAGCTAAAGGCCTTCCCCACCAGGAAAATCAATCCACTCCTCCTGAAGCGAGCTCCACTTGGGGCACCAACAGCTGCCCCTCCCACCTCCCTCCTACCCCCCACCACCACCTTTTTGTGTGGCTGCTCAGTCTGGAGCCACAGACTCAGTGACCTGATACCTGAGAATAACCCGAAATCTTCAGGTTAGTTTTCTTCCTGGTGATTTTTTTTTTTTTTTAATTTTTGATTAATGGTCTTAGAAAAACAAGAACCACTTTCAAAGGTTCTTAGAACAGAAAGCTGTCTCAGCTTTGGACCTAGGAAATGCAAAATGAGGTGATTTCTCGAATGCTGTAGCCCCCTGCCCCCCCTCACTCCCATCCACCTCAAAGATAAAAGGACAGTCTTAAGTGACATGGACCCCATGAATAAAGCATCCCATAATTTCTTCCATCCAGAATAATGATCCTGCACAAAGCAGTATTTTCTGGGGTGACACTGAAAGGACACGGAGTCATCTTTTACCCATATTTCCAACTTTCGGATCACACTTTTCCATTCTGGGGGGTTTTCTTTCTCTCACTTGCCTCCACACCTCCAGGAGGTGAGTAAGGAGGTGAGTTTTCCATACTGGCCATTAGGGGATAATCAAGCCCCATGGGAATAAGTAGTTATTGGCAACATCAGTGAATGACACACATAGCTAGAGCCAGGGCAGAACTGGGGTGCCTCTGGGGGCAGCGATGCCAGAGCAAGGCAAGGCCGTGCAAAATATAGGATCAACCCAGCCTCTGGACCACACCACACATATGAGATGCAAGACCATACATCTAACTCCCAGCCCAACCCCCCGCTCCACAAGCAAACTGCAAGATCTAGTTTAGAGCCCCTCAGATGATGGTGGAGAAAGTGCTATGCAGAGCCTAACCCCCAGTCTTAATTATCTAGACTTGGCAGGGCACAGGCCCCCATTTGTTGCTGGATCATGCTCTCTGTTTTTTAAAGACAATTTATTAAAAAGAAAACAGGGGTGAATGAGCAGAGTAAAAGAGCTGGTTTAGCCTGAACTGCCAGAGTCGTATTCTGTCCCCATCTTTTGACCAATGGTCCATGAGAAATGCACGCTCAAAAATAGAAATAAGATGGGGGCACCTGGGTGACTCAGTCAGTTAAGTGTCTGACTCTTGATCTCAGTTCAGGCCTTGATCTCAGGGTCATGAGTTCAAGCCCTGCACTGGACTGCACTCCTGGCATGGAGCCTACTAAAAAGACTTTTTTTTTAAATAGAAATAAGATGAGGGAAAGTAGGTTAAGTCCTTTACATATGTATTCAAAGACACTGACATCATTTTGTAAGTTTGGGTTTACACAGCTAGCACATGAGCCATTTTATCTCCTCGGTCAAAGCATCATTTTCAAAATGATGAAACATGGCCTCATACTGTCAAATATATATATATACTAAGCACATTTATTCAACTTGTCAATGAGTTGAATCTCTAATGCTGAGAATCAGTATTAGAGAAACAGAGATGGACAGTCAGTTTGGGGAAGAACTCTGTCATAAATATTGTCTTAGTCCAGTTGGGCTGCTGTAACAGAATCCTCTAGACTGAGTGGCTTATAAGCCACCAAAATTCATTTCTCACAGTTCTGGAAGCTAGAAAGTCCAAATGATCAGGGCGCTAGCAGATCTGGGGTCTGGTGAAGACCTACTTCTGGATTCATAGACGGGCATCTTCTCAGCATGTCCTCATATGGCAAAGGGGCAGGGGATCTCTCTGAAGTCTCTTTCATAAAAGCACTAATTTCATTCATGATCTAGTCATCTCCCAAGGGTTCCAGTCTCTAATACCAGCACCCTGGGAATTACTATTTCAACATGAATTTGGAGGTGGAGGAGACAAACATTAAGTTCACTGAACTAAATTACATATAAAACTAGTTAATATTCTATGCCACAAGAAAACTGTAACATCTGTGGTTACCTTTTCAACCAGACAGAAATGGTTTGCATTCTTACGCAGCAAAAGGTATGTGAGATTTACCCTCTCGTAAGGATAGGTTAGCATGTAACTTCACAGAGTCTGAGTCCTAACATCTAGTAAATAGTACATGGAACAAACATATGTACCCCTAGAGATTTAGGGACCCTTCAGTGAACCTAGTAGACAATGCTCAGGTATGACATTAAAAGGACACGGAGACATCCTTTGTCCTCAATTCAAGTTTGGGATAATTTTTCTTTACACCTCCTAGGCTCCTGGTTGGGCAGCTTCCAGCAAGTCAGTGATAATAGCTGGGTTATAGCCTCATGGCCAAAGCCATACCTATCAGCCAATTCCTCTATGAAAATGAACTCCATGCTAAAAATGAAACATAATATTGAATTACTAATTTCAAATGGCCATGTACAAAATTTAAAGAAATTCAAGCACCCATGTACAACCTGATACCTTTACACATCTTTACATTTTCTTACATCATAGATCAACTTATTTTTATCTTTTCTACTTAGCTTGGATGAGGCTCTTTATCTTTTTCTCTAAACGTCAGTCTACAACCTCAGGCTTAGTTAGCCATTTGGGTTAAGGCTATGGGGTGAGAGCTGAGGAACTGGGACAGAGGCCAGAATCACAAAACAAGGGCCTGGCAGGGGGCCAGACCAGATACCAGGAGGCATCTAAATACCTACGGTTAAAAAAAAAAAAATACCTACGGTTAACTCATACCTTGAGTCTGAAACACAGCCCTTAGAGTCATCCAAAGCATGGCCAAGTGAGCATCCCTCTCCTGCAATATCCAGTCTAAAGACTCTTCCCTCATTCGTCCCTTCCTTTACATCCCAGAGGCCGCCGGTCTAGTCTAGGCCTTAATCACACCACACCTAGATCACCACAATAGTATGCAGAGTCTTCCCAAGTCAGCTCCTCCAAACCCGCTAAAAAATTAGTTCATTCAATTCATTCGGCAAATATTTACGAACAGCTTAGAGAACAAATGCCAAAACTGTTCTAGGTTCTGCTGATAGAAAAGAAGACAAGTTCTTTACTCTCGTGTATTTCCTTAAGAACAAGGAGACAATTAACAAAATTAATGCCAAGTGGTGATAAGTAAAACCGAGAAACAAGCAGAGTTAGTTTAGAGATCAAAGAATGATGGAGGGCTATTTTATTGCAAATGCTCATGGAATTTCTTGACTTACACCTGGCCTCTTAACATTCTCATCACAACCAGTGAATCTACAAAAGCAGATGAAATCCTTCTGTAAACTCAAGTGAACTAGAAAAAATATTTTTAATGCTTGGGCAAGTCCCTGGAATAGAAATGTTTTGTTAAAAGTTTTCCTGTGTTTTAGTATTTTAATAAAGACCACATAATATGAGGCTTATTTCTAGGAATTAAATAAGAAAAAAGACTGATGGAGAGGAAGCTGCTGTTTTATACATTGTGGCCCAGGAAAGCCTCTACGATAAGGGACCTGAAAGGAATGGAAGAGCAGGCCATGAACATATCAGAAGGAAAATTCTCCAGGAGAAACCAGTTAGTGCAAATGTCCTGGGGTAGGTGCATACTTACATGTTAAAGGGTTTCAAGGAGTCTAGTAAAGAGGAGAATATGAAGTAGAGTGAACTGAGTCAGAGGTAAAAGATACAGAGGTACCACAGACCAGACCATGGAGAGCTTTGTGGGCTGAGAAAAGGACTTGGAATATCAATCTAAGGGAATGGTACTGAACAGGAGAATGGAATGATCTGACTTGTTTTTACGAGATGCAGAGAATAGCCTGCAGGGGAGCAAAAGGAGAAAGGGGTCTAGTGGGGCAGTAGCACCCTTGGTGTCAGATGAGGCACAATGGCAGCTGTGCATGCTGGTGCAGAGAGAAGTCAATGGATTCTGGATATACTCCAGAGGAAGAACTGACAGGATTCCTGATGGATGAAGCATCGGGAGTGAAAGAAAAAAAAAAAAAGAAATCAAAGATGACTCCAGGGTTTTCACCCTGAGTAGCTGGAGAAAGGAGTAGACTTTTGCAGAGACTGAGCGGGTGGAGACCTGGAGAAAGGACAGGCTGGAAAGGGAGCATGGATAAAGGGTTCAGTTCAGGATATGTCAAGTTCAAGGCACCTAAGAGAGATAGATCCCAGTGGAGACATGAAGTGCGCAGTTGGCTGTACATACATGGAGTTCAGGAAGAATCAAGGACTTAACTGACCAGTGGAGAGCATGCAGTTGGTATGTGACATGTTTGCATGCGTGGTAGTGCATGCATGTGTTTGACATCAGACAGTTGACAGAACACATAGATAGATGTTTGGCAGCAGATACATGAAGATTGACACATTTGGAAGGAATCAAAAGCCAGATCCAGCTACTCAGAGAGTGAGGAGAGAAACAAGGAAAAGCCCTAAAAATGAGCCTCGGGCCGTCTAACATGTCTGTCTGACACAAAGCATCACACAGTCAGCTCTAGAACCATCCAAGATGCCTATCATTCAAACACTTTGGACTGATCTCCTCGAGACAGAGTTTGGTCCTTCCTCCCAAGCCCACTGCCCACTCACACAGCATGCCCACTTCCTGAGCACCCCAGTTCACACCATTGACATTTGTAGGAGGGTCTCTCCAGCCCCTCCCTTCTCTTTGACTTATTACTACTATGCTATCCAAGACTGTCCAACCCTCATCCTCTCCACAAGCACTGCTATAAGCCCTGCCCCCTTAAAGCCCCCCCATGACATCCCCTCCCCTGGCCAGGCCTAGGCTCCAGACCTTTACCATTACCCCAGCACCAGTGATTGTTGTCTTGCACCAGGGCAAGGGCAATGTCTCCATGTCTGTCCTGGCTTCCCAAGTGCTTGGCATGGTACCCAACATAGAGTGGCATTCAGCAGACATTCATTCAAGATGCCCATGAGAGCTATGTGGGCAGAGCAGTGCCACCATCACAGTGCCTTATGTGATCAGTGCCCTCCGTGGCACCCAGAAAGGCCCACAGGCAGCCTTTCATCTGTGTCAACAGGGTGAGTTTTCTCCTTCTGATAATCCGTACTCAACCCTGCATCCTCCTGTTTCCTGTGAGAGAAAAACGCAGGGGCTTTTTCCTCCTACACTGTGACTTTCTGCTCTGTTTGGCCATAGTGAAACTGAAAGAGAACAAGATGGGGGGCGAGGGACCCTGGGGTCCCCTTCCCATGACCCCTCCAACCAGAAGAAATGTCCCCCCCTTGGATGAAAGAGCCTTCCTCCAACAGTAAATTATTTCTAAATTGTATATCTCGTTTAATGTGTTTCAAAATTGAAAGAAAATATTTCTCCCACAATTATAGTCATTTTGTAACTCCACCCCACAGTTTCCCAGCTCCTTCCAAACCTACCTATTTTAAAACAGAAAAATACCACTGTTTCCCAATGTGTTTTTTATTGAGTAAGCCAGGGAGTGCTCAGCACACCACTTTCCCCTCCAGGATTATCCTAGGACTATCAGATTAGAGACAAATTAGGTAATACTGCCTGCTGCTTTCGTTCAGAGAGATTTTGAAAGTCTGGTCTTAAAGTAGGTGAGGGACACCAGATCACACACTGAAGCAGGCAGAGACCTTGTCTCTGAGACCAGCTGCAAGGAGAAGCAGAGCCCGGAAAGACTCAGAGGGCTGTGTACTGGAGATGGCCTCATGCTGCTGACCGGGCTGGCAGGGTGGGCCTCACAGGGGCTTCCAACATTGGAACAGGATGCCCTTGCCTTTTGAAAAGACGAGTTCTAGTCCAGGAGTTTATGACAGGATATCATCTAGTGTGTTGTCACTGCTCTCAATAAGAAAATCGAGACACCCCCTCCTTAACCAAGGCTTTGGATGGAGTGTACCTCACCCAAGTTTGACCCTGGGCCTTAACCTCCATGTGTGTCCCCTCCACCTGATGCCTGGACTCCCACCTCTGAACCATAAATAAAGTAAGGGTTCCACAGTAACCACAGCCTTAGACAATGCGAGAGGGAGCGCCTTTTCTTCAGAGGCCAAATTTTACCTGGTAATAAATAAATGCCACAGATCACATGATCTGGAGCTACTTCGAGGCCCATGGACAGTAGCAGGTGCCTGCCACGAAACATGCAAGCTTCGATTGACCCAAGACCCCCTCTATGGGAGAGGGCCGAAGGACTCCAAGAGAAGCAACCCATTTTGCACTCAGAAGGTTTGGACACATGGTGAGCAAGAGGATGACTTCCAAGGTAAAACAGTCATTCGGGTGCTGCCAGGAACCAGGATGCCCCCAACACATGCGAAGGGCATGTCAGTCGTGAAAACCTTGCAGGAAGTTCCAGCCCAAAGCTCAGTCAGCCCCCATAACTCTTTCTTCATTTGAGAGTCAGTTTTCACCAGGTGTGAGACACAGAACCACTGACCCCAAGCCAAGCATGCAGAAACAACCTTCCTTAATCCAGACACTTGTCATCTTGGATTTAAACTTGACCCTGTCTGCCCCTGCTGCACGTGGGAGAAAGGTCAGTTCAGTGTGCCAGAAAAGTCTCCATGATTAATCACTTCCCACCAGATTTGACAGCCCCAGATATTTTCCCTCTTGCCTCCAGGCGTTATCTCAACTCAGGATGAACTTGGAACTGCCATTTGAGGCACGCCCACAAAACTGACACATGAGAGCCAAGAGGACATGCGGGAGATGTGACTCCCACCTGTACTGTGTCAGGGTGTACCTGCTTTCCTCAAGGCGACAATGCAAACCTTTCTACAGCACCCAGAGTTCAAAGCTGGGCTCATCTCATCCACAGATATGCAATCGTCTTCTGCCTAAAAGCCATGTATCTTAATTACATGTCCAACAAACTTCTTGAAAATCATTGCACGGAAAGATACGCATGGATGCCAGGAAGGGCAGTGGTATGTCCTGGCTGAAAGTGCCCCTTTTGGAAAGAGACTTGTATGGCCACTTTGGAAAATAGTTAGCCAGTATCTTACAAATCATACAACCATCCTACGACCCAGAGAACCAGCTCCTGGGTATTCACCCAAGAGAAATGAAAACAGACATCCACCCAAAGACCTGTACATGATGTTCATGCAGCTTTCTTCGTGATCACCAAAACCTAGAAACAACTCGAATACCCATCAGCTGGTAAATGGGAAGTTGAATGTGGTGCATCCAGGCAATGCAAAACCACTCCACAGTAAAAAGAAACTGACTGCTGATATACACGAGGATGTGGACAAGTCTCAAATCAGTTATGCTGAGTGAAAGAAGCCAGATGCAAACACTACATACTGTTTGGTTGCATTTATATGAAATTTTAGAAAAGGCAACATTACAGTGATAGAAAACAGGTCACTGGTTCCTGGGGCCATAAAGGGGGGTTATTCCAAAGAAGTTAAAGGGAACTTCTCCAGGTGCTGGAATGTTCTGTATCTCAACTGTGGCAGTGGTTACATGACTATGTATAATTATCAAAATTCATTCAGGGTGCAACAGATTAATCAAAATGGATTGATTTTATGAAATAAATAACATAACAATATTTTTAAAAGATCCCACCTACTTACTTCAAAAAAATCAGTCCACAAACTAATCTCATCCTTCTTTACCTTACTTGCTACTAAGCCTCTGTCCCTATAGAAAGCTGTGGGTACAGGTAACAAGAGGCTGGGAGGGATCCTTGCTGTCCTGTCCCTTCTAAAATAGGGTGGCCTACATCAAGACAATGGCACACCTTCCAAAAGCCAGAATGGGGTCCACAGCCTGGCCACCAAATATCCCAGGAAAAAGCAGACTTAAAGCATTCCACCCCAGAGATATCACATCCTATCACCTCACAAAAGAGGGGTCCCCACAGAGGAGGGGGCTGTGTCCAAGGTGATGTAGCACCATCTGGAGAACAGGCAAAGTCAGAGCAGGGTGTTCCAGATGTCTAGAGAGAACACTGGCCTGAAGGATCAATCCTGTGAGTTCGTGGACTATGAGAAAAAGCCAGTGTGATCTTTAGAAATTCGCCAGAAACAATGTGAAGGATCCCAAGGAGTATGTGCCAACAAGCATTGCTATTCAGAGGAATAAGACAAGTCTGTAAAAGTCAGAGGGACAGGAACACGGCAAATGTAAGTACTAAAACGCATCACCTCTGTATAATCTGGCCAGACTCAAGGAAAGCAAAATTCTTTCTTTCTCACTAAGGAGAAAACAAAAGCCATGGAGCTTCTTCATATTTAGGGGGCAAATAATAAAGGCGAATGATATTATTTCTGCAAATTTACAAATGCACCATGCCTGGGCAAATGCTTGAGCAAGAGTATGAGGCACCCACCGCTGCTGATGTTTGCAGCTCAGCAAACTAACCGCGCTCCCTTTCCTACTGCCTTGCTCTTCTGGAAGGTGTTGGGCAAAAGCAAGAGAACCAAGGCTACCACATTACATGCCAACCATTGGTACCAATTTCTGTGAAATAACAAAGCAATCATCACAGATGCTATTGAAACCAAAACCCTGAATAACACCAACAATACCACAATAGACCCCAAATTAGAGGTTGCAGCCGCCAGGCATGGAAGGACTGTGAGGGCACCCCCAGCTGTGGACCTCAGTCTCTGCTCAATGCTGCCCACATTCCAGATTTCAAAAGCCACAGGAAGGTGCCAGGCCCTTTGCAACCAAATTCCAGGGAATCTGCAAAAAACAGAGGAGGCCAGCGAATGCTCTGACTCAGCAAAGAACATACAACCTTCACATTTCCCAGGGCTCCTTGTCAAATGAGCTGGCCCCACTCTCTGGCCCCCTTTCCTCCCAATGGCTATGCTCCTCACCATTCTCTGTGCCCTTTAGCCTCTCCAGGAGAAGTAAGGGCTGGTTATATCCAGCCCCTGGTTAGTTAATCGAAGAGCCCTGATAAGAGGCAAGATATAAACTATAAGTGAAACTTCCAGGGTCGGGTAGCTCATGAGTGGCCAACTAGGATCTGCATTTGATCAGTCTTCTCTCCCTGTATTCAGTCAGCCTTCTCCATGTGTCCACACCCCAGACATAACTAGGTGGTGTTTTAAATCACCTGCCTAAAGCTGAAATAGGAACTAAGCTTCTCTCTTGAAAAGGGAGCTTCTCAAATGCCAGAAAGTGTGCCCCAGAACCAAAGCCAAAGAGAGAGATCAACTGATCGGGTCGGGGGAAGCCATGACCAAGATGAGGACGCCCTTAAGACGCCTCAGGTGTGCCCCAGCCACCTCCCTCAAGCCTGCCTGGGCCCTCAGTCTCAGCCTCTGTCTCCCTGTCTCTCTGTCTCTCTCTCTGTCTCTGTCTGTCTCCCTGTCTCTCTGTCTGTAAAAGGGGCACCCTGCTGCCTGCCACATTGGCCTGTTGAAGGAAAGAATGAGATGAGATCAGCAAAAGGCAAACTATAAACTGTTAACTAAGATGGTTCCAGGAGCAGCCTCACAGAAGTTACTACCTTCCATTTAATAAAAAGCCCTTATCCATGAATAGCCCTTTAGTGACCAGCCAACGAACATCTCAAAACATAAGCTCAATGCTCAATAAATGATCAGATTTCTTTTTTTAAAAACAGCAAAACTAGAATTTTCCTGCACTTCCATAAGTTGTACCTGCCTCTGGGCAGCTGGGCCATCAGCTGCAGCAGGAAAGCAGGAATCTGGGCAAAGCCCTCACTTGGAAAGCTGAGCCCTTCCAAAGGTCAAACCCCAGTTTAACCAGAAAGTGGTAGCTATTGTGTGGGACCTCATCCTTGGCCTGAGTGGGCCAGGAATCTCTGAGCTGGAGCTCCTCCCCCTCCTCCTTCTTCTCCCCACTGCAGGGAGCACATCCTTCTGTCTGTCTGCTGTCTGCCAGGGCAGCTGTCCACCAAAAACTGCTTTTACTCCCTGATCTTCCTCCTCTCTGTCTAAACTTGGGCTCATCAACACTCTCCTCTTAGGCTGAGCAGATAATGAGGGGGAAAAGAGGAAGAACACTAACAGCACTTCCCCATTCCAGATGCTTCTAAGTGGGTGCATCATTACCTCATTTTAAACCTCCTGGCAACTCCAACGGTAGCTATCATTAAGCTTGTTTTTGTCATGGACACAGAACGAACAAGTGTCAACCCAGGACTTAGACACAAACTTACCTGAGGGCATCACACCAGCATCCCCACAGACCCTAGCACTTGGTCATTCACCCTGAATCCTGGCTGGCCCTCCTCCTGAGTCTCAGCTCTGTGGGAACAGACTGCCTTTTACCTGACTTATATCTGCCACAGAATGTCTCTCTCACAAGATGCACAAGAAAGTTTCACTTTGTTTTCAAAAAGTTCTTAAAATGAAATGAATCTATAATTAAGAGGCTGCCCTACAATGATATATAGCTATTGACCCCATGAGAATGTTTGGGGCCACTGAAGCCTAGGTGGGCAGACACTTTGGGTGACTCCTGCCCCCACCCTTTGGGTAAATGTGCCCGTGCCATGTCCCTTGGCAATACTATGAGATATTTCAAAGGCAGGCTGAGGACTTCAAGCTTCCCAGCCTCCCCACACTCCTTCCAGGGAGATGCTTGCAAAAGGAGAGATTCCTGGGACCTTCCACTTGTGGGACAAGAGAGCAACACAGTGCAGTTAACAAATCAACCAGTCTGGCTCCTGTCCTCAGAGGATCTGAAGCTGTGACCTAGTAACACCTCAGGAAATTCTGGTGACCTAAGATTGGTCCAAATGAAGCTGCTCTCAAGTGGGTTGGAGGTGGAGGGGCTGGTCCTAGATCTACCCACCCATGAAAGGCTCTGTGGGCAGAGGTTCTGAGGAGAGAGTGGGGGTTGGGAGAGATCTTTATCTGAAGACCACTGTCATAAGAAGGTATCAGGTTGCCTAGCACACTCAAGAGAAAGTCTTAGAAAAAACATACTTAAGTGTCCACACACCATCTCATACCCATTCAGATGGCTACTATCCAAAAATGAAACAAAACAGAAACTACACAAGGATGTGAAGAAATTAGAGCTCTTGTGTACTGTTGGTAGGAATGTAAAAGCTTCTATGGAAAGCAATAGAGGTGTTTCTCAAAAACTTGAAAATCGGTGACCACATGATCCAGCCATTCCACTTCTGGGAACATATCCAAAAGAAGAGAAAGCAGGTCTCCAAGCAGTATTTGTACACCATGTTAATCACCGCACTATTCACAATAACTAAAACATGAAAGCAACCCCATAGTCTATGGATGAATGAGTGAGAAACAAAATCTGATATGCACATGTAATGGTATATCATTCCGCCTTAAGAAGGAAGGAAAGTCTGATACACACTACAACACAGATGAACCTTGAGGACATTGTGCTCAGTGCAATAAACCTGTCACAGAAGTACAAGTACCGTATGATTCCACATACATGGGATACGTGGGATAGTCATATTTGTGGAGACAGGAAGTCCAATGGCAGCTGCCAGGGCTTATGGGGAGGAGATCACAAGGAGTCAGTGTCTAATGGGAACAGCGTTTCAGTTCTACAACAGGAGAACTTCGGAGGCAGGTGGTGGTGATGGTTGCACAACACAAATGTGTTAAATACACTTAAAAATGATTAAGATAGCTAATTTTGTTATGTGTACAATGTTTTCAAGTGTCCATGTATTAAAATTAAAAGCATCCAGTCTTTATTGCCTCATCGTCGACCAGATTTCACTTACTCTTTTGTTTTGCGTGGTGTCGCCTCTTCAGCTTCACATCTGATGCCAATTTTATTAATGATAGGATGAGATTCTAATCAACTCTTCTCCAGAGACAGGAGGAACACAAGAAGCAGGCAACTTGGCAGGACCCAAGATGAGGAAAACTAGTCACAGTCCGTTCAGAAGGTGCTGGCTCTGGGAGGTGGGCATGCCTGCCCTGTGCTAGGGCACCGGCCTTTCCTCCTGAAACTGGCCATTCGGGGGAAGCGGGAGGGGGACAGGGAGGACCAGGTTACAATCCACAAAATGTGGTATCATTGTCCTTCTGGGTTCTAAATGTTTCTTTCTATGAGTCACAAAGGTTAACTGGGAAGCTCTTGAATTAAAAACCCACAGGGTTTTCCTTTTATAGACTGTCCTCAGGAGACCTCTCACTGAGTGCTCCTTCTGTCCTCATCCCCAACTGGCAGCTGCACTTAGCATGTGTGTTTACAGAAATACCAGTAGTTATTGCATGTTCCTTTCCATGTGATTAAGCATTGCCATAAAGCCCAGGCTGAGTTAGAAATAGACCTTTCCCTTCTGAGAAGGGCTGAAAAGACTGAAGCTGGTGGTGGTGGCAGTAGTGTGTGGCTTGCACCACCTACTGGCCATAGTGGGGATCACATAGCAAACGCCAAAAGAGAGGACCGGGCTTTTCCACCTACCAATGGACTGACCGGAAGCATGGCCCTACCCACCCCGCAAGATGGAAGGTGACTGTAAAATGCCACCAATCAACTGCTCCACACTGCAACCTAGCTCCATACTTGTGCTCCCTAACAAAAGTCTCCAATCACCTGAGATATTATCTAAGGCAACAGCCAGACTGAGTCTCTTGCTCCCAGGAGCGCACTTCAGGCGGAATACATGCATGTATCCAGACTTGGAGATAAGAAACACATCTCACTATGGCTTGCAGCTATAGCATTTGCCAGGTAACATCTGACAAATATATTTTGACCCTCATAACAGTTGTATGAGGTATATTCTACTACTCTTATTTTAGACGTGAAGAAACCCAGAGGTTCAGTCACTACATTAAATACCTTTCTAACACAGAGAGGGAAAGGGCAGGGTACCTGTTGAGAAGTGGAATTAAAACATAATAGTTCTTTTTTGTTTGTTTTCCAAAGCAAACACATCAACATAAAGATATCCAAGTGTTGTCTTAACAGTTTGGAAGATCTATTTAAAAGTTCCACAAGCAAATGAACATCCCCAGCTTTGCAGCCACTGCCTCATTTCTTGGCTCACTTCAACAAATGAACTGACCACCTTCTGGGTCCCAGCAGAGCAGCTGGTGGAAACTACTTCATCACCTACCTTATGGTAGGGGCACTCTTGATGCCAAAAAAACTAATTTTAAAAAATGGAAACTCGCCACTACTGAGGATATTCATGTTCTAAAGCCTATTCACAAGGAGTTTGGAACAATAATAGGAACACGTATGTAAAATCTCCAAGAGTGACTACTTCAAACACATACATGAAATGTTTGTGTCCTAATGTGTTCATTAAAAAAAAAAAAAAAATTAGTACTGTCCTGTATAGAGCCACACTGAACATTTAGGAAAAGAACTCATTGTCACAACAGCCTTTCTAGAAACAGCAGAAGACTCATCCTTTTAGGATTCTAGAAACTCTCTTCTCCCTGACCCCAAGCCCCATTCTGCTCCCTCCTTCCTAAATGGTCCCACATAGCCATCTTACATGTCCTAGTCTGTCCTGAAAAAAAGAAAAAAAATGCATTATGATCCCACTGCTGTTCATTGGCATTTTTTTCTTTTTCTTTTTTTTTAAGATTTTATTTATTTATCCATGATAGACACAAAGAGAGAGAGAGGCAGAAACACAGGCAGACTGAGAAGCAGGCCCCATGCCAGGAGCCCGACATGGGACTCAATCCCGGGACTCCAGGATCACGCCCTGAGCCAAAGGCAGGCGCTAAACCGCTGACCCACCCAGGGATCCCCACTCATTGGCATTTTTAAGAGCATGTCTTACTCCAAAGAAGGAAGGCAGCCTCCAGTCTCATATGAGGTAGGGTGGCACTGCCTCCTTGTTATGTGACCCACTCGACTGAGGCAGGGAGTCTGATGTACAGTCAGTCTGTAGAAAGAGCCCACATGACACTAGCAAATGGAAGCCGGATTTTAAGAGAAAACCAGATTACTAGTTTTGGGGGCTCCTTACACTCAGTTTTTTAATATCAATTTAAAAAACATAAAAACAAATATTTTAAAACCTTCATCTAAAACACAGTGCATGACCAAGTACAACAGTCATCCCTGCATCCTTTTGGACAATGGAGGAAAATAACACTTGGTGTTAGAAAAATTACAAAAAAAAATGTTGCTGCTCAACAATAAAGCCTTTTCTGCGAAGTGACTCCACATGGGCAGCCCCACGTCTGGAAGCTCTCTAGGAAATAATCTGGGACAATCACAGGTCACACTTCATCTGTTTCCTTTCCCTCAGGGTCCACTCTTCTGCACTGCCTCATGTCTGGTGTCTTGAAATCCAACTTTTTTTTTTATATATATATTTTGTCCTCTAGTTATCTCAGGTGGGAGGGTAAATTAAGTCCCTATTACTTCACTTATGTAGAAGCAGGGATGCAGAGAAGTGATTCTTGACATCTGAGAATAAAGCTATAGACTCTCTTCCTGGCAACCACAGAGGAGACACTCCCCGGTCACGGGAGGTCTCAAGCCCCTCAACACATGGCTGTGCTTAATGTGTGTGCTAGATTGATGATGGTCCCTTCCTGCTCCTGTAGTCACACAACCATGTCCTTGTCATGGCCTCATGGTGGGCAGGGTGTATTTCCCCATGCTGGAAATATGAGCTAGCCTGTGACTGGCAGCCTGACAAAAGCTGAGGTTTGCAGTGCACTCCCCATGCTAGCCTGGGACACGCACAGCAGTCAGAGGCACCATCTCCCCAGACTGCAGAGTGAGCTTCTCGATCCTGAGGGGGATTTCCTACAGAGTGATGGCTATTTCAGCAGCAAACACAAGGGAAACATCATTCAGAGCAAGTTTGGGTTGAGATATTGAGTGTGGCTTGGTCTCAAATGCACTGCACTAAATAAAAGAATTAAAAATAATTTGTTAGTGGTCTGAGAGCTCTGGTCACAGCAGTGCTTGAAATTCTAGTAAGATTCAACTTGTCTCCCTAACAAGATGAAGTAGCTGAAGCAAAACTAAGGAGACCCTCACTGGGAGGACAAGCAGCCTTGGCATCAAGACCCTGTTACGAGGATGAAAAGACAAACTACAGACTGATAGAAAGTATTTGCAAACCACATATCTTACAAAGGACTTGCACCTAGAATATATGAAAAGCTCTCTGAAATCACAACAGTAAAGAAGGAAACAATTCAATTAGAAACGACATGAACAGACATTTCACCAAAGAGAATATATGGATGGCAAACACACACAAAAAGATGTTCAACATTTTTATCTATTAGGGAAATGCCAATTCAAACCATGATGAGATAGGGTCAAAATAAAAGCTAGTGATAACTCCAACTGCTGGCAATGGCATGGAGAAACTGGACCACTCAGACATTGCTGGTGGAGATGCAAAATTAGGACCACTTTAGAAGAGCATAGCAAATGCTCACAAAACAAAGTACACACTTTACCATGTGGCCATGGAGTGCCACAAAGCAATAAAAAAGAATGAACTGTGGATTTATGCAACAAATTGAATAGTTCTCAAGGAAAATACTAAGTGAAAAAAAGGCCAATAACATAAGATTATACACTATCTGCTTCCACTTATATAATAAATTTGAAATAACAAAATTGTAGAGATGGAGATGAAATTAGTTGTTACTAGGGGCTAGAGGAGGATACTCTAAAAGACTAGCATGAGGGATCCTTATAATGGAACTACTCTGAATCTTGACTATTATACATCTTGGTGGTGGTCACACAGGGATACACATCTGAAAAACTTGCATGGAACTAAAGACACACATAAGCAAGGGTGTGTAAAACTGATATCTGAATAAAATCAGTGGATTGTACCAATGTCAATTTCCTGTTGTGATATTGTGTTATAGTTATGCAAGTTTGGGGGAAATTTGGTGAATGTTATATAGGATCTCTGTTTTATTACAACTGCATGTAAATCTACAATCATCTTAAAATATGAAAGTTAAAATTTTTTTTAAAGTTAAAATTTTTTTAGTCTTAATATGGTAATAGCTAAACAGAAGTAAGAAGACAGTAAAAATAAACTACATGAGTTACTTGTATTACGAATGAGGAATTAGTCAGCTTTTAAGTTTGTGTTTTGATACATGGGTGTATTGCTTTCATCTTATTAATTGATTTGATTAAATACAAGATGAGTTTCAAAGCAGAGATAGTGTTGGGATAAGAAGAGGTGAGTCTGGTGCTCAGGCTGGGACACTAACTGCTCTGTCCTTGAGGCCTATCATCTTTTCCTTGAGTACCTTGTACAGACCAAAGACCAGTTCCTGGTGGAATGGTGTGATGTCATCAGTGACTTGTGTCAAGGGCTCCAGAATCTCGGAAGCCATTTGTTCCCAAAGACCTGGCTATAGTCAGTGTTCTTCTCACACTATTCTGAGGCTGTGCTCCGGGTAAGTGTGAGAGGCCTAGATCCTGAAACAGCCAGGAAGTGGACTCTGGGTGAGTGTCACTCGTTCCTGTACTAGACCGATTATGTAAGGCCATCCAGCTTAGCCCTCATAGAAAGGTGACTGAGGCTCAATTCTTGCTGCTCCTGGCCATCCTCTCCTTGAGCACTGGCCAGATACAAGTCTTAATCCCAAATCCAAAGTGCACTACCACAGTTAAGGAACAGATCCTAGACAAGTTGCTATTTCTGCATCTACAAATCATCTAAGTTATACACCTTACCTCATAGATCATTATAAGAATTGAATGAAGTCATTCTTTATGCATTGATCAATATTGGAAGTTCAATAAGCAATCAATAACTGTTAGCCATTTTTGCCATTTTAATTACTATTAGGTTTTATGAGGAGTAGGTTAAGCAAATAGAAGTGGTCCAGCCAGAATTAGGTTGAGTCCCTTCCATTTTTGCGTACATAGAGAAGACAGGATCTCTCCGGGCTCCACATCAGCTGCCTCAGAGATTGCTCGAAGTCAACAGGACCTGCAAAGAAGAGTCAGAAGAAAAGAGTGTGCATGGAAGGGAAGGCAGGTATGTGTGGTCATCTAGCTTCTACCCACAGTCTCTGACTGAAGTTTACAGAACATCATGGTTCCAACATTACTTCTCCTTCCTACTCTTGACTCTCATGTGTTTGGGTCTTCATGGGCAAGGGAAAGGGTTTTCAGGGTGAGATAGGGAGGTCACTATCCCATTCACTTTGGTGACTATTAAAGACATCTATGATGAGAGAAGTTACATCTGCCTCTATAGAGGTATCCTCCAGGCAGAATGGTCCATGGAAAGATGCACAGGAGAGCAGCTTTTGCCTGGCAAAGAAAGGGAAATAATAATTCCGTTCCTACCCTCTTTTACAGACAAGTGCAAAGGGGTGATGGTCATTTTCTTACCCCTCCAGATGTCATATGCAAAATTCTCAAGGCAAGTGGGAAAGGAAGAGCCTAGCATTTCCCAGGTGGGTTCTCCCACCATGATGACACAGGGTCCTTCCTGTCTCCCTGCAGCTCCACGGAATAGGAATAGGAGCCCTCTAGCCTCCAGTTCTGCCTCTTCAGAGGCTGTCTCTGAGCAGAAAGTCAGGAGAATGAGAGGCCAGAAGAAGAGGAAATCAATGGATGTCAAGGCAGGTATGTGTCTGCTTCCCGGCACAGAGTGTTACTATAGAGTGACCACTTGTCATCTTGTCTTCCCAAGACTAGGTCCAGGTCCAGTGTTCAGAGTGAGTTGCAAGGAAAGAACTACATTTCTCAGGTGGATCACATCCATGCTTACTTGGAATCTTTTGTTTCTACAGCTGTGCAGGAGAGTAGCACCCTGACATCCAACTCCACTGCCTCAGAAACTCTCTCTGAGCTGAGGTCCTGGAAGAAGAGGGGACAGAAGAAAAACATATGGACTGTTGATCATGTTGAAGGAATGAAACTCAGGATGAATAAGAGGAGAAGACCAAGTTACCGCCCTGAAGACCAAGAAGCATTCTACCGACTTCTGGGTGTGTGCGCTCTGAGCTGATGGAACATTACAGGGCCTCGCCGTGCTGAGAATCATGTTGGAAGCAGTGGCTCTGGGACCATGCCCAAACCTCCCCCTGGGCTCTAAGCTGTAAGGCGTCCAGGAGGCACAGACACAGAGTGACCCTGCTTCTGCTGGGTGGCTGGAAGGTTCTTCCTCTTTGAGACAAGTTCTTGGAGAGATAGGGAGGAGGCTACAGTGGAGAGAGCTCAACTGTCAAGACATTTCAGAACAAACCAAGGGGTGCAGCCTCTGCCTACTGAGATACATTGATGTATTCCCACGAATTAAGATTTTAGAGATTAGTAATGAAAAGACAACGTAGATCTTGCTGTTCAAGGTGGGAGGAGACAGAAAAACAAACTCATACAGAAATAAGTTGCTCTCAGCCAGTGACAAATGTAGAGAAGTAATGTTTTTCAAAGGCAATGATGCTTGGAGATGGAGCTTGAGCAAAGACAAGGGAACTCTTCAGAATAGGGTGCTTAGGGAATGTCTGTAAAGGAAGGTGCCATCGGGACCAGTGGCAGGATTGAGTGTGACAGGTTTGGGGATAACATTGAGATCACATTGTCCAATACAGCATTCTTTAGCCACATGTAGCTATTATTTAATTTTAAATGAATTAAATAAGGTTTTTAAAATCAGTTTTTCAGTATCAGCCAAATTTCAAGTGTGCCACACATGGCTAATGGCTACCATACTGAACAATGCAGATCTAGAATGCTTTCATCATCACAGAAAGTTCTACTGCAGAGAGCCAGACTGGCTGCAGAAGGGTGGAGGAGGATGAAATGATCCTATCCCTTCCTGTTGTGCAGTGTCATTGTCCCAGGCAAGGAGCCACAGTTAGACAGCACCCTGCATTCTCAGGGCACCCCTGGAAAATGGTACCTCCAGGGGACAATTCTAATCCCAGACAAGCCTGAGGGTGGGCGAGACCAGGTCATTATCTGCAGGAAGTGAGGGGATCCAGGAGAGAGAGGGCAGGATGCCCAGGAGTTGTGATCTGCCACAGGCTCAGGGCACTCAGTTGATCAGAGGCAGTAGGAAGCTCTGCATGGTCACAGCATGATAAAGTGACAAGGATGCCGTGTCATAGAGACCCATGGCCACATCCAAGCTCCTGGCTTGGGGCAAATGTGTTAAGCTTTGAGAGCAGGACCACATCTCTATGATCAACAGATGCATCCCTGCCCTTCATGGGGAAGTTTAAATTACAATAGTGAAATCCACGCCCCACAGCTGAAACTCAGAGCCTCACTGGAAGGAATTGCAGCTATTAGTAACATTAAGACTCACAACCTTCCTGGCAGAAAGGAGGCTGCCTCCACTTCCTGGAGACAAAGGAACTTGGGGAGGCTCCAACTTTCTTCCTTCCCTCTGGAATGTCCCACAGCCCTTCGCTCACTTCTCCCAGAAGGGCTGTTCCAAGGCCCTCATCACTTCTCCCTTCCTTTGCAGAGGATCCTGTTATCCAGAGCTTCTTGGAAGCTGACATTTTCCTCAAAGTGTCTGATAAGGTATCTGCAGCACAAAAATGATGAGGGACCGAGGGGTCCGCAGTCACCATCCCATGGGAGCAGGAACAGAGAACCAGATTTCTGCTCATGCGGGAGAAGCCCTGGAGAGACCTGCTCTCAGGGGCGGAGAAGGAAAGGACACACCGTCCATGGCCTGCCCTTCCCTTGGGCATCTTCTCCTGGCCTTCTGTCAGTTCCTCTTTTCAGCACAGCCCACCCTGAGGGGTTCCCACTGTGGCCATTGGATGGGACCATGCGGGACACACTCGCCCCTTCCATTCACCTCTCACCTGCCTTCCGTGTCCACACAGTATCTGCTCTCCATGGTGGTGGAGTACTTCGGCCGTGTTGGGCTGCCTGGACACCTCTACAACAGGATCCACTTTTTCCTGGCCCTGTGAGTGCCTCCTTGGGGACTTGCTCTCAGTTCTGCCCCAAACCACCACCTCCCCATCCCATGGCCTCATTACCCCATTGGGATGGCTTGGTTATGCCCGTGAGCCTGAAGGTCCCAAGTAGTTGTTCGTCTTGACTACAGAGCAGACAAGGCCTTCAGGGGTCACACGGTCATTGGGGAGGGGAAGACAATAGGTAAGGTCCTAAGACTATGAAAGTAGCCAGTAAACATCACTTGCTGCTCAGAGAGAGACCGAGTGACCTGAGGGAAGAAGTCCCAGGGAGATGGCCGGCAGCCAGAACCTTGGCCTGGGCCAGGCATAGTGTAAGCCCCACAGGCTTAGTCCTAAGGATGGTCTTGCTGACTTTCTGGACCCAGGCTCTCTGCAGATAGAGCTTCCCAGACCCTCCCTCTTGGATAGACTGCCCTGGGCACTGGGTGTTCCCATGTGACCAGTGCAGCCTCTCCCCGTTGCACTGCCTGAGGCTGCCAACCATCACTGGAGCCTGACAAACTTCCTGTCTTTTCCCATGGCAGCTACATTGCCTCCGACATGGAGGAGGACAACCCCACATCCAAACGGAGCATCTTCCAGTTCCTGCTGGGCAGGGAACACTGGCCAGACCTCTACAAGGAGTTCCTGAAGTTGAAGGTGGAATTTTTCCATGCAATGGGGCACCGAGCCTGGGTCACTCCTGAGTTGTGTGAGGAGGTCTGTTGGAAATGAGGGCCAGGGGGCACACCCCAGAAGTGGTGGAGCTGGGCCTGTCCTCCAGGTACTCATGTTGCTTTGTTTCCCTTTCAGATTCAGGCCCAGAACCCACATCACTGGGTCTGGAGTCGGGTGCGCCAATGCGCCCCCTAGGTCCCCAGGAAACAGAGTGGTGGGGCTGCAGGTGGTCCAGGTGAGTGTAGGTGCCCTGGGGCTCCGCAGGGTTGGACATCCCCCACCCCCATGCTGGGTAGGCACCTCCTGGGCTGGTGGGCATAAAGAAGAAGCAATACAGCATCCCTTCAAGCATATTAGCATAGTAAGGGCTCCAAGAACTCCCATGATAAAGAAAGTAATTACCTGTGTTTGTATCAAAATTCCCCAAATGAATTTGATTATGGAATTATGTATGTAACACAAGATCCCAATTTGCATATCAAAAAAATTTTTAGGAAACCTCTTGGAAATGCAGATCTAAGTAATGAAAACCTCTGTAGGGTTTTGATCTGAGTTGAAAATTTTAAACAAATAAATGGAAGACACTGAAGTCACCCTTTCTGGAAAGGGGGCTGTTACCCTGGTGGCTCTTGGGAGGAAAGAGACATTAATTCCAACATGTCATCAAAAGCGGTATGTGTTTTGCTCCCACATGAAGCAAGCTTAGTAGCTAGGTCCCTGCAGGATGTGTCAGGGTCTCGTCACAGACAGAAGCTCCTAGTGCTCCTGGTCTCTGCAAAAATCAGATCACTGGGGCACAAAAGAACACAAGCACCTGGAGAACTGTGAGGAAGTACCTAATAGATGACACAGTTAGAGGAAACGACCACTTGACCAGCATCATACTCTTTAGAATGTGTTTGTTTGTTTGTTTGTTTTTCCCGTTTAAATTTGGTTTCTGTAATTCGGTCTACTTGAAGTTGAGGGAGACTTTCGGTGAAATGCAGAAGGAACCCTTTGCCTGGAGAGATAGCCGTACCAGAATAATCTTGTGAACTGAGCCACCCCCGCCTCTTTGCAGGGTGTGACTGAGCCTATTCTGACCACAGAAGAAAAAAAGGTCAAGTGTGCTCTGTGATAACCATGTTTGGGATAAAGTTTAATTCATCCACAGGCTTCTTATTTGAGGACCAACAACTACTGTACATGCCCCAAATCTCAAATTCCAAAGAAAACAGCATTATCACAATAAAAAAAAAAAAAGAGAGAGAGAGAGAGAAATCCTGGTTAACAGGGGCTGCTCTTGGGTCTGGTCACTTCTACAAGCAATGAGGGCAGCAGCTGATTTTGCTGGAGTCCCTTTCCCTTACACACCTATGGTAAGGTTTGCCTTCTGCTCTGATCCCGCTTTCCTTCCTTGTAGCACCCGCCTGCCCATCCCCTGCCTTCCCCTACCCCAACACCAAGCTGCTGCTCCCTTCCCAGGCTCCCAGAGCCCCAGAGGGACAGTACTGGGCCTCCAGCTTTCCTCAGACCTGCAGGAAGGGAGGGTGCAGGGACAGCCAGGGCTATGGCAGCCCAAATAGCACAATGCCCCCCAACCTTCTTACGGGTGTCAGCCAGTAAAGGCCCTGCCCCCTGGATAATCCAGGAGGGTATAGTAACATGGAGCCGGGGTGGGGGTGGGGGACCAAAGAAGCCAAGAGACCAGAGCAGGAGCCTCTGCAGAGACAGAGGACAGGCAGAGAGAGAAAGGACAGAAAGTCTTGGAAGAGGCCTGGATCACTGAGGAGGAGGAACCTGAAGGAAGAGGCCACAGAAACAGCTAGAAGATGGTGAAGAAAAGAGAAGACAGGAAGAGGAGAAACACATGAGGACAGAGGATACAGGATGTGACCAGCCCATTCAGGACAATCAGCATCTTGGGGACAATTGTCCCTGGAACCCTTCCCGACAATCTGCTACAACTGAATGAAGAGACGGTGGGAAAGTCCAGCCAGCAGATGAGCAGATGGTACTGAGTGTGATGACATGTGGATCTAAGGCTGAAACAAGAGTGAGGATAAGAGGGGGGATTCCTGTGCCATTGTGTATGCTCTGACATCATAGAAATGACCCAACTTTCAACTTTCAAAATGAGAAGAGAGGGAAACAGGGAGAAGGTCATGAACGGCTGCCTGGGGGACAGGTGGGGAGATCCCAGGGTGCCATGGAGGTCAGACACAAGGCCGTTGGTGGGGGGCATGGACGACTAGAAGAATCCTATGAGGATATTAGTGTTAAATGTGAATGCCAAAGAAAGGACAAATTTTAAGAGAGCAAACACCAAATAAAGACACATGGTAAATATAAGAAAGAGTAGAAATATAATATAGAAACAATATAAAAAATGAGACTCAACTGAGATCAGTCATATCATTTGCATTAATAAATCTAAACTCTATTCAAAAATTTTCTGGTTGATTCACAAAGCAAAACCCAGCTCTCTGTGAGATTATCCTTAAATCATTCAGAGGTACTAACAATAACATGAGAGCTCATGGTACACCATGCAAATGCCCTCACATGATAGTAGGGATTGTCATAGGGATACCAAGGGAAGGAACTCTCAGGGGCAAAACCCTTCAAAGACTAGGAAGGACACTTGGGATGGGGGCAAGATTTTGAGGGTAGGTGCCCAACATTACAGGCATATCCACAGGCCTGGGTTGGTCCACACAGCTCGATCTGCTCAGTGATGCTCATAGATTTTACAGCACTCCCAACAGATGGATGGATGGATGGATGGATGGATGGATGGATGGATGGATATATAGGTATACTGATAGATATATATAGCTATTTTAGATAAGAAATCTAATTGGACAATAATTGCAGTTATCAGAAACTGTTTAGCTCTTTGCCACTTTTTTCCCATGGAAATGACTGATTTTGCCATGAAATTGCTGATGATGACAAGGTTCCCAGGAACCTCTCACGGTCAGGCATAGACAGAATAGCCAGTCTTGTAAAAAGTTGACTCCTTTCAGGAAGCAATACAGTTGCTGTTTAACCCTCTCTATCCCAGGAGGGCTTAGCATTTTCTTCTTTAGTCCTCCAGAACTTTCCAGTTGCAAATAATCATAGTATTTACTGTCTATGACACCTCGTCCTTGCAGCCCCAGAAGGCCAAGGTAGAAACAAGCTAAGAGGTTGTTTCTCTCCTCACTCATGTATCTAGTGACTCAGTCAAAGGAAGTCTGGCACAAAACAGGGCCAACCCACATCGTTCCAGTTACTCAGCTGATAAAGACCATGCATTCGTTCTTCCTCTAGTGAGTCCTCTCAGTGTGTTAGGGAGAAACTCAAGGCCACTCGGGGCGGGGAGTGTCACTGCCACTGAGACTTGAGGTTGGTGCCATCCAGATGAGTTGGCACATGGATTGCAGGATTATCACAAAATCTTAAGAGTGTCAAAGCACACCCGAGGGTTTGATAATGGAAAAGGAAGGTGAACAGCATTAGGAGCTCAAGAGATAGCCAAGTGACTGGGAAGTCCATGAGCAAAACCAGGGGAGACCAAGTGGTGATATGTGGCTTTTATGGGACTTGGGGATGGGGCTAAGTTCATACCTGGGTCACTGCATCCTATGCAGCAGCACAAGGTTTGCTCAGGAACCCAAACAGAAAGGGTGTGGATAAGGGAAATAGATGGAAATCTTTGGGGAGGAAAGGACTGAGAAGCCTCTGCAAAACTACAGAAGCCAGGGGTGGGGGCACCTGTCACAGCTGGTACTGGCTTCTTACAGCCAGGTGAGCACCATTTGCCCTTGTGTCTGCCTGGGACCAGTGAAGGACAGCAACAGCTTGGCCACCTCTTCCACCTCCAAGCCTCGAGTGGGCATCTCTCACCAGCTCCTCACAGTGGCACACACTTACCTGGCCCCACACAGGAAACAGCTGGAGGGGGAGCAAAGAGAAGAGGAGGTAGTAAAGATACTGAGTTGACAACCAGCCAATGAAAAGGGAACAGTTAGATGACCCACAAATTAACTAGAGAAGCAGAGAGGGCGTTTGGAGCAAGATAACACAAGACAGCACCCCCATTCCCCACCCCGGGGTTTTGCAGACATCTCATCAAGCAGGGGCTGGTGCTCATCTCATCTAGATCTTACCCGGGCAGAGTGATGCAGCTAGGGAAGCAATTACAATGCATTTGCTAATGGTTCTTCAATTGTTGAAGAGCTGTGTACATTTCCCTACATTTCCAGTTGATGAGACTATCTTCTTAATCTCTGGAATGGTACACAGTAAGTGAACAAAACAGTCTTGATTCAATGAAAAATATGCACAAATATGAACATAAGACAAATGAAAGAACATGAGTGGCACTAACCAGCTTCTAAACACTGTCCCTGTGTTAAGTCCCCCCCAGTGATATGATTACCAGGATCATGATCTAACACATCTGGGTTCTGGAACTCCATGGCTAGACTACAGCCCCACAAGGCAGCATACGTGAAAGACAGAGACAGATCCATTAACTACAGAGACAAGGCAACAGATTTCACACCTATGTATTGGAGTAAAAGCAATGGAAATTATTAACATGCAGTTACTTACAGATTTTCACTGAGTTTATTGAACCTAGTATAAATTTTTTTCTAAATTTCCTATTTCATGTTAGAATGTACCACAGAATAGAAGAAATATTTTTAGCTAAAAGAACCATTTTAAATTAAGATGGTAGTTCTATGACCAAGAAAGCAGCACACAGACTAACTCAATCTAATTCCAAGAAATAACACAAAGGCCTTGGTTTTTCTAAAGATGCACAGAGAAAGGAAGGATCCACAAACTGCCAAGTGCAATGTCACTCTGGCTCTTTCTCAACACTAAGAGGAGAGGCAGTAATGACCCAGGTTCAGGAGTTAGAGCAGTATGGTCTGACAGCCCAGGCTTGGGACGGGAGCAGTGCAACCTTGGGCCAGCCACCTCCTTCCCTGAGCCTCAGGGATCTCAGCTGTGGAAAGAGGGGTAGAAAGATCTTCCAGTGCTGACCTTTAATGTAGCGCCTGAAGAATGAAGGTCTTGCCATCTGGGCAACCCCTGCTCTCCATCCTGGCCTCCATTTCACTCAAGCACATAACATGGAGCAAAGCAACAGGATGCTAACAGGCAAGTCCATCCTTATCCACAGGCAAGAATTAAGGATATGGTTTTAGAAGCTTTTCTTTCAATTTAGCAAAAAAGACTTTCCTACAGGTGACTAATGAGAAGCAACTGATGTATATCAGGGTTGAGGAAACCCAGCTGGCCCTTGGAAACAGGAAAAGCCAGTCACCTGGGAACCTTTGTAAACCACATGGGTATCTGCAGGGTGGTTGCTAAGTGGTAACAGAGGCCTCCAGCCTGCATACTCTCTCTAAATAGCACCTCCACCTCTCCTCTGCTTCCTTCCACTGCTGGTTGAAAACTGCAGACACTGAGCACAGAGGGGTGACCAAATCCTGTCCCCTCCCCCATAGCTGAATCAGAAGAGATCTTTATATGGCTAGTCATCTTCTACAAAATGCGGTATAAGGATAGAAGAACCCATAAGCCAAGCCCCCAACTTTATATGCAGGAGGCAACAAAGTCTCCCTGGTTAGGATCTCAAATTGGCCATGACCTTCCAGTTTCACCCAGCTCCCAACATCATCTCCGGACTTTGGCCTATTCTTGTCCCTCAGACTAGACTTTGACATGGCCTTCCTCAGAATCAACACAAATCCATTCCTCTGGCAATTCCTGCCTTGGTTCCACATGTTCTGGCTTCTACTCAGAATCCTGGTTCCCAAGCTCCAGTTTTTCTGCCCAAGCTCCGACCCATCTGCCATACAGGCACACCGGCCTCCCAGACCAAGTAGGTCTGTACATGGATCATCAAGCACAGATATGAGAGGACCCTTCCTGCGTACTTCCTCTGGGCTGTCAGAAGATCTCTTAACTGTGAAGTCAGCTGATTTCTAGACAAATGGTAAAAAGTAGCCTTACTCAAGACTGGGCAGCACCGAGGGAAGCTCTGTAGAGCTTAACTCAATGGACACTCCTACTAGGGTCTGGTGTCCATGCCTCAGAGCTACCCACAAGTTCATGCCTTCACTATTTACAGGACCTCTTACTCGAGGGAGGGGCACAGATGTCAGGCTCCAACGGAGAGGCAATAATCTCTCTTAGTATGCATGTGTGTGTAACTATTTCTTTAATTATGTCCAACCTATGGAAGCATTTATATCTGGGTAAGTAGAAAGGATGAATGTGGGTAATTATGAGTAAGCTGGGAACCATACTGTGACATTAAGTAACCAGTACTCAGCAGCGTCTGGTTCTCCTCCCCTTCGTGGACACATGGAAGAGTCACAGGAGGCAGATCAAGGTGACTACTTCCTGCCAATAGGCTGTAACTGGAAGTGGCACATGCCACTTCTGGGCCAAAACCCTTAGGAACCAGATGCACTTCTCCAGCTCTTCCCTTGTCTTAACTTTGAGGAGGCTGAAATATTCTGAATGGTGATAGCTACCAGAACACATAAATAGATGGCATTCATTTCTTTGATGTTTCTAGCATGTCTGCTCATAAGGCTGCCCAGAATACCCTCTCAAGTCATCCTTCAGAAAAAAGAATACAAATTATAACAACTGAGACTGAAGATACCAACAGTTGCCTAGATACTGAGTTCTTTAAATCTTGATTCAAATGGAATTTCTGTAATCTACCATTTTAATTGTTTTCTTTTAGTTTTAATTATAAGAAAAGCTAGCTAAGTGTGAAAGGGAAACACATTTCGCCCTCCCAATCAGCCACATCTTGCCTATGTTCTATATGCAAGAGCAAGTGCTTGAGGCAAGCATGCAGATGGAATATTGAGTCTAGAGAGAATGAGTTGCCTCCAGAAGTGTGCCTTGTAAATGCAAGCCCACCCTGCAGAAGCAATTGCCACATAGGTTTTTGCCAAAATCTCAATGGAAACCTTTCTATTTGATTTTTACCTTTAAAACTAAAAAGCAAAATTCAGGATGTGGTAATGTGGAATGACTGAATGAATCTTGCTGCTTCTACCTGTTTAGGGTCCCACTGGCCATTCAGGTAACACAGGGCATATGTCAGAATCTGGATAGCAGGGAGTTTTCTTCTTCCTGTATGGGAGACCTGAAGCTAGAGGCACCTCTACGTGATTATCTTTCATCATTACTTAGTCTAAAACTCTTGATACAGATGTTCATTCTCTAAATCTTGAGTGGAAATGCAATTTATTTTTAAATGCTATTTCTGAATACCTCTCTATAATGGAAATTGCATATTTCCTCTATTTACAACAGGCTTCACGTTGAGCAATTCTTCATTAGGGTATAAATGTCTTCCCACTTAAGGTGACTGGAGGAGGCCTGGCACCATCACAGAAAGTACACACTAATTTTAGACTGGAAAACTGTGACATGTTAGGAGATGCTAAAAGCCATTTTCTTGCTGTAGAGAGTAAAACTTGATGACAGAGTTTCTTTAAAAACCTTGCAAACTTGAACATAATCACTTTATCTGAATCACCACAGTTGAAAGATTTTTAAATGAATTTTCACCCTAGTGCCTACTGCTCTATTCTCTGAATCCCAAACTAAAATAATCAAGAGTTTTGAAAACAAACCAAAAAACTTTATTTACAAAAGTAAATTTTAACTCACTTTTATATATCATATAATGTTAATGCTGACAGCAACAGAGCCTCTGGAATATTTAAAACACTTAAATTTTAAAATACATTGAGGTTTGTGCAGCTTATTTTCCCCCTAGTTATATTATAAAATTTATAAATGTTTCTTTAGCTTTGTTGTTTGGTCATGTTTTTGTTCAGAAGTCACGTTTCAGGGTAGGTTTACCAACAGACATGATCACATAACCATTGGCTGTGGATTTCCAAGAAGTAAAGGAGCCAATCTTAGCAAAGCTCGCACTGGCATTTTCAGCTGTTTAAATTTGAAGAGGAGTTCAGCAAAGCTTGTGCTCCCTAAAGAAATGGAAATGGGGGGAAAAAGTCACTCTTGTAAATAAATTCAGTTGCACACCCCTTTCACGGAAGCTTCAGACACGTAATCACATTTAAAGATGACATTATTCCCTTTGAAAACAATTCCCCAAAGATAACATTTAATCTATGAATTTCCCAAATGTACAGTAAAATGACATAAAAATGTAAATGTATCCATTTTGTACTTCAGAAAGTGACCTGTGACATCTGAAACTATTAATATTTAATTATATATTACTTAAATAGAATTAATAAATGTGCCCATCTACTTTCAATTACCCTAATCTATATACCCCAACATGTACCCAAGAAAAGAACATAGGCTTAAATACATGGACGTTAATCTATTGCCCCACCCTCTAAGAAGCAAAGGTTCTCAACTCTGGTCCCACAGATATTCCAATGTAATTCATATAGAGTACAACCTGGACATCTGGAGTGTGAAGGCTGCCTGGGTGATTCTGATGCACAGCCAAGGTTAAGAACCACTGCTCTAAAGAAAGTAGTAGGTATATAACCTGAAACTCCTATTAAGCATCATCTTCCGTTTTGCCTCCATCCCACTATATGCAGCTGTCCACTACTCCCTCTCTCCTAGCCTCAACATATATGTATATAAAGTTCCTGCAACTCTAGGCCACAGCAAGCATCCTAGCAGACCTGCAGACAACAGAGGGGACAGGATCACAGGAGCTCATGAAGATGGACAGATCAATATGATCAAGTGGCTGATTAAGGCATGACTAACACAAGAAAGAGCTGTGCTACACAGAATATAAGGGAGAAAACTTTCTCCTAAGTATTTCCTTTGATTGATTGGGCTCTGCCAGTCAGCTGAATTAAATGTTTAATAAACCTCAGCAGAAATTAAGACAAGTTTCCTATTTAACTGATAATCTATGGTGTTCCCCAGACCTTGCTAAAACTCAAGCACATAGAATAAAAACATCCAGGAAGATATGAAACAACTTCAACATACTAATGCACTATGGAATCTAACAGACCACTGACATTCAACGTGACACTAAAATGGTTAGAGTGAAAGGTATCATCTTGATCTTTGTTTTCCATTTGTGCTCTTTTCCCCATTGTCCTCTTTTTCTGTCTCTT
This sequence comes from Canis lupus familiaris, assembly GCF_011100685.1. Classification (NCBI taxonomy): domain Eukaryota; kingdom Metazoa; phylum Chordata; class Mammalia; order Carnivora; family Canidae; genus Canis; species Canis lupus. The sequence goes on from NC_049238.1 coordinate 36,390,655, forward strand.
TTGGATTACTTTTTATGACTTTTTATGCTTCCACTATAGCTCCTTTGTTGCAGTATGTTCTGACTCTGTCTTCTTAGTAATTGCTTTATGACTTCCAGCATACACCTTTAAATTATCAAAGATTACCTTCAAATGAGATTATACCACCTCACATATTAGCATAAGGGCCTTCCTTTTTTTTTTTTTAAGATTTTATTTATTTATTCATGAGAGACACACAGAGAGAGAGAGAGAGGGGCAGAGCCATAGGCAGAGGGAGAAGCAGGCTCCATGACGGGAGCCCAATGTGGGACTCGATCCCAGGACTCCAGGATCACGCCCTGAGCCAAAGGCAGGCGCTAAACTGCTGAGCCACCCAGGGATCCCCTAGCATAAGGGCCTTCCAACAGCACTTCCATTTCTCCCTTCCCAGCCTTTGAACTACCATTCCATACTTTTCACTTTTCATGTTTTATAAACTCCATAGTACATTGTTATTATTTTCATTCCATCAATGGTCTTTAAAAAAGTATTTTTAGAAGAAGCCTTGCATAAATAAACCCATGTCATTACCATTTCCAATATTGTGCATGCCTTTGTGTAGCCCCTATCTCCATCTAACATTATTTCCCTCTGCCCAAAGAACTTAATAGACAACATTTCCAATAGTGTGGGTCTGCTGGTAATGAATTTTGTCAGCTTTTGTGTGTCTGGAAAAGGCTTTATTTCATGACTGTTTTGAAAGATATTTTTGCTGGGTATAAAATTCTAAGACATTTTAGTTTTCCTTTGCATCCTCTACTCCACTAATCTATCACTTGCCTTGCTTCCTGCAAGAAATACAAAGTTACTCTTATTTTTATCTGTGTGTAGCATGTCTTTTTTCCTCTAGCTGCTTTTAAGGCTTTTTTTTTTTACCACCAGTTTTGGGCAATCTGGTTATGATATGCCTTAATGTAACTTTAATCATATTTCTCATGCTTGGGATTCACTGAATTTTTCAATCTGTGGGATTTACAGTTTTCATCAAATTTGGAAAATTTCCAGCCATTATTTCTTCAAATATTTTTTCTGTTGTGTCCCTCCCCCCTCAGTTTTCCAGGGACTCTCTCTTCTTCAAGGACTCCAATCACATGTAAATTGGGTCCTTTTCACAGCTTATTTCATTAATGCTATGTTCCTTTTTCCTTCTTGTACTTTTACATTTAATTTTGGACAGTTTCTATTGCTATGTCTTCACATTTGCAAACTTTTTATTATGGAATGTCTAACCTGCCCATTATTCCCATTCAGTGTACTCTTCATCTCAAACACTCCAGTCTTCATCTCAAAAAGTTCAATTATAGTATTTTATATCTTCTATATGTCTTAATGTTCTGAAATACAGAATAGTTATAAGAATGGTCTTAATGTCCTTGTCTGCCAATTGAACATCTATGTCAATTCCAGATCAGTTTTAATTGATTTTTCATCTCATCTATAGGTCCTATTTTCCTATTTCTTTGTATAACAGATATTGTGACTTTACCTTGTTGGGTGCCAGATATTTCTGTATTTCTATGTTCTTGGGCTTTATTCTAGAATTACATTTCTTGAAAAACAATTTGATGCTTTTGTGCCACACTTTTGAGCTTTGTAAAGTGGGACCAGAATACACTCAGGTCTATTTAGTCTAGAGCTAAGTATTTCCCATTACTAAAGCAAGACCATTCTGAGTATCTAAAGCCCCTTAAATTATGAAGTTGTGAGAAGAGGCACTATTCCTGAACCTGTGTAAACAACTGGTAATGTGTCCTCTAATCCATGTAGACAGTTTCTCCCCTAGCCACAAACAGTTTCTTCACATGCATGTGCTGACCAGTAAGTACTCTTCTGATAGCTGAGGGGGAACTTATGCAGATGTCTGGCATTCTCTCTTTGTGTAGCTCTCTCCTCTCTGGCATTTCATCCTGTAAAACTCTAGCTCTTCTGGTCTCCCTGTACTCTCAGCTTCATCACCTCAACTCAAGAAGTCTCCCAGGCTCCACTTAGGTTCTCGCTTCCTCCCCACAGCCTGGGATCTCCCAAGATTATACACTGGGGAAAATCAGATATTATTTATTTATTCATGAGAGACACACACACACAGAGAGACAGAAAGAGAGAGAGAGAGAGAGAGAGAGAGAGGCAGAGACACAGGCAGAGGGAGAAGGAGCCTGACGCAGGACTTAATCCCAGGTCTCCAAGATCACGCCCTGAGCTGAAGGCAGGTGCTAAATGTCTGATACACTACTTAATCCATATGCTGAATTCTTAATTTCAGTTATATTTTTCAGTTCTAGAATTCCCATTTAACCCTTACTGATTCTAGATTTTTGGTGAAATTATCTTTTCATCTAATTTCTTGGAAATATTACAGCTATTTTAAGTCCAAATCTAGTAATTACAACTAGATCACATATAAGTCAGTTTCTGTTACCTTTTTTGTTATAATTCTTTATTCAACACCAAATACTATGTATTAAAAACTATAAAGGTTCAGCATATACTTTATTCTTCCTAAGAAGGTTATAAGGCAGGTAGAATGCAAACAGATTTCCTTTGTTCTGCTTGAGGCTAACTTTAGGTCTTCTATTTCACTTTTTACTTTACTCCTAGGGCTTGGTCCTGCTGTGGTTTCATCAGATGGCTGGGATGTTTGTCAAAGCCACTTCACTTTGGCAGCCCTGGAACTCTACCCTTTGTTTCCTTGGCATTATGTTGTTGAAATATTTGCCTACATTTTTAGTCTCTTGGCTTTTGCTAGATTTCTTGGAGTCTTATCCTATGCACATATAGGTTAAGATTTGGTATGTGTCTCAAGAAATGAGTACTTCCAGGTTTTTGAGTTTTGAGTACATCCCAGTTTTACTCTATTCTCCATCCTACTTTGGATTTAGCTCAAGTTCTAGATTCTCAAGCAACTGTTAACCCAAACTCTGGCTACCCTGCCCAGCAGCACTACTGCCTTTTGCTGGGACTCTACTTCTTGTGCTATGAACTAGCAAATGCCTTTGGGAGAAAGCCAGAGTAAATATTGAGTTTCCTCACTATGCTTCCCTTCTTGTGGGGACTGTGGCCTCAATCAAGTCTGGCCAGCATGGTTGCTACCAATTTCTTTAAAGAGCTGTTTTATGTAGTCTGTCAAATTTTTATATTTATCTTTGTGGGAGAGTCAGTCCAATATAAGTAATTCCTTTTTTTTTTTTTTTTTTTTTTTTTTTTTTTTTTTTTTTAAATTTTTATTTATGATAGTCACAGAGAGAGAGAGAGAGAGAGGCAGAGACACAGGCAGAGGGAGAAGCAGGCTCCATGCACCGGGAGCCCGACGTGGGATTCGATCCCGGGTCTCCAGGATCGCGCCCTGGGCCAAAGGCAGGCGCCAAACCGCTGCGCCACCCAGGGATCCCTAATATAAGTAATTCCATCATGTCTATAACTAGAAGTCTCTAGATAGTACATTTTTATCTGAGGTTTTCAAAACAGCAATAAATTATAATGTTATTAAATTTTAAATGATTAAATGGAGCAATCTTTCCTCTTCTTAAAAGCCATTTTGAATCTCAGTTGATAAGCAGAAATTTGAAAGTGATAATAATAAAAGTGCTTAGAATTGTATTTTGATTCAGGTTACTGGGAAAACTCCATATCTGATTACATATTCTGAAAAATACAGTGAAGTGCTAATATTTCAAACTCTGTATTACAAAAACATTCAAATTCACACAAAATCAGGTACCTGGTCATCTTAAAACTTTATAATATTGGAAATTACGATTATCTGATTAAAAAGAAACATCCAAACTAAAAACCCAGAAAATAAAGATAAAAATAACTTTAATAAAAATTAAGAAAGAAAAATAATATAAATATTTAATTTATTAGTATTTACTGGTGCTTGGGGCTCTCTGAAGAACCCATCCTTTTCTGAATGTAAATAAAAGTTTACGGGTGTATAAAGTTCAGATGTTTTGAGAAAAAGTTCTCAACAATAACACCCAAACACAAATGAAAACCAACACCTAACTCACTAGAATTACCTCCTACCAAGATACTTAAAAAATAAGTGAGTCAATAATACAGGTACTGAAGAGGACTTAGATCAATAATTACCTTCTAGTCCTATAGATGGCAGGTGCCATGGAGCTGGTACTGAGTGGTAGACAAGGAAACAAGCCAGCATGCTCAGCTGAGATTCTTCGAAGGGCTGTCCACTGAGGTAGGCGTGCACACACACATCACCCCCAGCTGTGAGAGAAATACACAAATGGAAATGAGGTTCTCATCCAGAACTCATTAAGCATTTAACATACACTAGACAGGTACTATGCTGGGAATTAGGGCTACAGTGGTAAACCAGACTGTCACCACAGAGTATAAAGTGTTGTAAGGAACAGAGATGTTACACAAACAAATGCATAATTAGAAATTGTGATGAGTGCTATAGAAGGATAGTGGTCCTTGTATGCTGTCTTTCCAAATATCCATTTTATGATCCTTCTTCTCTGCAGTATATAACATTTGAGGGGACTAACTTCAGCTCCAGAACTGGATTCTAATTACTATTAGCCAGACTTCCTCAAACTTTAAGGTGCATCTGAATCACCTGTCAGGGTTGATTAAAACAGATGAGTGGGCCTCATCCCCAAAACTTTTTGGATGGGGTGAGGAAAATTACATTTCTAAGAAGTTCTCAGGTGATGCTGCTGCTGCTCCAGAGACCACACTTTGAGAACCACTGGTCCAGGACAATAAGGGCAACCCCATTCTCAACAGTGTGATTGGTTCAGGAACTGACAGACTTAACCTATTCAGTAACAGACATTCTCTGCCACAAGGACTGACTGAGGAATGTGCATGAATTCCAATTCAAACCAGAGACATTGGGATGCCTGGGTGGCTCAGTGGTTGGGCGTCTGCCTTTAGCTCAGGGCATGATTCTGGAATGCTGGATCGAGTCCCATACTGGGCTCCCAGCATGGAGCCTGCTTCTCCCTCTGCCTATGTCTCTGCCTCTCTCTGTCTCTGTTTCTCATGAATAAATAAATAAAATTAAAAAAAAAAAAAAAAACAGAGACATGAGAATATGCTTGACAACATATTTGCGAGAGGCTTCTAAGAAAGAGATTTCCTCATTGTTATGGCAAATCTCCTAGAAGCAACTCTATTCTTCCTCTGCAGAATGCTGAGATTGAGGCAAGGAACAGCCATTTTATTACCATGAGAAAAAGCACTCTGAGGATAAAGCCATGGCACAGAGTATAAATAATGGAACCTCAGAGGAACTGGAGTTAAAGGCACTAAAATAAGATGACCCTTAGACCACCTTACTAGCAGCCTTCCAATAATGTAAGCTTATATGTGTCCTTATTGATTAAGCCAGGTTGAAAAAAACAAAACAACAACAAAAAAACGCCAGGTTGAGTTAGGCTCTCTATTACCAGTAGACTAAGGCATTCTAATACATAAAGAAAAGCTAAGGGAGAGGAAGAGGAGAGAAGGAAGAAATAAAAACGGCAGGAATGTTGCTTGAAGTGGTGTGGTCTTAGAAGGTCTATGAGAAAGGGGCAGTTAAATTGAGGCTGTAAAAATGAATATAAGTTGAGTAGGCAGAGAAGGAAAGAAAAAGTTCTAGGGAGGGATAGCAGTATATTTAACAGCCCCATGAGAACAGGGAGAAGAAAAATTACAACTGATACCAAAAAAAAAAAAAAAAAATCTTATGAGACTAGTATGAACAACTACACACCAACAAATTATACAATCCAGAAGAAATGGATAGAGCAAAGTCCTAGAAACATATGTCTTCTAAGACTGAAACATGAAGAAATAGAAAATCTGAATAGACTGATTACTAGTAAAGAGACTGAATTAGTAATCTAAAACCTTCCAATAGGCAAAAGTTCAAGACCAATGGCTTCACTGGTGAATTCTACCAAACATTCAAAGAAAATTCAACATGTATCTTTCTCAAACTCTTTCCAAAACCTGGAGAAGAGAATGCTTCCAAACTCATTTTACAAGGCTAGTATTAACCTAACATCAAAAAAAGACACCACACACACACACACACAAAAAATTACAGACACAACAATATCCTTGATGAACATAGATCTAAAAATCCTCAACAAAATATTAGCAAACTGAATTCAACAATATATCAAAAGGGGTCCCCATTGTACCTCTGGCCAAGGTTTCAAAAGACCTCACCAAAATGCAGTCTCAAATGGGACATACCATGGAAACCGTGATCTTCATGTCTTACAAGTTTGCTGGGGATAAAAGCTACTTAACTAAGGTGGACCTGAGAGTACTCATGGAAAAAGAGTTCCCAGATTTTCAGAAAAACAAGAAGACCCTCTGGCTGTAAACAAAATAACAAAGGACCAGGAGCAGAGCCGAGATGGCAAAGTGGACTTCCAGAGCTGCTTTTTACTAATTGCTGGGCTTACCATTGCATGCAATGACTATTTTGTAGTATACATGAAGCAGAAGGGAAAAGAGTAGGAAGCATGAACAACACTTCTGCCGGATGAGAGTTCTCCCAAAATGTCTCTTAAGGAGTCTCTTAAGGAATCTGCCCCATAGCTTCACCTTGTATAAAGGAGTCCATAAGCAGGTCAGGACTCTCAGAAAATGTACAAGTAAAATCCAATCCCCATTTGACAAGCAGAGAAAGAAAAGTCAGTGAAAGCTGGTTAAGCTTTTGATTTTTATACTGCTTACATGCTCTTGCCCTCAAATTCTTTTTTAGTTACTCAAAACAACAACAACAAAACATAATACTTTAAAAGGATCACACATACACCACAACCAAGTGGGATTTAATCTAGGAATGCAAGGATGATTCAACATCTGCAAATCAAAGTGATACAGCACAATAACAAAACAAAGGATAAAAATCACATGATTGTCTCAATAGGTACAGAAAAGGCATTTAACAAAATTCAACATCCATTTATGATAAAAACACTCAATCAACAAAGCAACTACAGAAGAAATGTACTTCAACATAATAAAGGCCATATATGACAGTCATTAGATAACATCATACTCAACTATGAGAAGCAGGGCAGCCCAGATGGCTTAGCGGTTTAGCGCCGCCTTCAGCCCAGAGTGTGATCCTGGAGACCCGGAATCGAGTCCCACATCAGGTTCCCAGCATGGAGCCTGCTTCTCTCTCTGCCTGTGTCTCTGCCTCTCTCTCTCTCTGATAAATAAATAAATAAAATCTTAAAAAAAAAAAAAAAGAAGCAGCTAACAGCTTTTCTTTCTTTTAAAATAAAGAACAAGACAAGGATGCCCACTCTTGCCATTTTCATTCAACATAGTAGTGGAAGTCTCAGCCACAGCAACTAGGCAAGAAAAAGAAATAAAAGGCATCCAAACTGGAAAGAAGATTTCAAATTATACTACAAAGCTATAGTAGCCAAATAATTGGTATCAGTATAAATGCACATAGATCAATGGAAAAAGAACAAAGAGCCCAGGAATAAACACACACCTATAACAATGGAGTCAAGAAAATGCAATGAGGAAAGGACAGTTTCTTCAATAAATAGGGATAGGAAAATTGGACTGTCACATGCAAAAGAATGAAACTGGACCATCTTAAGACTATACACAAAAAAATAAAGTGGATTAACAACCTGACTGTGAGACCTGAAACCATAACTCTGAGAAGAAAACCTAGGCAGTAAGATCCTTGACATCATTCTTTAGTGTTGAATTTTTGGAATTGACTCCAAAAACAAAGGCAACAAAAGCAAAATTAAGTAAGTGGGACTACATCAAACTAAAAAGCTTCTGCACACCAAAAGAAACCATCAACAAAATGAAAAGGCAACCTACTAAATGAAAACAAATTCTGCAAATCATATATCCAATAAGGGGTTAATACACAAAATATATTTTAAAAACTCAAATAACTAAAAAACAACAAAAAACCCAATTCAAAAATGTGCAGAGAGGGGCTCCTGGGTGACTCAGTCAGTTAAGCATCTGACTCTTGATTTCAGCTCAAATCATGACTCCGGGGTCATGAGATCAAACTCCACATGGGGCTCCACACTCAGTGGGGAGTCAGCTTGAGATTGTCTCTCTCCCTCTGCCCCTCCCCCTATTCACACATGCTTTCTCTAAAATAATAAAGAATTTTTTAAAATGTGCAGGGACTCCAAATAGACACTTTTAGCAAATTAGACATAAAGGCCAACAGACTCATGAAAGATGTTCAACGTCACCAATTATCAGAGAAATGCAAATCAAAACCACATGAGCTATCACCTCACACCTGCTGCAATGGCTATTATTAAATAGGCAGGAAATAACAAGGGTTGTAAAGAATGTGGAGAAAAGGGAACTGTCTTGCATTGTTGGTGGCAATACAAACTGATACAACAGCTATGAAAAATAGCATGGAGGTTCCTCAAAAAATTAAAAATGGATCTACAATATGATCCAGCAATTCTACTGCGGGATATCTATCCAAAGAAAACAAAAACACTAAACCAAAAAGATATTCAGTTAGTTGCAGCCTTATTTACCATAGTCAAAATATGGAAACAACCTAAGTGTCCATCAATGGATGAAGGAATAAAGATATCGTATATATACAAAATGGAATACTACTCTGCGATATTAAAGAATGCTGGTCATTTGCAATAACATGGATGGGCCTTGAGGGTATACTAAGTGAAGTCAGACAGACAAAGACAAATACTGTATGATTTTATGTATATGTGGAACCTAAAAACCAAAACTCATAGAGAACAGAGTGGTGGTTATCACAGGGGCTGGAGGTAGGTAAATAGGTAAAGGGAATCAAATGTACGGTGATGGATGGTTAACTAGATTTACTATGGTGATCACTTTGCTATACATACAAATATCAAATTATGATGTTGTACACCTGAAACTAATATATAATGCATTATATTGAAACCAATGCAAAATTGGAATAAATTTTACCTTAATTTAAAAGTGATGGCTCTTCACTAAAAAATAAATGTACATTTCTGGCAATTATAGTAGCAAGTCAAATTTGGTAAAGAGCAATGTTGTAAACTACCAAATGCCCTAAAGAGGGTAAGGGTAAGAAAAAAAGCAATTCAGGGCACTAAAGACTGCTCTAGTCACTGCCAAAGTTTCATTACTGATATGAAATGTGCAAACCAGAGATTCTGCAAGGTTTAATGACATACTTCTTATCAACACGAAACGTCTGCCATAGATAATCAAATGCTGAGCTGAATACAAACAAAATACCAAAACCCATGTAATAACTTGTATTTTTCCCAAAAAAATGAGAAAAAATGAGATTTTTAAAAATTTGGAAATTATATAATCTTCTGAATTCTAATGGAAGGTGTTAACCAAACACTAGGAGTTTGAAATTGCTGCTTTCCATGTAAACCTCACAATCTGGTTTACATTTTTTTTTTTCAGAAATGTATTCCCTAATATTACAGTAGATAGTTTTTACGTTAATTATATTCAAACGCAGGTTTTACTGGCTACTAACAGCTTTAGGACATCAAGAATTGTTACTATTTACAGGTTTTAAAAAATCAAAAGATTTAAAAAATCATCACTTGCCTCACATGAGGCATAATTACTGCTACACCATTAGGAGTAATTTCACATTTCCCCTGCAATCACAAGTCTGTACTTCCAAGCCATTGTTACGTGATGTCCTAGGTTCCCACCAACTAACTCATAGAGCTGGTAAAACAAACATTTACTCTAAGCGCACATCAAGTTTTCAGTGTACACAATGCGGGGGTACAAAAAAGGGAAGAAAACAGCCAATGACCTCACAGCTAGGTGACAGGCCACATCCCTAAGAAATAGCAGAGAGAGGCATTGGAAAGAAAACAGGATCGGATGCTAAAAAAGATAAAACAAGTTCCTAAGTGTTAAGTGGTATTTAAAAATACGTGTATATGTATATTTTAAATATGTACAAATATATGTATATATACATCCTTATGGTGTATGAAGCAAAGTGTATTTTTTAAAGAAGCTGAAGTAAATAATCAGAGTCCAATTCATCTAACTGAAAACATTTACATCTATAGCCATTCTAGCTTATATTCAGATTTACCTTGCTTAGCAATTAAAGAAAATGCTACAAGAGAAAACCCTGAGTCCCAGTGTATCTTAAAAGCACCACTCTGAAAAATATGGAAGTTCCTTGAGAAGTTAAAAAAAGAACTGCCCTACGACCCAGCAGCTACACTACTAGATATTTATCCAAAGGATACAAACGTACTGATTTGAAGGGGCACATGCACCCCGATGTTTACAGCAGCAATGTCCACAACAGCCAAAATATGGCAAGAGCCCAGATGTTCATCAACAGAATGTATGGATAAAGAAGATGTGGTATGTATGCATGTGGGGGGTGTGTGTGTGTGTATACACACCACCACTACCACCACCACCACAGAATACTACTCAGCCATCAAAAAGAATGAAATCTTGCCATCTGCAATGACGTGGTGGAACTGGAGAGTATTATGCTAAGCAAAATAAGTCAGTCAGAGAAAGACAAATACCATATGATATCACTCATATGTTGAATTTAAAAAACAAAACAAATGAGCATACAGGAAGGAAAGGAAAAATAAAAGATGAAAACGGAGACAAATCATAAGAAACGCTTAAATCTAGGAAACAAACAGGGTTGCTGGAGGGGAGGTAGGCTGAGGGATGGGGTAAAATTGGGTGATGGGCATGTGATATAATGAGCACTGGGTGTTACATGCAACTGATGAATCACTAAATTCTACCCCTCAAACTAATAATACACTATATGTTAACTAGATTTAATTTAAATAAAGAATTTTAGGGGGCAGCCCAAGTGGCTCGGCAGTTTAGCACTGCCTTCAGCCCAGGGCGTGGTCCTGGAGACCAGGGATCAAGTCCCACGTCAGGCTCCCACAGGGCCTGCCTCTCCCTTTGCCTGTGTCTCTGCGCCTGTCTCTCTCTGTGTCTCTCATGAATAAATAAATAAAATCTTAAAAATAATAATAAAATAAATAAATACTTTTTTTTAAATAAAAAAGCACCAGACACAATGCTATTATTACCTTGTAGCCACTGGTCCAGAGTATTATCAATAGTGCATTTTACAACAGGGAGGAACTCAGAATTCATAAAGAGTCCTCGCTTAGGGTGGTTCTGCAGTCGCTCCTGATGGCTCCTGGAGCTGAAAAACTCTAACACCAACTTTATCTGCCAAAGCTCAGATGTCTCAGACATTTCTCTTCTTCCTAGTCTTCTCATAGCCTTTAAGAGACAAAAGGAACAGCAATCCACTTATTAAAACAATGAAATTGCTCCAATGGTCTCTTCCTCAGAGTTGTATAATAGAGTATTTTTTAAATATGCCTCATAGATCAATAAAGTGCAGAGAGGAATCCATTCCATGTTTTGATGCAGTCAGCCCCACAGAAAAGCCCTCTGCTGGGTGCAGATGCATGTCCATTCTCTTCAATATGGTTGCCACATATATAGCTTTTGGATAAAAGCAACAAAGGCAAATGAGGTCATTCTTGGCTCAGTGGCTCTGAAAAATGAAGACCTGCTAGGTCTACTGTCAGTTACCTCTCAGAAACTCAAGTGGAGTACAATGACTTGGCCAGGGATCCCAGAGGCAGACGGCAAAACAATACTACTGATAATAATGCTCTTGGGACCCATCTGCAAAGTCACCATGGCTGCAACTAGCAAGGATGTTCTGTAAACAATTGCCCATGATTGTGAAGGGATAAAGGTTCAGAGCATAAAATGGGAACACTTTCAGCCAAAAAAGAAAAATACAACTCAATACTTGGCTGCTACATAGAGTCCCTATGAGAAGTAGTGTCAGTGTGAACATCACATAATCATACTTTCTAATTAAAAAATGTGGATGGATACCAGACAATAATGCTATTCTGGGCCTATCAGGTCATATTAGAAATTGCCTTTTAATTAAGAACATTACTTAATAATGTCACTTTCCTACTTTTCAATAGAGATTATTTTGCCATTAGAGGTAACTTCCTTTGGCTTTAATCACTGAGCCCCACATGCTTATCTGTGAATTCATCATATCACATTCATTTAAAGAACTGTTTAAAATCACAGACCTGGAACTCATCCCAGAAATTCTGATTCAGTAGATAATACAAAATGGCATTTGAAGATCTGTATTTTTAAGATTCCTCATATAAATTTAACCCAAGTTAGAAAACTACTGGCTTAGCTTAACTGCAATTTTGAGTCTGAAAGGCATGATACTATTAAAAAGTCATACGTATTACTAAAGTGAATAGATTGGTCTGATCTTTTAGGGAAGCAGTTAAGCATTTTCTGCATTACCACTTTTAAGCTCTTTTAAAACAGCAATAACACAAAAAATTTAAAAATGAACTCCAGCTTGCTAAATCACTACACACTAATACTATAACCTCTTGCAAGCTTAATCACTCAGGCATAATTTTATATCACTGTCATCATTAGGGCACTGTTTGTTCACTTACTGCTCATTTGCATATCTCTGCCAGGAAGGAGGGAAGCAGGAAGGAGGCAAGAAACCACGGGAGGATGCTAGAGGAGAAAGGGAGGAAACATGCTCTTTCTCTGCTAGTCAGACGAAGAGAAAAAAAGGGAGAATAGGAACCCTAGAGTAAGACAGTCCACCAAGGGGCATTCCCATCATAAATTCTAAGCTTTTTTGGTTATATATAGAGCTTTCAAGTTTTATAAGGTTTCCTTTTTTAAATTTCTAAAAGCAAAAGAGAAATGAAAAAGATGAATACATGGGGAACCTTACCTCACAGTTGGTATGTTATTTAAAATACAGTATAAATGAAATCAGAATTGGACTGTTTTTGGAACCATACCTGATCCATTGCTATGTATGCAGGCAACATCTCTGGGGTCTCCTGAGTAACACATTCATACAGTACTGAAGAAAACAGATCCAGAATTTCCTGTTTCTGTAGAAAATTAGAAACTTTTGTAGCACATCAATGTATATTCCAAAATCAATTCAAGACTGTATAGCAACTACTATGACCCATTCTTAAGTTCTACAGTCAATGATATATAGGGTAAGACAGCTATCTCTTTATAAAATCACAGTGAATAACACTAAATATCAATAAAATATAATAAAACTAAGCCCCAAGGGACAGTTATGGCTATAAGTGCTGCAAGAAGAGGAAAGATCAGCTGGAGTAATATGAGCAGACAGGACACCTTAGAGATGTGCTTTGGGTTAGGCTGGCAAGATTCAGAAAGGAAATGCATAATCCACAAAGATTTAGTACAAACACCGAGCATAGCAAGCATGCAGGAGGCAGCACAACCAAACCCAGTTAGGCTTACGGGCAGGCACAGGCTTTCATCAGAGACCTGCGGCCTTGAATGCATGCCCAGCCCTTACTAGCTGTGTGATCTTAGGCATGTGATAGCTGAGTGGCAATTTCCTTATCTGTAAACCTGGAATGATAAAGTACCTACCCTCCAAGTCAGAATCCAGTAAGAAAATTACATAAAGTACTGAGCAAAGTATCTAATAAGTAGTCAAGATTCAGTAAGTTAAAGAGGTTATAACTATCTCCCTTAACCCTCAAAACAACAACGTAAGGTAACTTCTATAATAATCCCACTTTTAGAAACAAGGAAACTGCATTTTGGAGAGGTTGAAAAATTTTTCCAAGAGCTACCACACTTATAGGCCAACAGGCCATCACTCCCAGATATCAAATCCTACATCCAAGCTTTGGAGTAAATAAAAGATCTGTTGGGCACCTTTTGAATTCTAAAGGGAACAGCTTTATAACCAATAGAAAAAAAAAGTTATAAAATACAGATGAAACAAATAATAAAATTATGTAAAAATAAGAGACAGTAAACACTGAAAATATCAGTACAAAAATGCATGTAAGAAAATATTACCTATCAAAATCTATGTCTTAGAAATTTTAAGTTGTTTCTTCTATCAAGATAGGCAGTTACCGAATTTAATAGTTTAGACTATGAAAAATCTGTATTTGCCAAGCAAAAATCATGCAATGTACCCAAAGCATGTCACTAACCTCATAAATAGGTATGGATATTACAGGATTTTTTGGTGGTGTCCACAGATAAATTTAACAAATTGTAGTCTGGTAGCTGAATAAAACATGTGATACACACCTGACCCATGTTCACAGTTGGTTTGCAGAAATATTCAGCAAATGACAGAAGTGCTGGATCAGAAGTAAATGCTGAAATTGTTTCTGGCTAAAAAAATAAACAACAGCAACAAATAGAAGTGTAATATTAGAGGTTATTTTCCTTATTGTTCAAGTTGTAGTATATGCAGTTCTAAGAAACCTACCTCACTGTGTTCACACAATGTTCCCATAAAGCCCAAGGCTGTACAAATTTTCTAGAGCTTCACCAACCTGTTCTGCTGAAAAGTTACAGGACACTTTTGTGCACAAACCAAACATGAGCTACTGATTTATCAGGACAATAATAAATAGGTCTTTCTTACATAACTTATTCCCAAAAGGCTTTCCCTTCTCCCTCATTAACTAACTGAAAAATAAGCAAGAAACCAAGAACTGTTACTGAAAAGGTAAAAGGAAAAAAATAAAAACTACCACTCAAGCCACTCACTAAAAGGTAAACAGTGTATGATTCCACTTATATGAGGATCCTAGAATAATCAAATTCAGAGACAGAAAGCAGAACGGTGGGCACTGGGGCTGCGAGGAAGAAGGAACAGGAGTTGCTGTTCAGTGGATACAGATGATCAGTTTTACAAGATGAAACAGTCCTACAGATGGATGGTAGTGATAATTGCGCAATATGAATGGACAATACTACTGAATTCACTTATAGGGTTTCACTTACAGGGTTTTAACAGCAAATTTTGTATTTTACCACAATAAAAAAAAATTGGGAAAAAAACAAAGTTCAAGAAAATGGAATATGGAATATGGAATACACGCAATACAGAAGTATGACCATTTTCCATTGAGGTTTATATTTTATTTCTGAATTCCAGCAAGAAGGAAATTGAGATGTCTTTTAATCTTTACATAATTTTCCAATTTAAAATCAAGTATAAACTTCTCATTTTCTTTACAAATTAGATTAGGGTCTTTGAGATGGGCTCTAATTCATAAAAGTAACCGTGCTTAAGTTAAGGTAACCGTATCCAAAAGTCCTTCAAGGGATGCCTGGTGGTTCAGTGGCTAAGCATCTGCAATCAGCTCAGGGGGTGATCCTGAGGTCCTGGGATAGAGTCCCACATCAGGCTCCCTGCATGGAACCTGCTTCTCCTTCTGCCTATGTCTCTGCCTCTCTCTCTCTCATATGAATAAATAAATAAAATTAAAAAAAAAAAAAAGTCCTTCAAAACCATTTTACAGACAACCTATCAAATACTGCCAAACAAAATTCATTGATGTTCAGCTACATCTATTTAAACCCTGGGAACTATTATAAAAGGCTCAGCCATAAGTAACTGGTCTAAAATGAAATGTGAGTTAAATTAAAATAAATACTATCTCCTAATGTGGAAAAATAAAGGATGTTAATTCAGTCCTCTGGCCACCACTTAGCCAGTCCGCTGGCCACATTTTTGCCTCTACCACTACCCCCTACAGGTCCTAACTACTTTGCCACTTGGTGTATTTTCAGCAGGAGCACATTTGCTCATGGAATTTCTGAAAACTGTACTTAAACTAAGAAAATGTTTTTTAAGATTTTATTTATTTATTAGAGACAGAGAGAGAGAGAGAGAGAGAGAGAGAGAGGCAGAGACACAGGCAGAGGGAGAAGCAGGCTCCATGCAGGGAGCCTGATGTGTGACTCGATCCCGGGTCTCCAGGATCACGCCCTGGGCTGAAGGTGGCGCTAAACCGCAGAGCCACCAGGGCTGCCCTAAACTAAGAAATTTTAATGTTAGTTTATGGAACACATTTCTCATGTGGGAAACTTGAGTTCTAGAGTGAGGAGCAATAAAATATATACTGACTGCGATGGGAATGAGATTGTTTCATACACTCTAACTGCAACTACTTTTTCATTCTATATACTCTTGTGGGGGCAGCCCGGGTGGCTCAGCGGTTTAGCGCCGCCTTCTGCCCAGGGCATGATCCTGGAGACCTGGGATCGAGTCCCATGTTGGGCTTCTTGCATGGAGCCTGCTTCTCCCTCTGCCTTTGTCTCTGCCTCTCTCTCCTCTCTCTGTTTCTCATGAATAAATAAAATCTTAAAAATAAATAAATAAATACTCTTGTGTTAGCAGTCAAGTACTATGAAAACAATAAAGCAAACTGATAAATCTGTCATCATTTCATCCTTACCAAGATTTAAGCAACAAATAGGAGTGTTTATTAATGTAATTAATGCTACCTTGCAAAAATCTTTTTTATTTCTGCTACGAATTAAGTAAATCTTAACAGATTTAAAGATTAATAAGTAAAAATATTAAAACATTTTTATAGAGTTAAGATATACTGTCCCTGCTGCTAAATGTAAATCATCCTTACAGTCCTGGCAGATGACTCATATTTTATTATATTTGCAACATAAAACAACAAACAGATCCAAGGCCATTCAGTCTTTATAATCTGCAATGAAGAGAGAGAGTAGGTTTACCTAAACGGTATCATAAATGTTATACAGAAGTACATGCTCCAGTGGGCTAATGGGATTTATAAATTAGTCCATCACATCCTTCACTTTTTAACCAATCAATACTACCTTGAAAGCCCGAGCTTCAGAGTTCCTGTTAGCAACAGTCTGGGCCAACAAACTTTGCCACCCCATTGGATCTTCCTTATAGGAGAGCTGACCTGCTCTGAGCTTAACATACAGAACTCCATCCTTAGAAAGGATTGATCTAAAAAAAAAAAAAACCAAGAATAAATTTTATATGAAATATTATTTGTAGTTCTCGAGTGGAAACAGTGCCTCCCAACATCATGCTCACATCAGATAAAGTCTTTATCATTTTCCAGTAAGGTATACAATTATTTACTGTACCTAAAATTAAATCAATCCCTATGAGAAAGCCAAAATAAAGCTCTACTCTTCTTGGGTTCACAGAACTTGCTAAGTAAAAAAGCACTGTCTGTTCAAGTGTACTCTTCACAGGCAATATTTTATCTAACACTTCTTCACATTCCCTTTATCTACCCACTGGAGGTACTAAATATCTATTGATTGGCATGCAGCATAAAAAATAAAAATGATGCGGCAAATCTAAAGAGAACAATACAGAAAACAGCTATCATATAAATAGTTTAAGGAAAATATAAATTGGGACCAAACTATAAAATTTCTTATGGGCTTGTTAAACTTTCTGGAAATTTAAAGATTTAATTTACACACTACTCAAAGTATAAAATTAACACTGTTCATTACAGTAATTACTTGCATATGACTATTTCCACTCAAAAGCAATCTACCATAACCTTAAATTTATGAGAACAATCCAACAAAACAATGAAAAAAACATGCAAAAAATGTGGTCTGACAAACATCAATTGTTATAAAGCTCCCTTAATAAAAGGACATACAAAGCAGCCTTACTCCCTTTTTTTTCCAGCCTTACTTTCTTACACTGAAGATCTTTCATTATTGCTCCAAAAGACAATTCCATTATTGTATCAATTTATTTCACTTCAAGTTTCTCAATGAATATAACTATATTTATATATTTATATAAATATAACTATATTTATAAAAATATATAATAGGGTTTGTTTCCTTTTTTTTAAAGATTTTATTATTTATTCATAGAGATGCAGAGAGAGAGAGAGGCAGAGACACAGGCAGAGGGAGAAGCAGGCTCCATGCAGAGAGCCCGACGTGGGACTCGATCCAGGGTCTCCAGGATCACGCCCTGGGCTGCAGGTGGCACTAAACCGCTATGCCACCAGGGCTGCCCTAGGGTTTGTTTCCTAAACTAAAACTCAGGGGATCCCTGGGTGGCTCAGTGGTTTAGCGCCTGCCTTTGGCCCAGGCCGCGATCCTGGAGCCCCGGGATCAAGTCCCACGTCGGGCTCCCGGCATGGAGCCTGCTTCTCCCTCTGCCTGTGTCTCTGCCTCTCTCTCTCTCTATCATAAATAAATAAAATCTTTTAAAAAATAAAAAAATAAACTAAAACTCATTTTCTAATAAAAACTCCATTTCAAAGTTATAGACCACTTTATTCAATATATACTCTACTGCCCTGCATGAGATAAAAGGGTGACAAGGAACCACTCTAGATAATAATCTGCAATTTCTACTTTCCCATATACTTTTATTCCCTTCACAGATATATCTAAAAAATTCAATATACTTACTTCAAGTGTTGTGTTCCCTTGCTTAAATCTATGAGCAGTTCCCAGTATCGTGGGCCTTTAACTTTAATCTGCCAAGATAAATGTGAACACAGTCAATCCAACGCTAAAAAAAGTGCTAGTTTGACAAAACAAAACCCAAGTTTCTCAGAGGAAATAAAAATAACTGGGCTAGAAAGAAACACTGAAAAGTTAACAAGCTCCACTTCCAGACAAAAATGTATGTGAATCAAGCTCTGTGGCCATCTAACCCATCAGTAAAGATCACCAAGTAAAGACCTTCTCTGTTTCTCATGACAATTTCTCCAAGGGTTGTTTTCCTATTTCCTATAGAACACAGAGAATGAATAGACTTTTACTTAGTTACTTTTGATGCTATACTGTTCTGGCTGAATTTACCTCTTCCACTGATCTCCCTAAATTGCATTCCACTCACCTGCTTTAAAAGGTGGAGTTCTGGAAGAAGGGTAGGAGCCATCAATTCTTCTTTGGTTTGTTCATACCACTGAGTACCCTTTACAAATGTACAAGAACAGCCACAATTCATTAGGGGAAGCTACAAAGAAGAAACATCTCTACTCTGTACTTCTTCCCCACAGTTTCTACACAGATTGTCAAAAGGCATAAAATGTTCTCTGGTATCAAGTCTTAGAGGGCCAAGTCTACAATCTTTTGAAGGGCCTGCATCACCTTATACCCACTTCAACCCTTTTAGCTCACATGCTAGCAGTACAAAACATCTGCACTTCTGAGGCCTCTGGGTTTTTGCACATATCGTCTTCTGGGAATGTGCCTTCACTCAGCTTGAAATCTCAGCCCAAACACTGTGTCTACCGTCACAACTTCCCCAACCTTCAACAGCTGGATGGGGCCTATCTCCTCTGCTCCCCCTGCATTCTATACATACCCCCACACTCTATTCTTACTGCATCCATGCCTGGCTACCCAATGGACAAGAGGTCCTTAAGGAATACAACGATGTAATTTTGTACCCCAGAGCCTCTGCATAGTTTTGATACACAGAAAGTACTTAATATTCTGAATAAATGAAGGATATATGACTTATAATCTGTACATCAAAATCAAAGATCTCTCATCAAATATATGTCTTAAAGCATTCTACAAACAAATCTAAGAGTAGTTCTAACTCATTCTTAAGAACACTTTAATGAACAAGGACATTTTCAAACAATAGGCTCTAGGAACAAAAGAGCAACTGCTGATCTCTAAAATATTACCTCCATAGACTATAAATGAGCCCAAATGGCTGGCAGGATGTACAAAAACTTTAGAAGCTTCAATTTTGATGAGATTAATTAACTCTGTTATCTTAAAGGACAGCATTTTTTAAAATATTTTGACCTGCAAAGACGTATGAGTGGTAATAAAATTACAAATAAATGAAAGGAGCAAAGAATTACCTTATAGGTAACCTCTAAGAGGGCATAGCAGGGCATGTTTGTATCCACATCCACAGGCACTAGAAGCCTTGGTTCTGCAGCCAGTACATACAGGTGCCGCAGAGCCTGTAGATGATACCTATTGGCAGAAAACACAGAGAGGAGGTAACAAATAGGTGACGACAGCGTGAGCTCTACAATCTGCTGCTGCTGACACACTGACCCATGACAGAAGCTCAGGTTGCTATCTTCCCATGACAGCAATCCTAAAGGAAGATGAGATTCAATTAAAAACAAATGGAATGGGATCCCTGGGTGGCGCAGCGGTTTAGCGCCTGCCTTTGGCCCACGGCGCGATCCTGGAGACCCGGGATCGAATCCCACATCGGGCTCCCGGTGCATGGAGCCTGCTTCTCCCTCTATGTCTCTGCCTCTCTCTCTCTCTCTGTATGACTATCATAAATAAATAAAAAAATTAAAAAATAAATAAATCCTATAAAGCTAAACTTTAAAAAAAAAAAAACAAAAAAAAAACAAATGGAATGATTCTTTTAAAAATCGTAAGATATATGCCTTGATCCTAAAATTCCTTACTTGAAATTTCACATTTAAGAGGTTTTACAGATGAAGTAAAAATTATCCTAACATGAAAATATTTACTGAAAAATTCATCCCTTATAAAATCAGTTCTCAGATAATCCTTTAATACCGCACACAGGCATCTATTTACCTTCCAAGGAACTTACTTCTAGCTATTTGTTTATTTGGCTCAAGGGCTGGTAGGGAGAGAGAGAAGGAAAGCTATTCTACAGATACATACTTGTACACAAACATACACACTTGGAATCCAGTACACAAAAAACTAATGGGTAAGATTATATTTTTCTGTGTGTGTGCTTTTCTGGGTTTTCAAAAAATTTATATTTTAGCATTTAGACACAAAAAAGCTTTTACATTATAGGATGCTATAAAAGGATAAAATGAGAGTTCAAAGTTTTCTTTTTAAATTTTAGTAACAGCAGTAGCCTTCCTCTTCCCATCCAAACCTTCCCTTTCCTATAAATTGATTAGAATTAAAGCAGAGGGGAGCTCTTGCTGCTGAACTCCAGGTGCAAGTAAGTGGAGCCTACTGAGTACAGGACTCCTAAAATGACAAATGTGTCTAGAATGCTGTTGTCCAAGGCCATCTTTGTTGACTATAAGCAGGGTCTCTGAAACCATAGGGAGCACACAGCTCTTCTTAAAATTCAAAGTGTTTATGCTTGAAATGAAACTGAATTCTCCCTAGGCAAGGGATATGCTTATATATACAAAGCAAAGAACAACACAGTGACTCCTGGTGGCAAAGTGAACAAAACCAGGGTAATCTGGGGGAAAAGTAACTCGTGGAAGAAACAATGGCATGATTCGTGCCAAATTCTGAAGCAGCCTTCCTGCTAAAGTCATTGCGCACAGAATCTGTATGATACTGTACCCCTCAAGAATTTAACCTTACTGAAAAATAAATAAAGGTGTAGATGTTGTTTAAAAAAAGAATTAAAAGCAATCAAAGCCAGGAAAAAAAAAAACGGTATTTATCAGTTACATAAAGGTTCTTGGTGCTTAAAACCAAATTGCTTTGTTTAAAATAGCTAAACCAAATGATTCTCCCAGCAATATAAGAGTGTGGCTCTCTGTTGTACCCTAACCACCAATAACAACTCAAAAAGTCTGTCCTAAACTGACAAGCAAGAGACCACTTGTCAGAGCTGCATTAATTTAACAGGAATACGCTTGTCTGCCTATCATCAGAGTTCGGATGTCAGTCAGTCCACTTTTATAAAACAACAACTTCCGTTTATTATTACTATTTTAAGCTACATTGCACTAGAGCGTGACAGCTTAATTACTACAGTCAGTGGCTCCATCTCCTGATGCTTCTCTTGGATAATGAACTGAACACACTGGTCATCTCAGATGTCATGGGAATAATAAGGTGCTATTTTCTCCCCTCCTCCACATGCAGCAGAAATCAACTATGCCTAAAACTGCCAGGGAGACTGCAGTGCTGATGGCTCTTCATGCTCTCAAAGCAGAGCTTCTGTATTCTCACACCTTTCCTACATTATCTGACGGTGAATGGCTCACTGCCACTTCTAAGTTGTCTTTGATTCTTTGCTGCATTTTGTTTTTTGTGTCCCTTCTATTTCATTTATATAAAACTTCTCAACATTCTCAACATAAAAGAGGGAAAAAAGGAATTCATATAGACACTGCCACTAAATCAGACCAATTTCTCTCTTGGAATTAAACAATTATACTATAAAACATAATGTCTTGCTTCTGTTGGCTACTATCTTTTGTTTGATGAACTTTTCCCTAAAGATAACCTTGTTTGGCCCACTTCTGGGTTAACAGCAGTTTTACTGATTGAAAAATGGTGGAAGACTGATGAATCCATCCATCAGATGTCCAAAGTTCTCTTTTGGTCTAATACTTAGAGAAACATTTTCAAAGGCTTAGTCAGAAAGAGAACTAAGTCCAAGAAGAAAATAAACTAATTTGGGAATGAGTCCATGGAACCAAAGAACAATCAAATTACCCCTTTTTGGAGAGCTTACAAAAGATCACATTGAGGAGAGAATCACTAGACTCACCGGTTGTCAGTGCTGTGAGCTGGGAAGTGCGGGTAAAGGGCACAGAGAAGGGCAGCAATGGAAGAATTTGATGTACTCAGAGAGTACCTGTGAACCAAATGCAGAGAGAAAGACATTATTTTTTTTTTTTTAAAGATTTTATTTATTCATGAGAGACACAGAGAGAAAGACAGGCACAGACACAGGCAGAGGGAGAAGCAGGCTCCATGCAGGAAGCCCGACGTGGGACTCGATCCCGGGTCTCCAGGATCACACCCTGGGCCGAAGGCGGCGCTAAACCACTGAGCCACCCAGGCTGCCTGAGAAAGACATTATTAATTATACTGTGCAAACCTCCAAGGCCTTCCCGAGAATCAGGAAATTGGGGTACTGTGGCAAGGCTCACTTATAAAACGCCTTGATAGATACAAGTGTGTCAATGCTGTCAACATTTCACTTTCCAGTGAGTCTTTAAGCCATTTCAAGATCATCTACTATTAAAAGTGAAAGGAACATCTCACAGATGTTAACTTTCAAAACTTGACTTAATCAACATGAGTTTTTAACCTAAAATATCACAGTAAGTGAGGACCATGAATATAATCCTAGAGATGACAGATATTGAAAAAATCACGTATGAAGGACACCACTTCTTCTCCAGTTCTACACATACTTCCTTAGACAATAATAAACCTCACTTCTAAAAATACAGGGTTTGTGACTTAGTATCTCAATTTATTTTTCTGTTTCTGTAAAGCCTGAGCATCTCCTCAGAATGATGGACTAAATGAAAAAGGTAAAAGTTTTCATAAAAAGTTAATGTATAAACAACTATCCCTCCAAGTACAAACAGCTTTTTTTTCTAATCAATGTGATAAACTCATTTTTATAAACGCCACATACTCTTAATAAAATCTTTTGAGATTTTCCTTATATTTTAATGTTGCTCAAACTCTACATGGCAAACAGGAGATTACTCTAAAATTCTAGTTTTTCTTAGAAATATTTTGAAATAAAGATGAGACCGGATATCATATAAAACCATTGTTGTAGATAATCAATATAAATATTTATTTTATTATATACAGATATATGTCCTCAAGAACTTAGCATTTATCACATATACACCTATTTAATGAATTAGGAAGAAGAGATTTCAAAATCTAAGTAAGAAAATATACCTACTCTGACATAGGCATAAAATAGGCCATTTTTTCTTTACCATTTTGACAAAGCCAAAATCCAAAGATAAACATTAGATATTAATGTTAAAAATTTTGAGATTAAACATAGGACGTGGATATGCAATGAGAAATTTAAATGTTGTCACAAAGTATGCATAATCATTTAAAGATCAAGAATCATTAGAAAAGTGGCAGCAGAGTGGGAGAAAATCTACTTAATATAAAAGCAGAGCAAGTAGGGTCACAGTGTGAAACAAAATATTGAATAAGAGTATAACAAAATTAAAGTTAAAAAAAAGAATGAATAAAGTAAAAAAGAGATACAGGGGTTTATTTAGAAAGGAAAATAAATTCTCAAAAATTATAAAATAAGAATTTTAATATAAGATTTCTTTAATCATTCTTAATTCTAAACAATTAAAGAAAGAACAATTCTACAAAACCTGTTAAAAGGAAATGTACACCATTCTGATAATCTCCACCTTTTATCCTTCTAGAAAAGTGGACTCCAATGTTTAAGTCAGTCTTATAGAAGAGAGAAAAATAAACCGATATGACTTGTAGAAATTTTATCAGTTGATGAAGGTCACACATACTAAAGCTAAATAAATGAAAAGATACACCACATTCATAGATTGAAAAACTCAGTATTATATAACATTTCAGTTCCTCCCAAACCAATATATAGACTCAATGCAATTATGACTGATATTTTATGAGGTTATTTAGTATGGAAAATCATAAACTCCAATATTTATATAAAAATTCAAAGAACAAAAACAGAAAACCACATCTTTGAAGAAAAAAATCCCAATTTGGAAGATTTATTCTACCTGATATCAAGACTTATTATAAAACTATAATCATTGAGACTATGGTATTGGTGCAAGCATAGAAAAACAGACCAGCTGAATATAGTAACAGCCCAGAAATAAATATATGTTGTATACAGACGCTTAATTTATAATAAAAATGGTATCGCAGAACAATGGAGAAAAGATGAACTTTTCAATAATAGTGAGGCATCAGTTATCAAAAAATCATACAGAAAAATCAGGTACAGGTATATTTTATATCCAAATATGAGTGAAAAATTAAAACTTGTTGAAAATAAAATATCTTCCTTTTGGGGGGGTAAGGAAATATTTCATCAGAAGGACAAAAAAGTACAAATCATAAAAGAAAAATGTTAATAACTGTTCATCAAAAGATACCATTGAGAGTTAAAAGGTGAGCCACTGAGCAAGAGAAAATAAGTACAACACATTAAGAGTGACAAATGGTTCAGGATCATAATGATAAACGAATATAGGATAGTCAGATTAACAGAAACAGTAGTATAACAGTGGCTGTTAAGGGCTGGCAGAAGGCGGCAACAAGGAGGTGTTTTTTATTTTTTTTAATAATAATTTTTTTTTTATTGGTGTTCAATTTGCCAACATACAGAATAACACCCAGTGCTCATCCCGTCAAGTGCCCCCCTCAGTGCCGATAAATGAATATAGGATAGTCAGATTAACAGAAACAGTAGTATAACAGAGCTGTTAAGGGCTGGCGGAAGGCAGCAACAAGGAGGTGCTTTTTAAAGGAAACAAAACTTCTATTCTGTGAGGGAGAATTCTGGAGATTGGTGAATACACTTACTACTACTGAATTGCACATTCAGAAATGGTTAATAAGATAAATTTTAGGTTATGTGCATATTATCACAAACCAAATTTTTAAACAAGTAAGCCAATATGAAAATGGGTAGCAGGAGACTTAGACATCACGAAAGGAGATTTCCAGTTAGCCATTAAATATATAAAAGATGCTAAATATCATTACTCAGAGAAATGGAAATTAAAACCACAACTACTACCAGATGGCTAAAATTAAAAAGACTAACAATAAAACCAGTGTTGAAAAGGATGGGGAGTAACTGGAACATCACACAACACTAATGGGTATATCAGGAGCACTGATGGCATTATCTATGAAGTTAGGCATATATATATGTTCATAAGATACACTCATAGATCTATATACAACAAAATCAAAGATATGCATAAGAAAATTCGTAACAATGGTCCTGGGTGGCTCAGTCAGCTCAGCATCTGCCTTCGATTCAGGTCATGATCTTAGGGTCCTTAAGATTGAGCCCAATCTCGAGCTCCCTGCTCAGTGGGGAGAGTCATGTTCTCCCTTGCCCTTTGCCCCTCCCCCTACTTGTGTGCACATGCCATCTCTCTCTCAAATAAATAAAATCTTTAAAGTTAAAAAAAAAAGAATATTCATAATAGCCCTAAACTAGAAACAACACATCCGTTAAGAGCAGAGTAGATGATAAATGTGGTATAATCACACAATGGAATTTAATAGCACAGAAACATGAATACATCACTGCTACATGCAACACAGATGAATCTCACAAATAATGTTGAGTTAAAGAAGTACAATTAACCCCTGCACAATGTGAGGGTTAGAGGTACCAATCACCCTGCATAGTCAAAAGTCCTTAAACTTCCCCAAAGCTTAACTATTAGCTGACTATTGACTGGAAGCCTTCCTGATAACATAAATAGTAGATACACATATATTTTGTATGTTATGTGTACTATTTGCTGTACTCTTATAATAAAGTGAGCTACAGAAAAGAAGTACTAGGAAAATCATAAGGAAGAAAAAATATATCTACAGCACTGTACTATTTAACCAAAACAATCGTGTGTAAGTGGACCTGCACAGTTCAAACCCATATTGGTCAAGGGTCAACTGTAAGTATGAAATAATACACAGTGTATGATTCCATTTGAATTTCAAAAACAGGCAAAGCCAGTCCAAGGTGTTAGGAGACTAAACAGTGATTATCTTTGGGTAGAAGTGAAGTAATAGCTAACAGGAGAGGCATAGCAGGGGTAGAGAGAGGTATTCTGAGTTCTATCTTGATCTACATAGTAGTCTACAGGGAAGTCATAAAAAGATGAAGTGGTCAGGAATGACAGATGTTGGAAAGAGACCAAAGAAGGGAAAACTGGGGCAGCTTGGGTGGCTCAGCAGTTTAGCGCCACCTTCAGCCCAGGGCCTGATCTTGAAGACCCACGTCGGGCTCCCTGATCTAGTCCCACGTCGGGCTCCCTGCGTGGAGCCTGCTTCTCCCTCTGCCTGTGTCTCTGCCTCTCTCTGTCTCTCTCATGAATAAATAAATAAAATCTTAAAAAAAAAAAGAAGGGAAAACTAAGAAACTCTCATAGGACTTGATGACTATTAGTGTTCATAACCTTTACGAGAGAGCAGTTCAGTAGAAGGGCAATCATTAAACAGTGGGGAACAAGGGGCAATGCCCTGAAGAACTAAGTACTGACTCTTCTACAAATACAGAGCGAGAATGGTTAAGTCTACTAAGTAAGGCATAAATTGATGTTTAAACTATTTTTTAAAAGCCCTTTTAAAGAGTAATAATGTTCCTTGATATGCCAACAGCTAGTCAGGATCAAAAAATTATAAGTATCTTCAAAACCAAAATAAATCACTCTTACAGATGTTGTTCGTGAGATCTCTTCATTGAAGAAAAAAATATATATTCATTTACCTTCCTCCTCCCAGAAAGAGAAGTCCAAGGGCCATGTGATGGGCTAAGTGGAAACCATAGTTCATTTCACCACCTGTTTTCATGTGTAAGAAGCGACAAAGCTGCAAAACTTTCAGGTTCCCCGAGCCAGCCATTACCATGGCAAGAGACAGCAGCACCACACTCAGGCAGGTTTCTAGGTTGTAAGGACCTGTCTGGAAATGCAAAAAGATGACATACTACCAACTACTGCATTACATTTATTATCAAAATTAAATTGGCCATCATTAGACTACAAATATTTATAATTTTTAAAAAGCTATAAAAAAATTCTGATTATGAAATTTAAGTTCAATGTAGAAAATTCAAAAAATAAAGCATAACAATGGAAATAACAATGCCTTGGGATACTAACACCCAAAGAGAACTGCCATAAGCATTTTGGCCTTTCCCCAAATATTTTCCTGTATCTATGAATCTCTTTTCAAGTGAAATTGGGATATTACTATACATGATATTTTTAACTTTTTAAAATCTATCATACGTAAACAATCTTCACTCAGGAAAAATTCCTACAGCACAAGATTTGATAGCTCTATTGTATAACAACACACAGATATACCATAATTAAATTTACCTAATTACTTTCAGACTTTTTGATTTTTCAGTTTTCTCATATTATACATAATGTTGCACAAATCTGTGTGGATTTCATTAGGAAATAAAATCTTATAATCTCCTGTCAGTAGAGTAGCAATGCCTCAAAAGGAATTGCAGTTCTACTAAGTGCTAATTTTTTTTTTTAAGCGCTAATGTTTTAAAGAGCAGTTACCAATATTCAGTCCTGCGACAGAATGGCATAGAGTATGACATTTCATGAAGGATATGGTTTTTGCTATCACAAGAATTAGAGATTTTCACGGGTCAGTATACTTTCACCTAATCAGTACCCCAGAACACAAATACAAAGATGAGCCAAAACTTCAAATCTCCCATTCTAAACTCAAACTGCAGAGATATTTAACAACACATAAGTAACTGAATTATCAGTGAATTTTCTTCAAGTTCAATTTTATTCCCAAGAAGAATGATCATAAAAAGACTTACTACAGAAGCATTAGGTGCAGACAAATAAGTCATAAAATCTTTTGCAAACTTATGCTGGAAAACAAAAGAAAAACAAATTGAAGTTAAAAGATGTATATCAAATGCTTTGTTAAAAAAGAGAATAAACTAATAATACTTCTTACCAAACAGTTAAAGGCTGATAAGTTTTCTGAGCCAGCAAATCGAAAACCCAGAGACAAACAGGCTCCTGCAATTATGTAAACATGGGCTTGCCTGAAAACAGATTATAAAAAATTTAATACTACCATTATTTGGCTTTAAAAATTCATTATTACTTTTCTTAGGGTAAAAATAATAAACATTCCCGTTCTCTAAACTAGTTTATATTCTTTTGGGAATGCTCAATTGTGCCTCTACTCAATCAGCAGATTTCTTCAGCAGGATCACGCAGCCCTCGTTGATAAAAGTATGCCTCTTGACTGCATGTTTCACACACAGCAAAGAAGATAATTTTTAAAAATA
Organism: Canis lupus familiaris; assembly: GCF_011100685.1. Taxonomy (NCBI): domain Eukaryota; kingdom Metazoa; phylum Chordata; class Mammalia; order Carnivora; family Canidae; genus Canis; species Canis lupus. The sequence continues at coordinate 36,419,336 of NC_049238.1, forward strand.
ACTGCCATCTTTTTTAATGAAAAGGATAAAAGAGGAATATGTATAAGCTAAATCTCTGATACTGTTTTTTGAGGGCAAGAGCTCTACACTTCAGTGACCTAAACAAAAATAAAAATCAACTCTGTAAGCATCTGATAAGTAATGATTAGAAACATGGGGGATTCAGAATTATTTAAATCAAGGACAGTACTTTTACCACAGTATACTTCTATTTATTTATGAGATGCTACGCTAGTTCACTTGAAATATATATATTTCATGACTTACGACAAAGTTTCCAAATTCAAATCCTCTGAGCAAGGCAATTCAATTTCACTGAGAGAGATACTATTTTCTCTTATAATCTGTCAAGACAGAAAGTAAGAATATCTGGACATTAATATTCAAGTTACAAATATTAAATGATTTGAAAAATAACATTCTGCTTTTGGGGCACTTTGGTGGCTCAGCTGGTTAAGCATCCAACTCTGGATTTTGGCTTAGGTCATGATCTCAGTGTAATGAGATCAAGCCCCATATAGGGCTCCAGACTAGGTGTGGAGCCTACTTAAGATTCTCTCTCTGCTCCTCCTCACAAGCTCCCTCATTAAAAAAAGAAAGAAAGAAAAGAAAAAGAACATACAGCTTTCCACGGCCGTAATTACATAAACCATTTCATTCAAATACATATATTTTAATCACATTGAATGCAACCCAATTTCAAATCTAAGATGGGCTCAACAATAGCTGAATAGAACTGAATATGTATGAACTGGAGGACTGAAGTATATTCTGAGTCAATAACAGGGTGATAATATTTCACACTAGTGAACTGAAATACAAAGATGATTGTAGAATAGAGCTGGGGCAAGGATACGGGAAAGCAGTGGGGAAGGGGGAAAAAAGCAACTGGAAAGAACTCTCATCAGAGACATATACTTTTTATTCATGAGGGATTTCTAGCCTTATGCCTACCAGAGTAAGACTAGTCACTAAATTACCCAAGCTAAACTAAATTGTCAATACGTTAATCTGTAACTACTGTTTAGAAACACATCCCTTTCCTTATAGTGTAAATAAGTAAGCAAAGCTTTATCAAATTTAAATAAGATTTAAATTATCCAATTAAATCATTTAATTAACTTTAAATTTTAAAAATCATTCTTTAATTTTTTAGAAGACTCTTTAGGAGAGTAACATTTCAGGATGCTTTCAATAATAAACCAATAAATATTCTAAACTCCCTTATGATATAATCTTATGTACTGAACATCACCAAACCAAAAACTTGAAATACCTTTCTCTTTGATAATCTCAATGAGGTAAACAATTATGCTGGCTGTGTAATACAGGCTGAGAACTATGTCCATCTTTCTTCCTTCCTTCCTCTCCAGACTTTATTTTTAATTTTGAATGTTATTTACTCAGAAATTGAATGACATTCTGAAAAACTGATATAACTCCAAAGTGAATAATTTATATACACATAGATAACCTAATCATAAGTTATATAGTATTATAACATCATATAGGAATGGAGTATTTCTATTTTGACAACAGGCAATTATAAGCTTCTCTGGCTTCAAAAGAGCATGTGCCCTAGAGGTTAAGGCCTAGGTTCAGCAAGGCCCACACTAGCTCTGTGACCATGGGCAATTTTCTTTTTGGTTTTTTAAAAGATTTTATTTGAGAAAGTGCATGTGCACAGGAGCAAAGGCAGAGGGAGCTGCAGGGCGGGGGGGGGGGGGGGGGGGGGGCGCCACCCCCTGCTATGCAGGGAGCCTGTTGCAGGGCTCAATCTAGGGTCCTAGGATCATGACCTGACTGAAAGGCAGATGCTTAACCAACTGAGCCACTCAAGCACCCCCTCAGGCAATTTTCTTGACTGCTGTGTCTCATCTGTGAAATGAGCACAAAGAAGTCCCCATCCTTAAGGGTTCCTGTGAGAATTAGAAGACAATCTACTCAAAGCTCTTAAAATTAATGTCTGCTACATACTAAATCTTAAATGTTGGTTGGTATCATCACCATATCATTAACCTGTGTATTGTAACACTATACTTGATCATAAGCCATTAAAACCATCACTAAGAACTTCAGTTGTAAAATAACTGGAGGAGGAGAGGGAGAAACCTTCCTCAATATGGTCCTTGTCATCTTTCCTATGGTCTCCTAAAGTTTAAAAAAAAAAAAAATCAAAATTATAAGGAGTAATCAAAGGGAGAAATACAACCCTTTAAGGGCAAGGTAAACCACACAGGAAGTGAACATGAAAAGACCACCAAACTCCTCTGCCTTGAACAGGGTATAATGGAAAATTCTTAAGATATGAAGTCCTAATAGCTAGTTTCACTTTTTCTTCACCTCTTAATAGTTGGGTGACTCTGGACAGTCTGTCTTCTTTCAATTAAGAGTACATTGTAATGATCTAACAGTAGCTCTAGCTGACTTTGAGGAGTTCATAATCTAATGGGTGTACAGATATACTGATAATAAACAAAAATAGCACACTGTGCCCATCCATAATCTGAGGGCAACACTTGAACAACTCACAGTATAGCACTGCCTAAGAGCATAACATAAGATTGTATATTAAAGCTTATAATGAAAAAAAAAAGTGCTTTGAAGACATTATTTGTTATTTTAGATGCGCCTTAAGTCCAAACAAACAAAAAAGCCATTTTAAAAGTAACCTTTTTAATACCTCTTTGGACACTAGGTTGTTCCCTACAAGGTGCCCTGCGCTACAGAATTAATGAAATGAGTGGGTAAAACTATGGAAAAAGTGGAGAGTGATAGGAAATATCAATGAATAGAAGAATGAATTTGTTACATGCATTTGGGGATCCTTGAAGTAAACAAGGCCAAATTTTAAAATATTAGGTCTGAAGCAAAAGAAATATCAGAAAGATAACTTTCTAAAAAAGAAATTATATTAAAAGCCCAAGGATCACATTTCCACAAAATTAAAAAGAGAACTCTGACACAGATTTTCACACTTTCTGTTCTGGAATACAATTATTTGTGTCCATGTTTAACTTTGTAAACTAAACTTAGTAAATTTACTAGAGTTTCTTGAGGACAGCCTACATGTCAGATGCATGTTAAATGTAGCCTAGAGTTTAGCATTTACAGAGGTCATTTACAGAAGATCAACAAATACGTACTGAAAAAAGGAATGGAAGGAAAAAGCATAATTTTATCCTACAATATATATTTTAAGGGGCATTTTCTGAAAGAACTGACATTTCTGACATCCAGATGTGCTGGGAGTTAAAATTTTGGTGACAAATGGCTGAGTCCATTAAAACAACTCTTCCTGTTTCAAATTAGTGGTTAACAAACTGGAAGAATCAAAAATAAATTTAGGAGTTCTACTTCAGAATCAAAAATTTGATTCAGAAGAATCAAACAAATAAAAATAAATCTAGGAGTAAAAATAAACTATCAGACTGACTCTCTTACAAAGAAATATGAATTCTGGGGGAAATAAAAAAACAAACTATCATGGCAGGGGTCAGCAAACTTGTCTTTAAAGGGCCAAAGAGTAAACATTCCTGAGTTATAGACTATATCGTTTCTTTTTCTTTTTTTTTTTTTTGACCATATCATTTCTAAAGTAACTCCTGATTTCTGCTATTGTAACACAACAGCAGCTATACATAATAAGTAAATGAATGACATGGCTTGTTACGATAAAACTTTATTTATAAAAACAGATGGGCTATAGTTCCCCAATCCCTGACCTAATGGCACTAGATATTAAACAAAAGCAAGCAGTTTCTAGAGGAGAGGTAACATTTGGAAGACCAGAAAACCAGAGAGTAATAAGTTTCCTTTTTCATGGCTTCTGGCCTGAGGGCAGGCCTACTCTGCTATAAAGGGCAGCTAAAATTCCAATTAAAAATCCATGGTCCTTCTGACATGAATCAAACAGAATACAGGGCTTAGGAAACCACGGCCACTAGAAGGTGAGAATGGAATACTATAAAGGAGAGAGCTACAGAGGGCAAATCACAAATTCTGTGCATTAATTGTGTGAAAATGTCTGCCTAACATGTGAATCACATGTGAGCAGGGCAGACTCCAGGTGCCCACAGAATAAAAGAACTAAACTGAGATTAGAGTTAGCACCCAAGAGACAGGGTTTGACATTTGATTCCAAATAAATTATTTGTCTGCTTTAAACAAAATGTATTTGTGTATACATAACACACACATACACACCCGTATCAATACTTCTTTGAGGAATACAACAGAATCCAGAATCTTCAAAAGACAACATTCACAATAAGATACAATTCAAAATTATTAACATAAGAACAAATAAGAAAATGAAACCTATTCTTAGAAGACAACATAAAACAGTCCTGAAATGACCACAGTGTTGACATTAGAAGGATTTTAAAGAAGCTCTTGTAACTAGAAAGATATGAAGAACAATATGCTCATAACAAATAAAAGGACAAAAATCTCGTCAGAAAAAGTAGAAATTATTTTTTAAAATGTAAAATTTGCAACTAAGAAGTAAATGAAACTTCAAAATTCTCTTCATGGGGGCACCTGGGTGGCTCAGTGGTTGAGTGCCTGCCTTCAGCTCAGATCATGATCCCGAGGTCCTGGGATCAAGTCCTGCATCTGGCTTCCTGCAGGGAGCCTGCTTCTCCCTCTGCCTAGGTCTCTGCCTCTCTCTCTGTGTCTCTCATGAATAAATAAAATCTTTGATGGGAAAAATAAAATAAAGTAAAAATAAAATTCACATCATAGACTTAATGGGAAAAAATAGAAATGCCCAAAAAAGTCAGTGAACATAAAGATAGATCAACAGAAGTTAAGCAATCTGCACAACACAGAGGAAAAAAAGAACAGAAGACAACAGGAGCTCTAGGATGATTTCCAAAGGCTTTAACAAACAAATAATTGGAGTCTAAGAATAGGAGAAAAGAGAGAATGAGGGAGAAAAAAAATGTTGGAAGATATAAAATTAATATGAGACATAAACTTACAGATTCAAAAAGTTCCTTAAGAATACAAAGAAAACCACAACTAAATACATCATAATCAACTGCTGAAAACCACATATAAAAAGAAAAATCTTCAAATCAGCTAAAGAAATGACACAATAAATACAGGTAAAAATTCAATGACTTCTCACCAGAAATAATGGAAAACAAAAAACAAGGAACATCTGTTAAGTGATCAGAAAAAAAAACTGTTTTGTTGTTGTGCAGTAAACAGTTCATCTAGCAGGCCTGAGAGTGCTACCCATAGAAAGACCTGCTTGCAAGGCTGGCCCTTGGTTGGCATCTGGAAACTTGAATGGCAAAGAGAACCTGACACTTGTAAAAAAAAAAAAACTTTCCCTAAATGACAAGAGGCTTCCTGTGTCTCAACTATTTGTATAAAATGTGGGTTACACTGACACGAGCTATCTTCTAAGGGTCAGCTTCATGGTAGGCAGAGGATGCCTATATGACCAGCCCTCAATAAAAATCTTGAGCACTTAGTCTTTAATGAGCTTCCTCATTAATGACACTTCACATATGCTGTCACAATCCGATGCTGGAAGAACTGTGTCTCAAGTGACTCTACTGGGAGAAGACTCTTGGAAGTCTGGGCCCAGTTTTCTCTAGACTTCTCTGCACCCAACTTTTCAATTGCTAATTTTCATTTGTTTTCCTTCACTGTATGATATCATCTGAGTATGACTATATGCTAAGTCCTGAGTCCTTCTAGTGAATTACCAAACCTTGGAGTGTTTTTGGCATGCTCCAAAACACTTATCAACCCAGATTTCCATATCTAGCAAAAATAACCATTCAAAACAAATTTCAAATTAAGACATTCTCAGCTAAAAGAAAATAAACAGACTTCACTGCCAGTAAATCTGCTTTGTAAGAAAAGCTAAAGAAATTTCTTTAGCCTGAAAAAAATTTCATCAGAGGAAAACATGAATCCTTAAAAACAAAAATGGAGATAATGAGATATAATAAAATCTAAAAAAAATAAAAAAATAAAAAATAAAATAAAATAAATAAAATAAAAATTAAAAAAATAAAAAAATAAAATCTAAGAAGATATAAATGTCAAAGAAAGCTAAAAATTTCAATTAAAAGAGCAAAAATTGGGGTGCCTGGGTGGCTCCGTAGCTTAAGCATCTGACTCTCGTTTTCAGCTCAGGTCATGATCCCAGGGTCCTGAGATCAAGCCTGACATCAGGCTCTACACTGGGCCCTGCTTAAGACTCTCTCTCCTCTCCCTCTCCCTCTGTCCCTTCCCTCCCTTCTTTTTTCCTTCTTTCCCTTCCTTCTCCCTCCTTTTCAAATAAATAAAGTTCTTTAAAAAAAAAAAAAAAAAAGGCAAAAATTACCAGAATGGATAAAACACAAGATCCAACTATATGCTGTCATTAAAATATGCATCTTGAATAGAGACACAAATAGGTTGCAAAACAAATGGGCAGAAATGGGTAGATCATGAAAACAGAAACAAAAAAAAAAAAAAAGAAAGAAAACAGAAACAAACAGAAAAGGCTAGAGTGACTATGTTATCATTAAATAAGAAAAATTTCCTTCAAGAGAAAGAATATTACCAGAGAAAAAGGTGGCCAGTTAATAATGATAAAATGGTCAATTCAACAGAAACATTAAAAAATCAAAAATGTACATAAACCTAGTAAGAGTTTCATATGTGAAACAAAATTTAAAGAAATGGAGTAAAACAGATAATTCTACAATCATACTAAGAGATCTCAACATCCTTCTCTTAGTAAGTTCATAAACACTAGTTAAAAATTAGTAAAAACGCAAATGGTCTAAATATTACCACTATCTTAAAGAATTCAATATATAAAATATTACATCTAGCCACTGCAGAGTACGCATTCTTTTTATGTGTATACACAACATTTGACAAGAAGGTTATGTGCTGGGTCATAAAACAAGTTTCAATAAAACCACAATGAAATTAAATCTGAACAAAATTAATAATAAGGAAGTCAGAATAAACCCACATGGTTGGATATTAAAAATCCCACTTCCAGGACACCTGGGTGGCTCAGCGGTTAAGCATCTGCCTTCGCCTCAGGGTGTGATCCTGGAGTCCCGGAATTGAGTCCCACACTGGGCTCCCTGTTTGGAGCCTGCTTCTCCCTCTGCCTATGTCTCTGCCTCTTTCTCTCTCTCTCTCTCTCTGTGTCTCTCATGAATAAACAAATAAAATCTTTTTTAAAAAAACCCATTTCTAAAGAAATCCATGAGTCAAGAACAAATTACAGGGATACTAGAAAATATTTCAACTAAATGATAAAAAAAAGAATATACCGAAATTTGTAGATGCAGCTAAAGCAACACATATAAGGAAATTTATTGCTTTACAGGTAGAAAAGGGAAGTCTATGAAGCAATGATCTAAGCTCCTACAATAAGAATCTAGAAAAATAGAAGCAAAGTCAACCCAAAAAAATAGAAGAAAAAAAACATTAAAGGTAAGCACAGAAACTAGTTAAATGAAAACAGTTAACAGAAAAAATGAAAAGCAAGCATTTCTTCTTTAAAAACATGATCAAAATGAATTAGTTAGACCAATAAAGAATTTATTAATTACTATGAAGAATGGAAGAGGTTATCTCTATAGATCCCAATGACATTAAAAGGAGCCTGCTTCTCCCTCTGCCTATGTCTCTGCCTCTCTCTCTCTCTCTCTCTCTCATACACAGTGATGTAGTATGAACTTTATTACAAATCCAACTTAGCTGAACTAAATTTCTTGAAAGACAACAAAACTGACAAAATATTAAACCACAAGTATGAATAGCCCTTACCTATTAAAGAAATCAACTATGTTACCAAAATTACAAATTTGCAAAACAAATTACATGACTTGCCCTACAAAAACACCTGAACTAGTTTCAATAGTGAAACATTAAACATTAAATTTAAGAAAAAATAACATCAAACATTAAATTTAAGAAAAAATAACATCAATATTAAAATTCTTTCAGAAAACCGGATAAAATAGGCTCAGCTCGTTTTATGAAGCCAACATAACCCTACTATCAAAATCTTACAAAAATATTTCTCAAAAAAGTAGAATTATAGATTAGAATCATACATAGATTCAAGACTTCTAACTTATTACCAAAGTAGATGAAGCAATATATAAAAATAATAATAATAATAAACAAGGATCAGGTTGGATTTATCCTAGGAATACAGTGTTTTTCTGCTGGTTCAAAATTCAATCAATGCAGTGCTTACTTTGGCAACACATATACAAAATCCAATCAATGCAATCTGCCATAATAAAAGAGAAAATCTATCTATATCAGAAAATATAGAAAAATGTTAAATATAGAAAAAGCATTTAGTAAAACTCATCATCCATTCATGATAAAACTTCTTTAAAAATTAAAAATAGAAGGAAACTTCCTCAACACCTAATAAAGACATTTATAGTGAAAAATACTTACTAGTGAAATATCGAACACTTTTCATCTAAGACTAGGATCAAAGCAAGAATGCTCACTCTCAATTTTATTCAACAATCTACTAAAGATCCTAGCCATTTCACTAAGTTAAAATAATAGAAATAAAAGGCATAAAAATGAAAAAGTAAAATCATGTTAAAGAAAACATGAGTATTTACATGGAAAATCCCACAGAATCTACAAAACAACTATAAGAACGAATACATGCATTTACATGTCAAAGGTCAAAAAGTTAACATACAAATATCAATTTTCTATTTTATATCAATTGTATACCAGCAAGCAACTGGAAAATGAAATTCTACATAAAGATTCCACTTACTATAGAATGAAAGAACATAAAATACTTAGGAATGTACACAGTAAAAGCTGCTCAAGACCTTTACCTTTCTCAGAAAAATTTTAAAAGGCCTAAATAGTTTCTATATTCTTGGATTAGAAGACTCAGTCCTTACGTATCTATCTTCCATATATTTATCTATAGATTTAACACAATTTCACTTACATTCACCGGACTTTTAAATCAGTAAGGATGAAAAAAAAAAAAAATCAGTAAGGATGAAATGATTCTAAATTTTACACAAAATGCAAAGGACCTAGAGTATGCAAAAAATCATGAGAAAGAACAAAATTGGAAGATATGCACTATTTGACTTCAAGACTTATCATTTAGCTATAGTAATCAAGGCAGTTTGATACTGGCATAAGGATAAGCAAACAGATTAAAGAGAAACAGAACAGACAGCCCAGAAATAAGCCCTTATTTATCCAGTCATCTAATTTTTGAGAAAGGAGTGACAGAATGTGCAAAGTGAAACAACAGTAAGATATCATTACATATTTACCAGCAGAGCTAAAATTGAAGACTAACATCACCAAATACTGACAAAATATGCAGCAGTTAGATTTTTATAAATTGTTGGTCACAGAGTAAAATGGTGTAAACTCTTTGGAAAAAGGTTTATCAGTTCTTATCAAACTAAACATATCTACTCTAAGTAGATTTCAATCCTAAATATTTACTCAAAAGAAATTAAAATATAAATCCACAAAAATATCTGTGTCAGGGTATTTATGGTAGTTTGATTCATAATAGTTAAAACTTGAAACCAACCCAGGTATCCAACAAAAGACAATGGAAATAGAAGCTGTGGACTATTCAAAGAATGGAATACTACTTAAAAAGGATGAGCTACTGATACACTCATATCTCAAAATCATGGTGAGTGAAAGAAGTCTGATATTAAAGGATATATACTGTATGTGATCCCATTAATACAAAGTTCTACAAAAGGGAAACTAATTTATTTTCAGAAAATAAGCTGCCTTGGGAGTGGGGGATGAGTATAGATGGAGGGGGACATGGAAGGAGTGCACTTCTGGCCTTTTTTTTTTAAGATTTTATTTACTCATGAGAGACACAGAGAGAGGCAGAGACACAGGCAGAGGAAGAAGCAGGCTCCATGGAGGGAGCCTGACATGGGACTCGATCCCGGCTCTCCAGGATCAGGCCCTGGGCTGAATGCGGCGCTAAACCACTGAGCCACCCGGGCTGCCCACTTCTGGTCATTTTGATAGAGTTTTGTTTACATAAGCATATGCATTAGTCAAATCTTATCAAATAGTGTATTTAAAACTTGTGGATTTCATCGTATATAAATTTTATCTTGAAAATGTAAATACTGAATTCTAGTTAATGATAGATATGCCAAATATTTATGGAAATATGCCAAAATATTTAAGGAAAAGTATACTACTGTCTGCAACTATCTTTGAAATTCATCAAAAAATGATGGATTGGATAGAGAATAAATGAATGTATGATTAAACAAATTTACATAGTAAAATATTAACTGCAGAATCCAACTGGTGATATGAATGTTGTATAAAATTCTTTCAACCTTTATTTTGAAATTTTTCTTATTAAAATATTGGATGAAACACTACAGTGTTCTCAAGGATAAACAGATTTATTTCATAAGGAAAAAGGACCTGAAACCACCAGACATGGACAGCTGATTGCAAGGGCAATATTTAGTTACAATATTTGATCTGGAGTTTTAAAAAAGCATCTGCTTATTTTTAACTATTTGGCTTATTAAATAAATAGGTTATAAAGTAATTAAAACCAGTTAATATATATGAGATCTAAACTTGTCACAAAATAAAATAGTATCTTAAAATAAATCTGGGCTTAATAAGGATAAAAATGTCAAAAATACCTTGTTAGGGTACTTTGGTATACTTAATTTTTAATACTACAATTTCTCAGGATCTGGGGCCAAAAGGGAAGACTGTGATCAGCAATCTCAAACTGAAAGTTCCTGTTTTCAAGACATATTATAAATCATCAATATTGCCTTTATTTAAAAAAGTATTTTATAGGGTTTTGGAAAATCCCACAAGAAATCATACCTTATGCTCTTAAAGGTATAACAATATTTATTATACATACTCACCTGAGGAACATTGCTATCAACCCACTTGGAATTTGGTAAAATATCATCCCACAGAATCAGGCATCGAGCAAGTGTCTTAAAAATGTAACAGACAAAATTAATTAGAGCAGGCAAAGTTCACAGATTTTATAAAAATGGTAGTATTAAAAGGTAAAAATCAGTTCCCAACTGACAGCAATTTTGAAAAAAACAGTACATAATATCAACCTAAGCTAAATTCATATTAAAATAAATTGCAGATTAAGATTTCTAACACAAAAAAATACCCTAAAATTGAGCTGATTGTTATCAAAGTTTAGAGGACTTTTAAAAACTTGCTTCATCAAAGAGAAGAATCTTAGCACTGTCTATATAACCTAAAGGCTTTCATATGCTAAAAACATACAAGCTTAAAATTAAAGAATAAAGGGAAAAATGTAGGTAATTATGTCAAATAGTTATTGTCATTAATTATACTCTTAATAGTAATGCTGCATCCTTGATAAAGAATGTAAAATAAGGCAGTAATGAAGACCCAGCCACTTACTGCTTGTTGAATAATGCAAGAAGTTGAAATATCAACTCTAGGTATTATATAGCAACATGATTATGCTTCCTGGCGTTCCTACAAGTTACATCCGGGAAATTTCAAAAGAATACTACCAATTACAACTAGATAATGGATTAATAGTAAAAGGTTCCCTTGTAGAAACATTAATATTCACAAGCTAACTTGAAAAACACAATAGATTCCTCATGTTAGCAGAAATAAAAAATTACAAAGTACCATACCCTAAGTAAGAGAAATTCTGGTTTCACAAAATCCAGCAAATACATGGTGTCAGGAGCTCGAAGCCAATCTGCAATGGATCTGTTGGTGGAGGATACCAATAAGCATTATTGCTCGAGGAGAGAATAATCAGGAATCCCAAGACAGGTTTCAAAACACTTATCCCCATTCTCTCCACTACCCTATTTGCTTTCTATTGTACTTTATATCCTCTAATACAGTATTTGATATGTATGAATGTCTATCCTACTATGACATAAGCTTTATGAAAAGAGATATTTTTTGTTTTGTTCACAGAAATATCTCCATTACCAAGAAAACATTGACATATTCATCAAAATAGATGAATACCTGTTTTTAACCACTTGTTAATTTTGCATCTATTCACTTTTTCTAATAGTAGAAATTTACAATACTGAAAAATTTCTTGAACCTTAGAATATTTTTTAACTTAAAAGGCTTCACATTTAAACCATGGTTTAATGTCTCCTACCCAACTTACTCTTCCATGTAAAATATAAAATAAACACCAGTTTATTCTAAAAAAGTCTAGTTTCAAGTGTCCAGCACTAATTATTGGGAGTTGGGAAGGAAGATGGTGAGATTATTAGGAAAGTTCTTGAACTAAGTAGAAATCATTTTTGTAAATGGTAACCAAGAATAGAATAATGCTAAGTGTTTCTGGCTTAACCAATCCTGAAACAACATGCATAATTAATAAAAAAGAATTTGGGCATTTTTTTAATTGTCAATGACATCAACTATAAAACAAAAATAAATTAAATTTGGCAATTACATTGCCAAAGACTAAAATAGTAAAACATTGTTTCTAGAAAAAATCTATATAACCTATAGTATTGAAGAGAATCAAAATCAGGTTAATCTAGTATAAGGAAAATAAACACATTCAAAAAAATAAATAAATAAATAAATAAACACATTCAGATAATTTAGTTTTACTACTGAGGTCAAAACCGAGGTCATACTATCATGGCAAGGGATAGAGTCAGGGGATGTGATACCTGTTATTGGTTTTTAAGTAGATCATAGCCAAAGCTAGAGTGGCACCTGGACAAGTTACATCCACATTTATGGTATCTCCTTCCTATTTAAAAGAAAAAAAAAAAAAAAAAAGTTTATTCATGTAAAAGAATTCTGAATTGTTACAAGTTTTTCTAAATACTAGCCTATGCTTAAAATTAACAGATTTACAAACGTTGGTAAGAAAACTACTTTCACATTGACTTAACTCCCAGAATTTTGATTTGTTGCTTTATTTTGGACTTACTTTGATTTGATAACTTGGAGATTTATGCTTCTCCCTATGCATTCCTGCTTGAAAGCGCCTATGACCTCCAACCATGTACTGATAAAGCTGCTCAGGCACATTGAGATCAGACATACCTATCAAATTACTGCCATGCTGGAAAATGAAATAACAAACATGTAAAAAGGAAAGCTTATGGAATAAGATTCATAATACCCATGACAAAAGAATGAACTAACTTCAAAGCAAGGTATTTTGGGTTTTTTAAATTAAAATAACTATTACCCAAGACTTAATATTCAAACAAGCTCTTAATTATTCACACTAAGAATTACTTAGAGGTACCCGAGTGGCTCAATAGGTTGAGCATCCACTCAGGTCATGATCTCACAGTTATGAGATCAAGCCCTGCGTCAGGCTCCATGCTCAGTGGGCAGCCTGCTGGAGATTCTCTCTTCTTCTATCTCTGCTCCTCCCCACCCCTGGTCTTGCACACTCTCTTTCTAAAATAAAAAATAAATCTTAAAAAAAAAAGAATTACAATACATATATGTTCAAGTTAAAACTTTCATTTCACAAATAAAGTTAATACAGTTAATTATACTAACAATAAAAGAAAATATTAGGTCTGCAAATGAAACCTGAACTATAAACACCTGAGTTCTTTTATTATTGTGCCTATGAAGTATTTCAGCAACAATAACTATAATAATGAACTTATTGAACACTTACTGTTTCTAGTACTTGTCTGTTTAACGTGGATTAATTTACCTAATATAATTCTACCAAATAGCTACTATTTTAGATGAGGAAAGTAAGGCACACACAAAGCCCAAGGTTACAAAGCTAATAACCAGCAGAGCTGGCTATAAACAAGGATATAAAACAATCCATGGAGTTGCTTAACCACTAAACAACACTTCATGGATAGGACTCACTGGTCAGGAGCAAATCAAGATCCCAATTTCCAGTGTGCTACTTTTCCATTGCACCATCTGCCTCTTTAGTTCATGTGTCAAATGCAAAGAATCAAAAACCTAACAGATGGTGAACTTTCTTTATACAATTTAGTTTCAGTGTTAACACTGTATTGGGGGCTCTTAAGGAACCCACATTCCAGGTGACACAGTCATTTAATGAAATGTTAATTCATTTCATAATGAATTATGATAATTCTATACTATGTCTCATGGATATGGTTAAGATGGATCAAGGTGGTAGTGTATTCTGTCATAAAGCAAACAGTATGGCAACATTCTGAGATCCCAGTGAATACCGGGGTGCCAAAAGAAGGTCATGGTTTATCTCTAGCAACTACTATAGACACTTAAAGCTCCCCATCATACTACATTCTCACAGTTTTCCTTTTCCTGTCTGGGGGGCTATCACTTCATCTCATATCTTAAATTCTTCAAGATATTTCATTCCCTAGGTTCATTTATGAACACTGACTTCTAAGCCAAGGGGATAAAAATCTTAAAGCCCCACTCTTCACTACAATTCTAGCACTTTGAAGAATATCCAGGAAAGAAAAAAAGCTGAGAATCAGGTTAAGTCATAGTGAGGTAGAGTGGTATTCAGAGTTAAATGTTAATATCATTTGTCTCAACATCCAAATGTCATAAATGAAGCATCTGAAGTTTCAGAGAGTACTTACCCCCAAGCAAACCATTCCCAGGGCCAAGCCAGCAGCTAAAGAATAGGACTCTCTATCAGTGCAGTATTCCATTTCAGGACCAGGGGGCCGTCCTGTAAAACAGAAAATAACACAGTTCAAGCAGGCCTTCTATTGTATGTTTTAGAATTAGCTTTCTAATAAGAACCATGGATTCTATACAGCCCCACTAGAAAGACAGGACATTATCACAAATGGTATTCACAACTATTGGTTTACAACAAAATAAAGCCCCAAATGGTTCTTTGAATGTACTAATTTGAAAGCAGTGACTTTTAGACACTGTGAAACTTTGGGTTTTATTTAGAGAAAAACAAAAAAAATTATCAAGAACTAGAAAAAAATATTTAAAGGGACGAATGCTCAAAATGTTTTAATTTTTAAATCTTACATTTGGTTTTTGTTTTGCTATTTTCAATCTACTCACTAGTTATGGTAAACACATATTCAAACATTAATAATGGGCAGGAAGGATACTAAGTTTTTAAGCTAAATATTATGTTTCAGACACTTATTTTGAATCTACATGATACTGAACTCTATTATGGTAGAATTTGTGTGTGTGGATCCTACAACTCTGGCTTAATACAAAACTCATACTTTTAAAAAGCACCCCCTAATTCTAACTCTACCCTTTAGGGCAGCAAAATGTATTATACATAAAGAGCCCTCTGTCAAAGACAAATTTCATAGTCCTGGCATTTTACCCACAGGAAAAAAAGGAATTAAAAAAATACATATATTATACAAATGTAACCAATATTACACAAAAATAGCAAAGAATTAGAAACTGAAAATTAAAAAAGAAGCAATTTACAGAACACCAATTCAATGAGATATTACACAATATGAAATTAATTTTTAAAAACATTTATGACAATGATATATGGAAAGGGCAATATAAAAACAGTATATATATACATTCTGACTGTAATTACATAAGAGTATACGCATATGAATCTAGATGAAATCCTCCATATACAACATGAAAAGGCTATGCTATGATTCACCTTGCAGATGAACAAGCTTTAAAAGCCACTCGAGTTTCTTCTGAATAAATGTTTCTTAGACCAACTTATGCTATAACATATCTTGGTAATAGAAAAATTTCAGTTTTGTGAATATTTCACACTGTAGATTATATTGTTGGTGTCAATTTTTCACTGCTCAACAGTATATGTTTATATATATATACATATATATATACACACACACACACACACACATACATACACACATACATCCATACTCTTGACAAGAGCCTTATGGTGAACTTGAACTCATGACTAGCTTTGGCCTGGGATCTTAGCTGGCATAATGTAAGCAATGGCATGAAATGTGCTTCCATTATTTGGTTCTCCCTCTTGACCGTTTGTTATCACCATAAAACAAGTGTGGGCCAAAAATAAGTCATCTGGAGTACAGTTGGAGCAGCATACCCACAGATCTACAGCCTAAAGCTGAGATGCTAGGCCAATTTTGTGGCTATTTGTTAAGTAGCATTATTGTGGCAACAGCTAACTAACAATCATTCCAAAGAAAAATATGTCTTCAACAATACATCCTGAAATATATGTAGGAAAGATCCTGAGTAGGACTGAACAAAGCAAGGAACTATATATCTAAATTAGTGAACATAATAATGCCAAAAGCATTTCCAATTGTCAGAAAAAGATAATACAGAAGACACATTTCCAAAAGGTTTAGGCTCCATTAAAAACAGAGAAAATGCATTTCATTACCAACATACCCACCAGCACGTAAAGGAGGAAAAGCAAGAGTCAATCACTTCCTTTCTCTTGGAAGTACTACTGTCCAACAGAATGAACACCATTTCTAGGGATCAAAATACTCAACTTTGCATTTCAAGTGCAGATCACTGCTAGATATTGCCTAGTAAAGACAAAGCAGGATAAATAGCACTCTCATGTATAATTAAGACCACAGGATGGGACGTCTGGGTGGCTCAGTGGCTGAGAGTCTGCCTCTGGCTCAGGTCATAATCCCAGGGTCAGGGATCAAGTCCCACATTGGGCTCCATGAGGGAGCCTGGTTCTCCCTCTGCCTATTTCTCTGCCTGTGTGTGTGTCTGTGTCTCTCATGAATAAATAAATAAAATCTTAAAAAAAAAGAAAAAGACCACAGCCTACCTCATTAAATAGGATCTCTGGAGCTCAACAATGGGCTGGCCAAATAAACGTGCAGATTAATAATCTGCTCACTAGTATCAGCCTTGGAAAATATTACTTATACCATCTTTTTTATATGGGTCAGAACATTCTAACAAAAGCTACTGTTTTTCCTTAATTTTATTACCATTTTTACTTTGGTTCCTATGGAGTGGGCAATCTATGCTGACAAAGACACAGTACTACAATTGCCATACCTATTTCAGCCAAGAGGACTTCTGCAGTATGCCTATGAGCTGTTCCTTGATATACAAGGCCAATGCCAACCACTGCAGCCACTTGGACATTGTGAGGAACATCAAGCTCTGTGGATGTTGGAGGTAAGAGGGCAGGAATGTGAATGCTAAGAAGCCGAGTAATTGACATATCCATGGTGCCTAGTTTAGCAGCAGAAACACCAAGGAGCAGTCCAATGCTTGTCATTTCATGACCCTAAGGTAGAAAGCAGAATGAAATATCAGTCACTACCAAATAAATACGTAGTCTTAAATAAAGTACTGCCTGCCAGTACTTTCAGTAAGTACTCTTGACAGGCACAGTGAGAAGCACCAAGAATACAATAGCAAACTAAAGAGACACAGTCCTTACTCTCACAATGCTAGACCCCCAATGGGGAAAAAAATGTTGAAGTAAAAATACACAAATATATTATTGAAAAGCAATATATTGAAAAAATATAAAATAATACAAAGCAGTATTTTTAGAAAGCCTTATTTTGATTAGGAGGAGCTGAAGAATTATTAGGACTCTTCTAAGAAGTAAAACATATAATAGGACCTCAAGGATTAATATAAATTAGCCAGGAAAGTGGTAGAAAAGGAGGCACTCAGCTTTAGAAAGTAGGAGAAAATGAGGTCAGATGAGAGAAACATGTAAATGGCTCTGATGTGATCCAGAAATAAACCCTCACAGTAATGGCCAAGTGACCACAGAGTGCCAAGACAATTCAATGGGAACAAAACAGTCTTCAGAAAATGGTGCTGTGATAATTGTAGGCCACATGCAAAAGAATAAAGCTGGACCACTTTCTTACATCACTCACAAAAATTAACTCTAAGTGGACCACAGAACTAAATATAAGAGCTAAAACTATAAAACTCCTAGAAGAAAACACAGGTGTTAATGGGTTAGGATCATGGGGTAGGCAATGAGATATGACATCAAAGCATAACAATTAAAGAAAAAAATAAATGAACTGAACTTCATTAAAATTAAAAACTTTTGTGCTTCAAAGATACCATCAGAAAGTGAAAGATAACCCAAATGGCAGAAATTTCTGCAAATCATTTACCTGTTAATGGACTTCGTATCCAGTATACAAAGAATACAACTCAGTAAGATAGCCCAATTTTAAAATAAACAAAGGATCTGAATAGACATTTCTCCAAAGAAGACTTACAAATGGCCTATGAGCACATGAAAGGTCCTCAACATCATTAGCCATCAGGGAAATTGCAAACCAAAACAACGAGATATTACTTCACACCTACTAGAATGAGTATAATTAAAAAGACAGATAAATGTTGGTAAGAATCTGGAAAAACTAGAATCCTTATCTATTGCTGGTGGGATTGTAAAAAGGTTATAGCCTCTCTAGAAAGTTTGGTAGTTCCTCAAAAATTTAAACAGCTACCATACGACCCAGCAATTCTACTCCTAGAAATACACCCAAGAGAAATGAAAATATACGTCCACACAAAAACATACATGTTTATAGCAGCACTGTTCATAACAGTTAAAGAGTAGAAATAACCCAGCTATCCACCAACTGATGAATGGATAAACACAGTATATCCACACAATAAAATATCTATTCAGCAATATAAAGGCATGAAGTGCTGATACATGATACAATATAAACAAAAACAAACTGTGAAAACATTATGATAAGAGAAAGAAGCCAGTCATAAAAGACCACCTACTGAAGGATTCCATTTACATGAAAGGCCCAGATTCAGTAAATGCACAGAGACAGAAACGAGATCTGTGGTAGCTAGGGGCTGCAGGGAGAGGGAATGGAGGGCGACTGCTACTGCTATGAGGGTCCTTTATGGACTGATGAAAATGTTCTAAATGTAACAGCAGTGGGGATCCCTGGGTGGCTCAGCGGTTTAGCGCCTGCCTTTGGCCCAGGGCGCGATCCCGGAGTCCCGGGATCGAGTCCCACGTCGGGCTCCCGGCATGGAGCCTGCTTCTCCTCCTCCTGTGTCTCTGCCTCTCTCTCTCTATGTCTATCATAAATAAATAAATCTTTAAAAAATAAAAAAAATAAATAAATGTAACAGCAGTAATAGATCCACAACTCTTTGAACACACTAAAAACTACTGCATTGTATACTTTAAGTGGTGAATTTTTATGGCATAAAGGTAGAAGAGTTTATGCCAAGAAAGTTTGGTTTGCCAAACTCTGAAGTAGAAGAATGTGGTTTGCCAAGGAGCTAAAATGGCCAGTCCCTGTGGTTGGTGTGTGGGTAACAAGGAGCTGAGTGGTACAAAGTAAGGTTGGACAAGTAAGTGGCATCACATATGCAGAATGTGTATCAAGAACAATGAAGTACTTCTTTAAACAGTTTTGACCAGAGAAGTGATATATTCCCATTTATACTTTAGAAAGATTACTCTACCTGCTATGGGAAGAATGGATTGAGGTGTACAAGAATGAAGAAGGAAAAACAAACAGAACAATTAGGAGCTACTGTAGTGACCCACAATGAGGCACACTGCCAGGAGCTGGGAGTCTCACCTTGGTCAAGTAATCATGTATATTGAGAGTAGCCAGCTTGGTAAGATGCCCATTCAGACCCAGAGCCATGAGAAAGCCAGCATATTCATTGGCTAACTCAGCATGCTTGGGCTTATTGTAAACAATCCAAGCTGAGTCGATCTGGGAGGCAGGTGCTATCTTCAGGCCAGCAGCCACACCATTGTGGAAGCTGGCCCAGCTTGTCATGTTAGGAGGCACATCAATGTTTCCACTGTTAAGGTCTACTGTTGTGTTCCGAGGCGGGGCTCGTCCTATTCAGGCAAATTTAAAATTGAGAGAATAATTCATAAATCCAAAATTATTCAATTTATATTTTTAAGAACAGAGATTAGTTTTTCTACATTCGAAACCCTTAACCCCATAATAATTGGAATGATATTAGGTTACTATGAGTACTTAGACTTTAATACATGTGCATTAAATCTGATGCAAAGTGGAAAAGCCCCGTTCAAAATAAGTCATTGTCTGATGCTTGCTTTGGCAGCACATATAAAATAATTCATTTGTCTGAAACTGGACAACTTTCTTACACTATATACAAAAGTAAACTCCAGATGGATTAAAGATCTACATGTGAGAACTGAAACCAAAAAACTCCTAGAAGAGAATATAGGCAATAATTTCTCTGACACAGGCCAAAGCAATGTGTTTCTAGCTAAGTCTCCTCAAGCAGGGGAAACAAAAGCAAAAATAAACTACTGGGATTACATCAAAATAAAATGCTTTTGCAAAGCAAAGGAATCCAAACCATCAACAAAACAAAAAGGAAACCTGTTGAATGGGAGAAGATATCTGAAAATCATATATCTAATAAGGGATTAATATCCGAAATATATAAAGAATTTATATGACTGAACATTAAAAAAAATCCTAATTAAAAATGGGAAGAGGACCTGAATAGACATTTTTCCAAAGAAGACATACAGATAGCTAACAGATATGAAAAGATGCTCAACATCACTCATCATCAGGGAAATGCAAATCAAAATCACAATGAAATATCACCTTACACCTGTCAGAATGGCTAGAATCAATAAGACAAGAATTAACTAATGTTAGTGAGGATGTGGGGGAAAAAAGTAACCCTCGTATTGTTGGTGAGAATATAAATTGGTACAGTCACTGTAGAAAACAGTATGGAGGATCCTCAAAAATTTAAAAACAGAAATACCAGTTGATCCAATAATTCCACTACTGGTTATTTACCCTCCAAAAACAAAAGCATTAATTTGAAAAGATACATTCACTCTATGTTTACTGTACCATTATTTACAAGAGCCAATATAGGAAAACAGCCCAAACATTCATCAACAGTTGAATGAATAATGATGTAGTGTGCGCACGCGCGCATGCAAACACACACACAGGAATATTATTCAGTTGCTAAAAATGATGAGATCTTGCCATTTACAACAACGTGGATGAACCTAGAGGATGTTATGCTAAGTGAAATAAGTCAGAGAAAGACAATTATCATATGATCTCATTTATATGTAGAATCTAATAAACAAAAGAAAAGAGTAAACAAAGAACAGTATCAGGCCTAGGAATGCAGAGAATAAGCTGATGATCACCAGAGAAAAGAAAGAATAAGGTGATGCATAAAGGAGAGTGGGAAATACAGGTTTGCAGTTATGGAACAGGTTAGTTATAGAAATAAAAGGTACAGCACTAGAAATACAGTCACTGCATGGTGACAGACAGAGGCTATACTTGTGGTGAGCATAACATGCAGAGTTACTAAATCACTATGCTGTATACCTGAAACTAATGTAACGTTGTACATCAACTATAATCAAATAAAATGTTTAAATAAAAAAATTTTAAGAATAAAATAATTCATTTTCCTTTTTGCTAAAATACATGGGGCTATAAGATAACTGATACCAATTTAACTTTATACAGATCTGACTAGGATACCCACTACTTCGAAATCTTTCTTTCACACAGAAGTAAGCTTATTAATATAAAGTGAAGATTAACATCACAGTTAAACTATATGAATAATAAATTTCAACCTGTGACTGATGACACTGATGTGAATTTCATATATGCCATCCTACAGTTGTCTCTGGACATTAAAGAAAAATACACTGTAAAATGAGATGAGGACCTTTATAAATTTGTTCTCTTACTATATGCGTTTCTCCCTCTGTATAAGTAATTATATGCCCTTGTTAAAAATGCCAAATTGCATTCAGAAAACCCTATTTAAAAAAAAAAAAAGCATCATTTTATAGACCTGAGTTACCCACTGAACCATAAAGAGTATTTGCTAAATTAAGTTTTATGGTCAACTTCTGTCAGAACACTGTTAATTACATGTTCATGATTCTACATGCTCTGTGAACTCCTTTTCCTGAGTCTTTTAGTTCTCTTTTGGATCTCCACTGTGTACAGGCAAATACCAAATTCTTTTTATATCTTTAATGCTCTGTATTAACTACATCAGGTCATAGATGAATATTAAAATAACTATTCTATAAATATTGCATAAAATTATACAGTTCACTACAAGTTTGAAAATATGGTTTTAAAGGAGTTCTGAAATTATGTAAAATAAATTTCAGATAGATCCACAATGTCTTAATTAGAGTGTGTATGCTAACATACTCACACACAAAGTAAAATATATTTGCTTTTACCATATGCTTTGTGTACCTAAGAGCTAACTCAAATGCTGGTATATGACAATGTCACACTGGGTGACAAGTTCATGAGGTGTACTTTTAACTTCTAAAAAGGCAGAAATTAATAATGAAAAAACAAGTGAACTTTCTAAAACAATTCATCATATGCATAAAACGAGTATTTACACAAGAGAAAATGACTGGCAAAGGGTAAAGCAAATATTCTTCAATAAGAATAACATACAAAAGTACTAATACCAGTGTAAGTTAAGGAGCTATTTTAAGAAAGTATCTTGTCCTAAATTAATTTATTATTAAAATAAGATAATAACAGTTTTTTGGAGGGGAGTTTACCAGAATGGCTAAAAGAATAAAAGTTTGGACTAATGTCAGAAACACATTCTGAATATGCAAATTTAACTAAATGTATTCAAGGAAAAAAAAGTGATTCATATATATTTATTAATACCCATCCACGTATCACTGCCCAAACTTAATACATTTTAACATTTGCCAGTTTTGCATGAGGTTCTTTTCTTTTTAACTCAAATTCTTTAAACAAAAACCTTTTAACAGTTGAAAGACTAACAGAATGAACACCTCTATGCCCCTTTCACCATGAAGACTCAGTTATTATTTGGATTTTGCCACACTGTTTCATCTCTGGGAGAGAACCATTCAAATACTGAAGGTAACTCTGTTTCTTCTGTCTCTAAATAAGATTAGTGCTCCAGAATAGGTATAATTTGGAGATGAAATGTGATCTCACTTTCCATATGTTATTAAAAGTATATGCTTTCCACATACCTGAGTGGAACCCTGGATTTTTTTAAATTATGAAACTTAAGACATTGTGGAATTATACTGATATATTATACTATACATGACTGTGTGTATGATATGTACATTTCGTACAAGTCTCATAAAACCACACATATTATACTTCAGGGATTTTCAATAATTTCAATTGCACACAACTGTCACCTTTAGAACATATTCACACAAGCATCAGGTGAACATGCACTATAAAACCCATTGAAATCAATACTAGGAAATGAGCACACTTAGATCTCGCAGAAGTAAAAATCCACACAACCAATCAGAAAGGTAATATGAATGAATGTTACATCAAAGCCTTAAAATCTTGCTGTCCTAGGAGTTCTAAAGCAACTAACCTAAATAACTATACTCTGACAGCATGGTTATAATAGCAAAAAAACTGATAATTTCCAACAAAATCAGATTCTTTACATAAGCTATTTTACAACTATTTGTGTAAAATACAGCAAATAAAAATTAAGTTATTGAATAAAAATATCTGTACACAATAGCTACCTACACATATACATAACTGTGTATCTATGTGTACTAGATATGAAAGGATGCTCACTCTACAGTAAATTTAAAAACAATGTCTAAAACAGATTTAATTTTCCTGAGAATATATAATATTACAAACTAGAAAAATAAAACTGAGAACCATATATACCAAAACGCTAACACTCTAGCAAACAGGACTACTATATTATACATGAGCATTTTTTCTTTATGCTTAGTTTCTTTTTGTTTCTGAATGAGGATGATATATTCGTAATAACATATAACAAGACACATTAAGATACAAAGTTTTTACATATTATACTTTAAGACTAAAGTTCAGTAATCTCACCATCATCAATATCTTTCTAAACTTTCCCAAGTGCCTTTCCATATCATGAAATGGTCTCATTAAAAGCAAATTTAGTAATGGGCTACATGCTATTTCCCACAATATTTAGTTTGATTTGCTATTTGAGCTTTGACAACTGCTAGAGTGGTTGATATGTGAAATCACTGGGGATAGAAAGAACATTTCTTTGGTTTTAACTAATTCAATAACTTCACTAAAAATATACTTAATCATTTTCCTTTCTCACTGAGACCAGAATTTAACATACCAGTCAAATTCAATTTAGGAATAGGCAGTGGTTCCGTTGGAACAGGATGGTATGAAAATAGGGTAAACATTCCTCGTCCTACTGGAAGGGCCATAGTTCGCTGACACAACTGGAGCAATCTATAATTAAAATCAAAACCAACATGTAAAAAATGTGTAAGCAAAAGAAAAACTGGAATGCAATCCATAGTTAAGTATTCCAAAAGAAGAACTTCTATGTAAGATGAAATCACATCAGAGTAAATTCACACAAAGATGTGGATGAATCATCCAAACGTGGTTATTCTCACTTTTATTCTTGTTCCCCTTAGAAACTCTAAGGGAGAGATACATTTCCTTTCTTTTGTTTCATATTTGCTTTGAGTGAAAACCAACTGGATTATAAACCAAACAAATTTTCCCTCAGCAACCAAAAAGAAAAATCTAAAATTCCATTCTGGGGGAATCCCTGGGTGGCTCAGCTGTTTGGCGCCTGCCTTTGGCCCAGGGTGCGATCCTGGAGACCTGGGATCGAGTCCTACGTCTGGCTCCCGGCATGGAGCCTGCTTCTCCCTCCTCCTGTGTCTCTGCCTCTTTCTCTCTCTCTCTGTGTCTATCATAAATAAAAATAAATAAATAAATCTTAAAAAAAATTCCATTCTGATGCTAACAGGCTCAAAGGAAAATACTACGTTTACATTTCCTCATTTTGTCTCAGGAGTGCCACCTATGTGACCTGTACACAAGAAAGGAAAGTAAGTTCCTATACTGGAGGTGACAAGTTCCTGGTATCTCCGGGGGAAAAATAATTAGTTTCACTTACATAATAACTAAGATTTATAGGATTAATAATACAATAAGTTGCCATATTCAGGGTTAAAATGGCTTCTATGGGCCATATTTTGAAACTAGTACACTACTCTTAACTTTTTTCTATGTTAAATCACATTCCATGTAGCCACTTAAAGCAAAATCAAACAAATTGTGGAAATAGGGGCAGTTAAAATCAGGAAAACACTTAACAGAATTTATGCCTGAAGACACAGAAATATCCCATCAGAGGCTAACATTTTCTCTGCAGACAAAACTATTTATAAGCACATTCTCTCCCTAACTATACATACAGCTGCTTTTCTAGTTTTTTTGGTGAGAAAAATCTGCTGTCCCAAGATTCTTCAGGAACACTGCCCCATGTTAATTTAGAATCAGAAAAAATCCAAGGCCACATCCCAAAGAACTTTTTAGCAGAAACTTTAAACATAATCCACAAAACTGTAATGAAAACAATAATACTGTAATCCCTTCTGAGATATCAATGATTATAAAGATAAAAACAAAACAAAAAAACTAAACTAGCATCATAGAATCAATGAGCTCAGTTAATGATCATGGCTAATGCACTGAGCTTTACTACGTACTGGGCAGTGTCCTAAACACTAGATAGATATAACTCACTCTACACACAGAGCAACCATATGAGGTATAAATGCTATAATTATGCCTATTCTTATAATTGAGACAACTGAGGCAGCAAGAAGTTAAGTAATTCATCCAAAGACATCCAGTGGCCAAGAAAGGCTCCAGAGCTCATGCTAGCCACTATGCTCCCACACAACTTCTCTGTCCCTCAGCCTCCTCAGCTACAGGTGACAAACACCTAGGTACACATGGAAGAGGAAACAGTGAGGCAGATTAGGACTAACTCGGATCTTCGGCACCCTGTGGCTATGTGTGGATGCTCCTTCCTCTTAAAGCAGGACTACTGTGAGCAAAGCAAGGAGAACCAGAAAATAGTAGTGGAAAGTAACAGGTGACAGAGACAAGACAGGCAACAGGACAGGAGAGAATTTTCAAATATAAATTGAACTGTCCTAAGACAACAACTCTAGAATCTCATGAGATGGTTACTACTGAATATTACAATTATCAAGGAATATAACATATGTTAGAAAGTGGCAATAGAGAAGACTTATAGTGTATTCCCTATAATATCAGAAAAAAATACTGATATCAAGTTGAAACTACACTAAAACATTTATACATATACACACATTTTTTTCCTCATCAAAATACAGAAGAATGAGCTCAGTGTGTTGCTTTGATGTAAATTCTTAAGGTAACTAAGCAAAATAGTCTGAGTCATCTTTTCTAAATAGCACACAACTGTAATTCGAGAGGAGTAGGGTCACTTATGTCATCAGATACTCTTAAGTTATCAAACGCCAAAACATTTTGAAAAAAAAAGTATGGTTTACTGAGGTTGGATAAAAACTTAAAATACGTGGTACTTTTAACTCTGAACTATTTTTTTAGGGTTTTTAGAGTTAAAAAACACTGACAAAAGACAACAACGTGTTTCCTTCACCTGTTTTCTTTTTCCTCAATGAACTCATGGTCACTGAGTTCTGGGTACTGTACAACATTGACACGGACGGGATGTGCACTTTGAAGAAGCCTTCGCACGTCCTGCACTCTTAAATCTTCACTCCATATTAATGACATAACCTCCTGATTCATGTCATTCATTCCATCATCTTCCTCCTCAGTTTCTGTTCCTGAAGGAACATCTGATGAGAGCACCTGAGTAACAGACTTGGTTGTAATAATAACTTAAAAACCAATCACCACGCACTTATTGATCACTAGAATATACAGGATGATGTACTGTGACTCTATCATACAGAGAATATATGTATTCTAAAGCAAGGCTGTTTTGGGTTCACAGTGTATCCTAGGACTCTAATCCAGAAGTCTTTTTTAAAAGTACAATTATATTGCCCACTTGGGAAAATTACTGAGCCAATGGAAAAACATTAAATTCAAAACAATAATCAGAAAGCTGATTCCATTGAGAGAAACATTCTAAATAAATTATAAAAATCTAACTGTATCCTAAATATCATAAAAAGGTTACAAATTACTGCAAGCAGAATATGAAACCCATTCACTATCACTAAAGAACCCACACAAACATAAATATTATAGTCGATCAATATAAGCATAGAAAAACAACCTGGAAGGATATATGTCACAGACTGGAGGAAGTTGAACAATATTTTCTTACTTTAATACTTTAAATGGACCATGATCAATTTTCACCTTGTTTTTAAATAAAGATGTCTTAAAAATTTCTTAATCAGAAAGCAGCTGCAGCAAAACAAATGAAGAGGTTTAATCCCTTGATTATCATTGTCCTCAGAAGCTCAACATGTGTTTTCTATGAGCTTTCCCCATCCAAATAATTCAATCACACTGCAAACTAGATGTGAGTAGCGTGAAATCTTCTCATTTCCTCAAGAACTTTCTACTCCTTTTTTTTTATAGAGATTTTATTTATGTGAGAAAGAGACTGAGAACAAGTGGGGGAAGAAGCAGAAGGAGAAGCAGACTGGAGCAGGGAGCCCTATGTGGGACTCAGTCCCAAGACACTGAGATCATGACCTGAGCTGAAGGCAGATTCTTACGTGACTGAGCCTCCAGGCACCCTGGAAAGAATTTTACACTCCTTTAACAAAAGATTAAAATGCCAAAGTTTTGTAACATAATGTAGAAGCCTAAAAATAATGATAGCAGATAATGACTTACCCTCTTATTTAGTTCATAAATATTCATTATGGTTCCTATGGAATATCTAACTTTAAAAGAAACTATTCTCCCATATGAGTTAGCCATAAAGTATAGATCCAAATAGCTGATAAACTGAATTTAGATGAGTCATAAAAGGTAGCCTCAAATAAAATTAAATGGTAGCCTCAAACAACTGAACAAACTGAATTTAGATTAGAATTACTTAAAATGACATCTAAATACAGATCAAATGGGATCCCTGTGTGGCTCAGGGGTTTAGCCCCTGCCCTCGGCCCAAGGCATAATCCTGGAGTCCAGGATCGAGTCCCACCATCGGGCTTCCTGCATGGAGCCTGCTTTTCCCTCTGCCTGTGTCTCTGCCTCTCTCTCTCTGTACCTCCCATGAATAAATAAATATCTTAAAAAATAAATAAATAAATACAGATCAAAGATTATCAATACCATTTGGTTTTAGTGCTAATGATGTTCAACTGCTCTCACTCATTGTAAGAAATGAGGTCTACATGCTAAAATTTATCTTGGTAAAGCAAAGTATAATCATATTATTAGCATTTAAAAAAAGGTTTTCTGTTTAAAGTAGGACAAACACTAATTCAACTATTATATGAGTATGGGTTAAAAGAGATGTGCTGGGCCAATCCTGCTGGAGATGAGGTCCCACGGAAACTGCTTCTCTCACAGATCCAGTAGGCAACTATGATGTTAGGAATAAAATTTTGATATAGACTTTGGAGGTCCGAAGAAACATTAATAGCCTAAGTCCTAATATGGATTACAAAGTTACAATATTTTGATTGATATGTGTCGGTTCAAAGCTGATAAGAGATGAGGCAAATTTGTGCTGTTCTCCTAGGGAATATAAAAACTAAATACAAGCAGGGCACCTGGGTGGCTCAGTTGGCTAGGCATCCAACTCTTGATTTAGGCTCAAGTCATGACCTCAGGGTTGTGAGATCAGCTTCATCGTATTGGGCAGAGCTTGTTC
Source organism: Canis lupus familiaris (assembly GCF_011100685.1). Classification (NCBI taxonomy): domain Eukaryota; kingdom Metazoa; phylum Chordata; class Mammalia; order Carnivora; family Canidae; genus Canis; species Canis lupus. The sequence continues at coordinate 36,448,043 of NC_049238.1, forward strand.
AGGATTTTCTCTCTCTCTCCCTCTTTCCCTGCTCCTCCCCTCCTCTCCCCTCGCCTCCCTCCCTCTCCCTCTCTTCCTGCTCACCCCACCCCCACCCCTGCTGGCTTGCTCTCAAAAAAAGTACAAGAGTCACTAGGAGTGGGAAAGCCATCCCTGAATCCTCTATGATCCTTACAGTAATGCAGTGCTACCATTTATATTTTTTTAGTAATGCAGTGCTACCATTTATATTTTTTTAAGTTAAGCAGTTCTAGAAAAAGTAGTTAAAACTCCATTTTAAAGTTTTAAAAGAGGCTAATATTAAAAGAGAGATAATTGGAGAATAATGATGCATTTCATTTTCTATTTGTAGGCTTCTTAGAACCCATTCTTCATAAAAGCAGAGGAAGACTGGCAAAGGATAGAATTTCAGGACAAATAACCTAAGATCTTTTTTTTTTTTTTTTAAGATTTAATTTATTTATTTATGAGTAACAGAGAGAGAGAGAGAGAGACACGCAGAAATACAGGCAGAGGGAGCAGCAGGCTCCATGCAGGGAGCCTGACATGTAACTCAATCCCGGGTCTCCAGGATCACGCCCTGGGCTGAAGGCAGCGTTAAACCACTGAGCCACCCAGGCTGCCGCCTAAGACATCTTCTAAACAGCTTTAGTATCCCCCATTCCAGTTCCCAAAAAAATTCTTTCCTGGGGCTTTAGTTTTCTATGATTAAACAAATATATCTATACCTATTTAAAAAGTTAAATTCGGGCAGTCTGGGTGGCTCAGCGGTTGAGCATCTGCCTTCAGCTCAGGGCGTGTTCCCGGATCTGGGGATCGAGTCCCACATCAGGCTCCCTGCTTCTCCCTCTTCCTGTGTCTCTGCCTCTCTCTGTGTGTGTCTCTCATGAATAAATAAATAAAATCTTAAAAAAAAAAAAAAAGTTAAATTCAAGAAATTCAACACATCAAAAATGTATAAAAGAGAATAGAGCTAGATATTCAAATTGAGGATGTATGTACTCTCCTTTTTTCTATGTAACAGTTACAAAGTAGTTAATTACCAATATGATACAAGTAGAGAAAGAGTCATGGTAGTGGATCTACTGACTCAGCACTTATCCTGACTCAAAGAAAGAAATATCTAGGCAAGGCAGAGCCTTCACAAACCTTGTTCCCATGTTCAACTTATAAAGGAGAAGACCTGCACAATTATAAACTCCATATGGCATACAAAAGACAAACATATATACTTGTAAAAAGACGAGAAAAACGAGTAGTTCTACTTTGATTTTGAGACTAAAGCTAAACTTTGAACTTTCTATGTTGACACTCACAGATTTCCCTTTGGGTAAGTTTCCTTCGCAGGCCTGCTTGGAAAGATCCTGACGTCCTATCAGGAGACAGACAGCTTCTGGCCAGTCTGAAGCAGGCTGTTCTCGACAGTGGTAAATTGCATCTCTGATAGGAAGAGCAATTCCAAAGGGAAGAGTTTCCAAGTCTCTTAAAGTGAAACCTTGTAATGAAAGGGAGAAAATTTCTCATTCAGACCTGCCACTGTCCCAATTATCCTAACTAAAGTTAATCGACATCTATCCTGACAAAACAGAAATCAATTTTATTCATCTTACTACCAGACTAGTGTTTTGCCATCAAGCATTAGTATAAAAGGCCCCTTTAAAAGAACTCCTAAAAACCTTAAGAAAAAGGGAAACCACCCAATTGTAAAGACAGGAGGGACAAAAAGACATTTCCCAAAGTGGAAACACAAATGGGCAATAAACATATGAAAAGTGATTATGAAAAGTTCAAATTAAAACTACTAAAAATGGGATCCCTGGGTGGCGCAGCAGCTTGGCGCCTGTCTTTGGCCCAGGGCGTGATCCTGGAGACCCGGGATCGAATCCCACGTTGGGCTCCCGGTGCATGGAGCCTGCTTCTCCCTCTGCCTGTGTCTCTGCCCCCCCCCCCCTCTGTGTGTGTGACTATCATAAATAAATAAAAATTAAAAAAAAAATAAAACTACTAAAAATATAATTTCACACTCACTTGATAAATATTAAAGCAAATCAATAGCAGATGTTGGCAACTAAATGGAGCAACAGTAATCCCCACCCACAGCTGGTGGTATCATCACTTTGGAAAACATGTGACATATACAGATAGGTCCCCCTCTGTGGCCCATTAATGGCCACACAGAAACTTGTGCACATGTGCACCAGGACATAAGTATTAAAATATTCAGTAGTGAATATTTTCGCTATGACAAAAAGGGAAGGGAGGAAGCAGCCCCACTGCTATCATTAAATAGAATGGATAAATAAATGGTGCTGTAGTCAAACAATGGAGTATGCAGCACTGAAAATGAATGACCTACTGCTACAGGAATCAACATGGAGTGAAAAAAATAATTTATATCTATATCCATTTATATGAAGTTCAAAGACATATAACACCAACCAATATATGAAGATGATAAAACTACGAAAGAAAGGAGATAATACAAAATTCAGGTAGGGCCAAGAGTACCTGTAGCAATAGGGTACATAGGAGGAAGATTATCACCTGGAGCAGAGATGCAGAGCCTTCTAGTACACTAGAAATGTTCTATTACTAATGGTAGGTAACTAGTACACAAAAATGTTTCACTTTATTATTATTCTCTAAACATATATTTTATACATTCTGTTGTATTATACCATACTTCATATTTAAAATTTTTCAAATCTCAAATAAATTAAAATTTATTTTCCTATAATGATTTTCTACTATTTAATATCGAAAGTTGATGAATTATTGAGGTAAAAACATTTCCTTATATGAGAATAACACTTTTATTAAATATTATATGACATACCAACAGACAGAACTCATCTAATATTTTTCAGCAGAAGTGTCCTACCTGCAATACTATATGACAATTATTGTAATTTTCAAGGGAGCATATAAAAAAAAAAGCGAAAAACTAAATCATTTAGAATATTCCTTAAATAAGAATTTGGAAATCCAAATTCATTATACCATTCATTACACCACATTCATCAAACTATTACTTTATAACATACTATTACATAATACTATCTATCATTTTTTGTATCTTCATATCCAAAATTTAAAAAATTTTTTTTAGTCCTTTACTTTCAAGAAAAAAAATAATGTCTTTAGTGTCTTACTCCGTTTAAAGCCTAAAAGCACTGGCTTTGGCAAAAGAATAAGGAACTCCTTTCCTCCCCTTCCCCTTTCCCAGCTACATCCTCATCTTGGAGTCTAAATCACTAGCTTAGATCCTTCAAAAGCATTCCCTGAAGTGTCTGTATAATTACTTTTAGATTTTGCCAGACATACTCCCTTCTGATACCTAAGTATTATAATGGCTTCAAGTTTGAACATGGAGTGATTATAAGTCTCCATTCTGAAGAGGCCAGTCTGCAGAGCAAATAAACATTTCTTACCTGCCAAGAGATAAAAAGCTGGTATGCCAGCATTATGATATGGAAGGTGTGACAGGGAAAGGAGGTGTGGCTTGATGGGCCATGATCTTGGTCCTGCAGGACCTTTCACAGAGTGAGAGCTCCTTTTCTGCCTCTCTGTTCTAGCTGACTGTGAGGAAACAGGGCCAATGGACGAAGCAGGTGGTTCTCACCAGCATCTCAAAGACATGAAAAAAGTAACAAGGACTATCTTACCTACATTCGTCATCCAGACAACTAATCGTTCAGCTAGACTAGAAACTGATGTAGAATGCCTGAAACTGAACCTATGAGGGAATAAAACATGAGTTATGAAACAGTAAACATAATAGTGTTTTATATTTTTAATATACAAGCGCAATCTGAATAAAAGTCACCTGTTTTCTTCTTGTTCTGCTTGTGACTTTTGGGGGGCTAAAAGGCAACAAAATGAAATTTTATTTTAATAGTTATCTTCACAAAGAAAACATATCACATGTAGAAGACATTTGGAAATAAAAATTCATTAACGAACAACTCCTAAAAAACAAAATAAGCAGTCCTCTGGTAGGCTGGAAAGTGTAGTAGTAACTTCCCTGAGACTATAAAATAGTCCTTTCACATACAATGAAAAATAAAATTTGTTAGATCTGAAGTACTGGTCTCTGAAAATCAGCTATGGACTACAGCCTGTAACAGTACAAAAGGTCATCTCTAAAATGAGGCAAGACATGGCCTCTAAAGCAAACACTTAGGAAATTTTTCATTTGGGGGGCAGCCCAGGTGGCTCAGCAGTTTAGCACCGCCTTCAGCCCAGGATGTGATCCTGGAGGCCCGGGATCAAGTTCCATGTCGGGCTCCCTGCATGGAGTCTGCTTCTCCCTCTGCCTGTGTCTGCCTCTCTCTTTGTGTCTCTCATGAATAAATAAATAAAATCTTTAAAAAAAATAAAAATAAGTAAAATAAATAAATAAATAAAATGAGGCAAGACATGGCCTCTAAAGCAAACACTTAGGAAATTTTTCATTTTTTAATTTCAATTCTGGTATCAACATTCACAAAAATTTGTTTTGGGGAAAAAAATTGTTTTGGGAAACCTAACATTATTACACTGACTTACCTATAGTTATTCTTGATAAATACTGTGAGGATTCCTCAGAAACAGAGCTCTCATTACCAAGTATGTAGAGTGCAATACTCTGCAAAAGAAGAAAATTAACATTATTTTTTAAACAAATGAGGCATAATTACATATAGGAAAATTCATCCATTTTACATGTACAGCTCTGAGTTTTGACAAAGATCATATAATAATATAACCACTACTACAATCATGATATAGAACACTTCCATCATACCAAAAAGTTCCCTTATACCCTCTAGTCACCCCACTCCTCCTTCACCTAGCACAGGAAACAACCCACCTGTTTTCTTTCCCCATAGTTTTGCCTATACTACAATGTCAAATAAATGGAATCTTAAAATATGTAATCTTCTGTGTCCTACTTGTTTAACTCAGCAAACCTCTGAGACTCATTCACATTACGGCATGTATCAGTGATTTCTCTTTATTGCTGAGTAGTATTCCATTACACAGATGTACCAAACTCTCTCTATTCATAATCTGATAGACACTTGGACTGTATCTGGTTAGGTGAACCCTAACTCACACCTTTCTCCCCTTGGCCTTCGAAGTTCTCATTTGAATATTTGCTCCTTGCTACTACTACCAAGAGCTGAACCTGCAGTAGCTTTTTTTTTTAAGAAGGTAAAGCGATTCTATTAAAATTTTACTACTATGCTGGAGCATCTTAAAAATCCTAAATTCCAAACCAATATAACCACTGCAAATGACATACTCCTGAACCTAGCTGACATCATATCTAACAAAGAAAAGTCATAATATGAATATCTACAAGTTGACTAATATAATTTAAGTTGGGAGGCTGACCAACTTGGTATATTCATATTTCTGATTCCTCCGTGTGGCTAGATACTACACCAAGTCTCTCCCAATCCCAACCCCCAAGCAGAGTAGGGCAGGACCAATATACTAGGTGATTTCACTTAAATGTTTCGACACAAGCATCAAGGGATGTGAAAATTCTGGGACAAACCTGCTCTTGATATTTTTGTGAATGTATTTAATGCCACTGAATTAACTGTATTCTTAAAAATAGTTAAAATAATATTATGCATATTTTACCACCATTTTTTTTAAAAAGCAGAATGACTATTCTACATATCTGTTTCAGAGCCACAGGGGACTCTGAAATCTTTCTCAACATGAAGCAAAGCAGAATACATAATAAACGAAAAGACATGTGGGTATAAACATATTTACAGTCCAATGATATTTGTGGAGGAGATAAAAGCAAGAGGTTCTCCTATAAGCCTGGGAAGGCCTCATCTCTGGAAAGATACACAAAGGACCTGTAAGCTGCCTGCTCCTGGGAGAAGGGACCAAGAAATGGGAGCATGAAGGAACTCACCTTTACCAAAGTCCTTTGGTTCTATTTGAAGTCTTGACCTCAGACACGTATTAACTATTCAAAATTAACTAATTTTTTAAAATAAGAAAGATGTGTTTCTTTAGGGAAAAAATTTCAGGAAGAATTTTTTTGTAGCTATAGACAGGCTGATTATAAAATTTAAATGAAAAGGCAAAGGAACCAAAATAGCTAAAACAATTTTGAAAATGAAGAGTAACAAAAGGAGTCATCACACTAACCAATTTTAAGACTTACTATACAGCTACAGTAATCAACACAGTATGGACAGCAATATGAATTAATGTACTACAATAGTCTAGAAATAGACCCGCAAAAATGTGGTAAATTAATTTTGGAGAAAAGTGCAAAAGCAAGAGAGAAAGGAGAGTCTTCTCAACAAATGGTGTTAAAAGAACTGGACATCCAAATAGAGTAAGAACCTCAACCTAAACCTCACATCTTATAAATATATATATATTTATATATATACAATGTATTATACATATATGTATACATATACACACACACACAATAGATTATAGATCTAAGTATAAAGCAAAAACTATAAAACTTCTGTGAAAAAACAGAGGAGACCCTAATTGTGACCTGAAGTTAATGAATTCCTAGACACCAAAAGCACTATCCATAAAAGAAAAAATGGATAAACTGGCTTCAACAAAATTAAACATTTTTGTTCTGCAGAAGAAATATTAAGAGAATGAGACATGACAGCTACAAACCAGAAGAAAATATTTACAATCCACATAGCTGACAAAACCTCCTATCTAGGGATCCCTGGGTAGCGCAGCGGTTTAGCGCCTGCCTTTGGCCCAGGGCGCGATCCTGGAGACCCGGGATCGAGTCCCACATCGGGTTTCCGGTGCGTGGAGCCTGCTTCTCCCTCTGCCTATGTCTCTGCCTGTCTCGCTCTCTCTGTGACTATCATAAATAAAAAAAAAAAAAAAAAAAAACCTCCTATCTAGAACTCTCAAAACCTCATTGGCCATTAAAGAAATGCAAATTAAAACCACAAAATACTACATATCTAACAGAAATGGCAAAAATTAAAAACCATGACCACACCAAACACTGAAAGGATGTAGAGAAATCAGAACTCTCACAAGTGATTGTGAGAATGTAAAATGGTATGGCCGCTCTGAAAAATACTTACATGACCATCAATCTCACCTCTGAGTATCTACCGTTGAGAAATGAAATTTACATTCACACAAAAACCTAGGGCATGAATGTTTATAGGAGCTGTATTGATAATTGCTAAAAACTGGAACGAGTCCAAATATCTTCAAAGGGTGAATGGGTAACCAATATGAAACATCCCCGTAATTGACTAGCACTTGGCAATTAAATACAACAGGTATTGCCTGCTAACACAGGCAACAATCTGTAAGAATCACAAAAGCTTGTGGGAAGTTTTGGGGGGATGGAACTGTTCTGTGGCCTAATTATGGTGGTAATTACATAAATCTATACATTTGTTGAAATTCACAGAAATGGGGATTCCTGGGTGGCGCAGCGGTTTGGCGCCTGCCTTTGGCCCAGGGCGCGATCCTGAAGACCTGGGATCGAATCCCACATCAGGCTCCCGGTGCATGGAGCCTGCTTCTCCCTCTGCCTATGTCTCTGCCTCTCTCTCTCTCTCATGACTATCATAAATAAATAAATAAGTAAATAAATAAATAAATAAATAAATAAATAAATAAATAAATATTAAAAAAAAAAGAAATTCACAGAAATGTACACAAAACAAAGTTAATTTTTTGGCAGAATTTTTAAAATGAAGCTTTAAAAAGAAAAAAATAAACAAGGTAGACAATACATACCAATACTACAAGTCTGCTTCTTTCACAGATTCCAGGAAGGTAAGGATAGGGCGGCATTCCTTCACCCTTCAGACAAGAACTCACCCACTGATAAATACTTGGTGGCTCAGGAGTAAAAAATGATGGATGATGCATAAATCCTGTTTGACCTTTAGAATTAGATACACATTTATAAAAACACAAGAATACATTAAGATACTACTGTTTTAATCTTTTTTTTTTTAAGCAGGCTCCATGACCAGCACAGAGCCCAACATGGAGCTTGAACTCATGATCATGAGCTCAAGACCTGAGCTAAGATCAAGAGTTGAATGCTCAACCAACTGAGCGACACAGGCATCCCGCAATGCCATTTTATTCTAAAGGGAAAATGATCATTGTCTGCCATTTGGAAACAATCAGAGTAACATTTTTCTTCAAAATGCTTCATGATTTTTGCCACAGAAAATAACAGACTATATTATAATATGTAGCATCTAAATGACTACTATTTTATCCATCCTGGATGGAAATTTAGCAAATTATTGTACTCAAGCCATATAAAGAATCTAACCAAAATACTGCCCTAATCCTAAAGGCAAGAAAACAAGAGACACCTAGGATTTTCCTCTAAACATTGGGCCCTGACCGAGTTCCTGTAGCTCAAGGTCTAAGGCCGTAGAGTGGTGATCGAAATGTTCTATACCTGAACTATCCAATATGGCAACTACTGCCCTATGTGTCTACTTACTACTTGAAATGTAAACTTGAATTTTCTATATAAATTAATTTAAATAATACATAGTTGTTAGCTACTATCAGATAGGTCTAGAACAAAGCATCCTTAGCACTTGGGGATGGGTAAAATTTTTCCCACACACTGAAGAAGTTAATGTTATCTCTTACTATAAGTCAGAGAGCAAACACTACAAACTGAAATCTACCGGTGGAAAGAAACCACTTCCAACTTAAGAGACTAAAGGTAAGAAATACAGTGCTATTCACCAAGAAAGATACAACCAAATGTCACTCACTGTTTAGAAAATCTTTAATGGAGAGCCTGGGTAGCTCAGTGGTTGAGCATTTGCCTTTGGCTCAGGTCGTGATCCTGGGGTCCTAGGATTGAGTCCCATATCGGGCTCCCCACAGGGAGCCTGCTTCTCCCTCTGCCTATGTCACTGCCCTCTCTATCTGTGTCTCTCATGAACAAATGAAATCTTAAAGAAAAAAAAAAAGAAAAAGAAAAATTTTAATGGCACAAACACGTACCTTGATCAATTGTGCACACTTGTCCAGTAGTTCTGACAAGTGTTGGGAAATCTCTATAGTAATGATCTACATAAGGTTCCAATTTTAAATCCCTAAAACAGTAAGAGCATATAAAAAAGAAATCATAAGGAAAGTATTAAAGCATTTCCCTCACAAAATTAGGATTCATCGGTTCAATTTTTCAATTTAAACTTATAACAAAAAAGATCATCAAATCTAGAATCTTTTTATTCTATTTTTGGACCTTGAAGTGCCCTACTGGGCAACCCAAACTCCTTTTGCTAGATAAATTTTATGGGGTTAAAACTAGTTTCTCCTCTATTATTTGTTAGTTTTGTGATCTTCAGCAAGTTATCTCTATGAACCTCAGTATTTTCTTCTAGAAAATAGGAAAATTTCTATTCACTCACTCAGAAGTTTTGAAAATTAAATAAGATATATGTGTTAAGAATACCTTAAAACATGTAATACCTAAAAAAAAACCTAAAAAATGGAATTTCAGAAAGCCATAATGATTAGAGTTTGGAAGTCATTTCATAACAAAAGAATTTTCATGACAGTAATGATTTGTCATAAGAGAAACTGATCATCAATTAAAATGGTCACACCTCAGAAGAGAATTTAAGTCTTGAGGAAGATCACAAAAATTAGAAAATGTTCTACAATCTTAACTCAGTGGTTGACATTTTAATTCAAATTCAACTTTCTTTATCACTAAGGCTCAATAAAGGCTGAAACACCACCTAAATATAACCTTCAGAATTCAGGGCCAAACTGGATACACTAAAAAAGCCTCAAAGGCAGAGACAACGACAGATTGAGACAACAAAAACACGGCAAAAAGAATCCTCAGCTAGCAAATACTACTCATGTTCATAGAAACAAACTTAGATAAGTTTCATCATCATTAATACAGGGATCATAATAGCTACAATTCATATTCATATATGTAAACTATGATTATGTTAACTATACCTCTTCTTTGAATTTAGGTATTACTGCAAAACAGTAGGTGTTACAGAACTTTCGCAAAAGCACAGCCAAGTCACCTTGTCAAAATGAAGAGCTGAGTAGGTTGGTCACCACCATTGTTTAACACACTTCTGTGACTTCCCACTGATCTTAGGACAAAGATTAAGAACCCCATAACAGCCCACAAGGCCTTTATATAGCCAGTACCTTCAAACATTTCTGTGGTTTATAGAAAATATTCTGGTTTTCTGAAAAGGTAGAGTTCATAAATTTATTTACAAGGTTCCTATATGATATTCATGGCTGAGATCAGGTAATCTAAGGACTTCTTGGTAGTTACTAGTCTACAAACAAGATTTACCTTGCCAACTGAACAAGAAGGCCAACAAGTGAACGAATTCCTTCTCCCATTAGAGTATTCAACTTAAGCTCCTCATAGATAAGGTGAAGAACAAAAAATATTGCAGGTATATGAGTAAAAAGAAGTGTAGAAGAATCCAGAATGAGATTCTGTGAAAAATCCTCATCCTTCATTTGTGAAACTTCCAAAGGACTTAAACATAAAGATCTATTCAAAAGATGAGACTCAACATTCTGGTGGTAGTCTGAATTTAGTAAATACTCCCAGTCCTGAGAAAAATAAAGAAGATATTAATTTTTTAAATAATGCCCCCTTGTAATGTCATCATTAGAATAATTTAAGTTTCATTTTCACATTAAGTTGAAAAAACAATCACAATACCTAAAAATCAGATCCCCATATCAAATTAGCTAGGCAATTTCCAGATGCCAACAATAGACACTAAGATAAACCACTTCAAAACCCATTTGAAAAATTTTAGTTATGCCCTATTAGGAAAAAGACTGGGGGAAGAATCCAACTACTTATAGAGAGAATGAGAAAGAAAACTAAAATTATCCTAGGTGATATCTTATGAAGCCAAAAGTAGAGAATAACAGGTCATAAGTATAGATGGGCAAGTTTAGTGACTAATATATTTATCTGTGTTTTGGTAAGGAGAAAAGTCTAATTGTATATAGTTAGTACATTTATCTATGTTTATAAGATGCTGGGGCAAGCAATTACAATCTAATCATCAACTGAATTTTATATTCACACTGATTGTCCTCCATTTTCCAAGTATTGAGTCTGTTTTGGTTTCTGTTTTGATTTACTGTATTGTATTGAGAGAATATGGTTTACGCTATTTTCAGGTCTTGGAATTTTCTAACACTTTTGAAAGGTTTACTACAGTGTGTTATTCTAACTTAAAATCTCTTGGAACAGATAAAGAAAAAACAAACCATAAAACATTGGCAAGAAGAGTAACTAAAATTTTTAAAACTCTGTTCATCAAAAGACACTATTAAGCCATATACTAAGAGAAAACATACAACAAAGAACTCATACTCAGAGTATATAAAGAACTTCTATAGTTCAATGAGTATTTTTAAAAATCCAATTAAAAAATTGTAAAAGGTGGGTAGCCCGGGTGGCTCAGCAGTTTAGCACCGCCTTCAGCCATGGGTGTGGTCCTGGAGACCCGGGATTGAGTCCCACGTCAGGCTCCCTGCATGGAGCCTGCTTCTCCCTCTGCCTATGTTTCTGCCTCTGTGTGTGTGTGTGTGTGTGTGTGTGTCTCTCATGAATAAATAAATAAAATCTTTAAAAAATATAAAAATAAAAATAAAATAAATAAAAATAAAAAACTGTAAAAGGTTTGAGCAGAAACTTGACAAAAAGATATGTAAGTAGCTAAGAAGCACATAAAGAAGTGTCTAATATCATTAGTCATGAGGAAAAGGCAAATTAAAACCTAAGAGTAACTACTTTATACAAACTCAAATGATTTAAATGAAAAAGACTGACAACAGCTAATGCTGGCCAAAATGAACAAGAGGAACTCTCATATATCACTGGTCAGAGTGTAAGGTAGTACAATGAGTTTGGGAACCAGCAATGACCTAACAATTTCACTGCTAGGTATTTACACAAATGAAAATATATGTCCACAAACACTTGTCACTGAATACTGATGGCAGCTTTATTCATAATAGTCAAATAATGAAAATGGCATAGGTATCGTATCCATCAGCAGACAAATGTATAAACAAACTATAGTATATTCATCCCACTCAGCAATAAAAGGCACAAACTGCTGACATCTGCAATGCCTGGGATGAATCTCAAAAACATGCTAAATCAAAGAAACCTTATACGAACGATTCTGTACCACATTATTTCATATATAACAAGTTCTACAACAGGCAAAAATAACATATAGTGATAGAACTGAAATCAATGACTGCTTCAAGAATAGAGGAAGGGAAGGAAGAAATGACTAAAAATGGCACGTGGAAATTTTATGGAATAATGGATAGGTTTTGTGTTTTGGGGTGTGGGTTACATAAGTGTTTGATCAAACTATAAACTTCAGATCTTGAGCATTTCATTTATGTAAATTATACCTCAATTTTTAAAAATTTCTTTGAACTTAAGAATATACCCATAGAATCTAATATGATTGAGAACCTAAAACCAGAGGATTAATTAGCAATAAAACATCTAGCATCCAAACTCAAATCATGCAGCATTATGTATATTCAGTAATTTTTAAATGATTATTAAAGACAAAAGTAAATAAATAACCACAAAAAACATAACACATCCAACTTTCAAAATAAATACTATTCAGTATTAAAATAAAGGATGTTAGAAATACAAATCAACAAGAGTACCACTTCTGTAGACTCTAGTACAAGCACCCACAAATTAATTTATAGTAGCAAGAAATAATAATGCTTACATCATCAGATCCTGTCTCAGAAGGCCTCGCTTTTTTGGGTGCAATGACTGGGGAAAGTGATCCCTCAAAGTCAAACTGAAAGACAATCCCAAAAAAGACAAAATCATATAAATTTATCAGTCAACTGATCAACTTAAAGAATTCAGGTATCAGTTCCATATTACCGAAACTAAGGTAAGTCACCAATACTCATTTTTTCATCTGGAAAATATGGTAGGAATACTTTTCTTTTCAGGTCACTGTGAAGAAGAAATGAAATCATATATGGAAAGCACCTAGTACAGTGCCTTGGCTCACAGGCACTAGAATGGTGGTTTCCTTTCCTTCCTGACTTCTGTGATGACACAGATTGCCACTACTTTAGTAAAACAAGAACCATTAGCCATATCCCAAATACACGAAGTACAACCCAATGTTAGCCAAATATCAGAACCAAGTAGACATTTATTTAGAGTTTACATAACAGACTCTAGTAGACAGGCTAACAATTCTATGGCAGAGACAGATAGCTACTCTTCAAAGTAAAGAGTTCTCCTCTTTCTCCTGGACCCACAGCCAGGCTTTATATCCCTGCCTCCCTCTGAGTTATGTACAGCCCTATGACAGTGTGACTATAAATGAAAGTAGATGTTACCACTTCCATGCCCTGTTCATGACAAACTCATGTGTGTACTCCTTCAATCTCTTTCTCCTTTGTACCTGACTGGATGGAGTCAACCCCAGGGTAATCTTTGAAGCCTCATGTTGAAGATGGCAGATGCTCCATCAGCCTGGATCTGTAATAACTGTGCAGACTGTTTACCTCCTAAGTACTGTTACATGAGGAAGACCTAAATTTTTATTGTGTGAGCCATTACATCTTTTGAGGATTTTCCATTATAATATATTTAGCCTATCCTAACTAATCTTATTCAGTTCCCCCCTGCATCACCTTTGCCGCCTCTGCTACTTCACATGGGCACTAAACTACCAATTAATCAACCATAAGTCCATGAATGGCAATGGCTACTTTCCTATGCTTTATTTATAATACAATAAAGTTTTTATAAAACTTACATAATTTATCAATCAATCTCACTCATATGAAAGTTGATTTCTGGGATCCCTGGGTGGCTCAGCGGTCTAGCGCCTGCCTTTGGCCCAGGGCGCGATCCCGGAGTCCCAGGATCAAGTCCCGCGTCGGGCTCCCGGCATGGAGCCCGCTTCTCCCTCTGCCTGTGTCTCTACCTCTCTCTCCTCTCTCTATGACTATCATGAATAAATAATTTTTTAAAAAATTAAAAAAAAAAAGAAAGTTGATTTCTATATAAAAACTAAACATAGGGCAGCCCAGGTGGCTCGGCGGTTTAGCACTGCCTTGGCCCAGGGCATGATCCTAGAGACCCGGGATCGAGTCCTGCGTCGGGCTCCCTGCATGGAGCCTGCTTCTCCTTCTGCCTGTGTCTCGGCTTCTCTTTCTCTCTCATGAATAAATAAATAAAATCTTTAAAAAAAAAAAGTAAACATAGCAAAAAAGTAATTTTAATGTGCTGAATATTTAAATGTCATATTTAAATATTAAATATAAAATGGAATAAAGTGGTTTTTAGAACTGAGTAATTTTAAAACTGATCAAGAGAAAAGGTTTTCTTGTGAAGCATTCAAAGAAAACACAGTCCAGTTCACACACAATACTATCAAAAAAGAAAATGACAAGAGTACAATCAAAGCAACAAATCCATTTGTTAGCTATTTTACCTTCAACCAAAATTTAGCACATACTAACATGCCTATATATACACATTCTCTCTCACACACATTCTAAATGTCATAAAGAATGTTCTTGCTATCGTTATCACATTTATAAGACCTGGAGTTACGAAAAACAACAGAAATTATCTGATATAGATACCTCTTTGTGGCATATATGGATCTATCTTATTTTCATTATTTTAATATTCTGCAAGCTACCCAACCCTATTATATGCTTTTGTAGATCCCTGACCTTTATCACAACCTGATATAAAATACTTATCTGCCTTCTCCTGAGACTGTCAATTCCGTGAGAGAAACTACCCTGCCTGATGCAAATCTGAAAAGCCTGGCATCACACACCTGGCCTTCAGCAGAGGCTCAACTTCTACCTAACAAAAATATGAGCATCCTGAGGATACAAAATGTTAACCCCCGATGCAACCATTCATAGAATGTGAGAACCAGAAGGAAACATCATCTGTCCAATGCTCTCATTTTTTTTTTCAATGCTCTCATTTAACACATCAGTAAGTTAAGGAAGACCCAAAGAAATGCCAAAAATCATGTAACTCATTGGGAAAAATTCTGTACTTCTTACTCTCTAACCCATTACTTTTTTAAAAGATTTTATTTTTATTTACTCATGAGAGAGAGAGAGAGAGAGAAAGGCAGAGACATAGGCAGAGGGAAAAGCAGGCTCCCTGTGGGGAGCCCAATGTGGGACTTGATCCCAAGACCCCAGGATCATGACCTGAGCCAAAGGCAGACACTCAACCACTGAGCCACCCAGGCGCCCTCTCTACCCATTTAAATGAAAACAAAAAAAGGATATATTTGAAGAAAACAAAATGAAAATCATTTGCCACTGAAGACCATTTCATCCTGAGCTTTGATGTAGGAACCAAAGTATAGCAAGAGATTTATTATGCAGTTCTATAAATAAATGTGAAAGCAACTCAGCCTCAGGACTGATTTCCTCATTCCTTCTTTTAGAACTATTATCCAATAAATAAGTAAGAGAGCCACATTTTACAAAAGAAAAAATGGTAGCTGCTCAGTCTTCCCAATAATATGAAAACCTAAAAGGGCCCTGGATCTCTGCTAGAGAATGGAGCACAACAACCTATATTCATCAGCAAGTTCCACAGCAGAGTAACACACAAACTGCAAAAAGCTGAAGCACTGTAGATATCCTTAGTTTCTAATAAGGCTCAATTTCTTCATATTTAAATGAAGAATGGGAAAATATGGAATAAAGTAGCTTTCATGCAACTGTTTAAAATTTTAAAAAATTATCTCTATTTTCCCAGGAAGGTTTTTCTCAAGGGAATTTCAGAGGGAAATTCTTTAATATGATAAATACAAATTCTTAAAAATAATATCTCATTCAGACGCAAAAGGGTGTTCATTCAACAAATTCACTGAACATCCATCTATGCCAGGCACTACTGTAGGGCCTAGGGATAGAAAACAAAACTAAACAAAAATTCCTGCTTAGATATAATGCTGCATATTTAATTACACAAAAAGAAAACTAAAACAGGTAAAGGGGATAAAAAGCATGGGGAGAGGTAACAACTCCACAGAGCAATATAAATTAAGTAAAATATGCAGCATATTTAATTAGCACAAAGAGAAAAATAAAACAGGTAAAGGGGATAAAAAGCATGGGGAGAGGTAACAATTCCACTGGAATGAACAGAGCATGCTGCACTGAGGTGCTATCTGAAAAAGGCCTAAGCTTCTCTTCTGGGGGAAGGCTTTTCCTCCAGAGTTAATAAATAGCAAGTGCAAAGACCCTGAGGCAGGAACATGCCTGGTATGTTCCAAGAAGAGAAACTGAAGGAGGACAGCTAGGAACAATGTGAGCAAGGCAGGGATGAGGAGATAAGATGAGAAAGGTAAGACAGGGATGGGTTACATGGCACCTTGCAGGTTTCTGGCTTTTACTCTGGGAAGGGAAGATACTGGAGGTCTCTGAACAGAGACATGATCTGACTTTGTCAGACAGGATTACTTTGGTTACTGGCAGAGAAAAGAATGAAACATAGACAAGGACAGGAAATGCAAGTCAAAAAATAGTGACTATAAATGACCAATGAGTGGGGCTCCTGACTCACTCATTCAGTAGAGCATCCAACTCTTAATCTCAGGGTCATGAATTCAAGCCCTATGTTGGGTATGGAGCCTGCCTACATACGTACATACGTACATACATAAACAAACAAACAAACAATGAGAATATGAAAAAACCGTTCCCATTTACTTAGGAATAAGAAAAAATGAGACGCCTGGATGGCTCAGTGGTCGAGCATCTGCCTTTGGTGCAGGGTGTGATCCTGGATTCCTGGGATCAAGTCCCACATCAGGCTCCCTGCATAGAGCCTGCTTCTCCCTCTGCCTGTGTCTCTCTCTGCCTCTCTATCTCTTGTGTCTCTCATGAATAAATAAATAAAATCTTAAAAAAAAAAAAAAGAAAAATGTCTAATTTCCAAAGGTTCACCAAACCACAAATCAACATTGTAGTGAAGTGGGCACTTCTAAATGAAGCTGGTGAGAATGTCAACAGGAAACCCTTTCTGAAAATTACTTGACCTAATAATACCTCTTCTAAGGTTATATTCTTAGGAAATGACTAGAGCCTTCCTTCAAGTTATTCCTAATTAGAAAAAGGGAGAGTGATTTAACATTTTTATATAATATATAATAATAATGTTCTATTATTAGCAGTTGGTTAATGATAAAATCACATGACAGCCTATTATGAAGATGATAAAAATGAGGGTTTTTTTCCTAAGAATTTTTAATAATATTGGAACTTTTCATTTACATCGTGTTAATCTAAAAGGCAATATAAAGATGCTCAGAGTGGTTATCTGAGTAGTAGTATTTTCTTCTTAATTCTTCCATTTTCAAGATTTTCCACGGTAAGCACGTATGTTCATAATGAAGAAAAAAATGATTTTTTAAATGGATTTGCTAGTATAAGACTAAAATATACAGACAGGTACAGCTGAATTACCGAGACAAACGTTAAGTGTATTCTAGAGGGATTTCTTCAGAGTGACCCAAGCAAGGTTGCCCTGGGACCTTGACCTCTCTAGAGCCAAAAGGAATCACCAATACTTAAGACACTGGTTTTGTAAATCACTTGTTAAGGACCTGTAAGAAAGCTTCTGGAGTGGAGGGTTAGGAATATACTTTTGCATCATTAGCAGAGTAGATACTTAGGCTAAAGCCCTCTAAATCGCCCTCAAATCAAACCTTCCTCCCCACAGACCAAGTAATTTGTGTGCAAAAACAGTCTGGGCTGAAGAGAACAACAGCAAGCCATCAATCAGAAGACCTAGTCTAGGCCCTGTTTTGAGCAAGTTACCAGTCTGTGATCTCTCTGTGATTCATTTTCTTCATTAATAAAACCAAAATGATTACTACTAATCCTAGCATAACCTGCAGTCATTTTACAAAGATGAAATGAGAAATTATAATCAAAACATGCTTTCCCATGTTATAAAACTCAATAATTATAATTAGTAGTAAAATGTTATTATTAAATATTAAATGACATGTGATTTACCATAGAGATAGAATAAGCCTTAGTATTATATCATTTTGTTGATTAAGGTATACCTTTCAGTAAACTGCTCCATTATATACCTTAAATACTGTACTACCAATTATGCAAACATTACATTGGTAACACAAGAATAACTCAGAAAAAAGAAATTATATGTACTTACATTTCGGGTCCATGCTAAGCGGTCTGTGTTATAACCCATCATGTTCATGAGACAAGTCACAAATAAATTCCACTCGGAATGATAACTGGGTCCTCCTGGAGCACTGTGGACACTGTACCACTTAACAAGCATCTGAACAGCTATTTCCTTTGGCAGGATAAACTTAATTGCTTGCAAACATGTTTGTACTATTAAAAGCAAAGATTAATTTTAGTATGCTTCCAATATTTCCATTTTTTCCCCTTTTAATAAGAAAGATTTTCTAACTTCTGTGTAAAGGCCATTTACTCTGAAAAGAGAACTACCATTACGGAGCCAGGAGGATGCAAACATTCCCTGCCGATCATTTGAAACTTAAACCACTACTGAATTCAACACGGCTTGTAGGAGGTCTCAGGCAGGTTTCCACTCATTGATTCTGGATCAGAAATAAGACAACCAATAGTCCGCCTTACCTGAGATAGAACTGATTTATACCCACTGCTCCAGCAATTACTATTAGCATCCCATTTTACTCTCAAAAATATTCTAGTTTGGACAATAAACTAAAGGTCATTCTATCAAAAATATACAATGCCTACATGAATAAATTCATACAAAATACTGCTGAAATACTTCAGTAAATATGTAATATTCAATATATGCAACCTCAAATAGCAAATGCTTAACTATTGCTAAAAGATGTTCTCAGTGAGTTAACATTCCTGTTAACCAAAACTTTACAACTTTTATTTCTGACACCATTCACTTTTTATTTCTGACACCATATAAATGTTTTACATGCTCTTGTCTCAAATGGATCAGCCAATACTACATAACTATTACCTTCCTTAATGACTCAGTGCCATTGTGGAAATAGCAGTCACAGAACTACACTGTCAGGCTACTGTCCTAAAGAGGCCTGGGTCTGCTTTTTATAGTAAGTGGTCCCAAACTGCAATGTTTTTGTATTCTCACATCTTCTCTTTGGAGGATTCTCTTCTTCCCTTCCCACTGCCACTGTCACCAGGCCCATCCTCAGCAGCACATCCTTTCTCTCATCAATTTGCTATGTGTGTACACATATAGCAAAGATTAGAGTCAAATAGAATAAATGTTAGAAAACTAAAAAACCAAGTTTGTCATGGTTGAATCCAAAATAAGTGTAAACCAGATACTGCTTGAGGGGCCGAGGAATGCTTTATACATAAAGGATAGAAATTTATGTGACTTCTATTTGATGAGAGTAAGATTTTTTTCCATTTTCATTTATTTTATTTAATCCATTATTTGTTTTTATATATTTTGTTCAGGCTTATACTTCTAAGGCACATGGCTTTGAAATTATTGGCTAAGCACCTTTTAGAAAATCAAGGTATCTCTATACCTACTCATAGCATCATTTTACCACACCAAGAAAGATATTTCCTAAAATGGAAAAGTCATTCTACCCTACTTATCAAATTCCAGAAATCACACAATCTACCAACGCTTTGCTTTGCCACTTAGATTTTGAAACCAATAAATGTTGTGAATTTCCTTACACATTCTTAACTTACTACAATTGTTGACAAATCTTTTCAAATTAAAGTTTTCTTTACTATTCTCTATTCAGAAATATTTTCCACCTAGTATTTCCCAAATTGTTTCAATAATTTCAGCAGACTCAATTTTCAATTTTATTGAAATACACCTGATTTTGGCTGCAATATTAAGTTTTATTCAATTAAGGCAATTATGTTAATTTCTCAATTTATCTAACAATTGAGAGATTCATTGTATGATTAAAACCCATCACATATGCCAAAAACTATTTTAGTTGCGTAGGCTTCCTTGTTTCTCAGATTTTCTTGCAAGAGGCATGTCCATATATTATGATCTCACCGCACAGCATTCTTCAACATAAGATATCTCAGGGAAACAGAACTAGCATATCTTCCAAGTATACCCCTAGCCTTTGAGCACACATGGAGTAGACAATAAAAAGAGCTCCCCAGCTCTTCACAGCCTCTCTGCAATCCCATGGCTTCAAATACAACAGATTTTTTAAAATCCCAATTACTACTGTAAATCAGCAAATAGCACAAATCTTAACAATCTGAGAATAAATGGAAGTGAGGTCTGACTTCAATCATACCTAATTCAGAGGTGGCAATTTCAGGAATAGTGATCCTAACCATGGACCCATTACTCAATTCCTAAGGAAAAGAATGGAAATAAACAAGAGCAAGTAAACAGAAGTTGTGCATTTTAAGTCTTTGAATGTCTTAAAAATGGCTATGCTTTACAAGACTGCCTGTCAAAGCAAAATTCAATAAAATAAATGAAAAACAATTATTTTTCAACTGGAACTAAATACTTTCAAATTTCAGAAACTATAAATGTGCTTATTTTAAAAAAATTTCCAAAAGTTGTTTTAATGAATGTCTAATTTTTATACAGACACGAAGAGTCACCGGCACTAAAAAAGATTAACTTCTAATGAAAAGACAAAAATCCTGTCAATATGAAATTCAACTGTAACAAGATTTGTTTTCAGTAATTTTTTAATAATAAAGCAACTGTAGAAAAGTTAAGCAGAATTAGGGGGCGCCTAGGTGGCTCAGCCAGTTAAGCATCTGCTTTGGCTCAGGTCATAGTCCCGGGGTCCTGGGATGGAGCTCCATGTTGGACTCTGTTCAGCAGGGAGCTTGCTTCTCCCTTTCTCTCTACCCTTCCCTTTTGTTTGTGCTAGCACGCTGCTCTCTCAAATTAATAAATCAAATCTTTTTAAAAATTTTTCTAAAGTAAAATAGTACCCAAAAAATGACACATTGCAAGAGATTTTAAAAATCATGAAAAATATTTTCATTTTTCAGACAAAATTCTGCATTCTGACAAATTTGATAGTCATATTTTTTAAAGAACTACCTTATCTTTTAAAAATAAATATACTTACCAGAGTTACTCTGTTACAGACAGGGTCTCTTATAGAATGAATATAAGTTCCAAGCTGCTGAAAAGTACAATCCTCGTTATAGAGAGAATCATGAAGTTTTGAAGAATCCCTCAGTTCTGGAACTGGGGAGAACAGAACCACCTGTAAAAAGTCATATATACAACACATATGAAATATTTTTTGATGAATTATGGTTAAAGAAATCTCTTTTTGTACATAATCTAACAACTGTACGTAATGATTTAAAATCATTCTTCTCTGGATGTGATGAAGTACCTTACAGCAGACCAAGACCTCACCTAAAGCAACTAGAAGAGGCCAGTAATATAGCAAAACCTCTGATCAATAGCACTGGAGAGCCATGGAACAACCTAAACCCGAGGGGCCAAGATCTAGGAGAGAAAGAAGGGCGTCATAAGGAGGTGGCCGGAAATTCTTACACTGCTTTTCCTGGTCTTGGCATGTGCAATATTTGATGGGGATTTGGAAGGGAACTTGGATACACTGAGTGTACAAGGAAAGCCACTGTTAAGAGGAAGGAGACTTCCGGCAATCTTACAGAGGTAGACACATAAACTATAACTTGAGGCAGCCAAGGTAGAGATGACTCGAGGATCTTAAAACCCCAGAGAAAGGAGAGTAATGAGAAAGAAAAGAAACAAGATTAAGATAAGCACATAGTGGTATTTCCCCTATAGGCAACTGTTATGTTCTGAAAACATGAGAACATTTACGTGCTTGACTGTAGATATGCAAACAAAAAACTTAAATGATCTTAGTTACTATTTACATGTAGATGCTTCCAGTTTTAGATCCAGTCCTAACCACTGACTCTTTCTGTATTCCCAAATTCAAATTATAGGGCATCTCTTAAGTAAATATCTTGTCGACATTGCCAGCCCATCAAGTATAAGATTATTTATTATGTTTTAGCTTCTCCTCCCACAGATGCCACAAAAAACTGAGTTCCACTGGTCCTGAATCTTAGTTGCACAATCAACCAGAAGCATAGAAAGCCACTGGCCAATGTGTAATACTATAATCTTGTGATCCCGTGGCTACCAGAGATATTAACCATTCCTGGGTTAATGGAATTCTAAAAAGTTAGGAACCATTTTACGTTTTAAAGCACAAAAATTCTTCCAAATTACACAAAACCCTGACACTTCTCCAGCTCCCATTTGAAAGTTCTTCAAATGTCCTGACTTAAAGGGAAAGAACTCAATGCTGCACATATTTAAAAAATAAAACCAGGGCTTAGACACTGATCAATACAATCAACTGCTTGCACCAATCTCCACTTTCAACTTCCCCTCAACATCTGCACTCAAATGTCTCAAATACAGAACTCTTTTCTCCAGGATTCCTAACTTGGTATGCATGGGTATCCACCTAGCTTGCTCAGAGAACTCTGAGCCTTATTACCCACACTTCTTTCTCCCAGCACAGCACAAAACCAATCAGACTACAGACTCTGCCATTTCAAATTCTCCAGACCTCTCGTGTCATTCCCCTCCTTTCCAATTTGTTGCTATAACTCAGATCCCCTTCGCATCTCTTGAATTAACACAGAAAACACTTGGAATCTCTTAGGTCTAAGTCCCAAGATATACATCTAAAACACAGAGCCTGAGCGGCCCCGGTGGCACAGCGGCTTATTAGCGCCACCTGCAGCCTGAGGTGTGATCCTGGGGACCCGGGATCGAGTCCCATGTCAAGCTCCCTGCGTGGAGCCTGCTTCTCCCTCTGCCTGTGTCTCTGCCTCTCTTTCTCTCTGTGTCTCTCATGAATAAATAAATAAATCTTTAAAAAATAAAAATAAATAAATAAAACACAGAGCCTAGCATTTGTAACTCCAACCTCAAAATCCTGTAATGTTCTGGTGATAGCATTTAGAATAAAAACCTTTTCATCCTCTCTGCCTTTAAGAACATGTTAGTAAGAGTATAAATCCCAGCTCTAACACTTACTAGCTATATGACTTTAGACAAGTAACCTTCTTATACCTCCATGTACCCATTCATAAAATGGGGAGCAGTATCTTCCCAACAAAGCCATTCTAAGGGATTAAATGAGTTAATACAAATGAAACACTTGGAATAGTGCCTAGCACATAGAAAACATTCAAAAACAAGATATTGTCACCGATTCCCTGCCCTGTCCCACCCAACAGGCTACTTGTACTTTTACAAGCGTTCATTCACTCCACAACCTTGAGTCTTATATGCTACAAAATGGAAATATAAATATGTGTAAGAAATGTTCTGTACTTACCTGCTTTCACACCTATTTCCCATGTGATTCCTCTCTGCCCCAAATACCCCTTTCTATCTACAGATAGCCTACTATCCTGAAGGTCTGCACCAAGTCAGACAAGCCCCTCAGACATGAGCCTCTGGTTCTGCTACATCAACCCATAAGGATATATTTTCCTATCAGTGGATCTGCTGTGGTACTCTCTGTTCCTCATTCGTAAGTCTTAATAGTCTATCTTAAATTATAACTTCTCATGTAGATAATACATCTGTTCTATCCAAATCAATTAGGAAGTTCCTAGATGAAAAAGAATGTATCATTCTCATCTCTGTAATACCTTACGCATCACAAGGGAGGTCAATACATTCACTGAACCATTTGTTTTGAAAATATGTATACCCTACAAGTATTAGCTAACTTCCAACTCTGTCATTTTTTTAATATTTATTTATTTGTTTGTTTGTTTATTATAGACAGAGAGAGAGGCAGAGACACAGGAAGAGGGAGAAGCAGGCTCCATGCCAGGAGCCCAGCATGGGACTCGATCCCGGGACCCCAGGATCACACCCTAGGCCAAAGGCAGGCACCAAACCGCTGAGCCACCCAGCGATCCCCCAACTCTGTCATTTTTAAAACAGAAAAGAGTTAACCATGGGAAGAACTACTATTTGAACCAAACTTCTTTAAAACACTAGTACATTTTTAAAATTTTACTTATTTTTTTATTTCTTTATTTAAATTAAATTAACATATAGTACATTATTAATTTCAGAAAGAGTTTAGTGATTCATCAATCTTATATAATACCCAGTGCTCATTATATTATGTGCCCTCTTTAAGTCCATCACCCAGGTTCCCAACCGCCCCAACCCCCCTCCCCTCCACCAATCTTCCTTTTGTTTCCTATGATTAATAGTTTCTAGGGGCAGCCTGGGTGGCTCAGTGGTTTAGTGCCACCTTCAGCCCAGAGCATAATCCTGGAAACCCGAGATAGAGTCCCACATCGGGCTTCCTGTGTGGAGCTTGCTTCTCCCTCTGCCTGTGTCTCTGCCTCTCTCTCTCTCTCTGTGTCTCTCATGAATAAATAAAATCTTTCTTTAAAAAAAAAAAAAAAAAAAAAGGAGTCTCTAATTTTGGGGCCCCCAATGGCTTAGTTGATTAAGGTCTGCCTTTGGCTCGGGTCATGATCCCAGGGTCCTGGGATGGAGCCCCACATTGGCCTCCTGGCTCAATGGAGAGCCTGCTTCTTGCTCTGCCCCTCCCCCCTGCTCATGTTCTCTATCCTCTTGCTTGCTATCTCAAATAAATAAAATCTAAAAAAAAAAAAAAAAAAGAGTCTCTAATTTTTTTTGACAGTACCTAATTCATTACTCACCTCATCCAAGGATCCAAGTAGTTTACTAAGAGGTTTAGGAGTACTGACACTGTCAAGTGGAGTGCTGGGCCGAGGCATCGTGTTAGACATTGTCAGGGAAGGAGCTGGCAGTCCAGGAATAAAAACCTTTCCCACCTTTAAGCAATACAAAGATGCAGAAAAAAATATTGGCTTTAATGTATCATAACCTTAAATAAAATGTTATGGCACATAAGCATTAATTTCTTTTAATATTCCAAATTTTAAATAAGCTTTGAAATATTCCAAACATATCTAAAAAATGAAAAGAATTAAAATTTTATTAATTCCAACCATCCAACTACAAATGTCTTGGTATAATTTCTCTTGGTTTGACTCTTTCTCTTCATTACTAAAGACTTATTTCTGGCAGGAAAGTAGGTGAATGCTAATACAGTCAGAACATTATACAAAATTCCATGTATCATGCATTTTCCTACCATATTAGTGGTATAAACAGCAGAGACATTAAACTTTCAGAGACTACAAGCAACAATCTTGTTAACAATATCTCCAGACAGAGAGAATGATCAATTACCTTCACGGGGCTAAAAAAAAAATAAATAAATGAGACTGACTGATGCTCCAGAAATTAAATCCCAATATAATCCAAACTGCTCTTGAGCTCATAATCTGCCTTCTTCCCTCATAAACTCTCAAATATTTCTTCCTCAAGAAACTTTATATAAATTCTTCATTAAAAGAGTGAGTTTACAACCCATGCTAACCACCCCTTATTTTGGCTATCTGTGGGGTCTTCAGGAGAAACACAACAAAGGTTCACACCCACACAAGCTGAAAACTCCTGAGAAGACTCAAAGGAAATATTCAGAACTCAAGTGAAATTCTAACAAAATCCATATTTATGTCCATATACTACCCAAAAGCTAATAAAATTACAAAAGTTACCCGAATAAAATCCTCAGGATTAGAAAACAAAATGAGAGAGAGAACCAGTATATATAAAGTTCTTAAAAAGCTACAGAGACCTCCAGTTAACGAAAATATGGAGTAAGTACATCTCACTCTATTCCTCCCACTATTTACAATAGAATCTGTACAGATTTTATAATGCAATGCAAGACTCTGAAAGGTGAGGAAAAGAAGACACTGGCTAGGGACACGAGAACCAAAAATGAACCTATGCTGAATTCCCTAGGTGTTTTTGTTTCTTTCACTTTTCCGTAACAGGCCTTGAGCTCTCAAAGGGCCTGCAACCCAGAAATGGCCACAGGTACAAACCAAGAGAAACTCTGCTCTTCTTTTTTTCTTTGACAGAGAAAGAGAGGGAACATGTGTACACGTGTGCACATAAGCACAAGCAGGGAGAGCAGCAGCCAGGAGAGAGAGAGAAGCAGGCTCCCTGAGGAGGGAGCCTGATGCAGGGCTTGATCCCAGGGCCCTGAGATCATGATCTGAGCCAAAGGCAGACACTTAACCAACTGAGCCACTCAGATGCCCCGGAAACCTTGTTCTTTTTAGACAAAGTGTCAGAAAAAGAGGAACCAAGCAAGACAGACATCTTCACCATACCTGCCCCATTCCAGGAAACACTAAGAAAAAAAAAGCCATAGAGCCACTCAGATGCCCCGGAAACCTTGTTCTTTTTAGACAAAGTGTCAGAAAAAGAGGAACCAAGCAAGACAGACATCTTCACCGTACCTGCCCCATTCCAGGAAACACTAAGAAAAAAAAAACAATAGTCCTCAGTCTCCTCTGGAGCTACAGTCTGGAAACTACAGGCAGAGTTCTATCATTCCCCTTTTGAGAAGTAGGTGGCATCCCTCCCTGAGCATAGGGACTGTGGGCCAAGCTTGTTTTGCACAGCTGCCCTGCAGTAACTAGGTGGTATCTCCTCCCCTCAGCAGGCACTGCAGGTACAAAGACTATGGACAGAGTGCTGCTGTTTTCATTGCCAAGAGGCAGCGCCTCTACACCTCCCAATGGTGTACAAAAACTATGAAGGGGGAGGAACACTGTCTTTCATCCTTACTCTACAATAATAAGGCAGCATACCTCTCCCCTTCTAACCTCCACAGAAATTATTGGTGGAGTACTGTGTTCCACCCCCACCATGCAATAACAAGGCAGTAACCCCTCCCTGTCCCATTTAGGGAGTGAGATGAAAAATAGAAAGGAAGTAAGTAGAGAAAAGGATTTCTTAAATATGTGTATAAAATCCTGGGCAGGCCTCTGAGTGAGCCATGTGTGAAACTGACCAACAATGACACAGTAAAAGATCTGAGAACTAAATACTGATCTGTAACACCATTTAGTTCTCAGGCTGGCCTCTGGGTAGCAAAAAAGTTGGGTCAGACCACAATCTCATTAAGAGAGCAGACAAAAAAACAAACAAACAAACAAACAAACAAACAAAAAAGGCCCCAGAAATACTGCTCTCCTTGGCCAAGAAAGTCAGGAAAGGAATAGCCTAACAAGATAAAAAACTTTGAGGCAGTAAGCAACCTACTCCAGACAAACACCATGGGAACATCTGTGTCCCATCTCTCAGTCATGTCAGCAAAGGCCAAGTGGGGTGCCTAGACTTCCATTATCACCTGGCTTTAAAGAGGCACCAATTTGGGGGGAGAAAAAGAAGAAAAAATAAATAGTAATATAGATTCACAAGAATGTAAAGCAGTACTCAGTACTCTCATACTCTGCTGGAGATAAGGAGTAAGGGGAGATGTTGTAAACTGGTACAACCTACACCTTGGAGGACAATTTGGCCCATGGCCAAGTTGAATATGCATATACTCTGAAGGTTAAGAGACACGTGTAAGAATTTTTTTTTAAAAAAATAAAAAATAAAAAAAATAAAAAATAAAAAATAAAAAAAAGAATTTTTTTTAAAGTGTTACTAGAGGAAATAGCAGAAGCAAAATAAATACCCCCAGTGATGACAAAACAGTAAAAGTTTGGTATAACCATACAATAGACTACTGCATAACAGTGAATGAGTAAACAGCTACATGTGGACATAGGTAAATCTAAAAATAGTAATAATGTTGAAGAAAATAATGACATCTGGAGAAGACTAGATGGTATGATTTCCTTTATATAAAAATTCAAATTTAAGAAAAACTAAACAATTTACTTCTCAGTAAAACATGCTGTACATTGCAAAAAAGATTTACTGCAAAAGTCAGAATTGTGTCTATCCAGGGGGAGGCAAGGAGATGAGGATGCAGTAAGGAAACAACACTCTGCAGACTATAAAGATACTGGCAATGTTCTAGTTCTTAATCTGGACAGTAGTCATAGGAAGGGGCACTCCATTAGCCTTCAAATTATGTGTGCGTATGTGTGTATTTAAATTTCATAGTTTAAATCTTTAAAATTTACGTAATTATGTATGTAAATTTCACAACTGTTAAAAAATATATATGGCTGGGGATCCCTGGGTGTCTCAGCAGTTTAGTGCCTGCCTTTGGCCCAGGGCGTGACCCTGGAGTCCCAGGATCAAGTCCCGCGTCGGGCTCCCGGCATGAAGCCTGCTTCTCCCTCCTCCTGTGTCTCTGCCTCTCTCTCTCTCTCTCTCTATCCTAAACAAATAAATCTTAAAAAAAAAAAAAAAAAATATATATATATATATATATATATATATGGCCAATATATTACACATTTAATGAAACTTTACAAAAACTTTTGGAAACCTGACAAAGCTACCCATACATCAATTTCAAAACTACATTATTTATAAAACTTCAGGTTAAATTATTTTTAATTTTTTTTTAATAATCTACCTATACTCTTTATGGTTCCCCATCTGTGCCAGATTCATAGCACCAATCCATAATAGCGGTTTGTCTTAGGTTTCCACATTGGGACCAACCTTAATTGGAGACTTCATTTTCAACTCTTAGAAAAATCTGCTAAATCCTACAGCCAGGTGGTCACTAATATTAAACTAAATTAACATTAAAAAATAATCATCAAGGAAGTGGTCCTACAAAAGGATGAAATGCTATTTATTACTTACCCGAACCACTCCTGTGTACAGCACCAGGTTTCCACTGCCTTCAAGGACCAGCATGGTATCTATCTTCTGAGAGAAACAAAAATTTTATTTGCCAATCTGTGCAAATCATAAAACATAGTAATTTTCAACTTTTCAAGAAATGTGCCTGCATTTACCTCCACTGGTGCTGCATCCTTTGCATGTATATTGGTGATGGAGCCAAAGATGAGCTGAGTTTTATCATTACTCTCTTGAAACTTTACACAGCTAAATTTTAAAATAAAAAGAGAAACAAACTACTGATATGTGCAACAACTTACAGTGATCTCAAAGGTATTATGCTGACTGGGAAAAGCCAATTTTGAAAGGTTACATACTGTTATGATTCCATTTATGTAACATTTTCAAATGACAAAATCACAGAAATGGAGAACAGATTAGTGGTCGCTAGGGGTTAGGGATGAGGGTGGGTAGGTATGGTGTATAGAACTACAAAGGAGTAGCATGAGGGACATCTTTGAAGTAATAAAGAAGTTCTGTATCTTGACTATTATGTTAGCAGAAATCTACATGTGAGAAAACCTCATGGAATCATATAAAAACACAAATGAGTACACGTAAAACTGATGAAATCTGAATAAGGTATGTGGATTCTACTTATGTCAATTTCCATGTTTTGATAATGTACTATAATTATATAAGATGTTACCTCGGGGGATAAACAGTGCATGGTACATAGGACCGTCCCCCCCCGCCCTACTATTTTGCAACTGCCTATGTTTTAAAATTATTTCAAAATAAAAAGGTAAATAAGTGGACAAAAGATCTTAATTCACATTTTTACCTAAAAAGATAAATGGCCAATAAAAACATGAAAAGATGCTCAACATCTTAATCATTAGGGAAATGCAAATTCATATCCACTAGAAATAGCTACAAAGAGATGACAACACAATAAAGAAACTGGAACCCTCACAGATTTCTGGTGGGAATATAAAAGGATGCAGCCTATTTGGAAAAGTTTGGCAATTTCTTAAAAAGTTAAACATGAATTTAGTGTTCAACGCAACAATTCCACTACTAGATATCTCAAGAAAAAAGTAATCATGTATATTCAGACAAAAGACTTCTGCTCCAGTGTTCACAGGGCCATAATTCACAATAGTCAAAAAGTGGAAATAAACCAAATGTCCATCAACAGATGAATGTATAAACATATAAAGTGATGTATGTATCTACATAATGGACTACTACACTGCAAGAGAAATAAAATATTCATATATGTTACAACATGGTGGATCCTAAAAAACATTACGCTAAGTGAAAGAAACTAGCCACAAAAAAACTACATTTTGTATGATTCCATAAAACCACCAGAAAAGGCAAATATACTATGCAGAAAACCTACAGAGTGGCTACCTGAGGCTGGAAATCAGAAGAGAGACTGACTGTAAATCAAACTTTTAGGATAGAAAAGTTATAAAACCAGATTGTACTGATGGTTGCATTAACTCTGTAATTTTACTAAAATCATTTAACTATACACTTAAAACATGTTAATTTTTTGGTATGTAAATTACTTCAATAAAGCTACTTAAGTCAAAAAAAGAAAAAAAGAATAAGCAGCCCTAAGTTTATTTACAAAAAATCAGGGGAAGTATATGCACGCACTTACCGTAACTGGAGTTCAGACTCCACTAAAAAGCACAAAAACTTCTGCCCACATAGGTCAGATGTAATAAACACTTTTGAGGCCTGTGAATTTTTCTCTCTGTAGTAGATACATTAATAAAATATCTGTCAACATTGGTTCCAAAATCTGCCATCGTTAACTACTGATGAAAATATCTTGCAAGAAATCTTAAAACTACTTGGGCCAAGCAGTAACACTGAAGACCCCACAACACTTCTAAGATTGGAACTTCCTAAAAAAAAAAAAAAAAGATTGGAACTTCCTGATCTCTAAGATTCCTTCTAGTTCTTTGATTCTGAGTCCATTTCACAGCTTTTCTGGGAATATATTATAATAAGTTTAATCATTATCAATGATCTTTTTAATTCCATATAATTAAAGTTACCTACTGCTAAAGCTGCAAACCTGAATTCCTATCCCTTAAAGGGTGTAAGGTATCACATTTCTTATAACGTCACCTCCACCCTAACCTAACCAACCTCTCTCTCTCAGATTAGGCTCTACTTCATCCCTCTTTTTGGAAATCATATCTCTAATTTCCAAAGATTTCCTTCTGGAAATCTGGTACAGAAGACCATAATTCTGTAAAATAAGGATCTGCAATATATTCAATTTAGCAAGAAATATTTAAAGACAAATGATTTTTAAATATAGGAAATTTTTATTTATGAGGAACAAAAACAGAGAAGCTACTTCAACACTGTATTCACAGCTTTACTTTCCTCCAACTATACCTATCCCCTAACAACATACATTTGCCTTCTGCATCACAGAGAAAACTGGACTTGAGCCCAACCTCTTCTCTATGTATCTAATAACCATCACTGCCTTTCATCTTTCTCCCCAAGGCTAATCTCTCCACTTGTGCTCCTTTCTGGTTCCTAGTTCTATCAGTCATTTCCTCTCTCCTGTATTTTCAATGCTTTCCCTACTTTGGATATAGTCCTTGCAGCCTACTCTCTCATATTAAGATAAAAATCTTAAAATATGAAGATGGACTGAATAATAAATGATATAAAGTACTGTTAACTGGCTAGGTATAAAAATGGCCTTGTGGTAAGATGTTCTTATGTTTTAGAGATACATGCCAAGATATTTAGTCTCAAAGACTAATTTTCTCTAATGTAATTCAGCAAGAAAATTCTCCCTTGACCCTGAGACTCCCTCTAATTTGTTTCCTCATCCCAATTCAAAGGCAATCCTTAAAATAATCTGTATGTCAATGTTCACTTCCTCATTCCCCATTCACTTCTTCCACCCCATTCCACTTCACAGCCCCTCTCCAAGTGCTCCGGCCAAGGTCACCAGTGAACTCACTGCCACCTACATACCACCTCCCTGAGCTCATCACTTAGTGCCACCCCCATCAGCACCTGGTAATACTGGCAGCTTTCTTTTTGAAAGGCTCTCTTTTCCAGTGTTCCATGACACTTCTGCTGCTTCTCCCACTTGACCTCTCCAGCTTTGTCTCTTTTTCCCTTTTTACCCCCAAAATCTTAAGTTTCCAAGACTTTAGTCTCTAGCACTCTTCTGACTCACAACCACCAGATCAATTATTTGGAGGACTCAGATCCCCTATGAGAATCTAATGAATGTTAAAACCCTCTCTTTAGGAAAAGTCCTATACATCACACGTGCACATGATTACTATATAATGCTACGTTACTGGAACCTCTGCCAAATGCAAACTCATCCAGAGGCCTTCCAGGAAACCAACATCTACACACTCTTTGACTTCCAATCTACCTCTCTTGCCCAAATCACCACTTATAAGCCAACAACTCCCACATTTATTGCTTTGCTCTTTCCTCTGAGTTTATGACCCATACATATAAAGCACCTTCTTAACAGCCTTTATCATATACAGCAGCCCTAAAGGGCAATCTTTCTCTAGCCTCCCCTTTCTCAAACCTTGCCCTTCCTTCCAGGATAAGCAGAGAGTATTTGCACATATTACATACTCATACTTCTGAACTTCTGATCGCCCTGCCTACTGTGTCCTTTTTCCCTTTATTCCCCAACAAATACCTATTCATCTTCCCAAGGCCCTATCAGTAAAGTAGGCAGTGCCTCTGTGTCACCAACCTTCAGCTGTCTCTTTTTCAGGAGAGGAACACCTATTAACCCACAGCCACTAGCACACACACTGGAATTGGCTGAATTAATGAATGATCAAAGAGAAAATAATAGAAAGGCCACACAGAACAGAGATCTGAGCTGCATTTCCCAAAAACAGCTGACACTCAACTAACATAAAGATAAAACTTTAAAAATACTATAAAATCCCAAGTTTCTTAATATACAGAAATTAGTTGTTTCTCCCTAAAACATCAAACACCTCAAATCTGAGAGATTTTTACTACTATGGAAGAAATAAGAAATGATAAGAGAATACTTTTATAATCACTTTAATATCATTAATATCCTCTATTGAAACTAAGGTAGCCTTAATATTTATGTTTTTATATAATTAGTTATATTAAAAGATTAAAAGGAAACCTTAAGTAAAACACTAAATATTTTTTAAGACTTTT
Organism: Canis lupus familiaris; assembly: GCF_011100685.1. NCBI lineage: Eukaryota > Metazoa > Chordata > Mammalia > Carnivora > Canidae > Canis > Canis lupus. Next base: position 36,481,059 of record NC_049238.1, read on the forward strand.
ACCCACATTTTTCTTCGAATATAAAAATATATATCCCAAACCTTATATTCGTAATCGTTTCTGTCCATAAATGGTCAATACAAAGTTCAGGAACAATTGGCTCTGTTTCTGGTGCAAGGAAGGAGCCATTAGAGCTATTTGGAGAGTGGGAAATACTGTGTCTCTTTGGAGACTGATTATGGCTTGAAAGGTTGAACCTCTGCACCCCTGAAAAAGAGTGCACTCCTAAGGCAGGAGAATGAGCACGACTGCAAAACAAACAGAGAAAGGGCATCACAATTAACAAGGCAGACTGATGGAACATACTTTGCAATCACAATTTCTAAAACTCTAGGTACCAAGTGCATTCATGGCATAATCCCAGTCAGAAATATTTTTTTAAGGGAAAAACTACTTAAATGGTTCACGCTAATGTGCTTTATTACGTTCCAAAGATTTAAAATTGTTGTTAGAATTCATCCTTTACTTTTAAAACTGAAAATTAGTTCATTTTCTGCCTCAGAACATGAATTGTTTTTATTATTCCAAAAGGTCCAAACTATATTCTTATATATCCAGATACATACATACCAACAAAACTATGTCCCCATATTACCAGGTATACACTAATAAAAATGAAAAAGCTAATGCAAACAAAAAAGAAAGAAAGAAGGAAGGAAGGAAGGAAGGAAGGAAGGAAGGAAGGAAGGAAGGAAGGAAGGAAAGAAAGGAAAAGAAAAAGAAAAAGAAAAGAAAAGAGAAAGAAAAAGCCCTCCCGCCCCCTCCCTCCCTCCCTCCCTCCCTCTCCAAAGAAACGAATCATTGCAAAATATTTTTGCAATTGATATTCATCAAACTGCTGCCATTTAGTGGTAATGAGGCAACCAATCTTACTGCAAACACAGCCAGCTTCTAAATAGGACTCATTTAAAAAAAAAACTAGCTTTTACTTAGTAAAAGTAACACAACTGGGATAATTACTATTTTCTGTAAAAAAAAATACCCAAGAGCTGTCAACAGAGATCATAAATCTTTCGTAACAATAAGAGAAAGTTTGAAAAGAAGGTATTTCTTTCTTGGGAGATCCTGTTAAAACAAGGAAACACTTCCACACTTAATTCCCACCTTAGAGCTGCCATGTTGGAAATAGAAGGTGAACGAGAGTGTAGACTGGGTGAGGAGGTCGAGCGACTCTGACTGTGAATGGAGGAGTAATTCTGGAAAGGTGAAGCCACGGGAGAATCTCCTTTGGAGAGGCTTCTGAGGTGTGCTGTGAGGGAGCTACTACTGGCCACATTCTGTGGGGTTCCCCCCTGTTCAGAGAACTTTAAGACAACATTCTCTTCCTTAAGTCAAAATGATGAGAAGGGGGGAAAAAAAGGCAATAATTAGATTAAAAGGGTAATTTCCTGGTGAGAATTCAGGGTAGAAGCCAGTTATTAAAGACACAATATTTCCTTTTTCCTATAAAGCTCAATGCATTTCACAAATGATTCTCCCAAACACATGTGAAAGTTTTCAGTGTTAGCTATCCTTTCCTACTAAGATGTGACTTGCCTTTATCCTTACCTCTGTTTTGACTCTCCGGAGAGCCCACACAGAATGCAAACTTTGAACAGTGTCATAGGTCATTATAATGGAGGGCTCAGTGTTGAGAAAAACAATTTTCATTGCATGATCTACAACATATTGCACCCTTGATGAACCAAAAAGACCTTTAAAGATAAAACAGAAATGATCAGGTATTGAACAATGAACTTTGTAAAAACAGTTCTTTATGAAGTGACTTCCTGTAATTCCTAAAGAGAAATTCAGCCAATTAAGACACAAAATCCATTAACATAGAATCACCCTGAATTTTTAAATTTACTTTGGGCATCAACTTCCTCAAGATACGTAAAGATAAGATAAAAATACATTACCAGTTTCATTCTCACACACATGCAATTACATGTTAAAGATGTATGCTCACTCAATGTCCCATCGGCCACAGGCAGAAGGTCCGTGACCACCCAACAGCTGACCTGTAAACTGCAATCAACTATTCTGCCAAGTTTGACCTCTTGACTGTTTTCTTCTCTATGAAATCTGTCCTCTATAATAACTATTTAAACACAGCTGAACAGTACACCTTTTACTGAGCATACATGCAAAATAAGTTTTCCCTAGTGAGTTTAACTTTTACTTCTATAGTACCCTGAAATGATTTCTATCTATAACCTTATTTGACAGCTTCCTAAATGCTTCCCTCTGTTAAAATACTTTTTAATTTTCAATAATTATTTTATAAAATGAGAGGTATTTTATAAAGAAATGAATAAAAATCACTCGTAATTCAACCATCTCAAAATATCCACTATATTAGGGAGTATTCCTTGTAGTGTTTTTTTCCTACACATATACATACTTTTTATGCTTTTACAAAATTAGAATCACACTGTATTCAGTTTTATATTCTACTTAACATTATGAGTAAGTAATTCCTGAGATCATTATTATTCAAAAGCATGATCAATAATGGCTTCACACCATTCAGTCACAGGCTCTAATGTGTGTAATTAGATAGTCTGTAATCATTACCAATATGATATAGAATTATCAACAAACGTTTTTGTAAAAGGCCAGAGAATAAATAGCTTAGCTTTGTGAACCACATACTGACTGTTGCATAATGTTTTTTTCTACAATTCTTTAAAAAGATAAATACCATTCTTAGCTCATAAGCCTTACAAAAACAAGCTGTTGGCTGGATTTAGCCCATGGGCTGCAGTTTGCCAAGCCCTGATACAGAAGATTAAAATCTTAGTGGAATTTCAGAATATGTGCTTAGGATAAAGTACTACAAGTGAAACCGGTAAAAAAAAAAAAAATAATATATATATATAGAAGTATTTTTTTCAGTTTCCAAGTCCTCATTATTTATAATTACCTATCATATTTGGCCACATTTAAATTTTTTAAGATAAGCATCTAGAAATACTCACAGGAAATACTAAAAGTTCTGCATCTCAGCAAATTAGTTTATTATGAACAGCAAAAATGATTAAACAGAAGTCTATGAACCTATACTTTTTTTCTCCAACAACAAAAAACAATTTTAGTTCATCTAAGTATTATTCATTTACTTATTAAGGAATTACTGAGGAACAGAGTCAAGAGTCATCTACAGATAGGTTAGCAAATCTATCAATATTCCTGATTGATTATAGGCCCTATTTTTAAGAAAAGAATAACTATTAAAACAGTTAATACTGTTTCAATAGTTGGTATTAAGTTCTTGCTTTAATATAAATTTTCATAATAAAAATGTTCAAACTACATTATTTCTATAAAACAAGCCAATTAAAAAAAAAAACAACTCTATTTTCAAAAAGCTCCTTCATTTCCTCCCATCTCCTAAACTCAAAAAAAAAAGAACGTATATGAAAGAATTTATAAAAATACACTTACTTCCAGATTTACAAACAAGTGGGGTTATTTCATCTAGTGGATGCAGCATGCTGAACATAGTGGGTAAAGGTTCTCTAGTAATAAACAAATAATCAGTGATCACCAACACAGAATCATTCCATTTGTACGCAAATTATGCACTTTTTTCCTGCAAAGAAATATCTTCTCCAGAATATACAAGCAACTAGAAACCTACCATCTCACAAAGCAAGCCTCTAAACGTTTTACAGTATCTTCTATTTCATTCCTGGAAATCGGTCTTCTTGTACATGGTAATTCCATGCATGCACACACACAAGGAAATCAATATAGCCCAGGAAATCTCTACAAACAGCAGTCATCACATTACAGAACCAACGGAGTAATAAGCATAAGGCAGTCTTCTTTTTTCTTTTTTTAAACCTCTCTTAGTGGCAGTGTGTCTTTGGCAGCTAAGAAACAAATTTAGTGTCCTACCTCCATTTACAAAGTGTCCCACCCCCAAAAAAGGAAGAAAAACTTCAAGTAAATAAAAAGGCTGCATTTTTTTAAGGAATGATTAAAAAGGAGAAAAAAATAGGTCTTCTACCTAAACACAGAAAGATTAAAATCTATAAGCAAATTTTTAAAACCAGTGTCTACTACTTGCAGCAGACTATGACAGGTACTGGTATGTTACTGCCCTTCAGTAAGCTCACAATTTATTAGGAAGACAAGGTAAACATGCCACCAATAAGCATCTACCATTTATTGTGCACCTGATATGTACTAAGTCCTACATCAAAGATTATGTGCATTAGCTCATTTAATCTTTGCATAAATCCAAGAAGTTAATGATAGTACTTTTGTAACAGATAAGGAAACTAAAGCTAAGAAAGCTGTAATGACTTGCCCATAATAACACAATGAAACAATGACAGCTTTAATAACAGAGTCTTTTTTATCCTTCAGTATGTGCTTGTTTAATTTTACTATGGAAGGGAGAAGGGAAGCAGTAGATAATGAAATGCCAAAACAGAAATAGAGCTCATAAGTATACAATATTGAGATAAGAGAAAATGGCATTTAACTACGCCGTTAGCATGGAAATTATCATCACCTTGAACTTTTTTTTTTAAGATTTTTATTTATTCATGAGAGACATAGAGCAGCAGAGACATAAGCAGAGGGAATAGCAGGCTCCCCGCAGGGAGCCCACTGCAGATCTCCATCCCAGGACCCTGGGATCACGACCTGAGCCAAAGGCAGACCCTCAACCACTAAGCTGCCCAGATGCCCCCATCATCCTGAACTTTTAGGTAATTTTACCTCAAAACCAACACCAAAAAAAGCCCAAATAATATACTGAACTGAGTAAAACGAATACCTGGGTGGACCTGGAGGTACCTCATGTGTAGAACTGCTTCGTTCAAACAATAATCCATATTTGGTGGGCCAAACATTTGCAACCTATCAGGTAAAGGACAAGAAAAAACAGAAGTAAAAGAAATTACTCTATATAATATGTGCTTAGGAAACTATAAAACATTAGATTTTGTTCCAATGTAATAGCTTTACAAAACAATGTGATCATTAACTATATTTTTTTAAAGTTCAAGACAAAATCAAACCTAAGAAAGAATTCAATCAGAAATTCCTGCCACTGGCTAGTAACAGTACCAAAATGACAATGTGATAAAATTTTAATATAACACTAGGTATAAAAAAGATGGTGAGAAACAGGAAAAAGACTAATTTTGGTCTTGTGCTTTAATATTACAATCTTTTTATTTTTTATAAAAAAAAATTCCATAATTCGCTTCATTAAAAAATTTATTTTTTATGCAAAGGATGGAAAAACAGTAAGAAGTAAAACTGTTAAAATTTGGTTACTTTATCTGAATAAAAATGACATTATTGATTACTACAAAGCATAAGGATAGCAAAAAAAAAAAGGATAGCAATACTTCTGCAACCAATTAATTCAAGAATATTATACAACTAAACACAAAAACAGTAAAACACTCGATTTACCTGAAAAGGTAAAGAAGCTATGTAATCTTTTCCTTCTACGCTATGCATGTTAATACATGAGCTTTGCAATATACATATGCATTTTTCTACTTCATTGCTACCTGAAAAGAAAGGATACAACAAGATTTATGGTTTTTTGTTTGTTTGTTTTTTCAAAAAAATTTTTTTCAACAATCACAAACTGCAATTTCCAACAGCACAAATTCTTTAATGTACCATAAAAAAACTGCTTAGGCTAAATCACTATTATTAGTGGCTACTTATTTTGAACAACAACAAAATCCAAGGAGATAAACATCTGGAGTAAGATGAAATAAAATTTCAAAAAAAAACTTACTGTAGGCCTTCTCAGACTTATCCTGTGATATAATGAAGTCACACCACAATGCCTAAAATCAAAACAAAATAGATTTACCTGAGAAAATTTTATCTAAATAATAACCTATTCACTAGTGGCATCCGACTAATAACAATGACACCTAGGTAATACCCGTACCTCCTTATCATACCATGGGAACAAAAAAGAGTAAGATAAAATAAAATTAGACTAATTAATAAATATTGTAAGGAGAGACAAACTATGTTTGCAAATAAGTTTTAGAAAGCTAAAGAGTTATCAGAAGTGTTCAAAACTACCAAGCTATTTTATAATCTCCAGACTTACCTAATGATCTTATCATTCTCAGACTGTATTAGACTCACATTAGAAAAAAAAACTTTAGAAAAGCTAACATTTTCCTGTCTTAAAGGCCCCCCTCTCATAAAATAAAAACTAGGAAAAGTTATTAGACTTCAATCTGCATGCTTGACAATTACTTATTGAAATTATTTAGTGGCATTTCTGTTTCTCTAAATTGTGGTAAAATATATGTAACATAAAACTTATCACTTTAACTATTTTTTCTTTCCTTTTTTTTTAAGAGAGAGAGGGAGGGAGGGAATCTTAAACAGGCTCCACACCCAGTGCAGAGCCCAACTCCCAAGTTGACCCTGAGATCATAACCTGAGTAGAAATTGAAAGTCAGATGCTTCACTGACCGAATCACCCAGGCACCCCTATTTACAAGCAATCTTAAAAGAAGGTAAGAGAAAATAGATAAAATGTCTAACCACATATCTATGGAATCTAATAAACAGGCAATCATTCTTGGGAGAAATTAAGATGGAAACACAAAAGCAAAGAATTATTTGGACATCATCAAATCCATTTTTCACGTCTACACTAACCATATGGATTATATATGGAAAAATTATCATCAAAAAGATCACTGGCGGGATCCCTGGGTGGCGCAGCGGTTTGGCGCCTGCCTTTGGCCCAGGGCGCGATCCTGGAGACCCGGGATCAAATCCCACATCGGGCTCCCGGTGCATGGAGCCTGCTTCTCCCTCTGTCTGTGTCTCTCCCTCTGCATACAGACTATCATAAATAAATAAAAATTAAAAAAAAAAAAAGATCACTGGCAGAGTTCCTGGGTGGCTCAATTGGGTGAACGTCCAACTCTTGATTTCAGCTCAGGTTAGGGTTAGAGTCGTGAGACGGAGCCCCATGTGGATCTCCATACTGAGCATGGAGTCTGCTTCAGATTCTCTCTCCCTCTCCCTTTGCCCCTCCCCCAGCTTGCACAAGTGCCTGCGCTCTTTCTCTTTCTCAAATACATAAATAAAATCTTACCAAAAAAAAAATAAAAGAGAAATCAGTGACTTTAACATTTCTGAACAGAAACACTTTCACACATGCCCTCAGGTTTTGGAATAATTCAGTTTATCTTTCCCAATAAATTGTTAAAAGAGTATACTCTCATCAGGAAAGTTAATGGAAAAATAATAATAAGCAGTGTCCAGATACAAAGATTTCAGTGTTCCCCAATAAGAAATTTAACATTAGCCAAAAAGCCTCCAAAATCTCCTGTAAACAGCCTAACAATTAATTCAACTACTATAAATGTATTCCTTTTTCCCCTCAACTTTTCATTTCTGAAAATTCTCAGTAAGAAAAGTTGAAGTAGTACACTGATATCTGTCTCACCTAAATCTAAGTTATTAATAATCTCCCAATCTGTTTATGTGCATGCATTTTATGTACATGTGGGGTTGAGGGGGCACTATTTGAATTACATATCATGACACTTTACCCCTAGCCACTTCATCATGCAAATAAAGATGTTTTCCTATATAGCCACAAAACTGTCATCCTAAGAAAAAAATAACTTTTTTTTTAAGATTTTACTTATTTGGAATCCCTGGGTGGCGCAGCGGTTTGGCGCCTGCCTGCCTTTGGCCCAGGGCGCGATCCTGGAAACCCGGGATCGAGTCCCACATTGGGCTCCCGGTGCATGGAGCCTGCTTCTCCCTCTGCCTGTGTCTCTGCCTCTCTCTCTCTCTGTGTGACTATCATAAATAAATAAAAATTTAAAAAAAAAGATTTTACTTATTTACTCATGAGGCAGAGATGCTAAAATTCAAACCAACTCACCTGTTGAACAGGACTGTCAACTGTAAACGCTTTATAAACAGCCAATGCCTGGCTTTTACTTCCTTTGCTCCAGATCACCATATTTCCAGCCACATAGAGTTCCTCATCATAATCCACTTCTTCTCCAATTTCACTGACGCCTTTCCTTAACTGCCAGCTTTCCTTAAAAATTAACATATGTAAGACATGTTAAAGCACGCTCTTTTTCAATAGTATGGAACAAGATTTATTAATTAAGTAAAAGAGTCATCCAGATACAAGTCTCCTACTCTCTCTCTGCCTATGGAGTAAGACTCAATCCAAACCTAACTCTCAGAAAGTTTGGTGCCACTGATTAACGGACAGTGGGTGTGTATTATAAATCTTACAGGTTTCATGAACGAGAATTTACTCAAAAATTCTGTATTAACTGCCTTATGTTACTATATTATTCTGCCGAAAATATAAACAAAAATTATACTTATCTATAGATACAAAAATGAAACCAACATACTCGGGACACTAAAAGGGTATATTAAGTATATGTGAGGGTGATGGAAAAGGAGTAGTGAGGTATATGCAGGAATTACTGGTAATAATGCAGACTTCCCCATTTCACAACTGCATGTACATTCACCTTCCTTCACTTGTCCTACCCATTAAATGAATGAGAACAAGAAAGGTTTAGATTTCTAACTACATAAACCTCTCTTCCCTGAGATTTTGGTAACCCAAAGGGATACAAGAAAGGAATAAGGCAGGAAAGAAGACTGATTTTCTGATACACATTTACATCTCATTCCTCTATTTAAGAATTACTACTCTACCTACTTGTGCAGAATTTTTTTTCTCCTCTAGAAACATGCAGATCTTTTGCAGCGGGGACTATTTCTAACTCTACCACCTACTCCCCAAAACATGAAATCTGGACTCTACATACTAAATGAAGAGAAGGAGATTTAAAATAGACCATAATCATACTACCAAACTGGACTCTTGAGTTACACATGTCTAAAATAAATAACTATGAGTTACACGTGTCTAAAATAAATAACTATGACACTATAATACAATGTTATTACTTCCTTGATTGAAATTACCAAATAAGAATCTTGACTCTACAAGTTGCATCATATTCATTTCTCAGATGCATCTGAGTAGCCTTAAATTATAAACAGATCACATCACTCTACGTTTCAAAAAATGTACTGGGAAACTTAATGGAACCTTCTGTTTCTCGTGGATTGTAACCTCCTGAAGGGATCCCACCAAGCCAGCAGCACCATCAGAAGACCATAACTCAGAGGCTGGCTGCAGCTGGCGAAGCTGAAGGTTCAAAGCATTAGGGTGGTGCTTGCAGTGGTCTCGACCGAAAGGAACAAATTCCTGCAAATCCCCGGCTGCAATCATCGTTGCCCTTTCTTCATAGAAGTTCGACATGGGTTCCAAATATCAACATTATTTCTGCATGAATTCAAAGACATTCTGGTCAGCTTCTAAAGTCAAAACCAGAATAAAAATATCATAAAAGTTTACAGAAGTCATTAATCCTTAGATGAGTGTCAAATAATTCTATCATATTGTAGGTATACAAGTAATCATAGTACCAAAGGGCATTCCAGATTCCATGAAAAGCATATCTAAAGGATCAATGGCATATTGGAATGAAACAAAAAAATATTACTTCTAATTCATCAGTAGTTGAGTACTGCTTTTAGTTGACCCGTCCACAAAAGACCGAATAATCCATTAAATGTCATCAGCAGTTCTGACACTTCAATTCATTTAAACATATAATTACAACCAATTCCAAATTTTTGGTCAAACCAGAACCAATGCATGAATAACCCTGGCCACAGAATAGTCATGCTGGCAGTAAATTTAAGATTGCTAGCTTTAAAAAAAAAAAAAAAAAAAAAAAAGACTGCTAGCTTTACATTAGTACAATCTATGAAGATACAGTTCATTAGTAGATGAGCTATGGGTGGAATAATGCTCCTTTATCTCCAAAATATTTCCATATACAGTAATCGACAGCTAATAAAATTCTGATGCTCTGCCGTGTGATATATAAGGTGGATGCCGGTTCTGTGTCTGAGACAATACCTACATTAGAAATAGGCTTTGTGGCATCACATTTAAACTGCAATCCTCGAACATGGAAATCAAAACAAACATTTGGTATCAGCACTACAGACAAGAGTTTAACTAAATTTGACTGTGATTTCTCACGTGAGGGTTTTTTGGCATCCATTTTCCTTGCTGCACTCTCTAAGCATCTGTAGTTCCTACGCAAGTTCCTATACAGCAACCAGAGTCGCGAAGCTATTTTGCTGTGAATTAACATTATTCCTGAGATTACTGTATGTCAAAATGGTGGCACTTATTTCCTCCTGCTAAAATTCAGAATTGAGAACAGGTGAATTTAGGACATAACTAATAACGTGCCTTATAAAACTTACAGGAAAACAACAAAACTCTGCTGGTCTTCCTATTTCCTAGTCAACAGGAGAGCCAGCATTAAACTTGCGACTTTATCCAACTTCAGTTGTGCAATTTCGAAATGTTATTCTATTAAAACTTTGAGAAAAATTACATTATTATGTGATTATTTTAACAGCGCAATATTCTTCAGTACGATTAAAACATACTGAAGACTTTCATAGGGCAGCCCGGGTGGCTCAGCGGTTTAGCGCTGCCTTAGGCCCGGGGTGTGATCCTGGAGACCCGGGATCGAGTCCCGCATCGGGCTCCCTGCATGGAGCCTGCTTCTCCCTCTGCCTGTGTCTCTCATGAATGAATAAATAAATATATTTTTTGAAAAAAAGAGTTTCATAGGAGCCCCAAATTTTTGTGTTTACTTATTAGAGGCAACATTAAAAAGCTACATATAAAAGTACTATATTACATTAAATAGGCTATAAATCAAGTTATCAGCATCGTTTACTAGAAACAAAAACGACCCTGCCCCAAAGTAACCACCAAACTGCTTCAAGAGACCCATTGATCGTGGAGACCCAGGATCGAGTCCCGTGTTGGGCTCCCTGCATGGAGCCTGCTTCTCCTTCTGCCTGTGTCTCTGCTTCTCTCTCTCTTTCTCTCTCTCTCTCTCATAAATAAATAAATAAATAAAATCTTTAAAAAAAAAAAAAAGAGAGAGAGAGACCCAGGTGCACAGGAAAGGCATCTTGCGTGGAGTCTCCGCAAAAAGGCAGAGCTTCCTCAGCCTCCTTAGGGTTAGGTGAAACCGTCAAGCTAGCCCCCGGACCTCGGAGAATCCTGTCCGAGGAGCAGGGGGCCGACTTAGAAGCTGAGGCCCCCACGGGACACCGCGTCCGGCTCAGGAAGGAAGTCGGCGCGGCGCGGCGAGGCGAGGCGAGGCGAGGCGAGCTGCCCCCCCGCCCCCGGGAAGCCCGGTCCGCAGGCCAGGGACCACCGGGCGCAAACGCGTGCTCAGGGCCTGCCCCCGGGCTCCCGGCCATCTAGTCACCGCACGGAGGTCCACCTCGGCGCCGCTGCGCGGATCACGGGACACGCGGGGAACCACCGGCCGCTGCGGGCCCGGCCCGCACCTGTGTGACTCGGGACGCGTCAGGCGCGGCGAGCCCCGGCTGCTCCCCGGAGGCGCGGGGCCGAGGGGGCCCGAGGGCAGCGGCAGGGCCGGTCACGGGGACGCCTCGGCCGCCGCAGCTTCTCATTCCCTCTCCCTCCTCTATTCCGGAGGAAGAATGGACTGCGGCTGCTGGCGCGACAGCGAACGACAGGCAGGCGTGCGGAGAAGCCACTCAGGCGAGATGTTCAAATGAACGCGTCCATCTTAGCCTTCCCGTCCTGCCTCGCGCGGGGGCGGGGCGGGGCGGGGCGGGGAGGGGCGGGGCGGGGCGCCGCGGGAGGCGCGCGGCCGTAGTACCTCGGTCCTAGCGCCTGCGCAGCCGCGGGGAGAAAGCGCGGGGCGGGCTTTCCAGGGCGCTGCAACCTCCCTCCGGAGGCTCCGGTCTCTGCTGCAGTGTGTACCGTGATAGGTCCCTCCTGGCGTCCAGATCTTCTCCAGGTGGTGTCATTACAAGCGTGAACTGCCTCTTTCACTTCAGCCTCCTGACCCCCAAACTGGAAGGATGTACTTCCAGGCTTGGGGCAGAAAGGGATGTGCTGATTTTTCTCTATTTGCCTGCCAGTGCGCTTTAACTTTTTGGATTCCGGAGCCTTTGAAAAGTTGAAGTTAGGGAGGCTCCTACAAAAACGTAGCGTGACTTTTTGAGCTTCATACACGCTTCCCCCATGTGATTCATAGATCCAGGTTAAGAAGCCAGCTTTATCCCGCACTCTGTGTCTGTGGATGCAACTGTACCATACCACACTTAACAAAAACTAGAAAATTTTCTTGAGCTATAATCTCCCATTGCATGGTATCTCCAGGTTAAAAGTATTGTTAGGCATCCTATTGCCTAAAAAATAAAGTTTAAGTTCTTTAACCAGAAATGTAAAGTTGGCTGAAACTTTATGTCCTCTGGGAATCCCCAAACACGTTTTGCACTCCGTGGCCCTGGTATCTTGGTTCATTCTCTTCCTTTTATTGGGAACGTCAGCCTTCAGGGTTTAGCTCAAATGCCTTTTCTCAGAAGCCTTCGCTCCAACAGGAAAGAGGCTGCTGAGGACTGAATGTTTGTGTCCCAGCAAAATTCGTATATTGAAACCTAATGCCCCATGGGATGGTATTAGGAAATGGGGTCTTTAGGAGGTGCTTAGATCATAATGGTGGAGCCTTCATGAGTGGGATTAGTGTACTTCTAAAAGAGACCCCACAGAACTCCCTGGCCCCTGCCACCAAGTGAGAACCCAGCAAAAAACAGCTATCAATGAACTAGACAGCAGGTGTCACCAGACACGGAATCTGCCAGCACCCTAATCTTGGGCATCCCAGACTCCAGAACTATGAGAAATAAAAGTTTGCTGTTTATACGCCAGGCAGTTTATGGTATTTTAGTTATGGCAACCCCAATGGACTAAGCCAGAGACTTTCAGAAGTTTCAGTAGACTTGTCTTTCACTATAGTCATTTGCCTGAAACCAAAAAATCCCCAGACTTCCCTGGCCTGATACAGGGAGCAAATTTTGATCAAGGCAAATTGATCAGTGGGAACAAGGCTGGAAGGAGCCAGTCAAATAAATTTCCTTTTCCTCTCCCCGAGGTAGACTACTGTAAGGCATGGTCTCTCTGCACCACCTGTCAGGAGATGTGTGTGGCTGAGTGGGCCACCTGCCAAGCAGATTCTTGATGTGAAGCAGCACCAGCACAGTACTTCTCATCTTTCCTGCTTCTTTTCCTCTTTCCTTCATTTTCTCCCTGTGGACTAAAGCATCAGCGCTCATCAAGCTTGCTTCTGGCTCTGTCGTTTAAGGAACGAAGGCAGCACAATCTTATGCTCCTAATTATCCAATCTGTAACGCAGAATCACTGAAAGGATTCATTCAGCTCTCCCTCCTGGGTATTCCCCTGGTGCTCACAAATTCTCTCAAGATGCTTCTCTGCGACCGCAGCCCACAATGTTCACTGTGAGGAAACCAAGGATGATGCTGACATTGCCCCTCCTGTACTCCCAAAGACCATCCATCCTCAGTTGCCAAAGCAGGGCTGTGTTCCCTGCCGAGTGGCCAAACATGTCATTCTCCCCCACTGCGGCACTCCAGTGTCAATAATAGGACTGCTTGCACTCATGGTCTGACAAAGTCTCTTAAGGAAGCAAATCTTCTAGTTTCTGCCACTAACCTCTGCTCATGGGGGTCCAAACCACAAATCCAGGAGTTTCAGAGAATGGTCATCTATTATCTCCATCATCCTTCCATTCTCTTCTGTGAGCATTTGAGGCATCCACTTGGCTCAGAACACAGAAGCCTGGTGTAGACTCCTACAGACAACCAACTCGCTGAACTCCTGCCATGTCCTCCAAACAAGCATGGATTACCTTTAGGCCTCCTGAGATTGCATTTTGGATACAGATACAGGTATATCTAGTATTATAAAGTAGACCTCTTTTGTTGGTGTACTTACCTGGTAATTAGGAAAATTCTCCATATATAATTGGTGTGCCAAAAATTTTGATAAAATCCCTGTTTGTCACTTTTAATCTGATTATGAGAAAATAGACAAGTCTCTGCACTAATAGCTATTGCTGCATAAAATATTACCACAAAATGTATGGGTTGGAATAATATATTTATTATGTCATGATTTCTGTGGATCAGGACAGGCCTAGATGGGTCTTCTGCTCAGGGCCTCACAAGGCTGCAATAAAGGTGTTGTTTAGTGTATGATCTCATCCAATGCTCTGCTGGGGAAAGTTCTGCTCCCAGGCTCAGTCAGAATTCAATTTCTTGGGTTCTGGGACTAAGGGCTTCAGCATTTTTCTGGCTGTCAGCAAGAGGCTGTCTTCAGCAACTGGAGGTCACCCATAGTTCCTTGCCACATGGGGTTCTCCAATATCATCAAAGCTTGCAAGCCAATAAACCAATAGCATTTACTAGCAAGAAATCAATCATAATCTTAGTCTAACCACAGAAGGGACATCTCATCACTTTTGAGGGTTAGAAGGAAGTCACACTCAGAAGTGAGGGAGGATTACATAAGGAAGGAGGGAGCATTAGGGGCATTCTCAGAAGCAGCCCCCTGCTATATCCAGTATCTGCCTGGTAAGTATAAGACCTTAAACTAACCTTTTTAGCTGAGAGTGAATTGTATACCAGGTTCTTCCTCTCTTCTGAACCCTTGCGACTGCCTTCCTCTCTGGGCCTGCCCGGGGCCCTATATCTTCCTCTCTACCAGGCCTGCACCAGGCCCACAGCTAGCGCCTTTCACCCTCCAGTTCTTGACAACTTCATAGTCTCAGAAACTACAAAAAGACTTTGGTTAAAATTAGGTTTTCTGTGTTTTAACTACTGCAGAGGAGAGACAGGGAAAACAAGCTGCACCTCAAATGCCAGAAATCATACTTGATTTTTATAGGCTTGAAGAAAAAGGACCAAAAAGCCAGGGGATAGTTACCAGTTCATTTACACAGTAAGGGAATAACAAGAGGTATGATTAATGAGTTACTGCATAATGTTTTATGAACATATTCAGTTTTCTGATATATTCTGATACACAAATGTGAAGTCAATTTAAGTATAGGGGTTCAGATTTATAATTTGAAGTAGAGTGACCAATCATCCCAATTTTCCCAGTCCTTTGTTCCCAGGACACAGGACTTTCAGTTTTAAAACCAGACATCCGGGGATCCCTGGGTGGCGCAACGGTTTGGCGCCTACCTTTGGCCCAGGGCGCGATCCCGGAGACCCAGGATCGAATCCCACATCAGGCTCCCGGTGCATGGAGCCTGCTTCTCCCTCTGCCTATGTCTCTGCCTCTCTCTCTCCTCTCTCTCTCTCTGTGTGACTATCATAAATAAATTAAAAAAAAAAAAAAAACAGACAGCCTGCATCAAATGAGACTACTGGTCACCCTAATTTGAAATGACAAGAGGCAGGCTTTACACACAGTTGAGCAAACCCTTACCTTCTGGGACCTTGGATATTGGGACATTCCAGGGAATTAAACCCCACAGCATATTAAATACAATGTCTTCATTTCAAACATAAGGCTAGCCTGGCTGGTCTGACTCTATGTCTCACAGTGTATTTGCAAAAAACAGTTTCAAGATCAGGAACAATTTGGGTGCCTGGGTGGCCTAGTCAAGCATCTGCCTTCAGCTCAGGTCCTAATCCCAGGGTCCTGGGATCAAGCCCCGCATTGGGCTCCCTGTTCAGTGGGAAGTCCTCTCCTCCCTCTCCCTCTGCCTGCAGCTCCCCCTGTTGTGTGTGCATTCTCTCTACCAAATAAAAAATTTAAATCTCAAAAAAAAAAAAAAGATCAGGAACAATTTTCACCATTACATTGAGCAAACAGGAAGCCTAAAAACCTAGGAAATTAGGAGTTTCGTTCATTTAATCAAAGCTTGTCCCATCTTAAAAAGAAAGTTCATATTCCTGATCTAAATTTTTTTCTTTACCAAAAAGAAGGTTTATGATATCCTGATTACACAATGTAAATGCTACTTTTTCAAATAATAACCCGTTTTCCTCAAGAAAAAGACAACAATCTCAGAGAACTGTAATTAGAGATTAAATTGAGAGTAGGTGGCATGTGGAAACTAAATTATAAAAGACTGTGATTTTTTTTTCCAAAGGCAACTCAGGTTAGTTTGCTTAGTACATTTTATATCAAGTTCTTGCTTCCCAATTCTGATTTTAACCAGCAGTGCTCTATTATTTTACGCCTCTGGGTCTCTTTGCTATTACTATAATTGCTAAGTTAGTAGGCCACAAGACTTGAAATGGTGATGGTAATGGAGTTCTTCATAGTACAGTGAATATGTTATTGTATGGTACTGACTTGGGGACCTTAGGTACAAATGGCACCAAACAGTCATTCGGTAAATGGGATGACAGCTCCTGTAACATAACAAAAAACGATTAAGGTAGCGCTTTTTTAAAAATTTTATTTATTTATTCATGAGAGACAGAGAAAGAGGCAGAGACATAGGCAGAGGGAGAAGCAGGCTCCTTGAAGGAGAAGCAGGCTCCTCGCAGGGAGCCCGAAGCGGGACTTGATCCTGGGATCCAGGATCATGCCATGAGCTGAGGCAGAGGCTCAACCACTGAGCCACCCAGGCGTCCGAAGATAATGCTTGCTAAAATTCCTCCATGATAAAGGTATTCTTAGCCATCATTCATGCTTAACTAATCCCAGGTATGAAGACTTTACTAAATGAGGGTGTGTAGTTAAGGTTGGTGGAGAAGGAGTAACACCATATGCTGACAAAGAACTATACAGCTCGAATTCTCACTTGTCTCTTTAATAGGTTCAGAGGTAATTTTGTATAGTATTTACATTTCCACCTCTGAAAAAAAAATGCCTTCCAGTTTCCAAAGGTAAATATGTGCTGTACATCATTTTCTATAGCCTTTCAAGAACTCTGAGAGGTCTGAGATTTTACTGTCTGCCTGCCACAGTTCCATGAGTACCAGTAGAAGCTGGAAAACCACTGGGTCAGAGATGAACTTATAGCAGTAGCAGCAGAATAGCAGCATTGTTGTGCCAGCACCCTGAGCCCCAATTCCCACAGAGTTCTGTGAAGAAGGCCAGATGACATCTGCCTACACATCGGGTTGCATCACAGGAAAGGAATAGTGAAGTTAAGAAAACTTTATTAATGGGCAGTAAGAATGTCTGCCCTTTGCTTAAAAGAAGACACGATCTCCGTCTTCAAAGGCTATAAACAAACCTGCCCTTTGCTCCAGAGACAGATACCATTTCTATCTTCCAAAGTTTCCAGCCAAGACTGCCCCCTTGAAAGGCAAGCATAACTGTCTCCCAATATGGTAAAGTACAACTATATCCACTATCAAAATTTCTTCCAGACAAGTAAATTAAAAGACACAGATTCTAATTTCACAATGGTTATGTATTAGTCATTTCTTGCTATGTAACAACATTAACACAAACCTAGTGGCGATCGACATTTACTATTATCTCATAGTTTCTAAAGAATGTTAAAATAATATGTTTGTTGTTTTATACCATGAAATTTGGGGTCATTTGTTACATACCAATAGATATCTGGAACAGACAACGAAGATTAACACACATCTAAGGAAACTTCTGTACCAGGTTGACTAGTAGCTCCCACACCCACCCTCCCCTCCAAATTTATATCCACCTGGAACCCCAGAACGTGCCCTTATTTGGAATAGGGTCTTTGCTAATATAGTCAAGTTAAAGTGAATTTATACCAGACTTTGGATAAACCTAATCCAATGACTAGGATCCTTACCAAAAAAAGAAACTTTGGACACAAAGGTATAGATACACACAGGAGGAAGATGGCCATGTGAAGAAGGAGGAAGAGATTAGAGTCATGCTGCCAAAAGGCAAGTAACACCAAAGATTACTGGCAACCACCAGAAGCTAGGACAGAAGGATGGGATAATTTCTCCTTCAGAATCCCCAGAAGGAACCAACCAGATCGACATTTTAATTTTGGATTTCTGTCCTCCTGAACCACGAGAGTAAAGTTCTGTTGTTTTAAGCCACTCAGTTTAGGGTAATTTGTTACAGCAGCCCAAATCGATGAATACAGCCTCTAACATTAAAAACAAAAACAATAAAAAGCGACTTGGAGTAATGGAGAAAATACATAGAGAAGACAATTTCTCAAAAAAAAAAAAAAAAAGAAAGAAAAAGCATGGTTTTCAAAAAGATAAGAGAAGTTAAATTATATTTAGTGTGACTAGGAGTAGTATATCATAAAAAGGCATAATCAGAGAGCAAAAAAGAATTCTAAGAAATTAAAAATATAGCTTTAGAAAGAAAAATATTTACTAAAACAGTTATAAAATTAAGATCTCCCAGAAAGTAGGACAAAAAGAGGGGAAAATGAAAATGGGTAGGAAAATATAAGAAAATTAGGAGAATGGTCCAAGAAATCAAAATTCAAACAGGAGTTCCAAAGAGAGAGAGAGAGAGAGAGAGAGAGAGAATAGGAAAATACAGAGCACAGAATCAATAAAACCAGCAAAATTATCCAGAACTATAGATGTGATTTACTTATTGAAAAGACCCACCAAGTGCCTAATACAGTGGATGAGAAAAGATATACACAAAATCTTATCTCTGAATTTCAGATACATTTTTTTTCAGATACAGTTTTGAAGAGATAGAACAGATCTACACAAAGTGTTAGGAGTCAGAATGGCTTCAGACCCGTACGTAGTACACTAACTGCATTAAGGGCCCTAATTAATGGCCTCCCCATATCTGTAAGCTTTGCCCTATAACTTTGTAGTCCCTTTCTACTCTGATAATGGCCCTGGCAATATGACTCACATTGGTCAAAGAGATGGCAGTGTTGAGAACACTTTAAAAAGGTAGGGGAGGGCCTTTAGCTCAGAGCGTGATCCTGGAGTTCCAAATTGAGTCCCACATCGGGCTCCCTATGGGGAGCCTGCTTCTCCCTCTGCCTGTTTCTCTGCCTCTCCGTGTCCCTCATGAATAAATCAAAAGCGAGGGAGGGGGAAATCGGTCAGATGATAGATGTGTTAATTAACTTGATGGAGAGAATCCTTTCAAAATGTATACATATATCAAATCATCATGTTGTACACCTTAAATATATTACAATTGTAGTTCTCAACTATGCCTCTAAATAAAGCTGGAAAAAAAAAAGAGTGGGTTATAGGAGAAAAGATAGATGCACAGATCCATGAGACAGGTAGAGTTGAGAAACAGTTACATACAAATAGAGGCAATTGATATTTTTAAGTCACTTTACTTTTCCAACAATTTAATTTAACAGAAAAATTGCAAAGATAGTTCAGAGAGCTCCCATATATCCCACACTCAGTTTCCTCTATTATTAATATTTTACATTTATTAAATGTAAGGTGGATACAGTAATGAAAATTAATGAACTAGTATCAAAACATTATTAATTTAAAACCATGCTTTTTTTTTAATTTTTATTTATTTATGATAGTCACACAGAGAGAAAGAGAGGCAGAGACACAGGCAGAGGGAGAAGCAGGCTCCATGCACCAGGAGCCCGATGTGGGATTCGATCCCGGGTCTCCAGGATCACGCCCTGGGCCAAAGGCAGGCGCCAAACCGCTGCGCCACCCAGGGATCCCTAAAACCATGCTTTAATTCAGATTTCATTAGTTTTTACCTAAAGTCCTGTTTCTGTTCCAGGATCCCATTCAGGATACAATATTACATTTAAGTTGCTGTGTTTCCTTAGGCTCTTCTTGTTGTTTATAACAACCTTAAAAGTTCTGAGGAACACTGGTCAGGTATTTTGTAGAATATTCTTCAGCTGGAATTTGTCTAATATTTTTCTCCTGATTAGACTGGGGATATGGATTTGGGGGAGGAAGATTAGCCATTTCATCCTATCATATGTATACCAACCACATGACTTAGTTTTGATTTTAACTGTGGTCACCTGGCCTAAGTAGTATTTGTAACTTATTCTTCATATACTTTAAAAGTACTGTTACCCCTGGGGCACCTAGGTGGCTCATCGGTTGAGTGTCTGCCTTCAGCTCAGGCTGTGATCCTGGGGTCCTGGCATTGAGTCCCACATCAGGTTCCCCAAAGGGAGACTGCTTCTCCCTCTGCCTATGTCTCTGCCTCTCTTTGTGTGTCTCTCGTGAATAAATAAGTAAAATATTTTTTAAAAAATTACTGTTACCCTCTTTCTACATTGTATTCTTAGGAAGGAAAATGATATGTGCAGCCCTCATTTATGATAGGGCAGCCCAGGTAGCCCAGCGGTTTAGCACCGCCTTCAGCCCAGGGCGTGATCCTGGAGACCCTGGATCAAGTCCCACGTTGGGCTCCCTGCATGGAGCTTGCTTCTCCCTCTGCCTGTGTCTCTGCCTCTCTCTCTCTTCTCTCTCTCTCTCTGTCTCTCATGAATAAATAAATAATTTTTTTTAAAAAAAGGAGTAGAGTCAAGTGATTTTTTTTTACAGAGTAGGAAAGATAGTCTTTTTGACAATTAGTAGGAAAGATAGTCTTTTTGACAATTTTGTATATGGATATCCATATACAAAAAAAAAGAGACAGAGAAACTTGATCTATAATTCATATTAGTCATTCAAAATGATCAAAGACTTAAATGTGAAAGTAAAACTATAAGACATTCAGAAGAACACAACATAGGTATATATTTTTGTGACCTTGGATTAGACAATGACTTCTTAGATATCCTACCAAAAGATCAAGGAATCAAAAAAATTTAATATATCTGACTTCATAAAAATTTTTATGAGTTTGTGTTTCAAAGGATACTACCAAGAAAATGCAAAGACAAGCCACAGAATGGGAGGAAATGTTTGCAAGTCATATATCTGCATTTATTATCTACAATATGTAAAAAACTCTTACAACTCAACATGAAAAGAAACCCAGGATGCCTGGTTGGCTCAGTCAGCTAGGCATCTGCCTTTGGCTCAGGTCATGATCCCAGGGTCCTGAGATCGAGCAAAGAGACTGCTTCTCTCTCTCCTTTTGCCTGCCACTCCCCGTTTGTGCTCTCTGTGTCTGTCAAATAAATAAAATCTTTTGTTTTTAAAAGAACAAAAACAAAAATAGTACAATAACAAATGTTGATGAGAATGTGGAAATATTGGAATCCTCCTACATGACTGGTAGGAATACAAAATGGTACAACCACTTGATAAGACAATTTGACAGATCCTCAAAAAATGTAAACCTAGAGTTATCAGATGATCCAGCAATTCTACTTCCAGCTTTATACCCAAGAGAACTGAAAAATATGTTCATGCAAACACTTCTACATGAATGTCCACAACAGCATTATTCATAATAGCCAGGAAGTAGAAGTAACCCAAATGTCCATCAACTGATGACTGGGCGCATAAAATGCGGTGTATGCATGCAGTGGAATATTATTCAGCTATAAAGGGAATGAAGTCTTGATACATACTACAACATAAATGAATCTTGAAAATATTATGCCTAATGAAAGAATCCAGTCACTAATGGTGACATATTGTATAATTCCATTTATATGAAATGCCTAGAATAGGCAGATCTTTAGAGACAGAAGTAAATTAGTGGTGGCCAGGGGTAGAGGTTGGAACATAGGGTGGAGATAGGGGAGCAGAAAATGACTGCTAATAGGTATGAGATTTCTTTCTGGGATGATGAAATGCTCTAAAAGAATGATGTTGGTTGCACAAGTATGTGTATATACTAAAAACTGCTGAATTATATACTTTAAATAGGAGAATGTTATGCTATTTGAAATATATCTGAATAAAGCTATGTTTTTAAAAACTTTCTTAGATAAAACACCAAAAGCACAATCCGAAAATGAAAAAGAAATAGTGAATTGAAAACCTCAACAAAATTAATCCTTTTTGCTCTGCTAAAGACATTGGGTTTTTAAAAAAAATATTTTATTTATTTGAAAAAGAGAGCAGAAAGCAAGTGGGGAGTGGGGGTAGAGGGACAGAAGGAGAGGGAGAAACAGACTTCCTGCTGAGCAGAGAGCCCAATGCAGGCTCAATCCCAGGACCCTGGGATCATGACCTGAGCCAAAAGCAGATGCCTAACTGACTGAGCCACCTAGGTGCCCCTAAAGACATTGTTAAGAAAAAGAAAATCCAAGCCATAGATTGGGAAACAAATCTTGCAAGTCATATTATTGGCAAGTATCTTTCATCCAGAATATATAAAGAATTCTCAAAACTCAAAAAAAGGAAACATACCACCTTGTTCCTTGATAAAGCTCTTATCATTCTTAAATGAGATCGTCATCATGATCATGGTTACACATTTATTTATCCAATTTCAACCTGGTAAAAAAGAAGACAGATTCTTATTGAAGTTATGCAAAAAAAATTATGGTTATGAAAGAAGAACTGGGTAAATATTGTATAATTTTTAGCCAATCTTACCATTATTCTGAGCGGTTTTATAGACAAGAATAATCAATATATACCATTAATCATAACATAAGCTTTATTACATGTGTTCATTGTTAGCTCATAATCTCATCTACACTCTTTATGGGATTGCTTACTCTGATTTCCAATGGGTCAGTTAGTACAAGATACTATTTAAAGGGTGTCTCTTTCCAGTTTGAACAAGCGTGACAGTAAAATTGATGGCTAGAGATGAAGGGAAAAGGCTTTTGGATATGCTCACTAAAAGTAGAGTATTACCCATAATTAAATCAAAAATAGGTTTTGTAGCTCCTGGGTTAAGCAGTAATATTTTCATGCATTTGTCTGCTTCTGGACTAAGTAGTCTGCAAATCCTACCCCAGCGCTTTAGTACAGGTTGACAGCAGTCTGTTGACAATGGCAGTCTATTCTGTATCTATGGTACAGTCTTCAACTGTGGTTCTTTTGATGTTTTTTTCCTGAAGACCAATTCCTCTCAGGTAAACAGAGGCCCTCACAAGGGGTTAATAGCTGGAGTTAATCCAGCTATTTTGTTATGTGCCCTTAGTGATAGCGCTTTTCTAGGCAGATTGTGGCTGAAGTTATGGACATAGCTTTTAAGATTTAATAACACTTTATTGTTGCACATGGAGCTTTCTCCTCAAACTGAGAGACAAGAGAGACATAGAAAGGGTTATTGATAAACAAGGCTTTGTAAACGATCATCATCTTTTGTGAAGAAAAGGCTTTTGGGATCCCTGGGTGGCTCAGCAGTTTGGTGCCTGCCTTTGGCCTAGGGCATGATCCTGGAGTCCCAGGATCAAGTCCACCTCAGGCTCTCTGCATGGAGCCTGCTTCTCCCTCTGCCTGTGTCTCTGTCTCTTTCTCTGTGCATGTCTCTCATGAATAAGTAAATAAAATATTCAAAAAATTTAAAAATTTTACCCATACAAAAAGAACTACAAGCCTAGGTTTTACAACTTCAGCCAAGGGTGAAAAGGAAATTTGAAACACAAAAACACCGATCCAGCAGCTCCAGCACACACACACACACACACACACACACACACACACACACACATTTTTACACCCTTTGTGGCAAGCAAGTACATCAAAGAGCACAGAGAACAAAAGGAGATGACAAAAGTACACATGTCCAAATAAGCAAATAAGGGCAGCTGGGTGGCTCAGCGGTTTAGCTCCACCCTTGGCCCACATGATCCTGGAGACTCAGGATCGAGTCCCACGTCAGGCTCCCTGCAGGGAGCCTGCTTCTCCCTCTGCCTGTGTCTCTGTCTCTCTGTCTCTCATGAGTGAATAAATAAAATCTTAAAAAAAAAAACTATTATCATCGGATTTTTTATTGTCTGCTACCTGGCAGATCACCAGACAGTCAGCCATTCCTGAGAAACTACCAAAATGAGACCCCTGTAATTTTAACGTATTGTTCAGCAAGTGGAATCTCATATACTTACCATCTCCATTCTGCCAACAAACTATAAGAACTAGAAAGTTCTTATTTTCAGAATGGTTTTGGCAAGCAAAATGGAGTTTTTTTTTACATGTACTATCTCAATTCCCCTACAAATGCAAAGGCAAAACATTTCAACTACTATACTAGTATTTTTTTTTTTAAAGATTTGTTTATTTATTCATGAGAGACACAGGCTGAGAGAGAGAGACAGAGACATAGGCAGAGGGAGAAGCAGAATCCTTGCAGGAAGCCCGATATGGGACTCGATTCTGGATCCCGGGATCATGATCTGAGCCAAAGGCAGGTGCCCAACTGCTGAGCCACCCAGGCGTCCCACTATACGAGTATTTTGTTCAAGAAGCTAAATGGAGTTGCTCATAAGAATCAGTTCAGTTTCCCATTAAGCTACAAAATCTAGATTGTCATGCTTCTGCTATGTTCTGTAGCATGCTAAATGACTCCATACATCCACCATCTCGATGTCCCCCAGTCTTCAAGTGTTGGACGCTTGTACATCCAGAAAGGCTTTATGCTAATCTGAGACTCTGCTAAGCACCGTCTCAGTGCCTCAGTGAATTCTAATATCTAGATATTTGCACATCCCAGATGTTTAGCATGGTGAGAGACTATCTTATCAACACCATCTTGGGTTTCCAAAAGCTGCAAGGGTTGGACACTGGTGCTTCGGGTTTGTCATTTACCTCTCCACATGCAGTCACCTACATGCTCCAATACTTGTACTTCCCATATATTGTTAACTGGGTGATTTGAGCCTTTTAAGTACAAAATCTAAATTTGTCCTCCCTGCCCACACCACACACGTGCAAACACGTCCAGATACTTGAGCTGGATAATTTCCAATCTGTTGTTCAGCATGTGGAATGAGGTAGTTTATATGCTTCATTATCATACCCCAATAAATACAAGAATTGGGCATTTGGCTTTCTAGTATGTAGTTCAGCTTGCTGGATGAATGAAGTGTCATACCAGAATTTTCAGCCCCATAACAAATTACAAATGCCAGGCAAGGGATCCCTGGGTGGCGCAGCGGTTTGGCGCCTGCCTTTGGCCCAGGGCGCGATCCTGGAGACCCAGAATCGAATCCCACGTTGGGCTCCCGGTGCATGGAGCCTGCTTCTCCCTCTGCCTGTGTCTCTGCCTCTCTCTCTCTGTGACTATCATAAATACATTTAAAAAAAATTAAAACAAAACAAAACAAAACAAAAAAAGCAAATGCCAGACAATAGTACTTCCACTTTTTTTCACCAACTCACTTTTTTTTTTTTTTTTTTTTTTACAAATTGGAACACTTGAATACTTGTACTTCTACTCTTTCCAGGACACCCAGTAGATTCTGTTACATGCACATCACTCCCCCAGCAAATTGCAAAAGCCCAACAATTGTTTTATGAATTGTTCAATACACGGAGAGAGATCTTTAAAGAGTAGTATCCCGGGATCCCTGGGTGGCACAGTGGTTCAGCCCCTGCCTTTGGCCCAAGGCGTGATCCTGGAGACCGGGGATCGAATCCCACGTCGGGCTCCCGGTGCATGGAGCCTGCTTCTCCCTCTGCCTATGTCTCTGCCTCTCTCTCTCTCTCTCTCTCTCTCTGTGTGTGTGACTATCATAAATAAATTAATTAATTAAAAAAGAGAGTAGTATCCCTTTTCTGAGCTAGACAATTTTATTTTCAGTAAAATTTTCAGCCTAGTGAATGGGTTTTCTTGCAAAAGAGTTCCAAAACCCACAAAAGGAGATGCCTTTATTTCACTATGATAATCACTGTGCTGAATGTAAACCTTTACTTGTACCATTTCATTTTGCAACGACTACAAAAGCTATTGTACCCTGAGGGCCTGGAATTAGCCTGGGCTATTTTGCTAAAGTTCTCACATGGCACTGATTCCTGGTCAGGGCTTAAAGCATACTGATTAATAATGTTGCTTTGTAATCATGGGTTTGTAGAGGTTCAAGGAGATTTGTATCAGCTTGTCAGCATTGTTTATTATAAACAGACAGATGATTTGCACCTGGTCTTAGTGAGACCCGGAGAGGACTCTGCTACTGAGGCTGGTTATGCCTTGGAAATATGTCTAGGTGACCAGAAAATATAAAACTTCCCAGCTGAGCCTCTATTTTGGGCTCCCTGTTTCCAAGGTGTTCCAGGTGGTTCCTGATGCAAAAGAGGAAATGCAGTTGGCCATATGCCTTATAGAAGAGAAGACAAAAGACTCTGTACCTGGCTGCCCTAGACCCCTTACCACGAAATAATCTTTAACTGTGTTGCATATACTTACTTTATTTTTGTTGCTATATTGTATTCTCTTTTTGTAACAAACCATAGGGTTGGCATCTGGCCAGTCTTCTTTAACAGTGGATTTCTGTGCAATTGCCATTTAGTTATACAAGTGCAGTGGTAGATTTAGTATTCCTAGTGGATTACCTTCCCTACAACACAGTCAGGAGCTATACAATTGTACTCCCAATAGGTTGTTCAGCTCATTGAATGGAGACCCTTCCAACACCATCTGTGTTTTCCAAGAAACTACTAGATGCTGTGCTTTCCTTAACATTTGGAGAATTGGTGTGCCTGGGTGGCTCAGTCAGTTTAGTGTCCTAGCCTTGTTGTCAGCTCAAGTCATGATCTCATGGTCATGAGATCAAGCCCCACATCAGGTGCCTCACTCAGCACAGCATCTACTTGAGATTATCTCTCTCCTTCTGCCCCTTCCCCCACTGCTACTACTCTCTCTCTCTCTCAAAAAAAAAAAAAAAAAAGATTTGGGGCATTCCGAGTTGACTGCTTTATTGGCACCACCCATTCCCCAGCAAATTTCAAGAACATGATACTTATTTTTACAACATGTAGCTCAGCACACTGAATGGATGAAAAGATGTCAAGAAGCTTAGAATATGTAGTGTTGGAATGTCATCATATGATACTCAAACCACCAAGAATTACTATAAGGATACTGTAATGGAGCGACTGTGGTGCAAGTACTAAAATCTTCAAGGAATGAGAGAGACCCAATGGTTGGTGACATATGATTAAAGTGACAGACTTTAGGGAGAAGGGACAGGGAATGGTATTAAGCCAGCAGGGAGAACCCCACCTTGAGGCTCAGGGACAGAAGATAATATGAGGATGGGAACAATGGTTCTGCTAAGGATATCCAGGGTGCCATGACTGGAAGACTGTGGGATGGCTGCTAAGTGAGTGAGTCCATCCTATGACTAACATGAGGGTCCATGGGACAGGCTCCCTAAGGGAGGTGCTATGCATATATCCCAGGTGTTGGTGTTAACTTGTAATTCAACACAAGCTCAATTGATGTCTGTGGAATTCTGAATGAATGAATGGTTCTCTGGCACTGAAAGAGGGATGAAGCCTTTTCTCAGGACATCCTCATTCAGAGTATCCCGAGGCCAAGCCAGGTGTGTAAATACTATATCAGGTGGCCTGAACTATATGAAATTGGACAGAAGGAATCCTCCCCTGAATTGGGAGGTCCATGTGATAGACAGGAGTTAGTACAATGCCAGGACATATAATAATGAACCTTGCAAATCTCAGAGATAAAAAGAAAATCCTGAAAGCAGCTCAGGACAAGTGGTATATAACTTACAAGAGTAGAAACATTAGTCAGGCAACAGACCTCTCCACAGAGACCTGGAAGGCCAGAAGGACTGGAATGATATATTCAGGGTGCTAAATGAGAAAACTATGCAGTCAAGAAAAATTTATCCTGCAAGGCTGTCATTCAAAATAGAAGAAGAGATAAAAAGTTTCCAGGACAAATGGAAACTAAAAGAATGTGTGATCACTAAACCAGTCCTGCAAGAAATATTAAAGAGGATCCTTTAAGCAAAGAGAGAGCCCAAAAGTAACATAGACCAGAAAGGAACAAAAACAATACACAGAAACAGTAACTTTACAGGTAATACAATGGCACTAAATTCATATCTTTCAATAGTTACTCTGAATGTAAATTGAGTAAATGCCCCAATAAAAAGACACAGGGTATCAGGTTGGATAAAAAAGCAAGCCCCATCGAGACGCTGTCTAAAAAGACTCATTTTATACCTGAAGATACCTCCAGATTGAAAGTGAGGAGTTGGAAAAACATTTACCATGCTAATGGACATCCAAAGAAAGCTGGGGTGGCAATCCTTACATCAGACAAATGAGATTTTAAACCAAAGACTGTAATAAGAGATGAAGAACATATTATATCATAGTTAAAGTGTCTACCCAACAAAAGGATCTAACAATTGTAAATATTTATGCCCCTAATATGGAAGCAGCCAATTACATAAACCAATTAATCACAGAATTAAAGAAACACATTGATAATACAATAATAGCAGGCAACTTTAACACCCCACTCACCACAATGGACAGATAATCTAAGCAGAAGATCAACAAGGAAACAAGGGCTTTGAATGACTCACTGACCAGATGGACTTCACAGATATATTCAGAGTATTCCATCCTAAAGCAACAGAATACAAATTCTTCTTGAGTCAGGTGGAACATTCTCCAGAATAAATCAATACTGGGTCACAAATACGGTCTCAGTTGGCACCAAAACATTGGGGTCATTCCCTGCATATTTTCAGATCATAATGCTTTGAAACTTGAACTCAATCACAGGGGGAAATTTGGAAAGAACTCAAATACATGGAAGTTAAAGAGCATCCTACTAAAGAATGAATGGATCAACCAGGAAATTAAAGAAGAATGTAAAAATCCAAGGAAAAAATTGAAAATGAAAACATGATACAGCAATACAAGCCTTTCTTAAGAAACAAGAAAGTTCTCAAATATACAACCTAAACTTACATATAAAGGAGCTGAAGAAGGAGCAGCAAACAACGCCTAAACCCAGCAGGAGAAGAAAATTAATAAAGATTAGAGCAGAAGTCAATAAAATAGAATCAAAAGAACAGTAGAACAGATCGACAAAACTAGAAGCTTATTCTTTGAAAGAATTAATAAGTTCAATAAACCCCTGGCCAGACTTATCAAAAAGAAAAGAGGAGGGCCCAAATAAATAAAACTATGAATAAAGACAAAAGATCACAACCAATACTGAAGAAATATAAACAACTATATAGTTGTTCATATGCCAACAAACTAGGCAATCTGGAAGAAACCGATGCATTCCTAGAGACATATAAACTACCAAAACTGAAACAAGAAGAAATAGAAAGCCTGAACAGACCTGTAACCAACAAGGAAATTGAAGCAGTCATCAAAAATCTCCCAAGAAACAAGAGTCCAGGGCTGAATGGCTTCCCAGGGCAATTCTACCAAACATTTAAAGAAGAATTAATACCTGTTCTTCAGGAACTGTTTCAAAAAAAAAAGAAAGAAAGAAAGAAAGAAAGAAAGAAAGAAAGAAAGAAAGAAAGAAAGAAAGAAAGAAAGAAAGAAAGAAAGAAATGGAATGGAATGAAAACTTCCAAACTCTTTCTATGAGGCCAACATTACCTTGATCCCATAACTAGACAAAGACTCCACCAAAAAGAATTACAGACTAATATCTGATAACATGGATGCAAAACTTCTCACCAAGATACCAGCTAATAGGATCCAACGGTACATTAAAAGGATTATTCATCACCACCAAGTGGGATTTATTCCTTGGCTGCAAGAATGATGATTCAACCTCCAGAAATCAGTATGATACACCACATTAATAAAAGAAAGGACAAAAACCATATGATTCTCTCAATAGATGCAGAAAAAGCATTTGACAAAGAATAGCATTCTTCCTTGATTTAAACTCCTCACAGCATAGGGATAGAGAGAACATACCTCAGTATCTTAAAAACCATATGTAAAAAGCCCACAATGAATATCATTCTCAATGGGGAAAAACTGAGAGCTTTATCCTAAGGTCAGGAACATGACAAGGATGTACAGTCTCACCACTCTTCAACATAGTACTAGAAGTCTTAGCCTCAGAAATCAGATGACAAAAAGAAATAAAAGGCATTGAAATTGGCTAAGAAACCAAACTCTCACTCTTCACAGATGGCATGATATTCTATGTGGAAAACCCAAAAGACTCCATCCCAAAATTGCTAGAACTCATACAGGAATTCAGCAACATGGCAGAATACAAAACCAATGCACAGAAATCAGTTGCATTTCTCTACACTAACAATGAGACAGAAGAAAGAGTAATTAAGGAGTAGATCCCACTTACAATTGCACCCAAAACCATAAGATACCTAGGAATAAAGCTAACCAAAGAGCCAGAAGGATCTGTACTCAGAAAACTATAGAACATTCATGGAAGACATTGAAGAAGACACAAAGAAATGGAAAAATGTCCCATGCTCATGGATTGAAAGAATAAATATTGTTAAGATGTCTATGCTATCTAGAGCAATCTATACATTCAATGCAATCCCTATCAAAATACCATCAACTTTTTTCACAGAGCTGAAACAAACAATCCTAAAATTTGTATGAAACCAGAAAAGACCCCGAATAGTCAAAGGAATGTTGAAAACGAAAACCAAAGCTGGTGGCTACCACAATTCCAGACTTCAAGCTCTATTAGAAAGCTGTAATTATCCAGACAGTACGGTACTGGTACAAAAACTGACACAAAGATCAATGGAACAGAATAGAGAACCGATAAATGGACCTTCTGCTCTATGAGCAACTAATCTTTGACAAGCAGGAAAGACTATCCAATGGAAAAAGGACAGTCTCTTCAACAAATGGTGTTGGAAAAGTTGGACAGCCACATGCACAAGAATGAAACTGGGCCATTTTCATTCCAATGAAAATGGATGAAAGACCTAAATGGGAGACAAAAACCCATCAAAATCCTAGAGGAGAACAAAGGCAGCAACCTCTGTGACCTCGGCCACAGCAACTTCTTGCTAGACATGCCTCCAAAGGCAAGGGAAACAAAGGCAAAACTGAACTATTGGGACTTCATCAAGATAAAAAGCTTTTGCACAGCAAAGGAAACAGTCAAAACCAAAAGACAACTGGCAGAATGGGAGAAGATATTTTCAAATGTCTTATCAGATAAAGGGCTACTATGGAAAATCTATGAAGAACTTATCAAACTGAACACCCAAAGAACAAATAATCCAATCAAGAAGTGGGCAGAAGACATGAACAGACATTTCTTTAAAGAAGACATACAAATGGCCAACAGACACATGAAAAAATGGTCAACATCACTTGCTATCAGGGAAATCCAAATCAAAACCACAATAAGTTACCACCTCACAGCAGTCAGAATGGCTAAAATGAAGTCAGGAAAGGACAGATGTTGACAAGGATGCGGAGAAAGGGAAACCCTCTTACACTGTTGGTGGGAATGCAAGCTGGTGCCACCACTCTGGAATGCAGAATGGAGGTTCCTCACAAAGTTGAAAATAGAGCTACCCTACAAGCCAGCAATTGCACTACTGGGTATTTACCCCCAAAGATACAAATGTAGTGATCCAAAGGGAGACCTGCAGTCCAATGCTTACAGCAGCATTGTCTACAATAGCCAAACTATGGTAAGAGCCCAGGTGTCCATCAACAGATGAATGGATAAAGAAGATGTGGTATATGTATGCAATGGAATACCACTCAGCCATCCAAAAAATGAAATCTTGCCATTTGCAAAGACATGGATGGAGGCAGAGTGAAGTAAGTCAGAGAAAGACAATTATATATGATCTCACTCATATGTAGAATTTAAGAACAAAACAGAGGATCATAGGGGAAAGGAGAGAAAAGTAAAACAAGATGGAATCAGAGAGGGAGAGAAACCATAAGAGACTCTTAGTCATAGAAAACAAACTGAGGGTCACTGGAGGTGAGGGGTTGGGGGATGGGGTAACTGGATGATAGACATTAAAGAGTGCATGGGGGAAAAAAAAGAGTGCATGGGATATAATGAGCACTGGGTGTTATATAAGACTGATAAATCACTGACTTCTACCTCTGAAACTAATAATACATTATAAGTTGATTGAATTTAAATAAAAATATCTGAAGATATGAAAAATTTATAATGTCATTTAGTTGCATGGTATACATGAAATTAATACAATAGAGCTGATACCCCACATTGTTACCTACTTTTTCCTATTTGTGGAAGTTATAAAACATAGTTGGAAGTTCTTTTTTTTTTTCATAGTTGGAAATTCTTTGACAATTCCATCATCAAGAGGTGAAAGGGGGTGCCTATGACTCTTCTCTGTGATAGTGGCATTATGAGTGCTTGCACCAAGAAAGTCTAGGGACATGGAGTTAGGTGACCTCTAAAGCTATAGGTCTTATAAGGTCCTACATCTTCTACCTTGTTCCCTAGAATGAATGCCTGCTCTTGGAGGCCCAAATCACCATGCAAGACTTCCAACTGCACTGAGGCCACCATGGAGAAGCCTCATTAAATGCTCTGGCCTGCAGCCCTAGACTTCAGGTCATCTCAATGCAAATGCCAGCCCAAGCCTTTAGATCAGAAATTGACCAATTTTTTCCTAAAGATCCAGGCCATTTGTGGGCCATCTAATGTCTGTCACAACTACTCAACTCTGCTGTCATAGCACAAAAGCAGCACAAATGGCTACATTCCAATAACACTTTTTTACAAAAACATGTGATACTTTGGCAGGCTATAGTTTGCTGACCCCTGCTCTAGATGATTCTAGTCCCCAGCCATTTGAGGCTAAGATCCCAGCAGAGATGGGAGAGCAAAGACAAACTGTCTCCCCTGTGCCCTGTCCAAATCTCTGACCCATAGAATCCATGACTCTAATGACTGTCTTATCCCCACTATGTTTGGGGTGGTATGTCACATAGAAATAGATCATTGGAACTGTTTTATGCAAGGTAGGCCTCATGAAGAAAGAGGTTTGAGCAAACTTGAAGGAGTGGAGTTAACCAAGAGTGTGTGAGTCTGGGGGAAGAGCATTCTGGGCAGAGGGAACAGTTGGTGTAATACCCTGGGGTGGCAGACTGTGTAGTATATACTAGCCATAACTAGAAAATTGTAGAACGACCCTGTTGAGATGCCCTGGGGACGTTGCATATTTCCACACATCCACGTAGGCAGGGATCGACTACAGTCTAACCCAAGTCTTAACATAGTGCCGTAGAATTCCTCCTGGAACAAGAGGAGGTAAGGCTGGTGAGCAGCTCTTGGAAGGCAGTTTCCTATCCCTATCTTGTGGGAGACTGCAGCAAGCCTGTTTTTCTTCCTTCTCCTTAGTTTTAGTTGAGCACAGGACTTTCCATTTCCTTCCTTCCATTTCCATTCCTCCTCCTCCTCTGAAGGCTACAACTGCAGACCCCAGTGTAAGTTCATATTACTGCTTGGCAGTAGTGTAGAGTTGGCTATCCAGCAGCAGAGCAACCCGTTGCTCAAGTATATACATCTGGCCCCTCTGGTTTGGTGTCCTATGGGACTGGGGACTCAAGGAGCTGACACCATGCTGATTTTGCTTTTGCTACCAGTATAAATAATAACCTGGCTAAATGCATTTGGGTTGGTTGTCTCTTTATAGCCAAATTTACCCAAAGAGGCCGGCCAGACTAAAGTTCAGGGACTGTTTGATGGGAAACCAGCTAAAATGGATGTAGAGCAAGGAGATGAGGTCAGACAGGGTAGGGGACCAGATCCTGTAGGACTTTGTAGGCCGTTGGCTTTTAGGCAGCGAGAAAGGAAACACTGTAGAGTTTTGAGAGTTTTGAGAGTTTTGAGCAGAGAAATGACAATGATCTGGCTCATGTTGTCAAAAAGGATCACATTCATATAAATTCATCTTGGAGCACCTGGGTGGCACAGTACGTTAAGCCTCCCACTCTTGATTTCTGCTCAGATGGTGATCTCAGGGTCATTGGATGGAGCCATCAACAGGTTCCACTCTCAGCGCTGCTTAAGATTCTCTCCGCCCTCTCCTGCCACCCTCTCCCAAATCCATCCATCCATCCATCTTTAAAAATAAAATAACCCTAAAAATGTTTCCTTTAAGAAAATATGTAAGTTACTGTTGCAATTGTCAGTAAAAGTGGCTTCGCTTTCTTTTATGATGAACTTTCTTCGCAGCTGCCTGCCCTCTTGGCTCCTCCACACTTCACAGCGTCAGGGGGCCTTTCCAGTTGCTGGTCGCAGCATTGTCGATGTTCATCTCCCTGCCTAAGTGTCACCTCTCTTTGACTCCTCACGGGGGCGCAGCAAAAAGTTCTTCCCCTGGAGGCAGTGCGCTCCTCGACGCCGCGGGGCCGGGCCTCGCACCTTGGGCCAGGTACCCAGGGGGCGCTCGGCGGGAAGCGGTGCCACGGTGGCCTTCGCCTCTGGGAACGTTGCTGCCAGGGTTTTCTGTGTCGTGTACGTCTGGATTTGGGGATCGCTGCGGCTTCAAGGTGCTGGACCCTCCTCTTGGGCCTGACGGAGGCCTCGGAAGCCCTCCACTTCCCTCCAACTTTCTCCCTCTCTGTGTCTCTCCCGCCCACACGTGTCGGGCTCCCGGCGGGCGCACAGGCTGGGGCTCTTTCTCCTCCTCCCCTCCGGCCCCCCCCCCTTTTCTCTCCACCCCCGCCCCCCATCCCGGGCCGCTCGGGCTCGGCCCAGGGCCCGCCCCTCCCTGCCCCTCCCCGCCCCTGCCGTCCAGCCCAGTCCCCTTCCTTCCCCTTGGCGGCCCGCCTCCCCACCGTCCTTCCCGCCCCCTCCCCACCCCAACTGGCTCGGGTCCGCTCGGACTCGGCCCCCGGCCCGCCCCTTCCAGCCCTAGGCGCCTCCTGCCCGCGGCTTGGCGCCGCCACTTGGGCGCTAGCTGCCCGGAGGCCGGCCCGGGGCCACCACGCTGGCGCGCTCGACCCGGGACTGGGCAGGTTTGGGACGTCCATCTGCCGTCGATCGGAGAGAGTTTCCAGACCCGCGGCCCCGGAATGGGGCGGGCCCTGCTGCCGCTCCTGCTGTGGTTCTTCGTCCGCGCGCTCGGGACGCGAGGTGAGTGGCGATGGGGCCGGGGGCTCGCGCCTCGGAGCTCCGGGGACGGTGCGCGCCCGCGGGGGCGCGCCGGGCGGCCGGGCACGTTTGCAAACACCTCCGCGCGCGCCGCGGTGCCAGGGCGTGCAGCGTAGGCGCCCCCACCAGCCGCCGACGGGGCGCCCGGGATGGGTCGTGGGTGCGCGTCCCGGTGAAGACCCGCAGGGGTGGGCGCCGAGAGCTCCCCTTTACCGCAGAGGAGGAGATCGAGCTCCGCCCGCTGCAGGTCCCGAAGTTTTCGATCCAGAGGAATTTTGTCGCAGGTCTGGTCCGGAAGGCGCTGAAAACTTTCCTCTAGACATCGTTGCTTGGTTGGACCCCGGCTCTGGGCAGTAATTCTGGGAGCCTCGGGCCCCATCTCCCGAGGGACCGGTGCCGGGGGACCAGCAAGCTGGGGAGTGGGGGTCACATTCCTGGTGCTGCGATCGACCGAAGACGGGGATCTGCCCCCCTGTCTGCTCCCCCTGGGTCCTTAAGGGCAATGTTAGCACCTCTTTGTAGGGATCCCCTGTGAGTGTGGGGACCTTGGACAAAGGGAAGCATTCTTTTAACCCTTGTTATTGCTGCTAGGTTTGTCCCGATTCTGTTACATTCCAATAAAGTTCTAGACTGATAGGCGCTAGGCAAGGCGGCTTCCTTTCTGCATCAACAGCCTGTTTGGAGGCTAAGTGATTCACAAGGTAAAAGTTTGGTCGCTGTTGCATTTCTTGAGGAAGCTGGGAGAAGCTTCACCAGGTGTTGCCAAAAAGAAAAATAAATTGGTGTGTGTGGGGGAGGGGTATTTTGAATAAACACATCCCTGGCATTTTTCCTTAGTTAAAAGTTTTCTATTTCCATTCAGCATGTGTTTTGTTTTGTTTTTGTCTCTTTTGATCATAAACATGGTTGAATAACGTTTACCTAATTACAGTCCCAGATATTTGTTAAGAATACCTGGAAAGTTCAATTTATAGTTAAGCAATTTACTTAAAATATTTTCTTTCTTTCTTTTTTTTTAATGTTTTCCTTTGAGGATTTCCTTTGAAAGCTTAGTCACTCAAATAAAAAATTCCTAAGCAGCACACATTAAGTTGCATATGCAATTTATAATTTGGGGGCACATAGCAATTTGAAGCAAACATCAAAAGCCAAAACCAATCAAAGAAGTTAAACAGTTCTGTTCTCCACCCCCACCAAACCCTAAAGAATTCCTTGGCATTTCTGCCAGATTTATTTTTCATAATCTGCTGCAAATCTGTTCTATTTTGCTACTAGTGAAGACTGACCATAAATAGTCTTGGAGGGTAGTGAATGTGGTGAAAATTATGGGAAAAGCAACAGAAACGATAGTTTTGATGCTTCTGAGATATTTTTAAATGGTGTGTTTCTCCAAAATTTTTAAAAACCATAATCAAAAGCCTTTTGCAGCAATTAGCTTTAGTCAAATAATCAATAATAAAAGTTCTGCTAAAACCCACCCAGCAGGAAGAATGAAAAATTTTTCTAGTTTTTCTTCTACTTTTTACTTTTTTTTTTTTAGAGAGTGAGCTAGGGGGAGGGCAGAGGGAGAAGGAGAGAGAATTTTTTTTTTTTTAAGATTTTATTTATTTATTTGAGAGAGAGAACATGGAAGGAGGGAGGGTCAGAGAAAGCAGCAGACTCCCCACTCAGCAGGAAGCCTGATGTGGTACTCAATTTTAGGACTCCAGGATCATGACCTGAACCCAAGGCAGATGCTTAACCAATTGGTCCACCCAGGTGCCCCGAGGAGAGAATCTTAAGCAGCCTCCATACCCACCCTGATGCAGGGCTCCATCTCAGGACCCTGAAATCATAGACCTGAGCCAAAATTGAGAGTCAACTCCTTAACTGAATGAGCCACCCAGGTACCCTACCTTTTGCTTTTTATCTTGAATTTACCAGTAAGGTGTCTGACAATGTTATATCTTACCTTTTGAAAGCTTAAAGGATGGGATTCTCACTGGCAGAATTAGAACAGAAGTAAGAATGCTATGGGTAGAGACTAAAAATGGAAATTAGACTTTTTGTCCAGTTTTAAAATTTTAGAGAGGGAAAGAGAAAGAGGGACACAGTGAGGGATGTGTGTGTATACAATGGAGAGGAATGGATAAATAATTAAAATTTACATATCACTTTAACCTAGGGACTCCTCCCACCCCTGCCGAATACATATACACAGATGTGGACACACAAATACCATCCCACAAACACACACACACAGAGAACTGAAAATGCTGAACCAAGGGCATCAAGCTTTCCAATCCGTCCTTTCTGCTCAGTCTCTGGATGGGGGAGCCAGTGAGCAGCGAAACCAGGCAAAGGGTGGATCTCAAGAGGGCCAGGGAGAGAATAGAGGAGGAGAAATACGAAAATGGATAGAAGTGAAGGATCTAACCCGTGATGAAGCAGTACGTGCAGCTAAACTCAATCCTTTGAACAAATTAGGCTTTTAAAACCCTTCAACGTTAGCATTTCCCTCCCAAGCTGATGCCTTAACCCGCGTTATAATATATTGTAAACATTCTCCTGGAGAGAACTTTAAGTTGTCCTGTTGTTTACAGGCTTGATGACAATGGCCTCAAATGCTTTTTGGAAGTACGCAGGGCACACTTTAAAAATAAATACTTTATAAAGGCATTCTGATCTGCTTTTTTTCAAAGTGATGACTGGAACACAGATATGTTTAAAATTCACAATAATTATGTTTTTCAATTTGATTTTTAGAAATAATTTCCAGATAATCTGAAGAGCAGGGCCAGTGAGTTACCAGTCAGAGCTGGTTTTGAACAAGTTGAATCTTTAGATGCCCTGACTCAGGAACATGCTGCTGAGTAGAAAAGCTGAGCCAGGACATTGCTCCTCCCCACCTGCAAATGAACGCATATGTGTAACCGCTGCTTACTGCATAATCGCCAGAATGAAATCGTGAAGATGAATTGGACTGTGTTGTCCCCTTGTTTAAAATTCTCTAGCAGCTCCCCATTCCTCCCATGGTTTGCAAGGGTGTGAAGAGCCTCCCACTCCCTTTGCCCCATTTCCATTTGTTCTAATGTTCACACTGCTCCAGCCACAAGTGTCTCTCTAGCACTTTTGCAGTGGATGTTCCGTCTGGCTGGAATCTTTTCCCCAAGATCTCTGCATGCTGGCTCCTTGGGTTTTAGCTCAGATGTCCTAGAGGAGGCCTTCCCTCACTCCCACCTCAACCAGAGTTACACACACATACACACACTTCCCACTGAATTTAAATTACTGATAACACTTTTCACTACCTGATGGTGAGATGGCACAGTGCTTCACCCATTTCAGAAGCTCAGTGAGTATTTGTGGAGTGTACTAAAGGACCAAGTCTCTGTAGATCTCACCGCTCCTCCTGCTACTCTGCTCTTGCTGGCTCACCCAGAAACGGAATGCAGAAGCTCCCCATGCCCTTGTGCTTGGGGCTTCGTTGATAAAAAATAATCTTATATTTTGCTGTGATGCCAAAGTGATTGTATTACTAGGTAACTTAGGACATCGAAAGTAGACTTTTGGGCTATATTAATCCAATATAGCAATGTTGACATTTTATATTTTCTTAACTATTCTTAACTATTCTAGGGTGGGTGGGAAGTCAAAAACTGATTTTTCACGTTAAAAATAGTGTTAGCAGCTCCTTCCCAGAGGCAGGTTGCCTGATATCCGGCTTGTAACCCTGAGTGCCTTGACTTTGGCCCATTTTCACTAGTTTAATTTTTTTTTTTTTAAGATTTATTTATTTAACAGAGAGAGAGCACGCCAGAGAGCACAAGTAGGGAGAAGCAGGCAGAGGGAGAAGCAGGCTCCTCCCTGAGCAGAGAGCCCAATGCAAGGCTCTATCCCAGAACCCTGGGATCATGACCCG
Organism: Canis lupus familiaris; assembly: GCF_011100685.1. Classification (NCBI taxonomy): domain Eukaryota; kingdom Metazoa; phylum Chordata; class Mammalia; order Carnivora; family Canidae; genus Canis; species Canis lupus. The sequence continues at coordinate 36,519,809 of NC_049238.1, forward strand.
AGCTGAAGGCAGAAGTTTAACCTTAAGACTCAGCCAGTCAGGCGCCTACTTAAAAAAAATATATATATGATTTTCTTTTCTTGTGTGTGTTTTTAAAATTTTAAAATCAATTAGTTAACATATAATGTATTATTGATTTCAGAGGTAGAGGTCAGTGATTTATCAGTCTTATATAACACCCAGGGCTCATTACATCATATACCCTCCTTAATGCCCATCACCCAGTTACCCTGAACCCCCCCATCTTCCTCCCCTCCAGTAACCCTCAGTTTGTTTCCCATGATTAAGAGTTTCTTATGGCTTGTCTCCCACTCTGATTTTCGTCGTTTTATTTTTCCTCTCTTCCCCTATGATCTCTATTTTGTTCTTTAATTCTACATATCAGTGAGATCATAGGATAATTGTCTTTCTCTGATTGACTAATTTCACTTAGCATAATACCCACTAGTTCCATGCACATTGTTGCACATGGTGTCACTAGTTTAATCCTAACCGAAAGCCCATGGCTCTGGGTTGGTATGAGTCTCAGCAGGAGGTTAATGATTATTAAAAAACCGGGAAAAAGCAGGTTCACCACATGAGCTTCTTGGGACTGGTATGAAAATGTTAACAGGCAGGCTGGGTAGGCAGCAAGCCTGGCTTCATGTCCTACCTGGCGGGCTCCTGGGGAGCCCTGGGGGCCGTGGGTAACTCAAGACCTCAGTTTCCTGTCTGGTACCGTGGGTCTCTTCCCTAGTCACAGAACCGGCAGGAGGATGCAATGAGCTAAGGACACATGGTAAATGCTCCAAAAATATTAGCCATCACTGCCGATGCTTTGCCTCCATTCTTCTGAACTCAAAATCCGGGGTAATGTTTTTTTTCCTAGACAAAAGGTGTTGCGGGGAAAGCTTCTTCTTTACTCTCTGAAATGTACCTAAGTTGCGACCTGAAATATAAAAACAGAGCTGTGGGCCACCCTCCACCGGTCAGAGCAGTTTAGGGAAGGAGCTGTGCTTGTCGTCCTAGAGACCTAGAGCGTCCAGGTCCTTGTCATTGCTCTTTAGGGCTTTGTTCCTAGTACTGCTTGCAAAACCCATGCCTGTCACTTGTAGCCTATCTGAGGACGCAGGGCCTGCCCTGCTGCCACTCCCCACCCCTCCCCCTGCCCTGCTTCCTTCACTTATTGAGTTCCGACTTAACATAGTACAGGAATAGCTTCCCGTCATGTGCCTCTCAGGAAGGTATAAAAATGAAGTCCAATTCCTGCTCAACTTTTCCCACATAATGCTACTCCAAAGTGGGTGTGGTTTGTTTTTATTTTTGCATTTGTTTTGGTTTGGTTGGTTTTAAATGTAAACATCCAGATAATCCCTTTCCTTTTTATCTGCTAAAACTCTGTTTTCCAAGTGAAGCATTCTGGCTGCAGTGGATACAAAATGAGGCTTTGTTTCTTAGATTAACTGTGTACGTGTGTGAGTGTGTCCATGTGTGGGTGGTCCTTGAGCAAATGGAACTACGAGGAGCTCCAGATGTACTCCTGGCTCCTAGGCACTTCCTATTGGGTGACAGGTATGGACCAGCGCCCAGGTACCCTGAGGAAAGCCCTCTGGCTCCTCTGCCTCCTACAAACTCCCATTTGCTAACCTCAGATTGAGAAGTAACTTATTCTGTCTGTTTACCCCTCTTCTAGTCCTTCTGCCTCCAGCTGAAGGCTGAAAATGCAGCCAGTCAGCGGTTGAAAATTTCATTAGGATCTGTGGGCTCCTCTTGGAGAGCAGAAGTACTGCCAGCACCTGCCAGTCGGGCACCTTCTCCCTCGCAGGCCTCAGTTTTCTTTGGCTGAATTGTAGCTATTGAATTGTATAAAAGATTCTTTTTTGCTGTTTATTTATTTATTTATTTATTTATTTATTTATTTATTACGATTTTATTTATTGGGTGCCTGGGTGGCTCAGTAGTTGAGTGTTTTCCTTTAGCTCAGGGCATGATCCCAGGGTCCTGGGTTTGAGTTCTGCATCAGGCTCCCCGGAGGGAGCCTGCTTCTCCCTCTGCCTATGTCTCTGCCTCTCCCTGTGTGTGTCTCATGAATAAATAAATAAAATCTTAAAAGAAAAAGATTTTATTTACTTATTTGACAGAGAGAGCACAAGCAGGAGAGTGGCAGGCAGAGGTAAAGAGAGAAGTAGGCTCCCTGCAGAACTCTATTTCAGGACCTTGGGCTCATGACCTGAGCTGAAGGGAGACACTTAACCAACTGAGCCATCCAGGTGCCCCTATAAAGATTTTTAACCCCAGCAAGGCCCAGGTCTTCCTCAGTCTTGTGAGACCTCTCAGCTTGGCTGCAGCGGCACGTGGAGCAGCTAGACAGCCTGCCTTCTTAGCAGTGTTGCTGTTCCCATTCTCAGGGCCTCTGTCAGGCTGCAGGATCCAGCGGGTGTGACCTGCTAGGGAAGCCCTACACTGCCTCATCCAGGTCACCTCCTTAGTTCCTGGTGTTTTATTTTTTATTTTTTGAAGATTTTATTTATTTATTTGAGAGAGAGAGAGAGAGAGTGAGAGCACACAGATCAGAAGGAGAAGACTCCCTGCTGAGCAAGGAACCCAATGAAAGACTCGATCCCAGGACCCTTGGGATCATGACTGAGCCAAAGGCAGACTCCTAATGACTGAGCCACCCATGCGCCCCAGTTCATGGTGCCTTAAAGTAATAAATGAAGAAAGTTTGATTATTTCTTATATACATTTCATAGAGAAACTTGCTCAGTTCTTTCACTTAATGGTAAAATGGATTTTCCATGAGTCTTGGGGATAATTGAGGAGGAGCAGAGCAGGACAGAGAAAGAGACAGAGGGGACAGATGTTGACTTTTTGTTTGGACCAAGATCTTACAGAAATTTTATACCAAAAACTAAGAATGTTTGAGAGACTTATGCTTGGAGAAAACCCATTTCATTTCTTCTCAATTTATAGACTTTCATGGAAGCAAATTCTATGCTCCTATGTCTCCTTATACCCAGTCATTAATGGTGTCTTCTGGATATTTTTCAATCTCTTCCTTCAAAGATACTGTCTGGCGTCTGTGGGGTGAGCCAGAGCCCTAGCCAGATCTGATCATCATGGTGTTAGCACCTTACCGTAGCTTGCTCAGGAGGGGGCCCACCCGTAGGACCTAGATCTCAGGTTGGCATTTGACAATCAGGCAAATGCTCTGGGACAGATCCCTTTTTGTATGATCTGCTCTTCTGGGGGCGGGGGCCGGGGGAGCTCCAGTTACCTCAGCATTCAGAACAGTAAACATCTTAGAATCTGCTTTAGCTGTGTTCTTGCCTCTCATTAGACACACAAAGGAAAGCCTTGTTTATCTTGGAGAAGCGATTGTTTTGCTATTTTAAGCTTTAGGGCTTGTTCAAGCTACTAACAGTAGACTGGCCTCATTATGGTTTTTGAAAATGATTTTTTTTTTTTTTACAAGTCAGAACAAGCTGTCTTAATGGAGAATATTAGAACATGGACTCAAACTTGCTGAAAGTTGTTTTCTATCCCTGCCCTGCTTAGTGAATGCACAGTGAGGTGATAAATATTCATGGGATCCCAAGTGCCGCCTGTTTTGGGGGCTGGTTTTCCACTTGTTGCAGTCCATGGCAGGCTGCCTCCACACAGGAAGTGAAACCAGCCCTTAAGCCTTTTTACAATTCTGGCTCAGGATTTGAAGATTTGTTGATGAAAACAATGTTCTTTGAAAGTTTTGGAGCAAGGAAAAGAGGAAGCTCATTAGATTTTAGCATTGCATCTTAAGCATTAGTTGAAAAATATAACCACTTTGGGAGTCCAGAGATATAAGTTCTCATCCCAGCTTAGGTATTAACTTGCAGGGATACCTGGGATATGATGTTCCACCTTTCTGAAACTCCAGATCCCCACCGATCAGATGGAAGGGTGGATAGGTGATTCTGGGGTACCTTCTGGGCAGAAAACAGATTCTGTCTGAAGGGGAGACGCATGATGGAACGCTTTCTCACTGCAGTTCCAGACACACTCCCTTAGCTCGAGTGTGAGCCTCCCAGCTATGCACCAGACTCTGGCTGTGGGTGTCCTCAGGCATCAGCCTAGAAATAAGCCAGAGGCACTACAGCATCTTTCTTAAAAATGAGTCATGCCAGTGGGTTCTTTACTGTGGGCAGCTGCCGTTCCCTGCCGCCTGGGCCGTTTGTGCCTCCATGAAATAGCCCTTCCAGCTACACAAATGTGTGTTTTTGAGACCTGCCCAAACAAATTATGGCTTCTTACTGTCCAATCTGCGGGGAGCATGGACTCTTGGATTCTGGAAGACCTGGGGATGCTTATGTAGTCTTTCTGGGCTGGGCAGAGCAGAGCACGTCTCCCAGGGTGCACAGCAGAAATCCCAGCATTCAGGGGGAATTTTATCATTTTTAAAAGTCTATTCATATATGATGTAATTTTATATTACAATCACAATATTTTATAATGTGAGTTATAGGATGTAAATCTCCTAAGCATTGTGGCTAGGAGGCCAAGGAAAAAGTATGCTAGGAAGCTTTTTCAAAATACAGAAGCCCAGGCCCCACCTAGGACCTATGGAACCAATGTTTAGGGTACAGCCCTGACCAGCAGGAGTCTGAGTCATTTCGTGCACATCTCTTACACTCTACCAATGCAATGTGTCTGATTCTTCTGCTTGGGTTCCCCTGGCCATACTGATGGGGAAACACAGGGCTAGCTGAGGACAAGGTACGAGCTTGGGATAGCACATTGGCAAGTCCTTGAAACAGGGAGAGTGACATTCCTCTACAGACTCAACTCCTTCGATGTTCATGCTTTGCTAAGGGCAGAAGGCAATCTTAGCCCGGCCCCCAGGATCTGGTAAGTCTACTTTAACATATTCCTTTAGACATTTCCCTTTATCTCTAACCCCCCAAGATATGTGTTGGCAATCATCCTCCAAGCACATGGCCCACCGATACACATCTGAAGGGTCATGACTCAGGTTTTATTAGACGGTAATAAGTGACCTTTCCCAACAATACCTAGCCCCCTCAAGGTCCTGGAAACCTTGTTTCCAAAATTCCTTAGCGAGTACACTATCCTCAAACCCCTCCCAACTCCCAGGTATATAATCAGCCACCCCTCACAGGTCTGGGGCAGCCACTCTTCCTGCCCATGGGTCCTGTCCCCGTTTAATAAAACCTCCATTTTGCACCAAAGACATCTCAAGAATTCTTTCTTGGTCGTTGGCTCCAGACCTCACCTATATTCCAAAGCTTCATCAATCCCAAGCTGCAGGGAAGAGTGACCAATCAAATGTGGTAACAAGGCAGGTTGCTCCCTGAATGAGATCAGGAGATCATTTGTAGGAAAAGGGGGACTGAGCATTGAGCAGGGTGCTACAGCTGCTGCTATACACATGTGATAAATTTTTATGTAAATAGTGTGTTTGCTTTCAGCTTGCTCTCTCATTCTGTGTTAAGTTTGCTAGGCTCGTCTGGGTTGAACCGTGTTGCCCTAGTTTATTTATCTTCATAGGCAAATACGTGGATGTACTGTAGTTTATTTATCTGGTCTCCTTTTATTGGGCACTTAGAGTTTTCTAAATTTTTCTGTTACAGGCAGTTTTGCTGGTGTAGAAATGTTGAGGTTTGCAGTACAGTTGAGAAAGAATTCTTGAGACATCTTTAGTGCAAAAAGGTGGTTTTATTAAAGCATGAGGATGGGACCTGGGAGCAGAAAGAGCTGCACTGGAATCATGAGGAGTGATTGCGCACTTTCATGTTGGGAGGGGGTTAGGGACAGCACAGGCCTCCCAGGTATTTTGGAAACTAGGTTTCCAGGACCTTAAGGAGGCTAGCTATTGTTAGGAAAAGGTCATGTATTACTGTTTACTGAAAACCTCAGTCATGAGACCCTTCGGATGTATGTCAGTGGGTGGTATGCTTGCACGATGACTGACAACATATATCTTGGGGTAGAGACAAAGAAGTTTCCAAAGGAATTTTCATAAAGTAGACTCACAGGATCCTGGGGGAGTCAGGACAATGTCAAGCCAAGATTGCCTTTTGCCAAAGCGTCAACATCAGGCAGCTGAGCTCCCTGAGGAAGGTCCCTCTGCTTGTTTTAAGGACTTGTCAGTAGGCTGTAAGTAGTGAGGAAATATTTTTTCTTTTGCCTTTGTTTCCCACATCATTGCCATGAGCATTCTTGTTTGTAATCTTTCCCTTATAGAGATTTATTTGCTATAATAAAATGCACAGATTTTAAGTGTCGAGTTTGATGAGTTTTGACAAATAGGTGTCAAAACCACTACTCAAGTTAAGATGGCCATCAACTTGCATGTGTGTCTGACTGTGGGTAGACATGTATGAGTCTTTAAGGGTAGAAATGCTAAGTTATAGGTTGTATTGCAATTTCATCCTCATCAAAAATTGCCAAACTGACATTAGAGAAAAGCATTCATACTGTACATCCTCTAGGTACATTATTGCCATGTAAGATCTCAACTGAGGCATCCCTCAAGTATACTCTAGATAGGTCTGGTAATGCTGCTCAGGACTGGTTGTAGGCAGTCTGCAAAGCAGGCTAGACCATCTAAGCAGCACCCACTGGCCTTCCAGGCTCACCACCCAGAGCCGCCCCCCTGAATGTCCCACCCGCCCTTTGCCTGACACAAAGCACACTGGAGCCCCGTTCTGCCCAGCCCTCAGAACTAACCTCAAGTAGAGGCTTAGGAGCTGGGGCCTGAATGTGACTGGAGAGGCGAGGGTAAGTGTGACTGGGAGGAGTTCCTTCACCCCTTCCCGCCTGTGATGATCTGTGCAAGTTGCTTAGCACCTGTGAGCCTCAGGCTCCTCACTAGAACTAGGGGCAATGATACTCCCTGCCTAGGATCAGAGAAGATTGTGCAGGTAGAAAGGCTGGCAGAGTGTGAGCGCAGGCAAATAATACAGATGCTATGGCTTTTGCCTTAAACATAGTTGGATTTTTAAAATAACACTTAAAAAAAAAAGACTTATTTATTTATTCATGAGAATACACACACACACACACACAGAGGCAGAGACACAGGCAGAGGGAGAAGCAGGCTCCATGCAGGGAGCCCGACGTGGGACTCGATCCCGGGTCTCCAGGATCACGCCCTGGGCTGAAGGCGGCGCTAAACCGCTGAGCCACCTGGGCTGCCCTAAGATAACACTTTTGAGATAATTTTAGATTCTCATGCTGTTTCTAATAAATAATATGGAGAAGCCCCTGTGTATCTTTCCCCTAGTTTCCGCCAAAGGGTAATATCTTAGGAAACTGTAGTACAGTATGGCAGCCAGATACTGACTTGGATACACTCCACCAACACAGGATTCCCTCATGGTGCCCTTTCAGAGCCTACTCCTATCCCTCTGCCCTCTCACCTCCTTAACCCCTGGCAATCACTAATCGGTTTTCCATTTCTGTAACTTTGTCATTTCAAAAATGCTATATAAATGGAATAATACTGTATTTTCCATTTGCTGCCATGACAAATTACCACCAATTTAGTTGCTCAAAACAACAAAATATCCTGTCTTACAGTTCAGTAAGTCGGAAGTCTGACATGGGTCTCACTGGGGCTAAAATCAGGGTGACAGGGCTCCTGAGTGGTTCAGTGGCTGAGTGTCTGCCTTTGGCTCAGTCATGGCCCTGGGATCAAGTCCCACATCGGGCTTCCCACAGGGAGTCTGCTTCTCCCTCCACCTATGTCTCTGCCTCTCTCTCTCTCATGAATAAATAAATAAAATCGTTAAAAAATCCAATCAGGGTGACAGCGGGGCATCCTTCCTTTCTGCGACTTGTAGGGAGAGTCTGTGTCGTTGCCGTTTCTAACTTTAGAGGCCATCCATAGTCCTTGACTCCTGTCCCCTTTCTCCATCCTCAAAGCCAGCAAGCATGGATTGTGTCCTTCTGGCATTTTAACACTGACACTAGGTCTTCTGCCTCCTTTTCTACTTTGTGGGCCCTTGAGATTACGCATTCCTGACAGCATTTGGTGATACCACTGTTGATCATCGTAGCCATCCTGACAGGTATGAAGTGATACCACACTGTGGTTTTAATTTGAATTTCCCTGATGGTTTACGGTGTTGAACACATTTTCGTGTGCATATTTGTCATCCATATATACTCTTTGGTGAAACATTTCTTCATGTTTTTACCCTTTTCTAATTGGGTTGTTGGTTTCTTACTGAGTTTTGAGGGTTCTTTAATAATCTAGATACTAGTGCTTTGTCAGATAGGTGGTTTGCAAATAACTTCTCCAAGTCTGTGGTTTTGGGGTTTTTTCCTTCTTAATGGGGTCTTTTGTAAAGCAGACATTTTTAGTTTTGATGAAATTCAATCTATCAAATTTTCTTTTTATGAATCATACTTTTCAGTGGCAAGTGTAAGACTCTCTGCCTAGCTCTAGATCTTGAAGATTTTCTTTTTTTCCTAAAAGTTTTATAGTTTTACATTTATATTTATATCTGTAACCCATGTTTAGTTAATTTTTGAATAAAGTGTAAGACTTAGGTCAAGTTTAATTTTTTTTGTCTTTGAATATCCACTTGTTTTAGCATCATTTGTTTAAAAAGCTATCTTTCCTTCATTGAATTGCTTTTGACTTTTGCCAAAAAGTGTGGATCTGTTTCTAGTTCCCTTCTGTTCC